>NW_028136173.1:0-616101 GCF_964662115.1 Mustela nivalis
ATTTAAAAAACAGAAATGCAAAAGGAAAACACAGGTGTATGTATCAAAAAGTTCAGGTTAGAAGGTTATTATGGAATTTGATGTACTGGACATCTCACTGTGACGGTAAATAGGTTAAAAAATTTTCTATATAATAATAAAAAATTATCTTTAATAAAATGAGCCAGGATAGTGGGAACAAATTAATAATAAAAATTGTCCTATGAAGTAGTGGTGGTTGATCTCTTGTTGTCTTTTTTTTTTTTTTCCTTTCCCGGTTGGTTTTCTGGGGCAGGGGCCTGCCACGTGGGATTTCAGTCAATGATGTTCTCTGAGTTAAGTCCTCCCACCCCCCTCAAGGGGGTGTGCTCTTAGGAAACTGTTTTTTTCAGGCTTTTGTTCTCTGGAGGTTTTTATATTTGTTCACTTTTGTTTTTCTCTTGCCTTGAGGGCTTTTGATGGTTTTTGTAGGTTTAGAGGAAAGCAAACTGTACCCTGTCCTTCGTCTCAGAGAGAAGCCTCAATCTGTCCGAAGAGCCCAAATAAAATCCCCCTTCAACACTGGCAGAGCAGGTTCCCAGTCGCGGTCCCTGGGGACTCAAGATTTTTTGCTTGTACCAAAACCACAGCAGTGGCCGCTGTCTGGGCAGCTCCAGACTGCCAGAGAAGTTCCAAGCAGCAATCGCAAACTGAGATTTTCCCCCTGGCACAAGCTGGGAGTGCCTGGTATTTCCAGGTCCGAGAGCACCAGGCTGGTGCCTGTGCCACCTCTCTCTCTGGAGGGCGCAGGGCATGACTCGGACTCTGATGGCATGGCAGGGCACTTGCATGGGGACTGCAAAAAAGCTGTGCTTCTGTTGGCTGGCGAGGCTCCCAGCCCCTCATGGGAGCTGGGAGCCACACGCTCTCAGGCGAGCTTGCTGGTGGTTCAGGGACCAAGACCTGGTTTCTCTGCCGCACTCTTTCTGGCTCTGCACCCGGGGTGGTTGTCCTGGGTCTGGGGACTTAAGCCCCTGACCCTAACACCCCGATTCCTGCAATTTCTTCCCAGTGATCCCTTGCTCTTCTTGAGTGCTTTCTACCATACTTCTGAGATAATGCTGGTCCCCAGACGCAGGGCACTCTCGTATTGGGATATTACTTTCCAGTGGGTCACCTCTGGTAGCACCCTCCCACTTTTGTTTATCTTCCGATATCAGTCCGACTTTCCCACTCTGCTTTACCTGCCCACTGGCGTTTTCTGCTCTGGTAGAGATCCAGATGTGTATAATTCGGGTCTCAGGCTGATTTTGTCGGTGAGTGGAGTTCAATAGAAGTAGGGTTCAGGTTGAAAGGGAGCCTCCTCCTACTTCTCCGCCATCTTGTCTCCAGTATAACATTTTAACAATGTTTTTTTTTAATTAAATTAATTTCTTTATTTTCAGAAAAACAGTATTCATTATTTTTTTCACCAACCCAGTGCTCCATGCAATCTGTGCCCTCTATAATACCCACCACCTGGTACCCCAAGATCCCACCCCCCCGCCACTTCAAACCCCTAGGTTGTTTTTCAGAGTCCATAGTCTCTCATGATTCACCTCCCCATCCAATTCCCCCAAACTCCCTTATCCTCTCTAAGACCCCTTGTTCTCCATGATATTTGTTATGCTCCACAAATAAGTGAAACCATATGATAATTGATTCTCTCTGCCTTTCTTCATTCAGCAAAATCTCTTCCAGTCCCATCCATGCTGCTACAAAAGTTGGGTATTCATCCTTTCTGATGGAGGCATAATACTCCATAGTGTATATGGACCACATCTTCCTTATCCATTCGTCCGTTGAAGGGCATCTTGGTTCTTTCATAGTTTGGCGACCATGGCCATTGCTGCTATAAACATTAGGGTACAGATGGCCCTTCTTTTCACGACATCTGTATCTTTGGGGTAAATACCCAGGAGTGCAATTGCAGGGTCATAGGGAAGTTCTGTTTTTAATTTCTTGAGGAATCTCCACACTGTTCTCCAAAGAGGCTGCACCAACTTGCAATCCCACCAACAGTGTAAAAGGATTCCCCTTTCTCCACATCCTCTCCAACACATGTTGTTTCTTGTTTTGTTAACTTTGGCAATTCTAACTGGTGTAAGGTGATATCTCACTGTGGTTTTATTTTGAATCACCCTGAGGGCTAGTGATGATGTACATTTTTTCATGTGTCTGATTGCCATTTGTATGTCTTCATTAGAGAATTGTCTGTTCATATCTTCTGCCCATTTTTTGATATGTTTGCCTATTTCCTATGTGTTGAGTTTGAGGAGTTCATTATAGATCCTGGATATCAACCTTTTGTCTGTACTGTTATTTGCAAATATCTTATCACATTCCATGGGTTGCATCTTTGTTTTTTTGACTTTTTCCTTTGCTGTGCAGAAGCTTTTGATTTTGATGAAGTCCCAAAAGTTTATTTTGGCTTTTGTTTCCTTTGCCTTTGGAGACATATCTTGAAATAAGTTGCTGTGGCTGATATAGAAGAGATTACTGCCAATGTTCTCCTCTAGGGTTCTGATGGATTCCTGTCTTACATTGAGGTCTTTTATCCATTTTACCAATGTTTATTCTTCTGATCCTTGAGCATGGAATGGTCTTCTGTCTTTTTTGTTTTCTTCAATTTTTTTCATGAGTGTTCTGTAGTTCCTCAAGAAAAATCCTTTACTTCTTTGGTATGGTTTATTCCCAGGTATCTTATGGTTTCAGTGCTGTAGTAAATGGAATTGATTCTCTAATGTCCCTTTCTGTATTTTCATTGATAATGTAGAAGAAGGCCACTGATTTCTGTACAATGATTTTGTATCCTGCCACATTATTGAGTTGCTGTATGAGTTCTGGTAGTTTGGAGGTGGGGTGTTTTGAGTTTTCCATATAAATTATGTCATCTGTGAGGAGAGAGTGTTTGACTTCTTCATTACCAATTTGGATACCTTTTATTTCTCATTGTTGTCTGATTGCTGTTGCTAGGATTTCAAATAGTTTGTAGAACAAGAGTGGTGAGAGTGGGCATCCTTGTCATGTTCCTGATCTCAAAGGGAAGCCTGTCAGCTATTACCCATCGAGGATAATATTCACTGTGGGTTTTTCATAGACATTTTATGAAGTTGACTAATGTTCCCTCTATCCCTATAATTTGAAGCATTTTAATCAGGACCGGATGCTGGATTTTGTATAATGCTTTTTCTTCTTCAATGGAGAGGACCATGTGGTTCTCCTCTCCACGCTTCATAATTTGTTCTATGACATTGATTGATTTGTGAATGCTGAACCATCCTTGCAACCCAGGGATAGATCCCACCTGGTCATGGTGGATCATCTTTTGAATGTACTGTTGGATCCTGTGAGCTAGGATCTTGTTGAGAATCTTAGTATCCATATTCATCAGTGATATTGGTCTGAAATTCTCCTTTTGGTGAGGTCTTTGCCTGGTTTGTGGAGCAGGGTAATGCTGCCTTCATAAAAAGGGTCTGGAAGTTTTCTTTCTGCTTAATTTTTGGAACGAGCTTCAGGAGAAGACATGTTATTTCTTCTATTAAAGTCTGGTAGATTTCTCCTGTGAATCCATCAAGTCCTGGGCTCTTGTGTATTGGGAGGTTTTTGAACAGTGCTTCAATCTTGTTACTGGGTAAAAGTCTATTTATGTAGTGAATTTCTTCCCGGTTCAATTTTGGGATTATACTTTTCTAAAAATGCATCTATTTCACAAAGTTTGCTTAGCATATTGGCATACAACTGTTTAATTTTTTTAATTATTTTCAGTGTAACCATATTCAATGTTTTAGTACAACTCCCAGTGTTCCATGCACTCCATACCATCTCTAATAAGCACCACTTGGTTCCCCCAAACTCCCACCCAACCCATGCAAAGACCTCAGATTCTTTTACAGAGTCCATAGTCTCTCATGGTTCACCTCCGCTTCCAGTTTCCCTCAACTCCCTTCTCCTCTCCATCTCCCCTTGTCCTCCATGGTATTGTTTATGCTCCACACTTAAGTAAAACAATATGATAACTGACTCTGTCTGCTTATCTTATTCCACTAAGTATAATCTCTTTCAGTCCTGTCCATGTTGCTGCAAAATTTGGGTATTCAACCTTTCTGATGGAGGCATAATACTCCATTGTGTATATGGACTACATCTTCCTTATCCATTCATCTTTTGAAGTTCATCTTCGTTTTTTCCACAGTTTGTTGACCATGGCCATTGCTGCTATAAACATTGGGGTACAGATGACCCTTCGTTTCACTCCATCTGTATCTTTGGGGTAAATACCCAGTAGTGCAATTGCAGGGTCATAGGATAGCTCTGTTTTTAATTTCTTGAGGAATCTCCACACTGTTTTCCAAAGTAGCTGCACCAACTTGCATCCCCACCAACAGTGTAAGAGGGTTTCCCTTTCTCCACATCCTCTCCAACACATGTTGTTTCCTGTCTTGCTTATTTTGGCTGTTCTAACTGGTGTAAGGTGGTATCTCAATGCGGTTTTAATGTGCATCAGTCTGATGGCTAATGATGATGAACCTTTTTTTTTTCATGTGTCTGATAGCCATTTGTATGTCTTCATTGGAGAAGTGTCTCTTCATATCTTCTGCCCATTTTTAAAATATGATTGTCTGTTTTGTGTGTGTTGAGTTTGAGGAGTTCTTTATAGGTCCTGGATATCAACCATTTGTCTGTCCTGTCATTTGCAAGTATCTTCTCGCAATCCTTGGGTTGCTCTTTGTTTTGTTGACTGTTTCCTTTGCTATGCAGAAGGTTTAGATTTTGACGAAGTCCCAGAAGTTTATTTTGGCTTTTGTTTCCTTTCCCTTTGGAGACATATCTTGAAAGAAGTTGCTGTGGCTGACATCGAAGAGATTACTGCTTATATTCTCCTCTATGATTCTGATGGATTTTGTCTCACATTGAGGTCTTTTATCCATTTTGAGTTTATCTTTGTGTGCGGTGTAAGACAATGGTCCAGTTTCATTCTTCTACGTATAGTTGCCCAGTTTTCTCTGCACCATTTATGGAAGAGACTGTCTTTTTTCCACTGTATATTTTTTCCTGTTTTGTCTAAGATTATTTGACAATAGAGTTGAGGGTCCATATCAGGGCTCTCTACTCTGTTCCACTGGTCTATATGTCTATTTTTTTGCCAGTACCATGCTGTCTTGGTTATCATAGCTTTGTAGTAAAGCTTAAAATCAGGAAATGTGATGCCCCCATTTGCTTTTTTTTTTCTTTTCCAATTGATTTATTTTCAGAAAAAAAGTACTTATTATTTTTTCACCACACCCAGTGCTCCATGCAATTTGTGCTCTCTATAATGCCCACCACCTGGTACCCAACCTCCCACACCCCCGCCACTTCAAAACCCTAAGATTGTTTTTCAGAGTCCATAGTCTCTCATGGTTCACCTCCCCTTCCAATTTCCCCAAACTCCCTTTTCCTCTCTAACTCCCCTTGTCCTCCATGCTATTTGTTATGCTCCATACATAAGTGGAACCTTATGATAATTGATTCTCTCTGCTTGACTTATTTAACTTATTTCACTCAGCATAATCTTTTCCAATCCCATTCATGTAGCTACATATGTTAGGTATTCATCCTTTCTGATGGAGGCCTAATACTCCGTAGTGTATATGGACCACATATTCCTTATCCAATCATCCATTGAAGGGCATCTTGGTTCTATCCACTCTTTGACGACCATGGACATTGCTTCTATAAATTTGGGGGTAGAGATGGCCCTTCTTTTCACTCCATCTGTTTCTTTGGGGGTAAATACCCAGTAGTGCAATTGCAGGGTCTTAGGGAAGTTCTATTTTTAATTTCTTGAGTAATCTCCACACTGTTCTCCAGAGTGGCTGCACCGACTTGCTTTCCCACCATCAGTGTAAGAGGGTTCCCCTTTCTCTACATCCTCTCCAACACATGTTGATTCCTATCTTTCTAAGGCCATTCTAACTGGTGTAAGGTGATATCTCAATGTGGTTTTAGTTTGCATCTCCCTGATGGCTAGTGATGACAAACATTTTTTAATGTGTCTGATAGCCATTTGTATGTCTTCATTGGAGAAATGTCTCTTTGTATCTTCTGCCCATTTTTTAATAGGATTATCTGTGTTGTGTGTGTTGAGTTTCAGGAATTCTTTATAGATCCTGGATAAAAGGTTTTGTCAGTACTGTCATTTGCAAATATCTACTCGAATTCCGTGGGTTGCCTCATTGTTTTGTTGACTGTTTCCTTTGCTGTGTAGAAGCTTTTGATCTTTATAAAGTCCCAAACGTTCATCTTCACATTTTTTTCCTTTGCCTTTGGAGACACATTTTGAAAGAAGTTGCTATGGCCAATGTTGAAGAGGTTTCTGCCTATTTTCTCCTCCAAGATTCTGATGGATTCCTGCCTCAGGTTGAGGTCTTTTATCCATTTCGAGTTTCTCTTTGTGTATGGTGTCAGAGAATGGTCTAGTTTCATTCATCTACACAAAGCTGTCCCAATTTTCTCAGCAGCATTTATTGAAAAGACTTTTTTTTTCCTTTGTATATTTTTTCCTGCTTTCTTGAAAATTATTTGACTATAGATTGATGGTCCATATCTGAGCTCTCTACTCTGTTACACTGGTCTAATGGCCTGTTTTTATGCCAGTCCCCTGCTGTCTTGGTGGTCACAGCTTTGTAGTAACCCTTGAAACCAGGCAACAGGGTGCACCCAGTTTTGTTCTTTCCTTTTTGCCATTTCCTTAGCAATACGGGATCTCCTCTGATTCCACACCAATTTTAGGCTTCTGTTTGCTCCAGCTCTTTGAAAAATACCGGAGGAATTTTGATCAGAATGGCATTAAAAGGATAGATTTCTCTAGGTTGTATAGACTTTTAAAGACTGTTTATTCTTCTGATCCACGAGTATGGAATGGTCTTCCATCTTTATGGTTTTCTTCCATTTATTTCATGAGTGTTCTGTAGTTCCCTGAGTATAGATTGCTTATCACTTTGGTTTGGATTATTCCCAGGTATCTTATGGTTTTGGAGCTGTAGTAAATGGAATTGATTCTCTAATTTCCCTTTCTGTATTTTCATTGTTAAAGGATAAGAAAACCACTGATTTTTGTACAAAGATTTTGTATCCTCCCACATTATTGAAGTGCTGTATGCGTTCTAGTAGTTTTGGGGTGGAGTCTTTTGGGTTTTCCATATAAAGTATGTCATCTGTGAAGAGAGAGTTTGACTTCTTCATTGCCAATTTGGATACATTTTATTTCTCCTTGTTGTCTGATTGCTGTTGCTAGGACTTCAAATACTATGTTGAATAAGAGTGGAGAGAGTGGGCAACCCTGTCATGATATCCCATGGACCCATGAGATCACACCTGTATTCCGAGGCCATCCTGGACACACAATTCAGATAGAAAAGCCTGTGCTACCGCCTTTGAGTCACCCTAATAACAATTCCTCACAAGCTGCCCTCAAGGTCTATGCATTGGGCCTGTGATCACCGTGCCACTAACCCTAACCGGAATTTGTGTTTGAAGACTTCATTCCCAAAACCATGGCTCACCTGCCTCCAGGATGGTGTCTCTGGAGCCACACCAGAGGACTGTGCCTGCCATCCCCATGGAAGCTCTGACAGTCACAATTGCCCAACCCCTCCAGATTAGGAGAAACCTGTAAGGCCCCTGAGCCAATCAGCATATTGGTGAACCCTCTGAATGCAATGCCCAGTCTGATACACCCTCATCACCTACATCCAGGCAGGAAGCCATGTCAATGGTCCTGAGTCAGAAGTTTTACACTGACATGTCCCTAGGACCTCATTGGAACCCTAGATGAGGTTTTCAGGCACCTGTCCTCAGTGACCTGTTCTGGAATACCAACCTATGATAAAACATGTCATCCCTGAGCCCCACAAAAGAACATCTAGTGTCCCCAGAAGAAAGACTTGCTCTTGGACCTGTGTCAAACTGTCAGGGTAGATGAACTCTGCATGGCCCCTTAGCCACCAGCACATTCTAAGATCTCCCTGGTAACAAACCAGCATTGTGCCCAATTTACATGAGACTCCATGTCAACTCAAGGCCTTGGAACTACACCCCATAGCCACCACAACAAACCTGCCATGTTCTTCAGCTGCAATGGTCAATGCAGGTGTGCTTTCCAGGAATCCATGAGGGAGTGCTCTGCTACACAAAGTTCCCTCATGGGGGACCCTGGAGGAAAAAAAAAAACAGACTCCCCCTGTCTGGTAGAAGGAAACCTTGCTGTTTGGATCATCTCAGAAGCCCTAGCGTGGTAAATCCTCCATTGCCTCTTGACGCCACCCCTCCATTTGTTGGTCATCATAGACAAAAACTCCAGTGTGAGCAAACATCTGACATCCGCCCTTACTCAGGTGTTGGATATCTCCAATCAGCCACTGCACATTGGAACTGTTTTTCGCTTGGCACTGAATTTAACATTAGCGTGTGTTTACCATTCCATCCTCATGCTCCTGGTCCACAAACACTCTTGATAGGAAATTCTGTAGCCACAACGCAGCATTCTGCCTGCCACAAGAAAGAAGAATAGCCTGGTAAGTCTGCCCAGTAACCCCACATGAGGATCCACCTGCAGGGCCCTCGACGACACCCTAATGTCATAGGCCACCATGGGAACTAAGGCTCTGTCTGACACAGCCTGCACCACGATCTTTAGTCAGCCACCCAGACAGTGGGTCCCATATACTACAGATGGGACTTGTTGTGGCCCAAAGCCGTCATCTCTACTCAACCTGGATATTCAGGCATCTGTGCCTAGCACTTAGCTCAAATCCTACCCTATGAGGGAACCTGAAGAACAAGGGTACACCTCCTTCCTAATGGCAGGAAATCTGGCTGGTGAGATGGGTGTTTCACCCTCAGAGTGGGAACCAGCTGCATGGACATGAGACCACGACCACACATGGGAGCCGCCCTGGGCACAAACAGGCTTTGTGATCCTCAGCATGAGCCTGCTTTCCAACAAACCCCCATGGTAGCTGGACCAGGAGCCGGCAGAGTGGGCCTTCCAGGTGCCTAGAGGCAAATCTTCACACTTGGTGGTGTTTTCTGGCGCTGAGACCCAGAAACTGTCTCTGGAATCGCTCTAGTGGGGATCCATTGAGACGGAAAACAGCAGTCTTCCCTTCCCCCAGAGACACAAACTCTTGGGAGCTGGGCAGAAACCCCAGAGATGAAGAATGTTCCATGGCCCCATGAAGCCATCCCTACATTTGGCCACCGTTCTGGACACACAATCCAGACAGAAAAGTCTACCCACCGCCTCCATGATACCTTAATTTCACTACACAATGAGCTGCCCTCAGATCCTACAGATCAGGGCTGTGATCACCTCGGGCCTGACCCTAACCCTAGTTCGCATTGGCAGATTTCTGTCTCCAAAATCCTGCCCTCATGCCATCCAGACTTGGGCCTCTGGTGCCACACCAGAAGACTGTGACTACCCTCCCAAAGGAAACTCTGCCTTTCACTGTTGCCCAAACCCTGAAGATTAGGAGCAAAGTACAAAGCCCCTGAGCCCACCTCAAATTCAAAGAAAGCTCTGGAACCAAATGCACATTCTGACACACAATGAGCACTTGTCTCCAGGCAGACATTCAAGTCAAAAGCCCTGAGTAGAAGTTTGAATCTGACATACACCAAGGACTTCATTGACCCTAGCTTAGGTTTTCAGGCGCCCATCCTGAGAGGCCTGTTCTCTAATACCAACTTATATTCCAACATCTGGTCCCTGAGAAACACAACAGAACCCCTGCTGTTCCCAGAAAGATACCTTGCTCTTGGTAGCTGTGTCCAAGACTCAGTGTAGGAGAATCCTGCATGGCCCCTGACCACCCCAACTTTCTAACGTCTCCCTGGATACAAACCAGCATTGTGATCCAACAGCATGAAACTCCATGTCAACTCAGCCCCCTTGGAACTTGGCTCCAGGGCCAGCAGATCGAACCTGCCATGTTCCTCAACTACAATGGTCAATGAAGGTGTGCTTTCCAGTCATCCATGAGGGAGTACTCTGCTACCCAACCTTTCCATATTGGGGACCCTGGAGCAAACAAACCAGACTCCTCTGTCTGGTTGAAGGAGACCTTGCTGTTTGGAGCATCTCACAAGCCCCAGTGTGGGAAGTCCTCCATGGCTTCTTGATGCCATTGCTCCATTTCTTGGTCATCATAGACACAATCTCCTGCATGAGCAAACATCTGACATCTGCCCTTATTCAGGAGCTAGATGTCTCGAATCAGCCACTGCAAACTGGAAGTGCCTTCTGTTTGTCACTGAATTGAACCATAGCTTGTGTTTACAATTCCATCCTCAACTTCCTGGTCCCCAAGCCCTCTTGATAGGGAATTCTGGAGCCATAACACAGCATTCTGCATGCCCCACAGAAAGAAGAAGTGGCTGGTGAGTCTGACCAGAAATCCCACATGAGGAACCACCTGCATGACCCTCGACAGCACCATAATAAATAGGCTGCCATGGGCACTAAGACTCTGTCTGACACAGCCTGAGCCACGACCTCCAGTCAGCCACGCAGAGAGTGGGCCCCATATCCTGCAGCTGGACCTGCCATGGCCCGAAGCCATCATCTCTACACAACCTGGGTATTCAGGCATCTGTCCCCAGACCGTAGCTCAAATCTCAAATCCCTGCCTATGGTGTAACCTGAAGCACAGAATGAGTCCTCCTTTCTGATGGCAGGAAACCTGGCTGATGGGATGGGTGTCTAACCCTCAGAGTGGGAACTAGCTGCATGGCCCATGAGACCATGGCCATTCATGGGAGCCGCCCTGGGCACAAACAGTCATTGTGATCGTCAGTGGGAGTCTGCTTTCAAACAAACCCCCTCGGAACCTGGCCCAGGAGCCCGCAGAGTGGGGCTTCCAGATCCCTAGGGCCAAATTCTCACCATCGTTCATGTTTTCCTGGCGACCAGACCAAGAACCTGTCTCTAATCCCTCTTTTGGGGGTGCCCTGAGACAGAAAACAGCAGTCTTCCTTTCTCCCAGAGACACAAAACACTTGGGAGCTGAGAAGAATCCCTAGCGACGAAGAATTTACCATGGCCTCATGAAGCCACCCCTACCTTTTGTGACTGTCTTGGACACATACCTGACAGAAAAGCCTGCACCACCGCCTCCATGATAGTGTAATTTCAGTACACTATGAGCTGCCCTCGGGCCTGCATGTCGGGCCTGTGATCAACTTGGCCCTCACATTAACCCTAATTCCCAAAGCCCTGGACCAGAAGCCCTCCAGGATGGGGTCTCTGGAGCCAAACCAGATGATTGTGCCTACGTACTCAAAGGAAACTCTGCCCTTCACTGTTGCCCAAACCCTGAAGTTTAGTAGCAATATGCAAAACCCCTGAGCACACCTCAATTCTGAGGAACACTCTGGACCCAAATGCGCATTCTGATACACCATGAGCACCTATTTCCAGGCAGATATCCACGTCAAAGGCCCTGAGTCAGATGACTGAACCTGACATGCCCATAAGACTTCATTGATACCATAGCTTATATTTTCAGGCGCCTGTCCCCAGAGGCCTTTTTTCCAAAACCAACTTATATTCCAACATATGGTCTGTGAGCCACACAACAGAACCCCTCCTGTCCCCAGTAAAAAACATTGCTCTTGGTAGATATGTCCAAGACTCAGTGGATGAGAATCCTGCATGGCCCCTACCACTCAAACATTCTAACGTTTCCCTGGATACAAACCATCATTATGATCCAACAGCATGGAACTCCATGTCAACTCAGGCTGCTTGGAATTTCACCCCAGAGCCACCAATGGAACCTGCTTTGTTCCTCAGCTGCAATGGTCAATGGAGGTGTGCTTTCCAGGCATCCATGTGAGAGATCTCTGCTACCCAAACTTTCACTATGGGGATCCTGGAGCCAACAAACCAGACTCCCCCTGTCCAGTACAAGGAAACCTTGCTGTTTGGAGCATCCCACAAGCCACAGTGTGGGAAATCTTCCATGGCATCTTGCGCCCCCACTCCATTAGTCGGTCATCATAGTCACAAACTACAGTGTGAGCTAACTTCAGACATCTGCCCTTACTCAGGTGCTGGATATCTCGAATCAGCCACTGCACACGGGAACTGCCTTCTGCTTCGCACTGAATTTAACCGTAGCTTGTGTTTACAATTCCATCCTCAATTTCATCCATCCCCAAGGCCTCTTGATAGGGAATCTGGTAACAAAATGCAGAATTTGCCTGCCCAACAGAAAGAAGAAGTGCCTGGTGATTCTGCCCAGAAACTCCATATGAGGATACAGCGGCATGGCCCTCGACGGTACCCTAATATCATCGGCCACCATGGGCAATCAGGCTTGGTCTGACACATCCTGAGCCACGACCTCTAATCAGCCACACAGACAGTTTGCCCCATATCCTGCAAGTGGGACCTGTTGTGGCCAGAAGCCATCACATATACTCAACCTGGATATTCAGTCATCTCTCCTTCATACTGTAGCTCAAATCCCTGCTTATGGGGGAACCTGAAGCACAAGAGTACTCCTCCTTCCCCATGGCAGGAATCCTGGCTGTTGAGATGGGTTTCCAACCCTCAGAGTGGGAACCAGCTGCATGGCCCATGAGACCACGGCCACTCATGTGAGCTGCCCTGGGCATTATGACCCTCAGAGTGAGCCCGCTTTCAAACAAACCCCCTTGGTAGCTGGACAGAAAGGACACAGGGCGGGCCTGCCAGGTCCCTAGGGCCAAATCCTCACCCTCATTCGTGTTGTTCAGGGGCCCTGAAAAATCCCAGAAACTGTCTCTGAAATCCCTCTTTTGGGAATCTGCTGAGACGGAAAACAGCAGTCTTCTTTTCCCCAGAGACACCAAACTCTAGAGAGCTGGGCAGAATGCCCAGAGATGAAGAATCTCCCGTGGCCCAATGAAGACTCCCCTACATTTTGCGACCATCCTAGACACACAATCCAGACAGAAAAGCCTGTGATACTGCCTCCATGACACCTTAATTTCAGTACACTATGAGGTGCACCCAGGCCTGCAGATTGGGCCTGTGATCGCCTCCGCCCTCACCATAAACCTAGTTTGCATTTGCAAATTTCTGTCCCCAAGGCCCTGGACCACATGCTTTCCAGGATGGGGCCTCTGGTGCCACACCAGATGAGTATGCTTACCACCCAAAAGAAAACTCTGCCCTTCACGGTTGCTCAAACCCTGAAGATTAGAAGCAAAGTACAAATTCCCTGTGCCGACCTTAATTTCAAACAACACTCTGGACTCAAGTGCGTATCATTATTATTATTTTTTATTTTCAGCATAACAGTATTCATTATTTTTTCACCAAACCCAGTGCTCCATGCAATCCGTGCCCTCTATAATACCGGCCACCTGTGTACCCCAACCTCCCACCCACCCGCCAATTCAACCCCCTCAGATTGTTTTATAGAGTCCATAGTCTCTTATGGTTCACCTCCCCTTCCAATTTCCCCAACTCCCTTCTCTCTAACTCCCCATGTCCTCCATGCTATTTGTTATGCTCCACAAATAAGTGAACCATATGATAATTGACACTCTCTGCTTGACTGATATCACTCAGCATAATCTCTTCCAGTCCCGTCCATGTTGCTAAAAAGTTGGGTATGCATACATAGTGTATATGGACCACATCTTCCTTATCCATTCGTCCGTTGAAGGGCATCTTGGTTCTTTCCATAGTTTGTCTACCGTGGCCATTGCTGCTGTACACATTGGGGTACAGATGGCCCTTCTTTTCATGACATCTGTATCTTTGGGGTAAATATCCAGAAGTGAAATTGCAGGGTCATAGGGAAGTTCTATTTTTAATTTCTTGAGACATCTCCACACTGTTCTCCAAAGAGGCTGCACCAACTTACATTCCCACCAACCATATCCCCTCCAACACAAGTTGTTTCCTGTCTTGCTAATGACCATTCTAACTGCTGAAACATGATATCTCAATGTGGTTTTAATTTGAATATCCCTGAGGGCTAGTGATGATGAACATTTTTTTCATGTGTCTGATAGCCATTTGTATGTCTTCATTGGAGAAGTTTATGTTTATATCTTCTGCCCATTTTTTGATATGATTGTCTGTTTTGTGCATGTTGAATTTGAGGAGTTCATTATAGATCCTGGATATCAATCTTTTCTCTGCACTGTCATTTGCAAATATCTTCTCTCATTCCGTGGGTTGCACCTTTGTTTTTTTGACTGTTTCCTTTGCTGTGCAGAAGCTTTTGATTTTGATGAAGTCTGAAAGGTTTATTTTCGCTTTTGTTTCCTTTGCCTTTGGAGACATAACTTGAAAGAAGATTGTGTGGCTAATATCGAAGAGATTGCTGCCTATGTTCTCCTGAAGGATTCTGATGGATTCCTGTCTCATGTTGAGGTCTTTTATCCATTTTGAGTTTATCTTTGTGTACGGTGTTAGAGAATGGTCGAGTTTCATTCTTCTACACATAGCTGTCCAGTTTTCCCAGCACCATTTATTGAAGAGACTGTCTTTTTTCCATTGTATATTTTTTCCTGTTTTCTCGAGGATTATTTGCCCATAGAGTTGAGGGTCCATATCTGGGCACTCTACTCTGTTCCACTGTTTTAATGTCAGTACCATGCTCTTTTGGTGTCACAGCATTGTAATAAAGCTTGAAATCAGGTAATGTGATGCCCCCGTTTTATTTTTGTTTTTCAACAATTCCTTAGCGATTCAGAGTCTCTTCTGATTCCATACAAATTTTTGGATTATTTGCTCCAGCTCATTGAGGAATACCGGTGGAATTTTGATCAGAATGGCATTAAAAGTATAGATTGCTCTAGGCAGTATAGACAATTTAACAATGTTTATTCTTCCGAACCAAGAGTATGGAATAGTCTTTCATCTTTTTGTGTCTTCTTCAGTTTCTTTCATGAGTATTCTGTAGTTCCTCAAGTACGGATCCTTTACCTCTTTGGAAAGGTTTATTCCCAGGTATCTTATGGTTCTGGTGCTATAGTAAATGAAATTGATTCTCTAATTTCCCTTTCTGTATTTTCATTGTTAGTGTATAAGAAAGCCACTGATTTCTGTACATTGACTTTGTATCCTGCCACGTTGCTGAATTGCTGTATGAGTTCTAGTAGTTTGGGGGTGGAGTCTTTTGGGTTTTCCGTATAAAGAATCATGTCATCTGCGAAGAGAGTTTGACTTCTTCATTGCCAGCTTGGATACATTTTATTTCTCTTTGTTGTCATTGCTGTTGCTAGGACTTCTAATACTATATTGAACAAGAGTGGTAAGACAGGGCATCCTTGACTTGTTCCTGATCTCAACGGGAAGGCTGCAAGCTTTTTCCCATTGAGGATGATATTTGCTGTGGGTCTTTCATAGTTAGATTTGATGACGTTCAGGAATGTTCTTTCTATCCCTATACTTTGAAGCGTTTTTGTCAGAAACGGATGCTGGATTTTTTCAACTGCTTTTTCTGCATCGATTGAGAGGACCATGTTGTTCTTCTCTCGTCTCGTATTCATTTGTTCTATCACATTGATTGATTTGCGAATGTTGAACCATCCTTGTAGCCCAGGGATGAATCCCAACTGGTCATGTCGGATAATCTTTTTAATGGGCTGTTGGATCCTGTTTGCTAGGATCTTGTTGAGAATCTTAGCATCCGTATTCATCAGTGATTTTAGTCTGAAATTCTCCTTTTTTTAAGGGTCATTGCCTGGTTTAGGGGTTAGGGTAATGCTGGCTTCTGCTTCAATTTTTTGAAACATCTTCAGGATAATTGGTCTTATTTCTTCTTTGAAAGTTTGATAGAATTCCCCAGGGAATCCGTCAGGTCCTGGGCTCTTGTTTTTTTGGAGATTTTTGATCGCTGCTTCAAACTCGTTACTAGATATTGGTCTATTCAAGTTGTCAATTTCTTCCTGGTTCAATTTTGGGAGTTTATAGTATTCCAGGAATGCATCCATTTCATCTAGGTTGCTATGCTTATTGGCATATAACTGTTGATAAAAACTTCTGATGATTATTTCTACTTCCTTGGTGTTACTTGTGATCTCTCCCTTTTCATTCATAATTTTATGAATTTGGGCTTTCTCTCTTTTCTTTTGGATTAGTGTGTCCAGTGGTCTATTGATTTTATTGATACTTTCAAAAAACCAACTTCTAGATTCATTAGTACGTTCTATTGTATCTCTGGTTTCTACCTCATTGATCTCAGCTCTAATCTTGATTATTTCTCTTCTTATATGTGGAGTTGGTTTGATTTGTTGTTGATTCTCCAGTTCTTGAAGGTGTAGAGTCAGCTGCTGTGTTCTGGATTTTTCAATTTTTTTGAGGGAGGGCTGGATGGCTATATATTTCCCCCTTAGGACCGCCTTTGCTCTATCCCATAAATTTTGGACCGAAGGGTCTTCATTCTCATTGGTTTCCATGATTTTTTTTTCAGTTATTCTTTGATCTCCTGCTTGATCCAAGCATACTTAAGCAAGGTGGTCTTTAGCTTCCATGTGTTTGAGTTCCTTCTGAACTTTTCCTTGTGATTGAGCTCCAGTTTCAAAGCATTGTGATCTGAGAAAATGCAGGGAATATTCTCAGTCTTTTGGTATCGGTTGAGTCCTGATTTGTAACCCAGTTTGTGGTCTATTCTTGAGAAGGTTCCATGTGCACTTGAGATGAATTAGTATTCTGTTGTTTTAGGGTGGAATGTTCTGTATATATCTATGAGGTCCATCTGGTCCAATGTGTCATTCAATGCTTTTGTTTCTTTATTGATTTTCTGCTTTGATGATCTGTCTATTTCTGAGGGAGACGTGTTAAGATCTCCTACAATTAGTGTATTTATATCAATATGACTCTTTATCTTGATTAACAGTTTTATTATTGCCTGCTCCCATATTGGGGGCATAGATATTTACAATTGTTAGATCAACTTGGTGGATAGTCTCTTTAAGAATGATGTAGTGTCCTTCTGTATCTCTGACTACAGTCTTTAGTTTAAAGTCTAATTTATCTGATACAAGAATTGCTACCCCAGCCTTCTTTTGAGGCCCATTGGCATGAAAGATGCTTCTCCATCCCTTCACTTTCAGTCTGCATGTATTTTTAGGTTCAAAATGGGTCTCTTGTAGACAATACATGGATGGGTCCTGTCGTTTTATCCAATCTGCAACCCTGTGTCATGTTATGGGCGTATTTAGGCCATTCACATTGAGAGTGATTATTTATAGATACATTTTTATTGACATCGAGTTACCTTTGAAGTCTTTCTTTCTGTAGACTGTCTCTATATTTCTGTTCAATGCTATTATTAGGATTTTTTCCTCTTTTATAGAACCCCCTTTAATATTTCCTGCAGTGTCGGCTTGGAGGTTGCATAGTCTTTTAAGCCTTGCCGGTCTTGGAAACTCTATATCTCCCCATCCATTTTGAATGTCAGTCTTGCTGGATAAAGTATTCTTGGCTGCATATTCTTCTCATTTAATGCCCTGAATATATCTTGCCAGCGCTTTCTGGCTTGCCAGGTCTCTGTGTACAGGTCTGATGTTATTCTGATGGGCTTTCCTCTGTAAGAAAGGAGCCTCTTTGTCCTAGCGGCTTTCATGAGATTATACCTACAATTATGATTCCTCAATTTGACTACCAGGTGTTGTGATGGTTTTTTGGAATGGATAATCTTGGGTGGAGACCGTTCAGACTCTAGTACATGAACGCAGATTCCATTCAGGAGTTTGGGAAATTTTTCATGAAGAACTTGTTCCACTATATCTTCTAGACTTCTTTCTTTCTCCTCCCCTTCAGGGATTCCAATAATTCTGACTTTGGAAGGTTTTGTGGCATCATTTATTTCCCTGATTCTGTTTTCATGGTTTCTAGGCTGTTTGTTCCAGCCCTCCTCCTGATCCCCTCTCTCTATCTGTTTGTCCTCCAGATCACTAATTCTAACTTCTGTCTCAGTTACCCTAGCTTTGAGAGAATTTAGATTAGATTGGAACTCATTGAGAGCATTGTGAACCTCAGCGCTGGTAGCTTTAAGCTCCACCCTAACATTGTGAACATCATCTCTCTTCACGTTCAGCTCAGCCCTAATCAATTCCATTTGGTCATCCATGGCTTTCTCTAGCTAGGTTGGAGAGGATCCTCCTGCACGGCCCTCAATGGCACCCCAATATAATAGACCGACCTCTGCATAAATTGTCTATCTGACACCGCCTGATCCCCGACCTCCTGTCAGCCACCCAGATAGTGGGCCCCATATCCTCCAGGTGGGTCCAACCTTGGCCCGAGGCCATCATCTTGAAGCAACCTGGATATTCAGGTACCTGTCCCAGACTTAGCTCAAATTCCTGCCCATAGGGGACTCGGAAGCACAAAAGAGTGCTCCTCCTTCCCCATGGCCAGAAAACTGAATGTTGAGATGGCTGTACAACCCTGATTGGGAACCAGGTGCATGGTCCATTGGACCATGCCTACACAGGATGGGCAGCTGGGCACAAATAGGCATTGTGACCCTCAGAATGAGACCCCTTTCCAAAGATCCCCCTTGGGATCTGGACCAGGATCCCAAATCGAAGCTTTGGTTAAGTTTTCCCAGTGTCTGGACCCAGAACCCATCTCTGGAATCCCTGTTTGGACAGGATCCCAGAGATGGAATACAGTCTTTTCCTCTTCCCCAGAAAGAAATCAAACTCTTGGGTGCCAAGCAGAATCACCAGAGTGGAATAATATCCCATGGACACATGAGGTCACCCCTCCATTTAGTGGCCATCCTAGACACAAAATCCAGACAGAAAAGCCTGTGCTCCTCCCTCCCAGCCACCTGAATTACAAATCCCGAGGAGCTTCCCTCAGGGTCTTCAGATTCGGACTGCCATCACCTCACTCCTATCTCTTATCCGAGGTTGTGTCTAAAGTCTTTGGTCCCAAAGTCCTGACACACATGACCTCCAGGATGGGGCCTCGAGAAACACATGACATCACTGGCCCTGCTCTCCTGAGGAAACCCTGCCCATCTCAGTTTCCCAAAATGTCCAGATTAGGAGAAAACTGCAAGGCCCCTGACTGCACCCCAATATCATAGGCCACTCTGGAAAAAGTGCACAGCCTGACACAGCCTCAGCACCTACCTCCAGGATGACATGCAGGCCAATGGCACTTAGTCCGAAGATTGAAACTTCCATGGCCCTAAAACCTCATCAGAACCCTAGCTTATGTTTTGAGGTCTCTCTTCCTAGAGGTCTGTTCTGGAAATTCAAGCATATGGTCCAACCTGTGGTCCGTGAGCCATACAAGAGCACACCTCCTGTCCCAAGAAGGAAACCTGGCTCCTGGGTACTGGGTCTAATCCTAAGGATAGAGAATCCTCAATGGTCAGAGAGCCGCCACCACATTCTAAGGTCTCCCTGGACACCAAGCAGCATTGGGACCTGTTAGACTGAGAACTTCCATCAACGCAAATCACTTGGAACTTGGAATCAGTGTCATTGGTTCAAGCTTACCCTGTTCCTCAGCTGCAATGGTAACACGAGATTGGCTTCCCAGGCCTCCATTCAGAGAGCATTGCTATCGAATCTTCCATATGGGGGACCCTGGAGCCCTGTAAGAAGACTTCTGCTGTCCCTTAGTAGGACACCTTGATGTTTGGAGCAGCTCACAAGCTCCAGCTTGGAAAAACCTCCAAGAATTCTTGAGGCCTCCCCACCATTTGTTGGCCATCATGGATACAAACTCCAGCGTGAGCAGACATCTTCCCCTCGCCCAGGTGCTGGAGATCTCGAAACAACTGCTGTACATTGGAATAGACATGTGCTCGGCACTGAGCGTAACTGTAGCTTATGTTTTCATACTTCTGTCCTCACACTCCTCGCCTGCATACCCTCCAACTTGGATATTCTGGAGCCGTAATGCAGCCATCTGCCTGCTCACCAGATAGAAGAAGTGAAGAAAGGGTCTGTGCAAAAATCCCCCATGAGGATCCAGTTGCACAGCTCTCAAAAGCACCCCAATATCATAGGCCGAACTCTCCACGAATGTTCTGTCTGACACAGCTCGAGCCCGAGCTCCTGACAGCCACCCAGAAAGCAGGCCTCATTTTCTGCAGGTGGTTCCTGCCTTGGCCCGAGGACCTCATCTCAAAGTGAACTGGGTATTCAGGCCCCTGTCCCAGAACTTAGCTCAAATTCCTGCCCATGGGGGAACCTGAAGCATAAAAAAGTACCCCTCCTTCCCCATGGCAGGAAAACTGAATGTTGAGATGGCAGTCCAACCCTCAGTGTGGGAGCCAAGTGCATAGCCCATGAGGTCACACCCACTCAGCATGGGCATCTGGGCAAAAACAGGCATTGTGACCCTCAGAATGATACCCATTTCCAACAAGAACACTCGGGAGCTGTACCAGGAAAACATAGAGCAGGACCCTAGGCCCAAATCCTAAGCCTTGTTGCGGTGATCCAGGCTCCAGAACCCAGGACCCATCTCTGGAATGGCTGTTTGGACGGGATCCCTGACTCAGAAAACTGCGCTCCTCCCATCCCCCGGAAATACACCAAACTCTTGGGTGCCGAGCAGAATTCCCAGAGAGGTAGAATCTCACATGGACCCATGAGGCCACCCCTCCATTTCGTGGCCATCATAGACAAACATGTCAGACAGAAAAGACTGTGCTCCTGCCTCACAGCCGTCCGAATTTCATATCTGGAGATGCTTCGCTCAGGGTCTGAAGATTGGGTCTGCCATCACCTCGAGCTTAACTCTTACCCGAGTTTGTGTCTGAAGACTTTGGACCCAGAGTCCTGACCCATATGCCCTCCAGGATGGGGCCTCCAGGAACACACAACAGCACTGGGCCAGCTCTCCCAAGGAATGTCAGCCTGTCTCAGTTTCCCAACCCACCAGATTAAGAGAAAATTGCAAGGCCCCTAATACCACCCCAATTCCATAGGAAGCTCCAGAAAAAATGCATAGTCTGACACAGCCTCAGAATATACCTCCAGGAAGACACCCAGGTCAATGGGAAGGGATGAAATGGCCTAACCCATGGCAGGCTCGATGTGCTGGGTGTGAAGCCAACTGTCTCAATGTCTCTCACAAGGTCTGGGGTCAGGCTATGTAAGACAGAGCATAGTGTTTAGGGTAGCCTATGCAATTGGGGTGTTGCCGAGGGCTGAGCAGGTTGATTTTCATTTGGGGTTTCTGAGCAATGCCATAGACAATGTTTTTCTTTGGGGGGCAGGCAGAGTGCTTCGTTCTGGAACCAGAATTCCCAATCATGAGGGCTTTTGGGCCAGGAGTGCTAGGGTAGAGTCTGAAAACAAAAGATAGGGTGAGGTTGGGAGCAGGCACACTCTGCAAAGGCTGAAAGGATATCTCATGCATCTGAAGTCAGGCTGAGGATCAGACGTTGGCTGAGGTTGGATTGTGCCCTTGATAGCACCTTCATGAAGCAGGTGCCTCATGAGGCCAACGAAATTTTCCCACGCTGAGTTTGGAGGTTGCCACAAACCACAAGGTTTCCTTCTGCAAGACAGTCGAGTCCTGTTGAGTGGCTACAGTACATACCATACGGAAGGACTGAAGAGGAGGGTTCAAAGGATGGATCCCTGAACAGCATGCCTCGCATTCCCTTTGGCCATTAACGACAAGATATGTTTGATCTGCTGGCTCTAGGGCAAGCTAACCAGCGGGCTGAGTTGAAATGGCCTCTCCTGAGGATGCGTCATAATGTGTGTTTCTGTCCATGGAGACCTTGGAATGTGATGGTTGTACTGTGGCCCTGCGGAATTCTCCGACCAGAAGGGTTTGATACAGATCCAGTAAGAAAACACTCCATGTGGAGACGAGAGAGGTTTGGTTTGGAGCCTCAGAAAAACCTAATATGCTGGTATACGAAACCAGTCCTCTGAGGACAGACACATGAAAACTAAAGCTAAGGTTCATATTAGGGCCTAAGGGCCTGTCCATTTCAATCTTCTGTCTCTGGGGACACTGTCTGAGAGTCTAAGTGGTGATAATGGCTCAGCTGGTGTCAGAGTGCACCTTTTAGTCCAGGGCAGCCTACACTATCAGGATGGCCTCAGGGGCCTTGGAGCTTTTCCCTAACCTGTAGGGTTGTGGTCAATGGATTGGGCACATTTTCCTTCGAGAGGGCAGGCACAATCTTTCGCTGTGGCTCCAGATGCCCTAGCCTGGAGGGTGTGTGGGTCCAGGCTGTGGGCACAGAAGTCTGAAAACACAAACTCAGCTTATGAGTGGCGCCGAGGGTATGGCAGGCCGGATGTACAGATAGAGAGTGAGCTCCTTGGCTTGTGAATCAAGGGCGAGATTCCTTCAGGCTTTTGTCTCTGGATGCGTCCAGGATAGCCATAGATTGTAGGGGGTGGCCTCAGTGACTGTGGACAAGTATCCCTCTCTGGGGATTTGTCCCAGCTAACAGGAGTTTGGGGTCATTTTGTGGGAAGGGTGGAGTCCTGTTGTCTGGCTCATGTGTCTCTCCAAGAAAGTGATTCCAGAGCAGAGCCCCAGGAACGGGGGGGAGACTGGAAAACTCAAACACTGGTGAGGATTGGGTGTATAGGGGCTTGGCACGCCCCATATGCGGGCTCTTGGTCAAGGCCCTGACAGGCCTTTCTTTGATATTGGGCTCATGCTGAGGGTCACAGAGTGAATTTGTGCCCAAGGCAGCACTCAAGTTTGGGCGTGGTTTCAGGGGAAATGAAGATATCTCCCACCCTAAAGGTGTGACTCCATGCCAAGAGCAAGCCTTACCGCCATGGGGAAGAAGGAGTTCTGATTTGTGATTCAGATGCCCAACTGTGTGGGGAATTGATATAATATCTGGGTTTAGATATCTGAAAACCAAGGTTAGGAAGAGATAACGGCATAAGACCATGGCGTGTCAGAAGTGCTAGGTGTGTGGCCAGCTGTCTCCTTGCCTATCTGGACGTCTGGCATCAGGCTGTGAAAGGCAGAGCATTAGTGCCCAGAGCAGCCTATCAAATCTGAGTGCCGTCGAGGCAAGAGCAGGTTGATCCTCATCTGAGTTTTATGGAGAGCCCCACAAGGAAACGTTTTCTACCGGTGGGCAGTCACTGGGCTGGCATGTGGTTCTGCAAATCCTACTCTGGAGGGATTGTTTGCCAGGAGTGCGAAGAAGGAAGTCTGAAAACACAAGCTAGCGTGAGGTTTGGGCCGAGGGCACGGCAGGCCACTCTGCAGAGGCTGACTCAAGATTTCCTGCATTGCGGTCATATCTACTATGAGACGTGCTTCAAGCAAGAGTTTTTGTCCATGATGGCCTCTCCCTGAAAGATATGGGGGGCTTCATGAGGCCCGGCAGATTTGCCGTTTTCTCCTACACTGAAGGTTTGACTCACGGCCAGCAGCAAGGTTTCTTGCCATGGGGAAGGAGGGGTTCTGACTTGTGCATCAGGTTCCCCCTGTGCAGGGATTGGAGATAAGGTCTAGGATCCGATGACTGAAAACCCAGGTTGGGAATGGATGGTGGCCTAAGGCAGTGGCGGGTCCAATGTGCTGGGTGTGCAGCCAGCTGTGTCGGTGTCTTTTGGAAGGTCTGGGCTCAGGCTATTTGCGACAGAGCATCAGTGTTTAAGGTAGCCTATGCAATTGGGGTGTTGCCGAGGGCCAAGCAGTTTGATCCTCATTTGGGGTTTCTGGGCAGCACCATAGACAATGTTTTTCTCCTGGGAGGCAGGCAGAGTGCTTCAGTGTAGCCCCAGAATTCCCAGTAGGGAGGGTTTGTGGGCCAGGAGTGTGAGGACGGAAGTCTGAAAACACAAGCTAGGGTGAGGATTGGAGCCAAGGGCAGAGCAGGCCCAATCGGCAGAGGCTGAATCAAAATCTCCTGCATCTGAAGTCAGGCTGAGGATCAGAAGTTGGCTGAGGCTGGAGTATGTGTCCATGGTGGCACCTTCATGAAGCGGGGGCCTCATGAGGCCAAGGAAGTTTTCCCACGCTGAGTTTGCAGGTTGCCCCAAACCACAAGGTTTCCTTCTGCGGGACATTCGAGTCCTGTTGCATGGCTCCAGGACATACCATATGGAAGGACTGGAGAGCAGTGTTCGAAGGATGGATCCCTGTACAGCATTCCTCGCATTCCAATTGGCCATTAGCGACAAGATATGTTGGATCTGCTGCCTCTGGGTCACCCTACCCAGGGGGCTGAGTTGAAATGGCCTCTCCCGAGGATGAGTCATAATGTGAGTTTGGGTCCATGGAGACCTTGGAATGTGCTGGTTGTTCGGTGGCCTTGCGGAACTCTCCTACCTGAAGGGTTTGATACATCCCCAGTAAGAAAGCTGCCCATGTGGAGACGAGAGATGCTTGGTTTGGTGCCTCAGAAAAGCCCCATGTGCTGGTCTACGAAAACAGTCCTCTGAGAACGGACACATGGAAACAAAGCTAAGGTTCATATTAGGGCCTGCGGGCCTGTCCATTTCAACCTTCTGTCTCTGGGGACACTGTCTGAGAATCTAAGTGGAGATAGTTGCTCTGCTGGTGTCAGAGAGCCCCTCTTAGTCCAGGGTGGCCTACCTATTGATGGCCTCAGGGGCCTTGGAGCTTTTCCCTAAACTGTAGGGTTGTGGTCAATGGATTGGACACACTTTCCTTAGAGAGGGCCGGCACAATCTTTCGCTGTGGCTTCAGAGGCCCTAGCCTGGAGGTTGTGTGGGTCCATGCTGTGGGCACAGAAGTCTTAAAAGACAAAGTCAGCTTATGAGTGGCGCCGAGGGTATGACAGGCCGGATGTACAGCCCGAGAGGGAACTCTTGGGCCTCTGAAACAAGGGCGAGTGGAAGGCGTTCCTTCAGGCTTTTGTCTCTGGATGTTGTGTCCGGGATAGCCGTGGATTGGAGCGGTGGCCTCAGGGACTGTGGACGAGTATCCTCCCTCTCTGGGGATTTGTCGCAGCTCCCAAGAGTTTGGGGACATTGTGAGGGAAGGGTGGTGTCGTGTTGTCTGGCTCATGTGTCTCTCCAAGAATGGGATTCCAGAGCAGAGCACAGGTACAGGTGGGGCGACTGGAAAACTCAAACACTGGTGAGGATTGGGTGCATAGGGGGTGGCAAGCCCCATATGCGGGCTCTTGGTCCAGGTCCTGACAGGCTTTTGTTTGATATGGGGCTCATGCTGAGGGTCACAGTGTGAATTTGTGCCCAAGCAGCACTCAAGTTTGGGCGTGGCATCAGAAGACATGAAGGTTTCTCCCACCCTGAAGGTGTGACTCCATGCCAAGAGCAAGTTTGACAGCCATGGGGAAGGAGGTGTTCTGTTTTGTGCTTGCTATACCCAGCTGTGTGGAGAATTGATATAATGTCTAGGTTCAGATATCTGAAAACCAAGGTTAGGATGAGGTGACGGCATAAGACCATGGCGTGTCCGAAGTGCTGGGTGTGCGGCCAGCTGTCTCTTTGTCTGTCTGGACGTCTGGCTTCAGGCTGTGTCAGACAGAGCATGAGTGCCCAGAGCAGATTATCCAGTTCGGGGACCGTTGAGGCCCGAGCAGGTTGATCCTCATCTGGGTTTTCTGGAGAGCCCCACAGGGAAACGTTTTTCTTCCATTGGGCAGACACTGGGCTGGGTTGTGGTTCTGGAGTTCCTAGTCCGTAGGGCTTGTTTGCCAGGAGTGTGAGGAAGGAAGTCTGAAAACAAAAGCTAGCGTGAGGTTTGGGACCGAGGGCATGGCAGGGCCACTCTGCAGAGGCTGAATCGAGATCTCCTGCCCTTAGGTCATGTCAACTATGAGACGTGCCTCAGGCTAGAGTTTTTGCCCAGCATGGCCTCTTCCTGAAGGGTGTGGGGGCTTCATAAAGCCAGGGAGGTTTGCCTACGATGGGATTTGTGAACTACTCCAAACCTCAAGCTTTCCTTCTGCACGACAGTCGAGTCCTATTGGATGGTTCCAGGAGGCCCCATACGGAAAGACTCGAGAGCAGGTGTCTAAGCATGGATCCCTCGGAACGCCACCTCATATTCCCACTCTTTAGGCAGGACAAGGCAGGCTCAATCTGCAGGCTCCTGGGTGAGCTACCCAGTGGGGAGAGTTGAAATGGACTCTCCTGAAGATGAGTCCTACTGTGGCTTGGTGGCCTGGGAGACCTTGGAATGTGGAGGTGGCTCAGGGACTCTGCAGGGTTCTCCAAACTGAGGTGTTTGGCACAGCTCCAACAGGGAAGCTTCCCATGTGGAGACGAGAGGAGTTCTGTTCAGTGCCTCAGGAAAGCCCCATATCCTGTTCTTCGAACCAAAGCCTCTGAGGAGTAACACCTGGAACCCAAAGCAAGAGTTGAGATTTCGGCCTAAAGGCCTGTCCGGCTCAACCTTCTATCTCTGTTGACATCTGTGGGCATGCCTTCGTGGAGGTAGCTGCTCAGCTTGTGTCCGAATGCCCCTGTGTGTCCAGGGAGCCTCCCAGTAGTGGGATGTCCTCGGGGGCCTTGAGGTTTCTCATATTCTGGAGGTGTGTGTCCAAAGGAATGGACACAGTTTCCCAGGAGAGAGCAGGCACGGTCCTGTGGTATGGCTCCAGAGGACCCAGCCTAGAGGCTGTGTTTGCCAGGGCTGTGGGGACAGATGTCTGAAAAAGCAAACTTGGCTCAGCTAGTGGCCAAGGTAATGGCAGGCCTGATCTCTAGTCCGTGAGGGGAGATCCTCTGGATATCAAAGGAGGGCAAGTGGGAGGCAGTACCTCAGGATTTTGTCTCTGGGTGTTGCGTTTACAGTGTCCGGTCAGGGTAGGGGTTGTCTCAGGCCGAGGAAGAGCCTTCCTCTCGGGGGATTGTCCAAGCTCCCAAGTGTTTGGGTTCATTCTGTGGGAAGGGAAGAGTACTGTTTTCTGCCACAGGGGACCCCCCAGGAGAGGGACTCTAGAGCACAGCAGTGGGTTCCCTCAACTGGAGTACACACCATCTAGTTAGTCCTGGGTCCCTATGGGCATGGCAAGCGACATATGCGGGCTCTTGGTCCAGTCACTGAGAGGCGTTACTTGAATAAGGTACTCATGCTGAGGGTAACAATGTGTGTTTGTGCCCAAGGCGGCCCTAACGCTTGGGCGTTGCCTCATGGGCCATGTCGTTTTTCCTACACTGAAGGTTTGACTCACTGCCAGCAGCAAGTTTTCTTGCCATGGGGAAGGAGGGGTTCTGATTTGTGCATCAGGTTCCCCCCTGTCCAGGGATTGGAGATAAGGCCTAGGATCCGATGACTGAAAACCCAGGTTGGGAATGGATGGTGGCCTAAGGCAGTGGCGGGTCCAATGTCCTAGGAGTGCAGCCAGCTGTGTCGGTGTCTGTTGGAAGGTCTGGGCTCAGGCTCTTTGCGACAGAGCATCAGTGTTTAAGGTAGCCTATGCAATTGGGGTGTTGCCGAGGGCCAAGCAGTTTGATCCTCATTTGGGGTTTCTGGGCAGCACCATAGACAATGTTTTTCTCCTGGGAGGCAGGCAGAGTGCTTCAGTGTGGCCCCAGAATTCCCAGTAGGGAGGGTTTGTGGGCAAGGAGTGTGAGGACGGAAGTCTGAAAACACAAGCTAGGGTGAGTATTGGAGCCAAGGGCAGAGCAGGCCCACTCTGCAGAGGCTGAATAAAAAATCTCCTACATCTGAAGTCAGGCTGAGGATCAGACGTTGGCTAAGGCTGGAGTATGTGTCCATGATGGCACCTTCATGAAGCGGGGGCCTCATGAAGCCAAGGAAGTTTTCCCACGCTGAGTTTGCAGGTTGCCCCAAACCACAAGGTTTCCTTCTGCGGGACATTCGAGTCCTGTTGCATGGCTCCAGGACATACCATATGGAAGGACTGGAGAGCAGGGTTCGAAGGATGGATCCCTGTACAGCATTCCTCGCATTCCAATTGGCCATTAGCGACAAGATATGTTTGATCTGCTGCCTCTGGGTCACGCTACCCAGGGGGCTGAGTTGAAATGGCCTCTCCTGAGGATGCGTCATAATGTGTGTTTGCGTCCATGGAGACCTTGGAATGTGCTGGTTGTTCGGTGGCCTTGCGGAACTCTCCTACCTGAAGGGTTTGATACATCCCCAGTAAGAAAGCTGCCCATGTGGAGACGAGAGATGCTTGGTTTGGTGCCTCAGAAAAGCCCCATGTGCTGGTCTACGAAAACAGTCCTCTGAGAACGGACACATGGAAATAAAGCTAAGGTTCATATTAGGGCCTGGGGGCCTGTCCATTTCAACCTTCTGTCTCTGGGGACATTGTCTGTGAATCTAAGTGGAGATAGTTGCTCTGCTGGTGTCAGAGAGCCCCTCTTAGTCCAGGGTGGCCTACCTATTGATGGCCTCAGGGGCCTTGGAGCTTTTCCCTAAACTGTAGGGTTGTGGTCAATGGATTGGACACACTTTCCTTATAGAGGGCCGGCACAATCTTTCGCTGTGGCTTCAGAGGCCCTAGCCTGGAGGTTGTGTGGGTCCATGCTGTGGGCACAGAAGTCTTAAAACACAAATCAGCTTATGAGTGGCGCCGAAGGTATGACAGGCCGGATGTACAGCCCGAGAGGGAACTCCTGGGCCTCTGAAACAAGGGCGATTGGAAGGCGTTTCTTCAGGCTTTTGTCTCTGGATGTTGTGTCCGGGATAGCCGTGGATTGGAGCGGTGGCTTCAGGGACTGTGGACGAGTATCCCTCTCTGGGGATTTGTCCCAGCTCCCAAGAGATTGGGGTCATTTTGAGGGAAGGGTGGAGTCGTGTTGTCTTGCTCATGTGTCTCTCCAAGAAAGGGATTCCAGAGCAGAGCCCAGGTACAGGTGGGGCGACTGTAAAACTCAAACACTGGTGAGGATTGGGTGCATAGGGGCTTGGCAAGCCCCATATGAGGGCTTTGGTCCAGGCCCTGTCAGGCCTTTCTTTGACATGGGGCTCATGCTGAGGGTCACAGTGTGAATTTGTGCCCAAGCAGCACTCAAGTTTGGGCGTGGCATCAGGGGCCATGAAGGTTTCTCCCACCCTGAAGGTGTGACTCCATGCCAAGATCAAGCTTGACAGCCATGGGGAAGGAGGAGTTCTGTTTTGTGCTTGCGATACCCAGCTGTGTGGAGAATTGATATAATGTCTAGGTTCAGATATCTGAAAACCAAGGTTAGGAAGAGGTGACGGCATAAGACCATGGCGTGTCCGAAGTGCTGGGTGTGCGGCCATCTGTCTCCTTGTCTGTCTGGACGTCTGGCTTCAGGCTGTTTCAGACAGAGCATGAGTGCCCAGAGCATCCTATCCAGTTCGGGGACCGTCGAGGCCCGAGCAGGTTGATCCTCATCTGGGTTTTCTGGAGAGCCCCACAGGGAATCCTTTTTCTTCCTTTGGGCAGATACTGGGCTGGGTTGTGGTTCTGGAGTTCCTAATCCGTAGGGCTTGTTTGCCAGTAGTGTGAGGAAGGAAGTCGGAAAACACAAGCTAGCATGAGGTTTGGGACCGAGGGCACGGCAGGGTTAGTCTGCAGAGGCTGAATCGAGATCTCCTGCCCTTAGGTCATGTCAACTATGAGACGTGCCTCAGGCTAGAGTTTTTGTCCAGCATGGCCTCTTCCTGAAGGGTGTGGGGGCTTCATGAAACCAGGGAGGTTTGCCTACGATGGGATTTGTGAACTACTCCAAACCTCAAGCTTTCCTTCTGCACGACAGTCGAGAACTATTGGATGGTTCCAGGAGGCCCCATACGGAAACACTCGAGAGCAGATGTCTAAGCATGGATGCCTGGGAACGCCACCTCATATTCCCACTCTTTAGTCAGGACAAGGCAGGCTCAATCTGCAGGCTCCTGGGTGAGCTACCCATAGGGGAGAGTTGAAATGGACTCTCCTGAAGATGAGTCCTACTGTGGCTTGGTGGCCTGGGAGACCTTGGAATGTGGAGGTGGCTCAGGGACTCTGCAGGGTTCTCCAAACTGAGGTGTTTGACACAGCTCCAACAAGGAAGCTTCCCATGTGGAGACGAGAGGAGTTCTGTTCAGTGCCTCAGGAAAGCCCCATATCCTTTTCTTCGAACCAAAGCCTCTGAGGAGTAACACCTGGAACCCAAAGCAAGAGTTGAGATTATGGCCTAAGGGCCTGTCCGGCTCAACCTTCTATCTCTGTTGACATCTTGTGCATGCCTTCTTGGAGCTAGCTGCTCAGCTTGTGTTGGAATGCCCCTGTGTGTCCAGGGAGGCTGCCAGTAGTGGGATGTCCTCGGGGGCCTTGAGGTTTCTCATATTCTGGAGGTGTGTGTCCAAAGTAATGGACACAGTTTCCCAGGAGAGAGCAGGCACGGTCCTGTGGTATGGCTCCAGAGGACCCAGCCTAGAGGCTGTGTTTGCCAGGGCTGTGGGGACAGATGTCTGAAAAAGCAAACTGGGCTCAGGATGGGGCCAAGGTAATGGCAGGCCTGATCTCCAGTCCGTGAGGGGAGATTCTCTGGATATCAAAGGAGGGCAAGTGGGAGGCAGTTGCTCAGGCTTTTGTCTCTGGGTGTTGCGTTCACAGTGTCCGGTCAGGGTAGGGGTTGCCTCAGGGGCCGAGGAAGAGCCTTCCTCTCGGGGGATTGTCCAAGCTCCCAAGTGTTTGGGTTCATTCTGTGGGAAGTGAAGAGTGTTGTTTTCTGCCAGAATGGACCCCCCAGGAGAGGGACTCTAGAGCACAGCAGTGGGTTCCTTCAATTGGAATACACACCATCTAGTTAGTCCTGGGTGCCTATAGGCATGGCAGGGATTATATGCAGGATCTTCGTCCCGAACCTGACAGGCCTTTCTTTGACATGGGGCTCATGCTAGGGTCACAGTGTGAATTTGTGACCAAGCAGCACTCATGTTTTGGCGTGGCAATAGGGGCCATGAAGGGTTCCCCACGTAAAGGTGTGACTCCATGTGAAGAACAAGCATTACAGCCATGTGGAAGGCAGAGTTCTGATTGTGATTCCGATACACAAACTCAGCTTTTTTTGGGGACGTCGGTATGGCAGGCCCAATATACAAACCATGAGAAGAACTCATGAAGATATGAATATAGAGCGAGTCTGAGGTGCTTGCTCAGGCATTTGTCTCTGGAATTTGTATCAGCAATGGCCGTGGAATGTCGGGGATGCTTCATGGGCCATGGACGAATCTACCTCTATGAAGATTTCGCCCGATTCCCAATTTTTTTTCGTCAAACTGTGGGATGGCAGGACTCTTTTCAGTTTTGTTACCTCAGGTGTCCCTCGAAAAGCGGTTTTCCAAAGTAAAGCCGTGGGGAAGACTGAAGGGACCACCAGAACTATGGTTCAAAATTGGGACTAGGGGCATGGCAAGCCCAATATGCTATCTCTTCATCCAGCCACTGAGAGGCCTTACTTGAGGACTTTGGTCAGGCTGAGGGTCACAATGTGTGTTTGTGACCAATGTAGCCTGCGAGCATGGCGGGGCCTCATGGGCAACACTGGATTCAACTACACTGAAAGTTGGACAACATGCCAACCACAAGGTATCTTGCCATGGGGAAGGAGTTCTGATTTCTGCATCCTGTTCAACCCTGGGCAGTGATTGGAGGTAAGTTTTAGAATCTAAAGCCTGAAATCCGAGGTTGGGAAGAGATGACGACCTAAGGCCATGGCGGCTTGATGTGCTCAGTGTGCGGCCAGCTGTCTGGAACGGGCCAGGGAGTCCAGGCTCAGGCTGTGTCAGAAAGGGCATTAGTGCCCTAGTCAGCCTATGTATTTGGGGTACAGCCAAGGTCGGTGCAGGTTGATCCTCATTTGGGGTTACTGGTAGCCCCAGAGGACAATGTTTTTCTTCTGGAGGGCAGGCAGAGTGCTGCATTTTAGTTCTGGATTGCCAAACTGGAGGGCTTGTGGGCCAGTAGTCTGACGACAAAAGTTTGAGAACACAAGCTAGGCTTAGGTTTCTGGATGAGGCCATGGCAGGCACAATCTACAGACCTGAATCGAGATCTCATGCATCTGAAGTCAGGGCGAGGATCAGACGATCGCTCAGGTTGGAGTTTCTGTCCCTGATGGCCCCTTCATGAATGGGGGGGGGATCACCAGGCCATGGGGGTTTTCCCACGATGGGAGTTGTGAGAAGCTCCAAACTGCAGAGAGTCTTCTGCAGGACAATTGAGACCTGTTGTTTGGCTCCAGGCCAATGATTCTGAGCAGGGTTCTAAGGATGGATGGCTGGGTAGCCCACCTCGCATTCCAATTGTCTCCTAGCAACAAGACAGGTTAGATCTCCTGGATCTGTGGGGAGCAACCGAGGACGCTGCATTGAAATGGACACCCCTGGGCATGGGTCCTAATGTGCTTTTGTGTCTAAGGAGACCTTGGAATGAAGCGGTGGCACTTGGGCCCTAAAGAGTTCTACTAAACAGAGGCTTTGACACAGCTCCAACGTGCAAGAATCCCATGTGTAGATGAGATGTTTTCTGTTGGGTGAGTCAAGAAACAGCTATATGCTGCTTTTGAAATCCAGGCCTCTGAGGAGAGATGCCTGGAAACCAAAGCAATGGATCTGATTAGTGCCTAGGGGCCTATTCTTTCCTTTTTACCTCTGGGCACCTGTGTCTATGGGTCTGAGTGCAGGGAGGTGCTCTGTAGTGCTCAGAATGCCCCTGTTTTTCCTGGGAAGCCACCACTATTGAGATGGATCAGGGACTTTGGAGGTTTATCCTATTAGAAGGGTTGTGTCCATTGGAATGGGCACACACAATTCCCTTGGAGAGGGCAAGTACAGTCGTCAGGTTTGGCTCCAGGGGCCTTAGCCTGTAGGTTGTGTAGGCTAGGGCTGTTTGGACAGTTGTCTGAAAACACAAACTCGGCTTATGTTTCGGGTCATAGGTATGGCAGGACTAATCTACAGACCATGAGGAGAACCCTTTGGGATTTGAAAGAAGGGCGAGTGTGAGGCTCCTGCTCAAGTTTTTGTCTCTGGATATCGTGTCACTCATGGTCGTGGAATTTCTGGGTGACTTCATGGGAAATGGACGAGTCTTACTCTCTGGTGGTTTGGCCCCGTCCAAAGAGTTTGGGGACATTCTGTGGGCTGGAAGAAGTCCGTTTTTTGTTGTTGTTGTTGTTGTTTTCTTTTTTAACCTCAGGTGTCCCACCAAATGAGGGATTCCAGAGTAGAGCCCTGGGGAGGGGCGACTGGACCATCAGAAATCTGGTTAAAAATTGGGGCTTAGGGACATGTCAAGCCCATTATGACATCTAATGGTCCAGCCAAGGAGAGGACTTACTAGAGGACAGGACTCATGCTGAGGGTCACAATGCGTGTGTATGCCCTCGTCGCACTCAAGAATGGGCGGGGCCTCAGGGTTTCTCCTACACTGAACGTTGGACAACGTGCCAACCACAAGGGTTCTTGCCATGGGTAAGGAGGAGTTCTGATTTCTGCATCAGACTCACCCCTGGGCAGTGATTGGAGATAAGGTCTCGGTTCTGAAGCCTGAAAACTGAGGTAGGGAAGAGATGATGACCTAAGGCCATGGAGGTTTTTATGTGCTCAGTGTGCGGTCAGCTTTCTGGGTGTTGGTCAGGAGGTCCGGGCTCAGGATGTGTTCGACAGTGCATTAGTGCCCAGGTTAGACTATATAATTTGGGTAAAGTCGAGTGCTGTGTAGGTTTACACTCATTTAAGGTGCTTGGGCAGCTCATGAGGCAATAATTTTTTTTTTCTAGAGGGCAGGCAGAGTGCTGCATTGTGGGTCCGGAATTGCCAAACTTGAGGGCTTCGGGGCCAGGAGTGTGAGGATGGAAGTCTGAGAAGACAAGCTAGACTTGGGTTTCAGGGCGAGGGCACGGCAGGTACCCCCTGCAGATCTGAACCAATATCTCATGCATCTGAAGTCAGGGCGAGGATCAGACGTTGGCTCAGTTGGGAGTTTCTGAGCATGACGGCCGCTTCATGAAGGGAGCGGAATCTCGAGGCCATTGAGGTTTTCCCACGTTGGGAGTTGTGGGATGCCCCCTTCCAGGATTCCTTCTTTCGGACAATTGAGACCTGTTGGACAGCTCCAGGACATCCCATATGGAATGACTCCAGAGCACCGTTTGCGGATGGATGCCTGGGAAGCCCGCCTCGCATTCCAATTGTCTCCTAGCAACAAGACTGTTTAGATCTGATGGCTCTGCGGGAGCAACCGGTGTGGCTGAGTTGAAATGGACTTTCCTGAGAATGGGTCCTAATGTGTTTTTGTGTCCATGAGGGCCTTGGAATGGGGCTGTGGCACCGGGACCCTGAAGTACTCTCCTAAGCTTTGGACATGGCTCCCATGCACAGGTATCCTTGTGGAGACAAGATGAGTTCTGATGGGTGCCTCAGGAAAACCCCTATGCTCGTATTGGAATCAGGCTTTTGAGGACACATGCCTGTAACCCATAGCAATGGATCCTATTATGGCCTAGGGTCCTGTCTGGTTCAATCTTCTACTCTGGGGACATCCATCTATGGTATGAGTGGAGGTCGATTATCAGCAGGTGTCAGACACCCCTTGTTTGTTCCGGGTGACCCACACTATTGGGATGGCCTAAGGGTCGTTGGAGGTTTCTCCTAATTTGTACGATTTTGGACCATGGAATGGGCAGAATTCCCATGGATTGTTAGGCACAGTCCTAATGTGTGGCTCCAGGGGCCCAGCCTGGAGGGTGTGTGGCCCAAGACTTTGAGGACAGAAGTCTGAAAACAGAAACTCAGCTTAGGTTTGGGGACGTAGGTATGGCAGGACCGATCTACAAACCATGAGAAGAACTCTATAGGATGTGAAGAAAGTGCAGGTCTGTGGCGATTGCTCAGGCTTTGGTCTCTGGATTTTGTATCAGTGATGGCCGTGGAATGTCGGGGAGGCCTCATGGGCCATGGACGAATCTTCCTCTCTGAGGATTTGGCCCGATTCCCAAGTGCTTTTCGTCAATCTGTGGGATGGGAGGACTCATTTCAGTTTTGTTACCTCAGGTGTCCCACCAAAAGAGGAATTCCAAAGCAAAGCCGTGGGGAAGACTGAAGGGACAATCCGAACTATGGTTAAACATGGGGCCTAGGGGCATGGCAAGCCCAATATGCTATCTCTTCATACAGCCACTTAGTGGCCTTACTTGAGGACCGGGCTCAGCCTGAGGGTCACAATGTGTGTTTGTGACCAATGTGGCCCGTGAGCATGGGCGGGGCCTCATTAGCCACACTGGTTTCAACGACACTGAACGTTGGACAACATGCCAACCACAAGGTTTCTTGCCATGGGGAAGGAGTTCTGATTTCTGCATCACCTTCAACATGGACAGTGATTGGAGATAAGGTCTAGGTTCTGAAACCTGAAAACCGAGGTTGGGAAGAGATGACGACCTAAGGCCATGGCGGCTCGATGTGATCAGTGTGCGGCCAGCTGTCTGGGAGGGGCCAGGGGGTCCAGGCTCAGGCTGTGTCAGAAAGGGCATTAGTGCCCTGGTCAGCCTATGTATTTGGGGTACAGCCAAGGTCGGTGCAGGTTGATCCTCATTTGGCGTTAAAGGGTAGCCCCAGAGGACAATGTTTTTTATCTGGAGGGCAGGCAGAGTGCTGCATTGTAGTTCTGGATTGCCAAACTGGAGGCCTTGTGGGCCAGTAGTCTGACGACAAAAGTCTGAGAACACAAGCTAGGCTTAGGTTTCTGGGTGAGGCCATGGCAGGCACAATCTACAGACCTGAATCGAGATCTCGTGCATCTGAAGTCAGGGCGAGGATCAGACGATCGCTCAGGTTGGAGTTTCTGTCCCTGATGGCCCCTTCATGAATGGGAGGGCATCACGAGGCCATGGTGGTTTTCCCATGATGGGAGTTGTGAGAAGCTCCAAACTGCAGAGAGTCTTCTGCAGGACAATTGAGACCTGTTGTTTGGCTTCAGGCCAATGATTCTGAGCAGGGTTCTAAGGATGGGTGGCTGGGTAGCCCACCTCGCATTCCAATTGTCTCCTAGCAACAAAACAGGTTAGATCTCCTGGATCTGTGGGGAGCAACCGAGGACACTGAGTTGAAATGGACACCCCTGGGGATGGGTCCTAACGTGCTTTTGTGTCTATGGAGACCTTGGAATGAAGCGGTGGCACTGGGGCCCTAAATGGTTCTCCTAAACAGAGGCTTTGACACAGCTCCAACGTGCAAGTTTCCCATGTGTAGATGAGATGTTTTCTGATGGGTGAGTCAAGAAACAGCTATATGCTGCTTTTGAAATCCAAGAATGTGAGGAGAGATGCCTGGAAACCAAAGCAATGGATCTGATTAGTGCCTAGGGGCCTGTTCTTTCCTTTTTACCTCTGAGGACATCTGTCTATGGGTCTGAGTGCAGGTAGGGGCTCATTTGGGCTCAGATTGCCCCTGTATTTCCTGGAAGCCACCACTATTGAGATACATCAGGGACTTTGGATGTTTATCCTATTAGAAGGGTTGTGGCCTTTGGAATGGGCACACACAATTCCCTTGGAGAGGGCAAGTAAGTCCTCTGGTTTGGCGCCAGGGGCCTGAGCCTGTAGGTTGTGTAGTCCAGCCCTTTTTGTACAGTTGTCTGAAAACACAAACTCGGCTTATGTTTCAGGTCATATGTTTGGCAGGACTGATCTACAGATCATGAGGAGAACTCTTCGGGATTTGAAAGAAGGGCGAGTGTGAGGCTCCTGCTCAAGTTTTTGTCTCTGGATATCGTTCACTCATGGTCGTGGAATTTCTGAGTGACTTCATGGGAAATGGACGAGTCTTACTCTCTGGTGGTTTGGCCCCGTCCAAAGAGTTTGGGTTCATTCTGTGGGCTGGAAGAAGTCCGTTTTATTTTGTTGTTGTTGTTGTTGTTGTTTTCTTTTTTAACCTCAGGTGTCCCACCAAATTAGGGATATAAGAGTAGAGCCCTAGGAGGGGCGACTGGACAATCAGAAATCTGGTTAAAAATTGGGGCTTAGTGACATGTCAAGACCATTATGACATCTAATGGTCCAGCCACTGAGAGGACTTACTAGAGGACAGGACTCATGCTGAGGGTCACAATGCGTGTGTATGCCCTCGTCGCACTCAAGAATGGGCGGGGCCTCAGGTTTTCTCCTACACTGATCGTTGGACAACGTGCCAACCACAAGGGTTCTTGCCATCGGTAAGGAGGAGTACTGATTTCTGCATCTGACTCACCCCTGGGCAGTGATTGGAGATAAGGTCTCGGTTCTGAAGCCTGAAAACTGAGGTAGGGGAGCGATGATGACCTAAGGCCATGGCGGGTTTTATGTGCTCAGTGTGCGATCAGCTTTCTGGGTGTTGGTCAGGAGTTCTGGGTTGTGTTCGACAGTGCATTAGTGCCCAGGTTAGACTATATAATTTGGGTAAAGTCGAGTGCTCTGTAGGTTTACCCTCATTTAAGGTGCCTGGGCAGCTCATGAGCAATAATTTTTTTTCTAGAGGGCAGGCAGAGTGCTGCATTGTGGGTCCGGAATTGCCAAACTTGAGGGCTTGGGGCCAGGAGTGTGAGGATGGAAGTCTGAGAAGACAAGCTAGACTTGGGTTTCAGGGCGAGGGCACGGCAGGTACCCCCTGCAGATCTGAACCAATATCTCATGCATCTGAAGTCAGGGCGAGGATCAGACATTGGCTCAGGCGGGAGTTTCTGAGCATGACGGCTGCTTCATGAAGGGAGCAGAATCTCGAGGCCATTGAGGTTTTCCTACGTTGGGAGTTGTGGAATGCCCCCTTCCAGGATTCCTTCTTCGGGACAATTGAGACCTGTTGGACAGCTCCAGGACATCCCATATGGAATGACTACAGAGCACCGTTCGGGGATGGATGCCTGGGAAGCCCGCCTCGAATTCCAATTGTCTCCTAGCAACAAGACAGATTAGATCTGATGGCTCTGCGGGAGCAACCTGGGTGGCTGAGTTGAAATGGACTTTCCTGAGGATGTTTCCTAATGTGTTTTTGTGTCCATGAGGGCCTTGGAATGGGGCGGTGGCACCGGGACTCTGAAGTACTCTCCTATTTTGGACATGGCTCCCATGCACAGGTTTCCTTGTGGAGACGAGATGAGTTCTGATGGGTGCCTCAGGAAAACCCCTATGCTCGTATTGGAATCAGGCTTTTGAGGACACATGCCTGTAACCCAAAGCAATGGATCCTATTATGGACTAGGGTCCGTCTGGTTCAATCTTCTTCTCTGGGTACATCCATCTATGGTATGAGTGGAGGTCGATTATCAGCTGGTGTCAGACACCGCTTGTTTGTTCCGGGCGACCCACACTATTGGGATGGCCTCTGGGTCGTTGAAGGTTTCTCCTAATTTGTACGATTTTGGACCATGGAATGGGCAGAATTCCCATGGATTAGTAGGCACAGTCCTAATGTGTGGCTCCAGTGGCCCAGCCTGGAAGGTGTGTGGCCCAAGACTTTGAGGACAGAAGTTGAAAACACAAACTCAGCTTAGGTTTGGGGATGTAGGTATGGCAGGCCAGATCTACAAACCATGAGAAAAACTCTACAGGATATGAAGAAAGTGCGAGTCTGAGGCGATTGCTCAGGCTTTTGTCTCTGGATTTTGTATCAGTGATGGCCGTGGAATGTCGGGGAGGCCTCATGGGCCATGGACAAATCTTCCTCTCTGAGGATTTGGCCTGATTCCCAATTGCTTTTCGTCAATCTGTGGGATGGGAGGACTCATTTCAATATTGTTACCTCAGGTGTCCCACCAAAAGAGGAATTCCAAAGCCAAGCAGTGGGGAAGACTGAAGGGACAACCCGAACTATGGTTAAAAATTGGGGCCTAGGGGCATGGCAAGCCCAATATGCTATCTATTCATCCAGCCACTGAGTGGCCTTACTTGAGGACTGGGCTCAGCCTGAGGGTCACAATGTGTGTTTGTAACCAATGTGGCCTGCAAGCATGGGCGGGGCCTCATGGGCCACACTGGTTTCAATGACACTGAACGTTGGACAACATGCCAACCACAAGGTTTCTTGCCATGGGGAAGGAGTTCTGATTTCTGCATCACCTTCAAAATGGACAGTGATTGGAGATAAGGTCTAGGTTCTGAACCTGAAAACCGAGGTTGGGAAGAGATGACGACCTAAGGCCATGGCGGCTAGATGTGCTCAGTGTGCGGCCAGCTGTCTGGGAGGGGCCAGGGGGTCCAGGCTCAGGCTGTGTCAGAAAGGGCATTAGTACCCTGGTCAGCCTATGTATTTGGGGTACAGCCAAGTTCGGTGCAGGTTGATCCTCATTTGGGGTTACTGGGTACCCCGAGAGGACAATGTTTTTCTTCTGGAGGGCAGGCAGAGTGCTGCATTGTAGTTCTGGATTGCCAAACTGGAGGGCTTGTGGGCCAGTAGTCTGACGACAAAAGTCTGAGAACACAAGCTAAGCTTAGGTTTCTGGGTGAGGCTATGCGCGCACAATCTACAGACCTGAATCGAGTTCTTGTACATCTGAAGACAGGGCGAGGATCAGACGATCGCTCAGGTTGGAGTTTCTGTCCCTGATGGCCCCTTCATGAATGGGGGGGCATCACGAGGCCATGGGGGTTTTCCCACGATGGGAGTTGTGAGAAGCTCCAAACTGCAGAGAGTCTTCTGCAAGACAATTGAGACCTGTTGTTTGGCTCCAGGCCAATGATTCTGAGCAGGGTTCTAAGGATGGATGGCTGCGTAGCCCACCTCGCATTCCAATTGTCTCCTAGCAACAAGACAGGTTAGATCTCCTGGATCTGTGGGGAGCTACCGAGGATGCTGAGTTGAAATGGACACCCCTGGGAATGGGTCCTAATGTGCTTTAGTGTCTATGGAGACCTTGGAATGAAGCGGTGGCACTGGGGCCCTAAAGGGTTCTCCTAAACAGAGGCTTTGACACAGCTCCAACGTGCAAGTTTCCCATGTGTAGATGAGATTTTTTCTGATGGGTGAATCAAGAACAGCTATATGCTGCTTTTGAAATCCAGGCCTCTGAGGAGAGATGCCTGGAAACCAAAGCAATGGATCTGATTAGTGCCTAGGGGCCTTTTCTTTCCTTTTTACATCTCGGGACATCTGTCTATGGGTCTGAGTCAGGTAGGTGCTCATTTGGGCTCAGATTGTCCCTGTTTTTCCTGGGAAGCCACCACTTTTGAGATAGATCAGGGACTTTGGAGGTTTATCCTATTAGAAGGGTTGTGGCCATTGGAATGGGCACAAACAATTCCCTTGGAGAGGGCAAGTACAGTCCTCAGGTTCGGCTCCAGGGGCCTGAGCCTGTAGGTTGTGTAGGCCAGGGCTGTTTGGACAGTTGTCTGAAAACAAACTCAGCTTAGGTTTGGGGACGTAGGTATCCCAGGCCCGATCTACAAACCATGAGAAGAATTGTTCAGGATATGAAGAAAGTGCGAGTCTGAGTCGCTTGCTCAGGCTTTTGTCTCTGGATTTTGTATCAGCGATGGCCGTGGAATGACGGGGAGGCCTCATGGGCCATGGACAAATCTTCCTCTCTGAGGATTTGGCCTGATTCCCAATTGCTTTTCGTCAATCTGTGGGATTGGAGGACTCATTTCAATATTGTTACCTCAGGTGTCCCACCAAAAGAGGAATTCCAAAGCCAAGAAGTGGGGAAGACTGAAGGGACAACCCGAACTATGGTTAAAAATTGGGGCCTAGGGGCATGGCAAGCCCAATATTCTATCTATTCATCCAGCCACTGAGTGGCCTTACTTGAGGACTGGGCTCAGCCTGAGGGTCACAATGTGTGTTTGTAACCAATGTGGCCTGCAAGCATGGGCGGGGCCTCATGGGCCACACTGGTTTCAATGACACTGAACGTTGGACAACATGCCAACCACAAGGTTTCTTGCCATGGGGAAGGAGTTCTGATTTCTGCATCACCTTCAAAATGGACAGTGATTGGAGATAAGGTCTAGGTTCTGAACCTGAAAACCGAGGTTGGGAAGAGATGACGACCTAAGGCCATGGCGGCTAGATGTGCTCAGTGTGCGGCCAGCTGTCTGGGAGGGGCCAGGGGGTCCAGGCTCAGGCTGTGTCAGAAAGGGCATTAGTACCCTGGTCAGCCTATGTATTTGGGGTACAGCCAAGTTCGGTGCAGGTTGATCCTCATTTGGGGTTACTGGGTACCCCGAGAGGACAATGTTTTTCTTCTGGAGGGCAGGCAGAGTGCTGCATTGTAGTTCTGGATTGCCAAACTGGAGGGCTTGTGGGCCAGTAGTCTGACGACAAAAGTCTGAGAACACAAGCTAAGCTTAGGTTTCTGGGTGAGGCTATGCGCGCACAATCTACAGACCTGAATCGAGTTCTTGTACATCTGAAGACAGGGCGAGGATCAGACGATCGCTCAGGTTGGAGTTTCTGTCCCTGATGGCCCCTTCATGAATGGGGGGGCATCACGAGGCCATGGGGGTTTTCCCACGATGGGAGTTGTGAGAAGCTCCAAACTGCAGAGAGTCTTCTGCAAGACAATTGAGACCTGTTGTTTGGCTCCAGGCCAATGATTCTGAGCAGGGTTCTAAGGATGGATGGCTGCGTAGCCCACCTCGCATTCCAATTGTCTCCTAGCAACAAGACAGGTTAGATCTCCTGGATCTGTGGGGAGCTACCGAGGATGCTGAGTTGAAATGGACACCCCTGGGAATGGGTCCTAATGTGCTTTAGTGTCTATGGAGACCTTGGAATGAAGCGGTGGCACTGGGGCCCTAAAGGGTTCTCCTAAACAGAGGCTTTGACACAGCTCCAACGTGCAAGTTTCCCATGTGTAGATGAGATTTTTTCTGATGGGTGAATCAAGAACAGCTATATGCTGCTTTTGAAATCCAGGCCTCTGAGGAGAGATGCCTGGAAACCAAAGCAATGGATCTGATTAGTGCCTAGGGGCCTTTTCTTTCCTTTTTACATCTCGGGACATCTGTCTATGGGTCTGAGTCAGGTAGGTGCTCATTTGGGCTCAGATTGTCCCTGTTTTTCCTGGGAAGCCACCACTTTTGAGATAGATCAGGGACTTTGGAGGTTTATCCTATTAGAAGGGTTGTGGCCATTGGAATGGGCACAAACAATTCCCTTGGAGAGGGCAAGTACAGTCCTCAGGTTCGGCTCCAGGGGCCTGAGCCTGTAGGTTGTGTAGGCCAGGGCTGTTTGGACAGTTGTCTGAAAACAAACTCAGCTTAGGTTTGGGGACGTAGGTATCCCAGGCCCGATCTACAAACCATGAGAAGAATTGTTCAGGATATGAAGAAAGTGCGAGTCTGAGTCGCTTGCTCAGGCTTTTGTCTCTGGATTTTGTATCAGCGATGGCCGTGGAATGTCGGGGAGGCCTCATGGGCCATGGACGAATCTTCCTCTCTGAGGATTTGGCCCGATTCCCAATTGCATTTCGTCAATCTGTGGGATGGGAGGACTCATTTCAGGCTTGTTACCTCAGGTGTCCCACCAAAAGAGGAATTCCAAAGCCAAGCCGTGGGGAAGACTGAAGGGACAACCCGAACTATGGTTAAAAATTTGGGTCTAGGGCATGGCAAGCCCAATATGCTATCTCTTCATCCAGCCACTGAGTGGCCTTACTTGAGGACTGGGCTCAGCCTGAGGGTCACAATGTGTGTTTGTGGCCAATGTGGCCGGCGAGCATGGGCGTGGCCTCATGGCCAAATTGGTTTCAAACACATTGAATGTTGGACAGCATGCCAACCACAGGTTTCTTGCCATGGGGAAGGAGTTCTTATTTCTGCATCACCTTCAACCTTGGGCAGTGAGTGGAGATAAGGTCTAGGTTCTGAAACTTGGAAACCGAGGTTGGGAAGATAAGACGACCTAAGGCCACGGAGGCTCGATGTGCTTAGTGTGCGGCCAGCTGCCTGGGACGGGCCAGGGAGTCCAGGCTCAGGCTGTGTCAGAAAGGGCATTAGTGCCCTGTTCAGCCTATGTATTTGGGGTACAGCCAAGGTCGGTGCAGGTGGATCCTCATTTGGGGTTACTGGGTAGCCCCAGAGGACAATGTTTTTCTTCTGGAGGGCAGGCAGAGTGCTGCATTGCAGTTCTGGATTGCCAAACTGGAGGGCTTGTGGGCCAGTAGTCTGACTACAAAAGTCTGAGAACACAAGCTAGGCTTAGGTTTCTGGGTGAGGCCATGGCAGGCACAATCTACAGACCTGAATCGAGATCTCGTGCATCTGAAGTCAGGGCGAGGATCAGAGGATCGCTCAGGTTGGAGTTTCTGTCCCTGATGGCCCCTTCATGAATGGGGGGGGGCATCACGAGGCCATGGGGGTTTTCCCACTATGGGAGTTGTGAGAAGCTCCAAACAGCAGAGAGTCTTCTGCAGGTCAATTGAGACCTGTTGCTTGGCTCCAGGCCAATGATTCTGAGCAGGGTTCTAAGGATGGATGGCTGCGTAGCCCACCTCACATTCCAATTGTCTCCTAGCAACAAGACAGGTTAGATCTCCTGGATCTGTGGGGAGCAACCGAGGACGCTGAGTTGAAATGGACACCCCTAAGGATGGGTCCTAATGTGCTTTTGTGTCTATGGAGACCTTGGAATGAAGCGGTGGCACTGGGGCCCTAAAGGGTTCTCTAAAACAGAGGCTTTGACACAGCTCCAACGTGCAAGTTTCCCATGTGTAGATGAGATGTTTTCTGATGGGTGAGTCAAGAAACAGCTATAAGCTGCTTTTGAAATCCAGGCCTCTGAGGAGAGATGCCTGGAAACCAAAGCAATGGATCTGATTAGTGCCTAGGGGCCTGTTCTTTCCTTTTCACCTCTGGGGACATCTGTCTATGGGTCTGAGTGCAGGTAGGTGCTCATTTGGGCTCAGATTGCCCCTTTATTCCTGGGAAGCCACCACTATTGAGATGGATCAGGGACTTTGGAGGTTTATCCTATTAGAAGGGTTGTGGCCATTGGAATGGGCACACACAATTCCCTTGGAGAGGGCAAGTACAGTCCTCAGGTTTGGCTCCAGGGTTCTGAGCCTGTAGGTTGTGTAGGCCAGGGCTGTTTGGACAGTTGTCTGAAAACACAAACTCGGCTTATGTTTCGGGACATAGGTATGGCAGGACTGATCTACAGACCATGAGGAGAACTCTTCTGGATTTGAAAGAAGGGCGAGTGTGAGGCTCCTGCTCAAGTTTTTGTCTCTGGATATCGTGTCACTCATGGTCGTGGAATTTCTGGGTGACTTTATGGGAAATGGACGAGTCTTACTCTCTGGTGGTTTGGCCCCGTCCAAAGACTTTGGGGTCATTCTGTGGGCTGGAAGAAGTCCGTTTTGTTGTTGTTGTTGTTGTTGTTGTTGTTGTTTTCTTTTTTAACCTCAGGTGTCCCACTAAATGATGGATTCCAGAGTAGAGACCTGGGGAGGGGCGACTGGACAATCAGAAATCTGGTTAAAAATTGGGGCCTAGGGACATGTCAAGCCCATTATGACATCTAATGATCCAGCCACTGAGGACTTACTAGAGGACAGGACTCATGCTGAGGGTCACAATGCGTGTGTATGCCCTCGTCTCACTCAAGAATGGGAGGGCCTCAGGGTGAATGCTGTTTTCTCCTACACTGAACGTTGGACAACGTGCCAACCACAAGGGTTCTTGCCATGTGTAAGGAGGAGTACTGATTTCTGCATCACATTCACCCCTGGGCAGTGATTGGAGATAAGGTCTCGGTTCTGAAGCCTGAAAACTGAGGTAGGGAAGAGATGATGACCTAAGGCCATGGCGGGTTTTATGTGCTCAGTGTGTGGTTAGCTTTCTGGGTGTTGGTCAGGAGGTCCGGGCTCAGGTTGTGTTCGACAGTGCATTAGTGCCCAGGTTAGACTATATAATTTGGGTAAGGTCGAGTGCTGTGTAGGTTTATCCTCATTTAAGGTGCCTGGGTAGCTCATGAGGCAATATTTTTTTTTTTCTAGAGGGCCGGCAGAGTGCTGCATTGTGGGTCCGGAATTCTCAAATTTAGGACTTCGGGGACAGGAGTGTGAGGACGGAAGTGTGAGAAGACAAGCTAGACTTGGGTTTCAGGGCAAAGGCAAGGCAGGTACCCCCTGCAGATCTGTACCAATATCTCATGCTTCTGAAGTCAGGGCGAGGATCAGACGTTGGCTCAGGTTGGAGTTCCTGTGCATGACGGCCGCTTCATGAAGGGAGCGGAATCTCGAGGCCATTGAGGTTTTCCCACCTTGGGAGTTGTGGGATGCCCCCTTCAAGGATTCCTTCTGCGGGAAAATTGAGACCTGTTGGACAGCTCCAGGACATCCCATATGGTAATACTCTAGAGCACCATTCGCGGATGGATGCCTTGAAAGCCCGCCTCGCATTCCAATTGTCTCCTAGCAACAAGACACATTTGATCTGATGGCTCTGCCGGAGCAACCGGAGTGGCTGAGTTGAAATGGACTTTCCTGAGGATGGGTCCTAATGTGTTTTTGTGTCCATGAGGGCCTTGGAATGGGGCGGTGGCACCGGCACCCTGAAGTACTCTCCTAAGCTTTGGACATGGCTCCCATGCACAGGTTTCCTTGAGGAGACGAGATGAGTTCTGATGGGTGCCTCAGGAAAATGCCTATGCTCGTATTGGAAACAGGCTTTTGAGGACACATGCCTGTAACCCAAAGCAATGGATCCTATTATGGCCTAGGGTCCTGTCTGGTTCAATCTTCTTCTCTGGGGACATCCATCTATGGTATGAGTGGAGGTCGATTATCAGCTGGTGTCAGACAGCCCTTGTTTGTTCCGGGCGACCTACACTATTGGGATGGCCTCAAGGACTTTGGAGGTTTCTCCTAATTTGTACGATTTTGGACCATGGAATGGGCAGAATTCCCATCGATTGGTAGGCAGAGTCCTAATGTGTGGCTCCAGGCGCCCAGCCTGGAGGGTGTGTGGCCCAAGAATTTGAGGACAGAAGTCTGAAAACAGAAACTCAGCTTAGGTTTGGGGACGTAGGTATGGCAGGCCCGATCGACAAACCATGAGAAGATATCTTCAGGATATGAAGAAAGTGCGAGTCTGAGGCGCTTGCTCAGGCTTTTGTCTCTGGATTTTGTATCATCGATGGCCGTGGAATGTCGGGGAGGCCTCATGGGCCATGGACGAATCTTCCTCTCTGAGGATTTGGCCCGATTCCCAATTGCTTTTCGTCATTCTGTGGGATGGGAGGTCTCCTTTCAGGTTTGTTACCTCAGGTGTCCCACCAAAAGAGGAATTCCAAATCCAAGCCGTGGGGAAGACTGAAGGGACATCCCGAAATATAGTTAAAATTTGGGGCATAGGGGCATGGCAAGCCCAATAGCTATCTCTTCATCCAGCCATTGAGTCGCCTTACTTGAGGACTGGGCTCAGCCTGAGGGTCACAATGTGTGTTTGTGACCAATGTGGCCCGCGAGCATGGGCGGGACCTCATGGGCCACACTGCTTTCAACGACACTGAACGTTGGACAACATGCCAACCACAAGGTTTCTTGCCATGGGGAAGGAGTTCTTATTTCTGCATCACCTTCAACCCTGGGCAGTGATTGGAGATAAGGTCTAGGTTCTGAAACCTGAAAACCGAGGTTGGGAGAGATGACGACCTAAGGCCATGGCGGCTGGATGTGCTCAGTGTGGGGCCAGCTGTCTGGGAGGGCCAGGGGGTCCAGGCTCAGGCTGTGTCAGAAAGGGCATTAGTGCCTTGGTCAGCCTATGTATTTGGGGTACAGCCAAGGTCGGTGCAGGTTGATCCTCATTTGGGGTTACTGGTAGCCCCAGAAGACAATGTTTTTCTTCTGGAGGGCAGGCAGAGTGCTGCATTGTAGTTCTGGATTGCCAAATGGAGGGCTTGTGGGCCAGTAGTCTGATGACAAATGTCTGAGAACACAAGCCAGGGTTAGGTTTCTGGGTGAGGCTATGGCAGGCACAATCTACAGACCTGAATCGAGATCTCGTGCATCTGAAGTCAGGGCGAGGATCAGACGATCGCTCAGGTTGGAGTTTCTGTCCCTGATGGCCCCTTCATGAATGGGGGGGGGGGCATCACGAGGCCATGGAGGTTTTCCCACGATGGGAGTTATGAGAAGCTCCAAACAGCAGAGAGTCTTCTGCAGGTCAATTGAGACCGTTGCTTGGCTCCAGGCCAATGATTCTGAGCAGGGTTCTAAGGATGGATGGCTGCGTAGCCCACCTCGCATTCCAATTGTCTCCTAGCAACAAGACAGGTTAGATCTCCTGGATCTGTGGGGAGCAACCGAGGACGCTGAGTTGAAATGGACACCCCTAAGGATGGGTCCTAATGTGCTTTTGTGTCTATGGAGACCTTGGAATGAAGAGGTGGCACTGGTGCCCTAAAGGGTTCTCCTAAACAGAGGCTTTGACACAGCTCCAACGTGCAAGTTTCCCATGTGTAGATGAGATGTTTTCTGATGGGTGAATCAAGAAACAGCTATATGCTGCTTTTGAAATCCAGGCCTCTGAGGAGAGATGCCTGGAAACCAAAGCAATGGATCTGATTAGTGCCTAGGGGCCTGTTCTTTCCTTTTTACCTCTGGGGACATCTGTCTATTGGTCTGAGTGCAGGTAGGTGCTCATTTGGGCTCAGATTGCCCCTGTTTATCCTGGGAAGCCACCCCTATTGAGATGGATCAGGGACTTTGGAGGTTTAACCTATTAGAAGGGTTGTGGCCATTGGAATGGGCACACACAATTCCCTTGGAGAGGGCAAGTACAGTCCTCAGGTTTGGCTCCAGGGGCCTGAGCCTGTAGGTTGTGTATGCCAGGGCTGTTTGGACAGTTGTCTGAAAACACAAACTTGGCTTATGTTTCGGGTCATAGGTATGGCAGGACTGATCTACAGACCATGAGGAGAACTCTTCGGGATTTGAAAGAAGGGCGAGTGTGAGGATCCTGCTCAAGTTTTTATCTCTGGATATCGTGTCACTCATGGTCGTGGAATTTCTGGGTGATTATGGGAAATGGACGAGCCTTACTCTCTGGTGGTTTGGCCCCGTCCAAAGAGATTGGGGTCATTCTGTGGGCTGGAAGAAGTCCGTTTTTTTTTGTTGTTGTTGTTGTGTTCTTTTTTAACCTCTGGTGTCCCTTCAAATGAGGGATTCCAGAGTAGAGACCTGGGGAGGGGCGACTGGACAGTCAGAAATCTGGTTAAAAATTGGGGCTTAGGGACATGTCAAGCCCATTATGACATCTAAAGTTCCAGCCACTGAGAGGACTACTAGAGGACAGGACTCATGCTGAGGGTCACAATGCGTGTGTATGCCCTCGTCGCACTCAAGAATGGGCGGGGCCTCAGGGTGAATGCTGGTTTCTCCTACACTGAACGTTGGACAACGTGCCAACCACAAGGGTTCTTGCCATGGGTAAGGAGGCGTTCTGATTTCTGCATAACATTCACCCCTGGGCAGTGATTGGAGATAAGGTCTCGGTTCAGAAGCCTGAAAACTGAGGTAGGGAAGAGATGATGACCTAAGGCCATGGCGGTTTTATGTGCTCAGTGTGCGGTCAGCTTTCTGGGTGTTGGTCAGGAGGTCCCGGCTCAGGTTGTGTTCGACAGTGCATTAGTGCCCAGGTTAGACTATATAATTTGGGTAAGGTCGAGTGCTGTGTAGGTTTACCCTCATTTAAGGTGCCTGGGCAGCTCAAGAGGCAATAATTTTTTTTTTTCTAGAGGGCCGGCAGAGTGCTGCATTGTGGGTCCGGAATTGCTAAATTTTAGGACTTCGGGGCCAGGAGTTTGAGGACGGAAGTGTGAGAATACAAGCTAGACTTGGGTTTCAGGGCGGGGGCACGACAGGTACCCCCTGCAGATCTGAACCAATATCTCATGCTTCTGAAGTCAGGGCGAGGATCAGACGTTGGCTCAGGTTGGAGTTCCTGTGCATGAAGGCCGCTTTATGAAGGGAGCGGAATCTCGGAGCCATTGAGGTTTTCCCACGTTTGGAGTTGTGGGATGCCCCCTTCCAGGATTCCTTCTTTCGGACAATTGAGACCTGTTGGACAGCTCCAGGACATCCCATATGGAATGACTCCAGAGCACCGTTCGCGGATGGATGCCTGGGAAGCCCGCCTCACATTCCAATTGTCTCCTAGCAACAAGACAGTTTAGATCTGATGGCTCTGCCGGAGCAACCGGGGTGGCTGAGTTGAAATGGACTTTCCTGAGGATGGGTCCTAATGTGTTTTTGTGTCCATGAGGGCCTTGGAATGGGGCGGTGGCACCGGCACCCTGAAGTACTCTCCTAAGCTTTGGACATGGCTCCCATGCACAGGTTTCCTTGTGGAGACGAGATGAGTTCTGATGGGTGCCTCAGGAAAACCCCTATGCTCGTTTTGGAATCAGGCTTTTGAGGACACATGCCTGTAACCCAAAGCAATGGATCCTATTATGGCCTAGGGTCCTGTCTGGTTCAATCTTCTTCTCTGGGGACATCCATCTATGGTATGAGTGGAGGTCGATTATCAGCTGGTGTCAGACAGCCCTTGTTTGTTCCGGGCGACCTACACTATTGGGATGGCCTCAGGGACTTTGGAGGTTTCTCCTAATTTGTACGATTTTGGACCATGGAATGGGCAGAATTCCCATGGATTGGTAGGCACAGTCCTAATGTGTGTCTCCAGGCGCCCAGCCTGGAGGGTGTGTGGCCCAAGACTTTGAGGACAGAAGTCTGAAAACACAAACTCAGCTTTGGTTTGGGGACGTAGGTATGGCAGGCCCGATCGACAAACCATGAGAAGAACTCTTCAGGATATGAAGAAAGTGCGAGTCTGAGGTGCTTGCTCAGGCTTTTGTCTCTGGATTTTGTATCAGCGATGGCCGTGGAATGTCGGGGAGGCCTCATGGGCCATGGACGAATCTTCCTCTCTGAGTATTTGGCCCGATTCCCAATTGCTTTTCGTCAATCTGTGGGATGGGAGGTCTCCTTTCAGGTTTGTTACCTCAGGTGTCCCACCAAAAGAGGAATTCCAAAGCCAAGCAGTGGGGAAGACTGAAGGGACATCCCAAACTATGGTTAAAAATTGGGGCCTAGGGGCATGGCAAGCCCAATATTCTATCTCTTCATCCAGTCGCTGAGTGGCCTTACTTGAGGACTGGGCTCAGCCTGAGCGTCACAATGTGTGTTTGTGACCAATGTGGCCCGCGAGCATTGGTGGGGACTCATGGGCCACACTGGTTTCAACTACAATGAACGTTGGACAACATGCCAACCACAAGGTTTCTTGCCATGGGGAAGGAGTTCTGATTTCTGCATCACCTTCTACCCTGGGCAGTGATTGGAGATAAGGTCTAGGTTCTGAAACCTGAAAACCGAGGTTGGGAAGAGATGACGACCTAAGGCCATGGCGGCTCGATGTGCTCAGTGTGCGGCCAGCTGTCTGGGAGGGTCCAGGGGGTCCAGGCTCAGGCTGTGTTAGAAAGGGCATTAGTGCCCTGGTCAGCCTATGTATTTGGGGTACAGCCAAGTTCGGTGCAGGTTGATCCTCATTTGGGGTTACTGGGTAGCCCCGGAGGACAATGTTTTTCTTCTGGAGGGCAGGAAGAGTGCTGCATTGTAGTTCTGGATTGCCAAATGGAGGGCTTGTGGGCCAGTAGTCTGACGACAAAAGTCTGAGAACACAAGCTAGGCTTAGGTTACTGGGTGAGGCCATGGCAGGCACAATCTACAGACCTGAATCGAGATCTCGTGCATCTGAAGTCAGGGCGAGGATCAGACGATCGCTCAGGTTGGAGTTTCTGTTCCTGATGGCCCCTTCATGAATGGGGGGGGCATCACGAGGCCATGGGGGTTTTCCCACTATGGAAGTTGTGAGAAGCTCCAAACTGCAGAGAGTCTTCTGCAGGACAATTGAGACCTGTTGTTTGGCTCCAGGCCAATGATTCTGAGCAGGGTTCTAAGGATGGATGGCTGGGTAGCCCACCTCGCATTCCAATTGTCTCCTAGCAAAAAGACTGGTTAGATCTCCTGGATCTGTGGGGAACTAACGAAAATGCTGAGTTGAAGTGGACACCCCTGTGGATGGGTCCTAACGTGCTTTTGTGTCTATCGAGACCTTGGAATGAAGCGGTGGCTCTGGGGCCCTAAAGGGTTCTCCTAAAGAGAGGCTTTGACACAGCTCCAACGTGCAACTTTCCCATGTGTAGATGAGATGTTTTCTGATGGGTGAATCAAGAAACAGCTATATGCTGCTTTTGAAATCCAGGCCTCTGAGCAGAGATGCCTGGAAACCAAAGCAATGGATCTGATTAGTGCCTAGGGGCCTGTTCTTTCCTTTTTACCTCTGGGGACATCTGTCTAGGGGTCTGAGTGCAGGTAGGTGCTCATTTGGGCTCAGATTGCCCCTGTTTTTCCTGGGAAGCCACCACTATTGAGATGGATCAGGGACTTTGGAGGTTTAACCTATTAGAGGGTTGTGGACATTGGAATGGGCACAAACAATTCCCTTCGAGAGGGCAAGTACAGTCCTCTGGTTTGGCTCCAGGGGCCTGAGCCTGTAGGTTGTGTAGGCCAGGGCTGTTTGGACAGTTGTCTGAAAACAAACTCAGCTTAGGTTTGGGGAAGTAGGTATGGCAGGCCCGATCTACAAACCATGAGAAGAACTCTTCAGGATATGAAGAAAGTGCGAGACTGAGTCGCTTCTTCAGGCTTTTGTCTCTGGATTTTGTATCAGCGATGGCCGTGGAATGTCGGGGAAGCCTCATGGGCCATGGACAAATCTTCCTCTCTGAGGATTTGGCCTGATTCCCAATTGCTTTTCGTCAATCTGTGGGATTGGAGGACTCATTTCAATATTGTTACCTCAGGTGTCCCACCAAAAGAGGAATTCCAAAGCCAAGAAGTGGGGAAGACTGAAGGGACAACCCGAACTATGGTTAAAAATTGGGGCCTAGGGGCATGGCAAGCCCAATATTCTATCTATTCATCCAGCCACTGAGTGGCCTTACTTGAGGACTGGGCTCAGCCTGAGGGTCACAATGTGTGTTTGTAACCAATGTGGCCTGCAAGCATGGGCGGGGCCTCATGGGCCACACTGGTTTCAATGACACTGAACGTTGGACAACATGCCAACCACAAGGTTTCTTGCCATGGGGAAGGAGTTCTGATTTCTGCATCACCTTCAAAATGGACAGTGATTGGAGATAAGGTCTAGGTTCTGAACCTGAAAACCGAGGTTGGGAAGAGATGACGACCTAAGGCCATGGCGGCTAGATGTGCTCAGTGTGCGGCCAGCTGTCTGGGAGGGGCCAGGGGGTCCAGGCTCAGGCTGTGTCAGAAAGGGCATTAGTACCCTGGTCAGCCTATGTATTTGGGGTACAGCCAAGTTCGGTGCAGGTTGATCTTCATTTGGGGTTACTGGGTACCCCGAGAGGACAATGTTTTTCTTCTGGAGGGCAGGCAGAGTGCTGCATTGTAGTTCTGGATTGCCAAACTGGAGGGCTTGTGGGCCAGTAGTCTGACGACAAAAGTCTGAGAACACAAGCTAAGCTTAGGTTTCTGGGTGAGGCTATGCGCGCACAATCTACAGACCTGAATCGAGTTCTTGTACATCTGAAGACAGGGCGAGGATCAGACGATCGCTCAGGTTGGAGTTTCTGTCCCTGATGGCCCCTTCATGAATGGGGGGGCATCACGAGGCCATGGGGGTTTTCCCACGATGGGAGTTGTGAGAAGCTACAAACTGCAGAGAGTCTTCTGCAAGACAATTGAGACCTGTTGTTTGGCTCCAGGCCAATGATTCTGAGCAGGGTTCTAAGGATGGATGGCTGCGTAGCCCACCTCGCATTCCAATTGTCTCCTAGCAACAAGACAGGTTAGATCTCCTGGATCTGTGGGGAGCTACCGAGGATGCTGAGTTGAAATGGACACCCCTGGGAATGGGTCCTAATGTGCTTTAGTGTCTATGGAGACCTTGGAATGAAGCGGTGGCACTGGGGCCCTAAAGGGTTCTCCTAAACAGAGGCTTTGACACAGCTCCAACGTGCAAGTTTCCCATGTGTAGATGAGATTTTTTCTGATGGGTGAATCAAGAACAGCTATATGCTGCTTTTGAAATCCAGGCCTCTGAGGAGAGATGCCTGGAAACCAAAGCAATGGATCTGATTAGTGCCTAGGGGCCTTTTCTTTCCTTTTTACATCTCGGGACATCTGTCTATGGGTCTGAGTCAGGTAGGTGCTCATTTGGGCTCAGATTGTCCCTGTTTTTCCTGGGAAGCCACCACTTTTGAGATAGATCAGGGACTTTGGAGGTTTATCCTATTAGAAGGGTTGTGGCCATTGGAATGGGCACACAGAATTCCCTTGGAGAGGGCAAGTACAGTCCTCAGGTTCGGCTCCAGGGGCCTGAGCCTGTAGGTTGTGTAGGCCAGGGCTGTTTGGACAGTTGTCTGAAAACAAACTCAGCTTAGGTTTGGGGACGTAGGTATCCCAGGCCCGATCTACAAACCATGAGAAGAATTGTTCAGGATATGAAGAAAGTGCGAGTCTGAGTCTCTTGCTCAGGCTTTTGTCTCTGGATTTTGTATCAGCGATGGCCGTGGAATGTCGGGGAGGCCTCATGGGCCATGGACGAATCTTCCTCTCTGAGGATTTGGCCCGATTCCCAATTGCATTTCGTCAATCTGTGGGATGGGAGGACTCATTTCAGGCTTGTTACCTCAGGTGTCCCACCAAAAGAGGAATTCCAAAGCCAAGCCGTGGGGAAGACTGAAGGGACAACCCGAACTATGGTTAAAAATTTGGGTCTAGGGCATGGCAAGCCCAATATGCTATCTCTTCATCCAGCCACTGAGTGGCCTTACTTGAGGACTGGGCTCAGCCTGAGGGTCACAATGTGTGTTTGTGGCCAATGTGGCCGGCGAGCATGGGCGTGGCCTCATGGCCAAATTGGTTTCAAACACATTGAATGTTGGACAACATGCCAACCACAGGTTTCTTGCCATGGGGAAGGAGTTCTTATTTCTGCATCACCTTCAACCTTGGGCAGTGAGTGGAGATAAGGTCTAGGTTCTGAAACTTGGAAACCGTGGTTGGGAAGATAAGACGACCTAAGGCCACGGAGGCTCGATGTGCTTAGTGTGCGGCCAGCTGCCTGGGACGGGCCAGGGAGTCCAGGCTCAGGCTGTGTCAGAAAGGGCATTAGTGCCCTGTTCAGCCTATGTATTTGGGGTACAGCCAGGTCGGTGCAGGTGGATCCTCATTTGGGGTTACTGGGTAGCCCCAGAGGACAATGTTTTTCTTCTGGAGGGCAGGCAGAGTGCTGCATTGTAGTTCTGGATTGCCAAACTGGAGGGCTTGTGGGCCAGTAGTCTGACTACAAAAGTCTGAGAACACAAGCTAGGCTTAGGTTTCTGGGTGAGGCCATGGCAGGCACAATCTACAGACCTGAATCGAGATCTCGTGCATCTGAAGTCAGGGCGAGGATCAGAGGATCGCTCAGGTTGGAGTTTCTGTCCCTGATGGCCCCTTCATGAATGGGGGGGGCATCACGAGGCCATGGGGGTTTTCCCACTATGGGAGTTGTGAGAAGCTCCAAACAGCAGAGAGTCTTCTGCAGGTCAATTGAGACCTGTTGCTTGGCTCCAGGCCAATGATTCTGAGCAGGGTTCTAAGGATGGATGGCTGCGTAGCCCACCTCGCATTCCAATTGTCTCCTAGCAACAAGACAGGTTAGATCTCCTGGATCTGTGGGGAGCAACCGAGGACGCTGAGTTGAAATGGACACCCCTAAGGATGGGTCCTAATGTGCTTTTGTGTCTATGGAGACCTTGGAATGAAGCGGTGGCACTGGGGCCCTAAAGGGTTCTCTAAAACAGAGGCTTTGACACAGCTCCAACGTGCAAGTTTCCCATGTGTAGATGAGATGTTTTCTGATGGGTGAGTCAAGAAACAGCTATAAGCTGCTTTTGAAATCCAGGCCTCTGAGGAGAGATGCCTGGAAACCAAAGCAATGGATCTGATTAGTGCCTAGGGGCCTGTTCTTTCCTTTTCACCTCTGGGGACATCCTTCTATGGGTCTGAGTGCAGGTAGGTGCTCATTTGGGCTCAGATTGCCTCTTTATTCCTGGGAAGCCACCACTATTGAGATGGATCAGGGACTTTGGAGGTTTATCCTATTAGAAGGGTTGTGGCCATTGGAATGGGCACACACAATTCCCTTGGAGAGGGCAAGTACAGTCCTCAGGTTTGGCTCCAGGGTTCTGAGCCTGTAGGTTGTGTAGGCCAGGGCTGTTTGGACAGTTGTCTGAAAACACAAACTCGGCTTATGTTTCGGGACATAGGTATGGCAGGACTGATCTACAGACCATGAGGAGAACTCTTCTGGATTTGAAAGAAGGGCGAGTGTGAGGCTCCTGCTCAAGTTTTTGTCTCTGGATATCGTGTCACTCATGGTCGTGGAATTTCTGGGTGACTTTATGGGAAATGGACGAGTCTTACTCTCTGGTGGTTTGGCCCCGTCCAAAGACTTTGGGGTCATTCTGTGGGCTGGAAGAAGTCCGTTTTGTTGTTGTTGTTGTTGTTGTTGTTGTTGTTTTCTTTTTTAACCTCAGGTGTCCCACTAAATGATGGATTCCAGAGTAGAGACCTGGGGAGGGGCGACTGGACAATCAGAAATCTGGTTAAAAATTGGGGCCTAGGGACATGTCAAGCCCATTATGACATCTAATGATCCAGCCACTGAGGACTTACTAGAGGACAGGACTCATGCTGAGGGTCACAATGCGTGTGTATGCCCTCGTCTCACTCAAGAATGGGAGGGCCTCAGGGTGAATGCTGTTTTCTCCTACACTGAACGTTGGACAACGTGCCAACCACAAGGGTTCTTGCCATGTGTAAGGAGGAGTACTGATTTCTGCATCACATTCACCCCTGGGCAGTGATTGGAGATAAGGTCTCGGTTCTGAAGCCTGAAAACTGAGGTAGGGAAGAGATGATGACCTAAGGCCATGGCGGGTTTTATGTGCTCAGTGTGCGGTTAGCTTTCTGGGTGTTGGTCAGGAGGTCCGGGCTCAGGTTGTGTTCGACAGTGCATTAGTGCCCAGGTTAGACTATATAATTTGGGTAAGGTCGAGTGCTGTGTAGGTTTATCCTCATTTAAGGTGCCTGGGTAGCTCATGAGGCAATATTTTTTTTTTTCTAGAGGGCCGGCAGAGTGCTGCATTGTGGGTCCGGAATTCTCAAATTTAGGACTTCGGGGACAGGAGTGTGAGGACGGAAGTGTGAGAAGACAAGCTAGACTTGGGTTTCAGGGCAAAGGCAAGGCAGGTACCCCCTGCAGATCTGTACCAATATCTCATGCTTCTGAAGTCAGGGCGAGGATCAGACGTTGGCTCAGGTTGGAGTTCCTGTGCATGACGGCCGCTTCATGAAGGGAGCGGAATCTCGAGGCCATTGAGGTTTTCCCACCTTGGGAGTTGTTGGATGCCCCCTTCAAGGATTCCTTCTGCGGGAAAATTGAGACCTGTTGGACAGCTCCAGGACATCCCATATGGAAATACTCTAGAGCACCATTCGCGGATGGATGCCTTGAAAGCCCGCCTCGCATTCCAATTGTCTCCTAGCAACAAGACACATTTGATCTGATGGCTCTGCCGGAGCAACCGGAGTGGCTGAGTTGAAATGGACTTTCCTGAGGATGGGTCCTAATGTGTTTTTGTGTCCATGAGGGCCTTGGAATGGGGCGGTGGCACCGGCACCCTGAAGTACTCTCCTAAGCTTTGGACATGGCTCCCATGCACAGGTTTCCTTGAGGAGACGAGATGAGTTCTGATGGGTGCCTCAGGAAAATGCCTATGCTCGTATTGGAAACAGGCTTTTGAGGACACATGCCTGTAACCCAAAGCAATGGATCCTATTATGGCCTAGGGTCCTGTCTGGTTCAATCTTCTTCTCTGGGGACATCCATCTATGGTATGAGTGGAGGTCGATTATCAGCTGGTGTCAGACAGCCCTTGTTTGTTCCGGGCGACCTACACTATTGGGATGGCCTCAAGGACTTTGGAGGTTTCTCCTAATTTGTACGATTTTGGACCATGGAATGGGCAGAATTCCCATCGATTGGTAGGCAGAGTCCTAATGTGTGGCTCCAGGCGCCCAGCCTGGAGGGTGTGTGGCCCAAGAATTTGAGGACAGAAGTCTGAAAACAGAAACTCAGCTTAGGTTTGGGGACGTAGGTATGGCAGGCCCGATCGACAAACCATGAGAAGATATCTTCAGGATATGAAGAAAGTGCGAGTCTGAGGCGCTTGCTCAGGCTTTTGTCTCTGGATTTTGTATCATCGATGGCCGTGGAATGTCGGGGAGGCCTCATGGGCCATGGACGAATCTTCCTCTCTGAGGATTTGGCCCGATTCCCAATTGCTTTTCGTCATTCTGTGGGATGGGAGGTCTCCTTTCAGGTTTGTTACCTCAGGTGTCCCACCAAAAGAGGAATTCCAAATCCAAGCCGTGGGGAAGACTGAAGGGACATCCCGAAATATAGTTAAAATTTGGGGCATAGGGGCATGGCAAGCCCAATAGCTATCTCTTCATCCAGCCATTGAGTCGCCTTACTTGAGGACTGGGCTCAGCCTGAGGGTCACAATGTGTGTTTGTGACCAATGTGGCCCGCGAGCATGGGCGGGACCTCATGGGCCACACTGGTTTCAACGACACTGAACGTTGGACAACATGCCAACCACAAGGTTTCTTGCCATGGGGAAGGAGTTCTTATTTCTGCATCACCTTCAACCCTGGGCAGTGATTGGAGATAAGGTCTAGGTTCTGAAACCTGAAAACCGAGGTTGGGAGAGATGACGACCTAAGGCCATGGCGGCTGGATGTGCTCAGTGTGGGGCCAGCTGTCTGGGAGGGCCAGGGGGTCCAGGCTCAGGCTGTGTCAGAAAGGGCATTAGTGCCTTGGTCAGCCTATGTATTTGGGGTACAGCCAAGGTCGGTGCAGGTTGATCCTCATTTGGGGTTACTGGTAGCCCCAGAAGACAATGTTTTTCTTCTGGAGGGCAGGCAGAGTGCTGCATTGTAGTTCTGGATTGCCAAATGGAGGGCTTGTGGGCCAGTAGTCTGATGACAAATGTCTGAGAACACAAGCCAGGGTTAGGTTTCTGGGTGAGGCTATGGCAGGCACAATCTACAGACCTGAATCGAGATCTCGTGCATCTGAAGTCAGGGCGAGGATCAGACGATCGCTCAGGTTGGAGTTTCTGTCCCTGATGGCCCCTTCATGAATGGGGGGGGGGGCATCACGAGGCCATGGAGGTTTTCCCACGATGGGAGTTATGAGAAGCTCCAAACAGCAGAGAGTCTTCTGCAGGTCAATTGAGACCGTTGCTTGGCTCCAGGCCAATGATTCTGAGCAGGGTTCTAAGGATGGATGGCTGCGTAGCCCACCTCGCATTCCAATTGTCTCCTAGCAACAAGACAGGTTAGATCTCCTGGATCTGTGGGGAGCAACCGAGGACGCTGAGTTGAAATGGACACCCCTAAGGATGGGTCCTAATGTGCTTTTGTGTCTATGGAGACCTTGGAATGAAGAGGTGGCACTGGTGCCCTAAAGGGTTCTCCTAAACAGAGGCTTTGACACAGCTCCAACGAGCAAGTTTCCCATGTGTAGATGAGATGTTTTCTGATGGGTGAATCAAGAAACAGCTATATGCTGCTTTTGAAATCCAGGCCTCTGAGGAGAGATGCCTGGAAACCAAAGCAATGGATCTGATTAGTGCCTAGGGGCCTGTTCTTTCCTTTTTACCTCTGGGGACATCTGTCTATTGGTCTGAGTGCAGGTAGGTGCTCATTTGGGCTCAGATTGCCCCTGTTTATCCTGGGAAGCCACCCCTATTGAGATGGATCAGGGACTTTGGAGGTTTAACCTATTAGAAGGGTTGTGGCCATTGGAATGGGCACACACAATTCCCTTGGAGAGGGCAAGTACAGTCCTCAGGTTTGGCTCCAGGGGCCTGAGCCTGTAGGTTGTGTATGCCAGGGCTGTTTGGACAGTTGTCTGAAAACACAAACTTGGCTTATGTTTCGGGTCATAGGTATGGCAGGACTGATCTACAGACCATGAGGAGAACTCTTCGGGATTTGAAAGAAGGGCGAGTGTGAGGATCCTGCTCAAGTTTTTATCTCTGGATATCGTGTCACTCATGGTCGTGGAATTTCTGGGTGATTATGGGAAATGGACGAGCCTTACTCTCTGGTGGTTTGGCCCCGTCCAAAGAGATTGGGGTCATTCTGTGGGCTGGAAGAAGTCCGTTTTTTTTTTTGTTGTTGTTGTTGTGTTCTTTTTTAACCTCTGGTGTCCCTTCAAATGAGGGATTCCAGAGTAGAGACCTGGGGAGGGGCGACTGGACAGTCAGAAATCTGGTTAAAAATTGGGGCTTAGGGACATGTCAAGCCCATTATGACATCTAAAGTTCAAGCCACTGAGAGGACTACTAGAGGACAGGACTCATGCTGAGGGTCACAATGCGTGTGTATGCCCTCGTCGCACTCAAGAATGGGCGGGGCCTCAGGGTGAATGCTGGTTTCTCCTACACTGAACGTTGGACAACGTGCCAACCACAAGGGTTCTTGCCATGGGTAAGGAGGAGTTCTGATTTCTGCATAACATTCACCCCTGGGCAGTGATTGGAGATAAGGTCTCGGTTCAGAAGCCTGAAAACTGAGGTAGGGAAGAGATGATGACCTAAGGCCATGGCGGTTTTATGTGCTCAGTGTGCGGTCAGCTTTCTGGGTGTTGGTCAGGAGGTCCCGGCTCAGGTTGTGTTCGACAGTGCATTAGTGCCCAGGTTAGACTATATAATTTGGGTAAGGTCGAGTGCTGTGTAGGTTTACCCTCATTTAAGGTGCCTGGGCAGCTCAAGAGGCAATAATTTTTTTTTTTTCTAGAGGGCCGGCAGAGTGCTGCATTGTGGGTCCGGAATTGCTAAATTTTAGGACTTCGGGGCCAGGAGTTTGAGGACGGAAGTGTGAGAATACAAGCTAGACTTGGGTTTCAGGGCGGGGGCACGACAGGTACCCCCTGCAGATCTGAACCAATATCTCATGCTTCTGAAGTCAGGGCGAGGATCAGACGTTGGCTCAGGTTGGAGTTCCTGTGCATGAAGGCCGCTTTATGAAGGGAGCGGAATCTCGGAGCCATTGAGGTTTTCCCACGTTTGGAGTTGTGGGATGCCCCCTTCAAGGATTCCTTCTGCGGGACAATTGAGACCTGTTGGACAGCTCCAGGACATCCCATATGGAATGACTCCAGAGCACCGTTCGCGGATGGATGCCTGGGAAGCCCGCCTCACATTCCAATTGTCTCCTAGCAACAAGACAGTTTAGATCTGATGGCTCTGCCGGAGCAACCGGGGTGGCTGAGTTGAAATGGACTTTCCTGAGGATGGGTCCTAATGTGTTTTTGTGTCCATGAGGGCCTTGGAATGGGGCGGTGGCACCGGCACCCTGAAGTACTCTCCTAAGCTTTGGACATGGCTCCCATGCACAGGTTTCCTTGTGGAGACGAGATGAGTTCTGATGGGTGCCTCAGGAAAACCCCTATGCTCGTTTTGGAATCAGGCTTTTGAGGACACATGCCTGTAACCCAAAGCAATGGATCCTATTATGGCCTAGGGTCCTGTCTGGTTCAATCTTCTTCTCTGGGGACATCCATCTATGGTATGAGTGGAGGTCGATTATCAGCTGGTGTCAGACAGCCCTTGTTTGTTCCGGGCGACCTACACTATTGGGATGGCCTCAGGGACTTTGGAGGTTTCTCCTAATTTGTACGATTTTGGACCATGGAATGGGCAGAATTCCCATGGATTGGTAGGCACAGTCCTAATGTGTGTCTCCAGGCGCCCAGCCTGGAGGGTGTGTGGCCCAAGACTTTGAGGACAGAAGTCTGAAAACACAAACTCAGCTTTGGTTTGGGGACGTAGGTATGGCAGGCCCGATCTACAAACCATGAGAAGAACTCTTCAGGATATGAAGAAAGTGCGAGTCTGAGGTGCTTGCTCAGGCTTTTGTCTCTGGATTTTGTATCAGCGATGGCCGTGGAATGTCGGGGAGGCCTCATGGGCCATGGACGAATCTTCCTCTCAGAGTATTTGGCCCGATTCCCAATTGCTTTTCGTCAATCTGTGGGATGGGAGGTCTCCTTTCAGGTTTGTTACCTCAGGTGTCCCACCAAAAGAGGAATTCCAAAGCCAAGCAGTGGGGAAGACTGAAGGGACATCCCAAACTATGGTTAAAAATTGGGGCCTAGGGGCATGGCAAGCCCAATATTCTATCACTTCATCCAGTCGCTGAGTGGCCTTACTTGAGGACTGGGCTCAGCCTGAGCGTCACAATGTGTGTTTGTGACCAATGTGGCCCGCGAGCATGGGTGGGGACTCATGGGCCACACTGGTTTCAACTACAATGAACGTTGGACAACATGCCAACCACAAGGTTTCTTGCCATGGGGAAGGAGTTCTGATTTCTGCATCACCTTCTACCCTGGGCAGTGATTGGAGATAAGGTCTAGGTTCTGAAACCTGAAAACCGAGGTTGGGAAGAGATGACGACCTAAGGCCATGGCGGCTCGATGTGCTCAGTGTGCGGCCAGCTGTCTGGGAGGGGCCAGGGGGTCCAGGCTCAGGCTGTGTCAGAAAGGGCATTAGTGCCCTGGTCAGCCTATGTATTTGGGGTACAGCCAAGTTCGGTGCAGGTTGATCCTCATTTGGGGTTACTGGGTAGCCCCGGAGGACAATGTTTTTCTTCTGGAGGGCAGGAAGAGTGCTGCATTGTAGTTCTGGATTGCCAAACTGGAGGGCTTGTGGGCCAGTAGTCTGACGACAAAAGTCTGAGAACACAAGCTAGGCTTAGGTTACTGGGTGAGGCCATGGCAGGCACAATCTACAGACCTGAATCGAGGTCTCGTGCATCTGAAGTCAGGGCGAGGATCAGACGATCGCTCAGGTTGGAGTTTCTGTTCCTGATGGCCCCTTCATGAATGGGGGGGCATCACGAGGCCATGGGGGTTTTCCCACTATGGAAGTTGTGAGAAGCTCCAAACTGCAGAGAGTCTTCTGCAGGACAATTGAGACCTGTTGTTTGGCTCCAGGCCAATGATTCTGAGCAGGGTTCTAAGGATGGATGGCTGGGTAGCCCACCTCGCATTCCAATTGTCTCCTAGCAAAAAGACTGGTTAGATCTCCTGGATCTGTGGGGAACTAACGAAAATGCTGAGTTGAAGTGGACACCCCTGGGGATGGGTCCTAACGTGCTTTTGTGTCTATGGAGACCTTGGAATGAAGCGGTGGCTCTGGGGCCCTAAAGGGTTCTCCTAAAGAGAGGCTTTGACACAGCTCCAACGTGCAACTTTCCCATGTGTAGATGAGATGTTTTCTGATGGGTGAATCAAGAAACAGCTATATGCTGCTTTTGAAATCCAGGCCTCTGAGCAGAGATGCCTGGAAACCAAAGCAATGGATCTGATTAGTGCCTAGGGGCCTTTTCTTTCCTTTTTACCTCTGGGGACATCTGTCTAGGGGTCTGAGTGCAGGTAGGTGCTCATTTGGGCTCAGATTGCCCCTGTTTTTCCTGGGAAGCCACCACTATTGAGATGGATCAGGGACTTTGGAGGTTTAACCTATTAGAGGGTTGTGGACATTGGAATGGGCACAAACAATTCCCTTCGAGAGGGCAAGTACAGTCCTCTGGTTTGGCTCCAGGGGCCTGAGCCTGTAGGTTGTGTAGGCCAGGGCTGTTTGGACAGTTGTCTGAAAACAAACTCAGCTTAGGTTTGGGGAAGTAGGTATGGCAGGCCCGATCTACAAACCATGAGAAGAACTCTTCAGGATATGAAGAAAGTGCGAGACTGAGTCGTTTGTTCAGGCTTTTGTCTCTGGATTTTGTATCAGCGATGGCCGTGGAATGTCGGGGTGGCCTCAGGTGCCATGAACGAATCTTCCTCTCTGAGGATTTGGCCCGATTCCCAATTGCTTTTCGTCAATCTGTGGGATGGGAGGACTCATTTCAGTTTTGTTACCTCAGTTGTCCAACCAAAAGAGGAATTCCAAAGCCAAGCCGTGGGGAAGACTGAAGTGACAACCCGAACTATGGTTAAAAATTCGGGCCTAGGGGCATGGGAAGCCCAATATGCTATCTCTTCATCCAGGCACTGAGTGACCTTACTTGAGGACTGGGCTCAGCCTGAGCGTCACAATGTGTGTTTGTGACCAATGTGGCCCGTGAGCATGGACGGGGCCTCATGGGCCACACTGGTTTCAATCACACTGAACGTTGGACAACATGCCAACCACAAGGTTTCTTGCCATGGGGAAGGAGTTCTGATTTCTGCATCACCTTCAACCTTGGGCAGTGATTGGAGATAAGGCCAAGGTTCTGAAACCTGGAAACCGAGGTTGGGAAGAAATGACGACCTAAGGCCACGGAGGCTCGATGTGCTCAGTGTGCGGCCAGCTGTCTGGGACGGGCCAGGGGGTCCAGGCTCAGGCTGTGTCAGAAATGGCATTAGTGCCCTGGTCAGCCTATATATTTGGGGTACAGCCAAGGTCGGTGCAGGTTGATCCTCATTTGGGGTTTCTGGGTAGCCCCAGAGGACAATGTTTTTCTTCTGGAGGGCCGGCAGAGTGCTGCATTGTAGTTCTGGATTGCCAAACTGGAGGGCTTGTGGGCAAGTAGTCTGACGACAAAAGTCTGAGAACACAAGCTAGGCTTAGGTTTCTGGGTGAGGCCATGGCAGGCACAATCTACAGACCTGAATCGAGATCTCGTGCATCTGAAGTCAGGGCGAGGATCAGACGATCGCTCAAATTGGAGTTTCTGTCCCTGATGGCCCCTTCATGAATGGGGGGGTATCACGAGGCCATGGGTGTTTTCCCACGAGGGGAGTTGTGAGAAGCTCCAAACTGCAGAGAGTCTTCTGCAGGACAATTGAGACCTGTTGTTTGGCTCCAGGCCAATGATTCTGAGCAGGGTTCTAAGGATGGATGGCTGGGTAGCCCACCTCGCATTCCAATTGTCTCCTAGCAACAAGACAGGTTAGATCTCCTGGATCTGTGGGGAGCAACCGAGGACGCTGAGTTGAAATGGACACCCCTGAGAATGGGTCCTAATGTGCTTTTGTGTCTATGGAGACCTTGGAATGAAGCGGTGGCACTGGGGCCCTAAGGGGTTCTCCTAAACAGAGGCTTTGACACAGCTCCAACGTGCAAGTTTCCCATGTGTAGATGAGATGTTTTCTGATGGGTGAGTCAAGAAACAGCTATATGCTGCTTTTGAAATCCAGGCCTCTGATGAGAGATGCCTGGAAACCAAAGAAATGGATCTGATTAGTGCCTAGGGGCCTGTTCTTTCCTTTTTACCTCTGGGGACATCTGTCTATGGGCCTTAGTGCAGGGAGGTGCTCAGTTGGGCTCAGATTGCCCCTGTTTTTCCTGGGAAGCCACCACTATTGAGATGGATCAGGGACTTTGGAGGTTTATCCTATTAGAAGGGTTGTGGCCATTGGAATGGGCACACACAATTCCCTTGGAGAGGGCAAGTACAGTCCTTAGGTTTGGCTCCAGGGGCCTGAGCCTGTAGGTTATGTAGGCCAGGGCTGTTTGGACAGTTGTCTGAAAACACAAACTCGGCTTATGTTTCGGGTCATAGGTATGGCATGACTGATCTACAGACCATGAGGAGAACCCTTCGGGATTTGAAAGAAGGGCGAGTGTGAGGCTCCTGCTTAAGTTTTTGTCTGTGGATATCGTGTCACTCATGGTCGTGGAATTTCTGGATGACTTCATGGGAAATGGACGAGTCTTACTCTCTGGTGGTTTGGCCCCGTCCAAAGAGTTTGCGGTCATTCTGTGGGCTGGAAGAAGTCCGTTTTTTTTTTGTTGTTGTTGTTGTTGTTGTTGTTTTTGTCTTTTTTAACCTCAGGTGTCCCGCCAAATGATGGATTCCAGAGTAGAGCCCTGGGGAGGGGCGACTGGACAATCAGAAATCTGGTTAAAAATTGGGGCCTAGGGACATGTCAAGCCCATTATGACATCTAATGGTCCAGCCACTGAGAGGACTTACTAGAGGACAGGACTCATGCTGAGGGTCACAATGCGTGTGTATGCCCTCGTCACACTCAAGAATGGGCGGGGCCTCAGGGTGAATGCTGGTTTCTCCTACACTGAACGTTGGACAACGTGTCAACCACAAGGGTTCTTGCCATGGGTAAGGAGGAGTTCTGATTTCTGCATCACACTCACCCCTGGGCAGTGATTGGAGATAAGGTCTCGGTTCTGAAGCCTGAAAACTGTGGTAGGGAAGAGATGATGACCTAAGGCCATGGCGGGTTTTATGTGCTCAGTGTGCGGTCATCTTTCTGGGTGTTGGTCAGGAGGTCCGGGCTCAGGTTGTGTTCGACAGTGCATTAGTGCCCAGTTTAGACTATATAATTTGGATAAGGTCGAGTGCTGTGTAGGTTTACCCTCATTTAAGGTGCCTGGGCAGCTCATGAGGCAATAATTTTTTTCTAGAGGGCAGGCAGAGTGCTGCATTGTGGGTCCGGAATTGCCAAAATTGAGGGCTTCGGGGCCAGGAGTGTGAGGACGGAAGTCTGAGAAGACAAGCTAGACTTGGGTTTCAGGGCGAGGTCACGGCAGGTACCCCCTGCAGATCTGAACCTATATCTCATGCATCTGAAGTCAGGGCGAGGATCAGACGTTGGCTCAGGTTGGAGTTTCTGAGCATGACGGCCGCTTCATGAAGTGAGAGGAATCTCGAGGCCATTGAGGTTTTCCCACATGGGAGTTGTGGGATGCCCCCTTCAAGGATTCCTTCTGCGGGACAATTGAGACCTTTTGGACAGCTCCAGGACATCCCATATGGAATGACTCCAGAGCACCGTTCGTGGATGGATGCCTGGGAAGCCCGCCTCACATTCCAATTGTCTCCTAGCATCAAAACAGTTTAGATCTGATGGCTCTGCCGGAGCAACCGGGGTGGCTGAGTTGAAATGGACTTTCCTGAGGATGGGTCCTAATGTGTTTTTGTGTCCATGAGGGCCTTGGAATGGGGCAGTGGCACCGGGACACTGAAGTACTCTCCTAAGCTTTGGACATGGCTCCCATGCACAGGTTTCCTTGTGGAGACGAGATGAGTTCTGATGGGTGCCTCAGGAAAACCCCTATGCTCGTTTTGGAATCAGGCTTTTGAGGACACATGCCTGTAACCCAAAGCAATGGATCCTATTATGGCCTAGGGTCCTGTCTGGTTCAATCTTCTTCTCTGGGGGACATCCATCTATGGTATGAGTGGAGGTCGATTATCAGCTGGTGTCAGACAGCCCTTGTTTGTTCCGGGCGACCTACACTATTGGGATGGCCTCAGGGACTTTGGAGGTTTCTCCTAATTTGTACGATTTTGGACCATGGAATGGGCAGAATTCCCATGGATTGGTAGGCACAGTCCTAATGTGTGGCTCCAGGGGCCCAGCCTGGAGGGTGTGGGGCCCAAGACTTTGAGGACAGAAGTCTGAAAACACAAACTCAGCTTAGGTTTGGGGACGTAGGTATGGCAGGCCCGATCTACAAACCATGAGAAGAACTCTACAGGATATGAAGAAAGTGCGAGTCTGAGGCGCTTGCTCAGGCTTTTGTCTCTGGATTTTGTATCAGCGATGGCCGTGGAATGTCGGGGAGGCCTCATGGGCCATGGACGAATCTTCCTCTCTGAGGATTTGGCCCGATTCCCAATTGCTTTTCGTCAATCTGTGGGATGGGAGGACTCATTTCAGTTTTGTTACCTCAGGTGTCCCACCAAAAGAGGAATTCCAAAGCCAAGCCGTGGGGAAGACTGAAGGGTCAACCCGAACTATGGTTAAAAATTGGGGCCTAAGGGCATGGCAACCCCAATATTCTATCTCTTCATCCAGCCGCTGAGTGGCCTTACTTGAGGACTGGGCTCAGCCTGAGGGTCACAATGTGTGTTTGTGACCAATGTGGCCCTTGAGCATGGACGGGGCCTCATGGGCCACACTGGTTTCAACCACACTGAACGTTGGACAACATGCCAACCACAAGGTTTCTTGCCATGGGGAAGGAGTTCTGATTTCTGCATCACCTTCAACCTTGGGCAGTGATTGGAGATAAGGCCAAGGTTCTGAAACCTGGAAACCGAGGTTGGGAAGAAATGACGACCTAAGGCCACGGAGGCTCGATGTGCTCAGTGTGCGGCCAGCTGTCTGGGACGGGCCAGGGGGTCCAGGCTCAGGCTGTGTCAGAAATGGCATTAGTGCCCTGGTCAGCCTATATATTTGGGGTACAGCCAAGGTCGGTGCAGGTTGATCCTCATTTGGGGTTTCTGGGTAGCCCCAGAGGACAATGTTTTTCTTCTGGAGGGCCGGCAGAGTGCTGCATTGTAGTTCTGGATTGCCAAACTGGAGGGCTTGTGGGCAAGTAGTCTGACGACAAAAGTCTGATAACACAAGCTAGGCTTAGGTTTCTGGGTGAGGCCATGGCAGGCACAATCTACAGACCTGAATCGAGATCTCGTGCATCTGAAGTCAGGGCGAGGATCAGACGATCGCTCAGGTTGGAGTTTCTGTCCCTGATGGCGCCTTCATGAATGGGGGGGTATCACGAGGCCATGGGTGTTTTCCCACGAGGGGAGTTGTGAGAAGCTCCAAACTGCAGAGAGTCTTCTGCAGGACAATTGAGACCTGTTGTTTGGCTCCAGGCCAATGATTCTGAGCAGGGTTCTAAGGATGGATGGCTGGGTAGCCCACCTCGCATTCCAATTGTCTCCTCGCAAAAAGACAGGTTAGATCTCCTGGATCTGTGGGGAGCAACCGAGGACGCTGAGTTGAAATGGACACCCCTGAGAATGGGTCCTAACGTGCTTTTGTGTCTATGGAGACCTTGGAATGAAGCGGTGGCACTGGGGCCCTAAGGGGTTCTCCTAAACAAAGGATTTGACACAGCTCCAACGTGCAAGTTTCCCATGTGTAGATGAGATGTTTTCTGATGGGTGAGTCAAGAAACAGCTATATGCTGCTTTTGAAATCCAGGCCTCTGAGGAGAGATGCCTGGAAACCAAGCAATGGATCTGATTAGTGCCTAGGGGACTGTTCTTTTCTTTTTACCTCTGGGGACATCTGTCTATGGGCCTTAGTGCAGGTAGGGGCTCAGTTGGGCTCAGATTGCCCCTGTTTTTCCTGGGAAGCCACCACTATTAAGATGGATCAGGGACTTTGGAGGTTTATCCTATTAGATAAACCTTTGGAGGTTTATCCTATTAGGCCATTGGAATGGGCACACACATTTCCCTTCGAGAGTGCAAGTACAGTCCTCAGGTTTGGCTCCAGGGGCCTGAGCCTGTAGGTTGTGCAGGCCAGGGCTGTTTGGACAGTTGTCTGAAAACACAAACTCGGCTTATGTTTCGGGTCATAGGTATGGCAGGCCTGATCTACAGACCATGAGGAGAACTCTTCTGGATTTGAAAGAAGGGCGAGTGTGAGGCTCCTGCTCAAGTTTTTGTCTCTGGATATCGTGTCACTCATGGTCGTGGAATTTCTGGATGACTTCATGGGAAATGGACGAGTCTTACTCTCTGGTGGTTTGGCCCCGTCCAAAGAGTTTGCGGTCATTCTGTGGGCTGGAAGAAGTCCGTTTTTTTTTTTTTTGTTGTTGTTGTTGTTGTTTTTTTTGTCTTTTTTAACCTCAGGTGTCCCGCCAAATGATGGATTCCAGAGTAGAGCCTTGGGGAGGGGCGACTGGACAATCAGAAATCTGGTTAAAAATTGGGGCCTAGGGACATGTCAAGCCCATTATGACATCTAATGGTCCAGCCACTGAGAGGACTTACTAGAGGACAGGACTCATGCTGAGGGTCACAATGCGTGTGTATGCCCTCGTCACACTCAAGAATGGGCGGGGCCTCAGGGTGAATGCTGGTTTCTCCTACACTGAACGTTGGACAACGTGTTAACCACAAGGGTTCTTGCCATGGGTAAGGACTAGTTCTGATTTCTGCATCACACTCACCCCTGGGCAGTGATTGGAGATAAGGTCTCGGTTCTGAAGCCTGAAAACTGAGGTAGGGAAGAGATGATGACCTAAGGCCATGGCGGGTTTTATGTGCTCAGTGTGCGGTCAGGTTTCTGGGTGTTGGTCAGGAGGTCCGGGCTCAGGTTGTGTTCGACAGTGCATTAGTGCCCAGTTTAGACTATATAATTTGGGTAAGGTCGAGTGCTGTGTAGGTTTACCCTCATTTAAGGTGCCTGGGCAGCTCATGAGGCAATAATTTTTTTCTAGAGGGCAGGCAGAGTGCTGCATTGTGGGTCCGGAATTGCCAAACTTGAGGGCTTCGGGGCCAGGAGTGTGAGGACGGAAGTCTGAGAAGACAAGCTAGACTTGGGTTTCAGGGCGAGGTCACGGCAGGTACCCCCTGCAGATCTGAACCTATATCTCATGCATCTGAAGTCAGGGCGAGGATCAGACGTTGGCTCAGGTTGGAGTTTCTGAGCATGACGGGCGCTTCATGAAGTGAGTGGAATCTCGAGGCCATTGAGTTTTTCCCACGTTGGGAGTTGTGGGATGCCCCTTCAAGGATTCCTTCTGCGGGACAATTGAGACCTGTTGGACAGCTCCAGGACATCCCATATGGAATGACTCCAGAGCAACGTTCGCGGATGGATGCCTGGAAAGCCCGCCTCACATTCCAATTGTCTCCTAGCAACAAAACAGTTTAGATCTGATGGCTCTGCCGGAGCAACCGGGGTGGCTGAGTTGAAATGGACTTTCCTGAGGATGGGTCCTAATGTGTTTTTGTTTCCATGAGGGCCTTGGAATGGGGCAGTGGCACGGGGACCCTGAAGTACTCTCCTAAGCTTTGGACATGGCTCCCATGCACAGGTTTCCTTGTGGAGACGAGATGAGTTCTGATGGGTGCCTCACGAAAATCCCTATGCTCGTATTGGAATCAGGCTTTTGAGGACACATGCCTGTAACCCAAAGCAATGGATCCTATTATGGCCTAGGGTCCTGTCTGGTTCAATCTTCTTCTCTGGGGGACATCCATCTATGGTATGAGTGGAGGTCGATTATCAGCTGGTGTCAGACAGCCCTTGTTTGTTCCGGGCGACCTACACTATTGGGATGGCCTCAGGGACTTTGGAGGTTTCTCCTAATTTGTACGATTTTGGACCATGGAATGGGCAGAATTCCCATGGATTGGTAGGCACAGTCCTAATGTGTGGCTCCAGGGGCCCAGCCTGGAGGGTGTGTGGCCCAAGACGTTGAGGACAGAAGTCTGAAAACACAAACTCAGCTTAGGTTTGGGGACGTAGGTATGGCAGGCCCGATGTACAAACCATGAGAAGAACTCTTCAGGATATGAAGAAAGTGCGAGTCTGAGGCGCTTGCTCAGGCTTTTGTCTCTGGATTTTGTATCAGCGATGGCCGTGGAATGTCGGGGAGGCCTCATGGGCCATGGACGAATCTTCCTCTCTGAGGATTTGGCCCGATTCCAAATTGCTTTTCGTCAAACTGTGGGATGGGAGGACTCATTTCAGTTTTGTTACCTCAGGTGTCCCACCAAAAGAGGAATTACAAAGCCAAGCCCTGGGGAAGACTGAAGGGACAACCCGAACTATGGTTTAAATTTGGGGCCTAGGGGCATGGCAAGCCCAATATGCTATCTCTTCATCCAGACACTGAGTAGCCTTACTTGAGGACTGGGCTCAGCCTGAGCGTCACAATGTGTGTTTGTGACCAATGTGGCCCGCGAGCATGGGCGGGGCCTCATGGGCCACACTGGTTTCAACCACACTGAACGTTTGACAACATGCCCACCACAAGGTTTCTTTCATGGGGAAGGAGTTCTGATTTCTGCATCACCTTCAACACTGGGCAGTGATTGGAGATAAGGTCTAGGTTCTGAAACCTGAAAACCGAGGTTGGGAAGAGATGACGACCTAAGGCCATGGCGGCTCCATGTGCTCAGTGTGCGGCCAGCTGTCTGGGAGGGGATAGGGGGTCCAGGCTCAGGCTGTGTAAGAAAGGACATTAGTGCCCTGGTCAGCCTATGTTTTTGGGGTACAGCCAAGTTCGGTGCAGGTTGATCCTCATTTGGGGTTACTGGGACGCCCCAGAGGACAATGTTTTTCTTCTGGAGGGCCGGCAGAGTGCTGCATTGTAGTTCTGGATTGCCAAACTGGGGGGCTTGTGAGCCAGTAGTCTGACGACAAATGTCTGAGAACACAAGCTAGGCTTAGGTTTCTGGGTGAGGCCATGGCAGGCACAATCTACAGACCAGAATCGAGATCTCGTGCATCTGAAGTCAGGGCAAGGATCAGACGATCGCTCAGGTTGGAGTCTGTCCCTGATGGCCCCTTCATGAATGGGAGGGGCATCACGAGGACATGGGTGTTTTCCCACGATGGGAGTTGTGAGAAGCTCCAAACTGCAGAGAGTCTTCTGCAGGAAAATTGAGACCTGTTGTTTGGCTCCAGGCCAATGATTCTGAGCAGGGTTCTAAGGATGGATGGCTGGGTAGCCCACCTCGCATTCCAATTGTCTCCTAGCATCCAGACAGGTTAGATCTCCTGGATCTTGGGGAGCAACCGAGGACGCTGAGTTGAATTGGACACCCCAGGGGATGGGTCCTAACGTGCTTTTGTGTCTATGGAGACCTTGGAATGAAGCGGTGGCACTGGGGCCCTAAAGGGTTCTCCTAAACAGAGGCTTTGGCACAGCTCCAACGTGCAACTTTCCCATGTGTAGATGAGATGTTTTCTGATGGGTGAGTCAAGAAACAGCTATATGCTGCTTTTGAAATCCAGGCCTCTGAGGAGAGATGCTTGGAAACCAAAGAAATGGATCTGATGAGTGCCTAGGGGCCTGTTCTTTCCTTTTTATTTCTTGGGACATCTGTCTATTGGTCTGAGTGCAGGTAGGTGCTCAGTTGGGCTCAGATTGCCCCTGTTTTTCCTGGGAAGCCACCACTATTGAGATGGATCAGGGACTTTGGAGGTTTATCCTATTAGAAGGGTTGTGGCCATTGGAATGGGCACACACAATTCCCTTGGAGAGGGCAAGTACAGTCCTCAGGTTTGGCTCCAGGGGCCTGAGCCTGTAGGTTGTGTAGGCCAGGGCTGTTTGGACAGTTGTCTGAAAACACAAACTCGGCTTATGTTTCGGGTCATAGTTATGGCAGGACTGATCTACTGACCATGAGGAGAACTCTTCGGGATTTGAAAGAAGGGCGAGTGTGAGGCTTCTGCTCAAGTTTTTGTCTCTGGATATCGTGTCACTCAAGGTTGTGGAATTTCTGGGTGACTTCATGGGAATTGGATGATTCCTACTCTCTGGTGGTTTGGCCCCGTCCAAAGAGTTTGGGGTCATTCTGTGGGCTGGATGAAGTCCGTTTTGTTGTTGTTATTGTTGTTGTTGTTGTTGTTTTCTTTTTTAACCTCAGGTGTCCCACCAAATGAGGGATTCCAGAGTAGAGCCCTGGGGAGGGGCGACTGGACAATCAGAAATCTGGTTAAAAATTGGGGCCTAGGGACATGTCAAGCCCATTATGGCATCTAATGGTCCAACCACTGAGAGGACTTACTAGAGGACAGGACTCATGCTGAGGGTCACAATGCATGTGTATGCCCTCGTAACACTCAAGAATGGGCGGGGCCTCAGGGTGAATGCTGGTTTCTCCTACACTGAACGTTGGACAACGTGCCACCACAAGGGTTCTTGCCATGGGTAAGGAGGAGTTTTGATTTCTGCATCACACTCACCCCTGGGCAGTGATTGGAGATAAGGTCTCTCTTCTGAAGCCTGAAAACTGAGGTAGGGAAGAGATGATGACCTAAGGCCATGGCGGGTTTTATGTGCTCAGTGTGCGGTCAGCTTTCTGGGTGTTGGCAGGAGTTCCGGGCTCAGGTTGTGTTCGACAGTGCATTAGTGCCCAGGCTAGACTATATAATTTGGGTAAAGTCGAGTGCTGTGTAGGTTTACTCTCATTTAAGGTGCCTGGGCAGCTCATGAGGCAATAATTTTTTTTCTAGCGGGCAGGCAGAGTGCTGCATTGTGGGTCCGGAATTGCCAAACTTGAGGGCTTCGGGGCCAGGAGTGTGAGGACGGAAGTCTGAGAAGACAAGCTAGACTTGGGTTTCAGGGCGAGGGCACGGCAGGTACCCCCTGCAGATCTGAACCAATATCTCATGCATCTGAAGTCAGGGCGAGGATCAGACGTTGGCTCAGGTTGGAGTTTCTGAGCATGACGGGCGCTTCATGAAGGGAGCGGAATCTCGAGGCCATTGAGGTTTTCCCACGTTGGGAGTTGTGGGATGCCCCCTTCAAGGATTCCTTCTGCGGGACAATTGAGACCTGTTGGACAGCTCCAGGACATCCCATATGGAATGACTCCAGAGCACCGTTCGCGGATGGATGCCTGGGAAGCCCGCCTCGCATTCCAATTGTCTCCTAGCAACAAGACTGTTTAGATCTGATGGCTCTGCTGGAGTAACCGGGGTGGCTGAGTTGAAAGGGACTTTCCTGAGGATGGGTCCTAATGTGTTTTTGTGTCCATGAGGGCCTTGGAATGGGGCGGTGGCACCGGGACACTGAAGTACTCTCCTAAGCTTTGGACATGGCTCCCATGCTCAGGTTTCCTTGTGGAGACGAGTAGAGTTCTGATGGGTGCCTCAGGAAAACCCCTATGCTCGTATTGGAATCAGGCTTTTGAGGACCTATGCCTGTAACCCAAAGCAATGGATCCTATTATGGCCTAGGGTCCTGTCTGGTTCAATCTTCTTCTCTGGGGACATCCATCTATGGTATGAGTGGAGGTCGATTATCAGCTGGTGTCAGACAGCCCTTGTTTGTTCCGGGCGACCCACACTATTGGGATGGCCTCAGGGACTTTGGAGGTTGCTCCTAATTTGTACGATTCTGGACCATGAAATGGGCAGAATTCCCATGGATTGGTAGGCACAGTCCTAATGTGTGGCTCCAGGGGCCCAGCCTGGAGGGTGTGTGGCCCAAGACGTTGAGGACAGAAGTCTGAAAACACAAACTCAGCTTAGGTTTGGGGACGTAGGTATGGCAGGCCCGATCTACAAACCATGAGAAGAACTCTTCAGGACATGAAAAAAGTGCGAGTCTGAGGCGCTTGCTCAGGCTTTTGTCTCTGGATTTTGTATCAGCGATGGCCGTGGAATGTCGGGGAGGCCTCATGGGCCATGGACGAATCTTCCTCTCTGAGGATTTGGCCCGAATCCCAATTTCTTTTCGTCAATCAGTGGGATGGGAGGCCTCATTTCAGTTTTGTTATCTCAGATGTCCCACCAAAAGAGGAATTCCAAAGCCAAGCCGTGGGGAAGACTAAAGGGACAACCCGAACTATGGTTAAAAATTCGGGCCTAGGGGCATGGGAAGCCCAATATGCTATCTTTTCATCCAGCCACTGAGTGACCTTACTTGAGGACTGGGCTCAGCCTGAGCGTCACAATGTGTGTTTGTGACCAATGTGGCCTGCCAGCATGGGGGGGGGGCTCATAGGCCACACTGGTTTCAACTACACTGAAAGTTGGACAACATGCCAACCACAAGGTTTCTTGCCATGTGGAAGGAGTTCTGATTTCTGCATCACCTTCAACCCTGGGCAGTGATTGGAGATAAGATCTAGGTTCTGAAACCTGAAAACCGAGGTTGGGAAGAGATGACGACCTAAGGCCATGGCGGCTCGATGTGCTCAGTGTGCGGCCAGCTGTCTGGGAGGGTCCACGGGGTCCAGGCTCAGGCTGTGTCAGAAAGGGCATTAGTGCCCTGGTCACCCTAAGTATTTGGGGTACAGCCAAGGTCGGTGCAGGTTGATCCTCATTTGGGGTTACTGGGTAGCCCCAGAGGCAATGTTTTTCTTCTGGAGGGCCGGCAGAGTGCTGCATTGTAGTTCTGGATTGCCAAACTGGAGGGCTTGTGGGCCAGTAGTCTGACGACAAAAGTCTGAGAACAGAAGCTAGGCTTAGGTTTCTGGGTGAGGCCATGGCAGGCACAATCTACAGACCAGAATCGAGATCTCGTGCATCTGAAGTCAGGGCAAGGATCAGACGATCGCTCAGGTTGGAGTCTGTCCCTGATGGCCCCTTCATGAATGGGAGGGGCATCACGAGGACATGGGTGTTTTCCCACGATGGGAGTTGTGAGAAGGTCCAAACTTCAGAGAGTCTTCTGCAGGAAAATTGAGACCTGTTGTTTGGCTCCAGGCCAATGATTCTGAGCAGGGTTCTAAGGATGGATGGCTGCGTAGCCCACCTCGCATTCCAATTGTCTCCTAGCATCCAGACAGGTTAGATCTCCTGGATCTTGGGGAGCAACCGAGGACGCTGAGTTGAATTGGACACCCCAGGGGATGGGTCCTAACGTGCTTTTGTGTCTATGGAGACCTTGGAATGAAGCGGTGGCACTGGGGCCCTAAAGGGTTCTCCTAAACAGAGGCTTTGGCACAGCTCCAACGTGCAAGTTTCCCATGTGTAGATGAGATGTTTTCTGATGGGTGAGTCAAGAAACAGCTATATGCTGCTTTTGAAATCCAGGCCTCTGAGGAGAGATGCTTGGAAACCAAAGAAATGGATCTGATGAGTGCCTAGGGGCCTGTTCTTTCCTTTTTATTTCTTGGGACATCTGTCTATTGGTCTGAGTGCAGGTAGGTGCTCAGTTGGGCTCAGATTGCCCCTGTTTTTCCTGGGAAGCCACCACTATTGAGATGGATCAGGGACTTTGGAGGTTTATCCTATTAGAAGGGTTGTGGCCATTGGAATGGGCACACACAATTCCCTTGGAGAGGGCAAGTACAGTCCTCAGGTTTGGCTCCAGGGGCCTGAGCCTGTAGGTTGTGTAGGCCAGGGCTGTTTGGACAGTTGTCTGAAAACACAAACTCGGCTTATGTTTCGGGTCATAGTTATGGCAGGACTGATCTACTGACCATGAGGAGAACTCTTCGGGATTTGAAAGAAGGGCGAGTGTGAGGCTTCTGCTCAAGTTTTTGTCTCTGGATATCGTGTCACTCAAGGTTGTGGAATTTCTGGGTGACTTCATGGGAATTGGATGATTCCTACTCTCTGGTGGTTTGGCCCCGTCCAAAGAGTTTGGGGTCATTCTGTGGGTTGGATGAAGTCCGTTTTGTTGTTGTTATTGTTGTTGTTGTTGTTGTTTTCTTTTTTAACCTCAGGTGTCCCACCAAATGAGGGATTCCAGAGTAGAGCCCTGGGGAGGGGCGACTGGACAATCAGAAATCTGGTTAAAAATTGGGGCCTAGGGACATGTCAAGCCCATTATGACATCTAATGGTCCAACCACTGAGAGGACTTACTAGAGGACAGGACTCATGCTGAGGGTCACAATGCATGTGTATGCCCTCGTAACACTCAAGAATGGGCGGGGCCTCAGGGTGAATGCTGGTTTCTCCTACACTGAACGTTGGACAACGTGCCACCACAAGGGTTCTTGCCATGGGTAAGGAGGAGTTTTGATTTCTGCATCACACTCACCCCTGGGCAGTGATTGGAGATAAGGTCTCTCTTCTGAAGCCTGAAAACTGAGGTAGGGAAGAGATGATGACCTAAGGCCATGGCGGGTTTTATGTGCTCAGTGTGCGGTCAGCTTTCTGGGTGTTGGCAGGAGTTCCGGGCTCAGGTTGTGTTCGACAGTGCATTAGTGCCCAGGCTAGACTATATAATTTGGGTAAAGTCGAGTGCTGTGTAGGTTTACTCTCATTTAAGGTGCCTGGGCAGCTCATGAGGCAATAATTTTTTTTCTAGCGGGCAGGCAGAGTGCTGCATTGTGGGTCCGGAATTGCCAAACTTGAGGGCTTCGGGGCCAGGAGTGTGAGGACGGAAGTCTGAGAAGACAAGCTAGACTTGGGTTTCAGGGCGAGGGCACGGCAGGTACCCCCTGCAGATCTGAACCAATATCTCATGCATCTGAAGTCAGGGCGAGGATCAGACGTTGGCTCAGGTTGGAGTTTCTGAGCATGACGGGCGCTTCATGAAGGGAGCGGAATCTCGAGGCCATTGAGGTTTTCCCACGTTGGGAGTTGTGGGATGCCCCCTTCAAGGATTCCTTCTGCGGGACAATTGAGACCTGTTGGACAGCTCCAGGACATCCCATATGGAATGACTCCAGAGCACCGTTCGCGGATGGATGCCTGGGAAGCCCGCCTCGCATTCCAATTGTCTCCTAGCAACAAGACTGTTTAGATCTGATGGCTCTGCTGGAGTAACCGGGGTGGCTGAGTTGAAAGGGACTTTCCTGAGGATGGGTCCTAATGTGTTTTTGTGTCCATGAGGGCCTTGGAATGGGGCGGTGGCACCGGGACACTGAAGTACTCTCCTAAGCTTTGGACATGGCTCCCATGCTCAGGTTTCCTTGTGGAGACGAGTAGAGTTCTGATGGGTGCCTCAGGAAAACCCCTATGCTCGTATTGGAATCAGGCTTTTGAGGACCTATGCCTGTAACCCAAAGCAATGGATCCTATTATGGCCTAGGGTCCTGTCTGGTTCAATCTTCTTCTCTGGGGACATCCATCTATGGTATGAGTGGAGGTCGATTATCAGCTGGTGTCAGACAGCCCTTGTTTGTTCCGGGCGACCCACACTATTGGGATGGCCTCAGGGACTTTGGAGGTTGCTCCTAATTTGTACGATTCTGGACCATGGAATGGGCAGAATTCCCATGGATTGGTAGGCACAGTCCTAATGTGTGGCTCCAGGGGCCCAGCCTGGAGGGTGTGTGGCCCAAGACGTTGAGGACAGAAGTCTGAAAACACAAACTCAGCTTAGGTTTGGGGACGTAGGTATGGCAGGCCCGATCTACAAACCATGAGAAGAACTCTTCAGGACATGAAAAAAGTGCGAGTCTGAGGCGCTTGCTCAGGCTTTTGTCTCTGGATTTTGTATCAGCGATGGCCGTGGAATGTCGGGGAGGCCTCATGGGCCATGGACGAATCTTCCTCTCTGAGGATTTGGCCCGAATCCCAATTTCTTTTCGTCAATCAGTGGGATGGGAGGCCTCATTTCAGTTTTGTTATCTCAGATGTCCCACCAAAAGAGGAATTCCAAAGCCAAGCCGTGGGGAAGACTAAAGGGACAACACGAACTATGGTTAAAAATTCGGGCCTAGGGGCATGGGAAGCCCAATATGCTATCTCTTCATCCAGGCACTGAGTGACCTTACTTGAGGACTGGGCTCAGCCTGAGCGTCACAATGTGTGTTTGTGACCAATGTGGCCTGCCAGCATGGGGGGGGGGCTCATAGGCCACACTGGTTTCAACTACACTGAAAGTTGGACAACATGCCAACCACAAGGTTTCTTGCCATGTGGAAGGAGTTCTGATTTCTGCATCACCTTCAACCCTGGGCAGTGATTGGAGATAAGATCTAGGTTCTGAAACCTGAAAACCGAGGTTGGGAAGAGATGACGACCTAAGGCCATGGCGGCTCGATGTGCTCAGTGTGCGGCCAGCTGTCTGGGAGGGTCCACGGGGTCCAGGCTCAGGCTGTGTCAGAAAGGGCATTAGTGCCCTGGTCAGCCTAAGTATTTGGGGTACAGCCAAGGTTGGTGCAGGTTGATCCTCATTTTGGGTTACTGGGTAGCCACAGAGGCAATGTTTTTCTTCTGGAGGGCCGGCAGAGTGCTGCATTGTAGTTCTGGATTGCCAAACTGGAGGGCTTGTGGGCCAGTAGTCTGACGACAAAAGTCTGATAACACAAGCTAGGCTTAGGTTTCTGGGTGAGGCCATGGCAGGCACAATCTACAGACCTGAATCGAGATCTCGTGCATCTGAAGTCAGGGCGAGGATCAGAGGAGAGCTCAGGTTGGAGTTTCTGTCCCTGATGGCCCCTTCATGATTGGGGGGGCATCACGAGGCCATGGGTATTTTCCCACGAGGGGAGTTGTGAGAAGCTCCAAACTGCAGAGAGTCTTCTGCAGGACAATTGAGACCTGTTGTTTGGCTCCAGGCCAATGATTCTGAGCAGGGTTCTAAGGATGGATGGCTGGGTCTCCTACCTCGCATTCCAATTGTCTCCTAGCAACAAGACAGGTTAGATCTCCTGGATCTGTGGGGAGCAACCGAGGACGCTGAGTTGAAATGGACACCCCTGGGGATGGATCCTAATGTGCTTTTGTGTCTATGGAGACTTTGGAATGAAGCGGTGGCAACGGGGGCCCTAAAGGGTTCTCCTAAACAGAGGCTTTGACACAGCTCCAACGTGCAAGTTTCCCATGTGTAGATGAGATGTTTTCTGATGGGTGAGTCAAGAAACAGCTATATGCTGTTTTTGAAATCCAGGCCTCTGAGGAGAGATGACTGGAAACCAAAGCAATGGATCTGATTAGTGCCTAGGGGCCTGTTCTTTCCTTTTTACCTCTGGGGACATCTGTCTATGGGTCTGAGTGCAGGTAGGTGCTCAGTTGGGCTCAGATTGCCCCAGTTTTTCCTGGGAAGCCACCATTATTGAGATGGATCAGGGACTTTGGAGGTTTATCCTATTAGAAGGGTTGTGGCCATTGGAATGGGCACACACAATTCCCTTGGAGAGGGCAAGTAAAGTCCTCAGGTTTGGCTCCAGGGGCCTGAGCCTGTAGGTTGTGTAGGCCAGGGCTGTTTGGACAGTTGTCTGAAAACACAAACTCGGCTTATGTTTCGGGTCATAGGTATGGCAGAACTGATCTACAGACCATGAGGAGAACTCTTCGGGATTTGAAAGAAGGGCGAGTGTGAGGCTCCTGCTCAAGTTTTTGTCTCTGGATATCGTGTCACTCATGGTCGTGGAATTTCTGGGTGACTTCATGGGAAATGGACGAGTCTTACTCTCTGGTGGTTTGGCCCCGTCTAAAGAGTTTGGGGTCATTCTGTGGGCTGGAAGAAGTTCGTTTTTTTTTTTTGTTGTTGTTGTTGTTGTTGTTTTCTTTTTTAACCTCAGGTGTCCCACCAAATGAGGGATTCCAGAGTAGAGCCCTGGGGAGGGGCGACTGGACAATAAGAAATCTGGTTAAAAATTGGGGCCTAGGGACATGTCAAGCCCATTATGACATCTAATGGTCCAGCCACTGAGAAGACTTACTAGAGGACAGGACTCATGCTGAGGGTCACAATGCGTGTGTATGCGCTCGTAATACTCAAGAATGGGCGGGGCCTCAGGGTGAATGCTGGTTTCTCCTACACTGAACGTTGGACAACGTGCCAACCACAAGGGTTCTTGCCGTAGGTAAGGAGGAGTCCTGATTTCTGCATCACACTCACCCCTGGGCAGTGATTGGAGATAAGGTATCTGTTCTGAAGCCTGAAAACTGAGGTAGGGAAGAGATGATGACCTAAGGCCATGGCGGGTTTTATGTGCTCAGTGTGCGGTCAGCTTTCTGGGTGTTGGCAGGAGTTCCGGGCTCAGGTTGTGTTCGACAGTGCATTAGTGCCCAGGCTAGACTATATAATTTGGGTAAAGTCGAGTGCTGTGTAGGTTTACTCTCATTTAAGGTGCCTGGGCAGCTCATGAGGCAATAATTTTTTTTCTAGCGGGCAGGCAGAGTGCTGCATTGTGGGTCCGGAATTGCCAAACTTGAGGGCTTCGGGGCCAGGAGTGTGAGGACGGAAGTCTGAGAAGACAAGCTAGACTTGGGTTTCAGGGCGAGGGCACGGCAGGTACCCCCTGCAGATCTGAACCAATATCTCATGCATCTGAAGTCAGGGCGAGGATCAGACGTTGGCTCAGGTTGGAGTTTCTGAGCATGACGGGCGCTTCATGAAGGGAGCGGAATCTCGAGGCCATTGAGGTTTTCCCACGTTGGGAGTTGTGGGATGCCCCCTTCAAGGATTCCTTCTGCGGGACAATTGAGACCTGTTGGACAGCTCCAGGACATCCCATATGGAATGACTCCAGAGCACCGTTTGCGGATGGATGCCTGGGAAGCCCGCCTCGCATTCCAATTGTCTCCTAGCAACAAGACTGTTTAGATCTGATGGCTCTGCTGGAGCAACCGGGGTGGCTGAGTTGAAAGGGACTTTCCTGAGGATGGGTCCTAATGTGTTTTTGTGTCCATGAGGGCCTTGGAATGGGGCGGTGGCACCGGGACACTGAAGTACTCTCCTAAGCTTTGGACATGGCTCCCATGCTCAGGTTTCCTTGTGGAGACGAGTAGAGTTCTGATGGGTGCCTCAGGAAAACCCCTATGCTCGTATTGGAATCAGGCTTTTGAGGACCTATGCCTGTAACCCAAAGCAATGGATCCTATTATGGCCTAGGGTCCTGTCTGGTTCAATCTTCTTCTCTGGGGACATCCATCTATGGTATGAGTGGAGGTCGATTATCAGCTGGTGTCAGACAGCCCTTGTTTGTTACGGGCGACCCACACTATTTGGATGGCCTCAGGGAATTTGGAGGTTTCTCCTAATTTGTACGATTCTGGACCATGGAATGGGCAGAATTCCCATGGATTGGTAGGCACAGTCCTAATGTGTGGCTCCAGGGGCCCAGCCTGGAGGGTGTGTGGCCCAAGACCTTGAGGACAGAAGTCTGAAAACACAAACTCAGCTTAGGTTTGGGGACGTAGGTATGGCAGGCCCGATCACCAAACCATGAGAAGAACTCTTCAGGACATGAAGAAAGTGCGAGTCTGAGGCGCTTGCTCAGGCTTTTGTCTCTGGATTTTGTATCAGCGATGGCCATGGAATGTCGGGGAGGCCTCATGGGCCATGGACGAATCTTCCTCTCTGAGGATTTGGCCCGAATCCCAATTTCTTTTCGTCAATCTGTGGGATGGGAGGCCTCATTTCAGTTTTGTTATCTCAGATGTCCCACCAAAAGAGGAATTCCAAAGCCAAGCCGTGGGGAAGACTAAAGGGACAACCCGAACTATGGTTAAAAATTGCGGCCTAGGGGCATGGCAAGCCCAATATGCTATCTCTTCATCCAGGCACTGAGTGACCTTACTTGAGGACTGGGCTCAGCCTGAGCGTCACAATGTGTGTTTGTGACCAATGTGGCCTGCCAGCATGGGGGGGGGGCCTCATAGGCCACACTGGTTTCAACTACACTGAAAGTTGGACAACATGCCAACCACAAGGTTTCTTGCCATGTGGAAGGAGTTCTGATTTCTGCATCACCTTCAACCCTGGGCAGTGATTGGAGATAAGATCTAGGTTCTGAAACCTGAAAACCGAGGTTGGGAAGAGATGACGACCTAAGGCCATGGCGGCTCGATGTGCTCAGTGTGCGGCCAGCTGTCTGGGAGGGTCCACGGGGTCCAGGCTCAGGCTGTGTCAGTAAGGGCATTAGTGCCCTGGTCAGCCTAAGTATTTGGGGTACAGCCAAGGTCGGTGCAGGTTGATCCTCATTTGGGGTTACTGGGTAGCCCCAGAGGCAATGTTTTTCTTCTGGAGGGCCGGCAGAGTGCTGCATTGTAGTTCTGGATTGCCAAACTGGAGGGCTTGTGGGCCAGTAGTCTGACGACAAAAGTCTGAGAACAGAAGCTAGGCTTAGGTTTCTGGGTGAGGCCATGGCAGGCACAATCTACAGACCTGAATCGAGATCTCGTGCATCTGAAGTCAGGGCGAGGATCAGAGGAGAGCTCAGGTTGGAGTTTCTGTCCCTGATGGCCCCTTCATGATTGGGGGGGCATCACGAGGCCATGGGTATTTTCCCACGAGGGGAGTTGTGAGAAGCTCCAAACTGCAGAGAGTCTTCTGCAGGACAATTGAGACCTGTTGTTTGGCTCCAGGCCAATGATTCTGAGCAGGGTTCTAAGGATGGATGGCTGGGTATCCTACCTCGCATTCCAATTGTCTCCTAGCAACAAGACAGGTTAGATCTCCTGGATCTTTGGGGAGCAACCGAGGACGCTGAGTTGAAATGGACACCCCTGGGGATGGATCCTAATGTGCTTTTGTGTCTATGGAGACTTTGGAATGAAGCGGTGGCAACGGGGGCCCTAAAGGGTTCTCCTAAACAGAGGCTTTGACACAGCTCCAACGTGCAAGTTTCCCATGTGTAGATGAGATGTTTTCTGATGGGTGAGTCAAGAAACAGCTATATGCTGTTTTTGAAATCCAGGCCTCTGAGGAGAGATGCCTGGAAACCAAGCAATGGATCTGATTAGTGCCTAGGGGCCTGTTCTTTCCTTTTTACCTCTGGGGACATCTGTCTATGGGTCTGAGTGCAGGTAGGTGCTCAGTTTGGGCTCAGATTGCCCCTGTTTTTCCTGGGAAGCCACCACTATTGAGATGGATCAGGGACTTTGGAGGTTTATCCTATTAGAAGCGTTGTGGCCATTGGAATGGGCACACACAATTTCCTTGGAGAGGGCAAGTAAAGTCCTCAGGTTTGGCTCCAGGGGCCTGAGCCTGTAGGTTGTGTAGGCCAGGGCTGTTTGGACAGTTGTCTGAAAACACAAACTCGGCTTATGTTTCGGGTCATAGGTATGGCAGGACTGATCTACAGACCATGAGGAGAACTCTTCGGGATTTGAAAGAAGGGCGAGTGTGAGGCTCCTGCTCAAGTTTTTGTCTCTGGATATCGTGTCACTCATGGTCGTGGAATTTCTGGGTGACTTCATGGGAAATGGACGAGTCTTACTCTCTGGTGGTTTGGCCCCGTCTAAAGAGTTTGGGGTCATTCTGTGGGCTGGAAGAAGTTCGTTTTTTTTTTTTGTTGTTGTTGTTGTTGTTGTTTTCTTTTTTAACCTCAGGTGTCCCACCAAATGAGGGATTCCAGAGTAGAGCCCTGGGGAGGGGCGACTGGACAATCAGAAATCTGGTTAAAAATTGGGGCCTAGGGACATGTCAAGCCCATTATGACATCTAATGGTCCAGCCACTGAGAGGACTTACTAGAGGACAGGACTCATGCTGAGGGTCACAATGCGTGTGTATGCGCTCGTAATACTCAAGAATGGGCGGGGCCTCAGGGTGAATGCTGGTTTCTCCTACACTGAACGTTGGACAACGTGCCAACCACAAGGGTTCTTGCCGTAGGTAAGGAGGAGTCCTGATTTCTGCATCACACTCACCCCTGGGCAGTGATTGGAGATAAGGTATCTGTTCTGAAGCCTGAAAACTGAGGTAGGGAAGAGATGATGACCTAAGGCCATGGCGGGTTTTATGTGCTCAGTGTGCGGTCAGCTTTCTGGGTGTTGGTCAGGAGGTCCGGGCTCAGGTTGTGTTCGACAGTGCATTAGTGCCCAGGTTAGACTATATAATTTGGGTAAAGTCGAGTGCTGTGTAGGTTTACCCTCATTTAAGGGGCCTGGGCAGCTCATGAGGCAATAATTTTTTTTCTAGCGGGCAGGCAGAGTGCTGCATTGTGGGTCCGGAATTGCCAAACTTGAGGGCTTTGGGGCCAGGATGGTGAGGACGGAAGTCTGAGAAGACAAGCTAGACTTGGGTTTCAGGGCGAGGGCACGGCAGGTACCCCCTGCAAATCGGAACCAATATCTCATCCATCTGAAGTCAGGGAGAAGATCAGACGTTGGCTCAGGTTGGAGTTTCTGAGCATGACGGCCGCTTCATGAAGGGAGCGGAAACTCGAGGCCATTGAGGTTTTCCCACGTTGGGAGTTGTGGGATGCCCCCTTCAAGGATTCCTTCTGCGGGACAATTGAGACCTTTTGGACAGCTCCAGGACATCCCATATGGAATGACTCCAGAGCACCGTTTGCGGATGGATGCCTGGGAAGCCCGCCTCGCATTCCAATTGTCTCCTAGCAACAAGACTGTTTAGATCTGATGGCTCTGCGGGAGCAACCGGTGTGGCTGAGTTGAAATGGACTTTCCTGAGAATGGGTCCTAATGTGTTTTTGTGTCCATGAGGGCCTTGGAATCGGGCGGTGGCACCGGGACCCTGAAGTACTCTCCTAAGCTTTGGACATGGCTCCCATGCACAGGTTTCCTTGTGGAGACGAGATGAGTTCTGATGGGTGCCTCAGGAAAACCCCTATGCTCGTATTGGAATCAGGCTTTTGAGGACACATGCCTGTAACCCAAAGCAATGGATCCTATTATGGCCTAGGGTCCTGTCTGGTTCAATCTTCTTCTCTGGGGACATCCATCTATGGTATGAGTGGAGGTCGATTATCAGCTGGTGTCAGACAGCCCTTGTTTGTTACGGGCGACCCACACTATTGGGATGGCCTCAGGGAATTTGGAGGTTGCTCCTAATTTGTACGATTCTGGACCATGGAATGGGCAGAATTCCCATGGATTGGTAGGCACAGTCCTAATGTGTGGCTCCAGGGGCCCAGCCTGGAGGGTGTGTGGCCCAAGACGTTGAGGACAGAAGTCTGAAAACACAAACTCAGCTTAGGTTTGGGGACGTAGGTATGGCAGGCCCGATCACCAAACCATGAGAAGAACTCTTCAGGACATGAAGAAAGTGCGAGTCTGAGGCGCTTGCTCAGGCTTTTGTCTCTGGATTTTGTATCAGCGATGGCCATGGAATGTCGGGGAGGCCTCATGGGCCATGGACGAATCTTCCTCTCTGAGGATTTGGCCCGAATCCCAATTTCTTTTCGTCAATCTGTGGGATGGGAGGCCTCATTTCAGTTTTGTTATCTCAGATGTCCCACCAAAAGAGGAATTCCAAAGCCAAGCCGTGGGGAAGACTAAAGGGACAACCCGAACTATGGTTAAAAATTGGGGCCTAGGGGCATGGCAAGCCCAATATGCTATCTCTTCATCCAGGCACTGAGTGACCTTACTTGAGGACTGGGCTCAGCCTGAGCATCACAATGTGTGTTTGTGACCAATGTGGCCTGCCAGCATGGGGGGGGGGGCCTCATAGGCCACACTGGTTTCAACTACACTGAAAGTTGGACAACATGCCAACCACAAGGTTTCTTGCCATGTGGAAGGAGTTCTGATTTCTGCATCACCTTCAACCCTGGGCAGTGATTGGAGATAAGATCTAGGTTCTGAAACCTGAAAACCGAGGTTGGGAAGAGATGACGACCTAAGGCCATGGCGGCTCGATGTGCTCAGTGTGCGGCCAGCTGTCTGGGAGGGTCCACGGGGTCCAGGCTCAGGCTGTGTCAGTAAGGGCATTAGTGCCCTGGTCAGCCTAAGTATTTGGGGTACAGCCAAGGTCGGTGCAGGTTGATCCTCATTTGGGGTTACTGGGTAGCCCCAGAGGCAATGTTTTTCTTCTGGAGGGCCGGCAGAGTGCTGCATTGTAGTTCTGGATTGCCAAACTGGAGGGCTTGTGGGCCAGTAGTCTGACGACAAAAGTCTGAGAACAGAAGCTAGGCTTAGGTTTCTGGGTGAGGCCATGGCAGGCACAATCTACAGACCTGAATCGAGATCTCGTGCATCTGAAGTCAGGGCGAGGATCAGAGGAGAGCTCAGGTTGGAGTTTCTGTCCCTGATGGCCCCTTCATGATTGGGGGGGCATCACGAGGCCATGGGTATTTTCCCACGAGGGGAGTTGTGAGAAGCTCCAAACTGCAGAGAGTCTTCTGCAGGACAATTGAGACCTGTTGTTTGGCTCCAGGCCAATGATTCTGAGCAGGGTTCTAAGGATGGATGGCTGGGTATCCTACCTCGCATTCCAATTGTCTCCTAGCAACAAGACAGGTTAGATCTCCTGGATCTTTGGGGAGCAACCGAGGACGCTGAGTTGAAATGGACACCCCTGGGGATGGATCCTAATGTGCTTTTGTGTCTATGGAGACTTTGGAATGAAGCGGTGGCAACGGGGGCCCTAAAGGGTTCTCCTAAACAGAGGCTTTGACACAGCTCCAACGTGCAAGTTTCCCATGTGTAGATGAGATGTTTTCTGATGGGTGAGTCAAGAAACAGCTATATGCTGTTTTTGAAATCCAGGCCTCTGAGGAGAGATGCCTGGAAACCAAGCAATGGATCTGATTAGTGCCTAGGGGCCTGTTCTTTCCTTTTTACCTCTGGGGACATCTGTCTATGGGTCTGAGTGCAGGTAGGTGCTCAGTTTGGGCTCAGATTGCCCCTGTTTTTCCTGGGAAGCCACCACTATTGAGATGGATCAGGGACTTTGGAGGTTTATCCTATTAGAAGCGTTGTGGCCATTGGAATGGGCACACACAATTTCCTTGGAGAGGGCAAGTAAAGTCCTCAGGTTTGGCTCCAGGGGCCTGAGCCTGTAGGTTGTGTAGGCCAGGGCTGTTTGGACAGTTGTCTGAAAACACAAACTCGGCTTATGTTTCGGGTCATAGGTATGGCAGGACTGATCTACAGACCATGAGGAGAACTCTTCGGGATTTGAAAGAAGGGCGAGTGTGAGGCTCCTGCTCAAGTTTTTGTCTCTGGATATCGTGTCACTCATGGTCGTGGAATTTCTGGGTGACTTCATGGGAAATGGACGAGTCTTACTCTCTGGTGGTTTGGCCCCGTCTAAAGAGTTAGGGGTCATTCTGTGGGCTGGAAGAAGTTCGTTTTTTTTTTTTGTTGTTGTTGTTGTTGTTGTTTTCTTTTTTAACCTCAGGTGTCCCACCAAATGAGGGATTCCAGAGTAGAGCCCTGGGGAGGGGCGACTGGACAATCAGAAATCTGGTTAAAAATTGGGGCCTAGGGACATGTCAAGCCCATTATGACATCTAATGGTCCAGCCACTGAGAGGACTTACTAGAGGACAGGACTCATGCTGAGGGTCACAATGCGTGTGTATGCGCTCGTAATACTCAAGAATGGGCGGGGCCTCAGGGTGAATGCTGGTTTCTCCTACACTGAACGTTGGACAACGTGCCAACCACAAGGGTTCTTGCCGTAGGTAAGGAGGAGTCCTGATTTCTGCATCACACTCACCCCTGGGCAGTGATTGGAGATAAGGTATCTGTTCTGAAGCCTGAAAACTGAGGTAGGGAAGAGATGATGACCTAAGGCCATGGCGGGTTTTATGTGCTCAGTGTGCGGTCAGCTTTCTGGGTGTTGGTCAGGAGGTCCGGGCTCAGGTTGTGTTCGACAGTGCATTAGTGCCCAGGTTAGACTATATAATTTGGGTAAAGTCGAGTGCTGTGTAGGTTTACCCTCATTTAAGGGGCCTGGGCAGCTCATGAGGCAATAATTTTTTTTCTAGCGGGCAGGCAGAGTGCTGCATTGTGGGTCCGGAATTGCCAAACTTGAGGGCTTTGGGGCCAGGAGGGTGAGGACGGAAGTCTGAGAAGACAAGCTAGACTTGGGTTTCAGGGCGAGGGCACGGCAGGTACCCCCTGCAAATCGGAACCAATATCTCATCCATCTGAAGTCAGGGAGAAGATCAGACGTTGGCTCAGGTTGGAGTTTCTGAGCATGACGGCCGCTTCATGAAGGGAGCGGAAACTCGAGGCCATTGAGGTTTTCCCACGTTGGGAGTTGTGGGATGCCCCCTTCAAGGATTCCTTCTGCGGGACAATTGAGACCTTTTGGACAGCTCCAGGACATCCCATATGGAATGACTCCAGAGCACCGTTTGCGGATGGATGCCTGGGAAGCCCGCCTCGCATTCCAATTGTCTCCTAGCAACAAGACTGTTTAGATCTGATGGCTCTGCGGGAGCAACCGGTGTGGCTGAGTTGAAATGGACTTTCCTGAGAATGGGTCCTAATGTGTTTTTGTGTCCATGAGGGCCTTGGAATCGGGCGGTGGCACCGGGACCCTGAAGTACTCTCCTAAGCTTTGGACATGGCTCCCATGCACAGGTTTCCTTGTGGAGACGAGATGAGTTCTGATGGGTGCCTCAGGAAAACCCCTATGCTCGTATTGGAATCAGGCTTTTGAGGACACATGCCTGTAACCCAAAGCAATGGATCCTATTATGGCCTAGGGTCCTGTCTGGTTCAATCTTCTTCTCTGGGGACATCCATCTATGGTATGAGTGGAGGTCGATTATCAGCTGGCGTTAGACAGCCCTTGTTTGTTCAGGGCGACCAAATATATTGGGATGGCCTCAGGGACTTTGAAGGTTTCTCCTAATTTGTATGATTTTGGACCATGGAATGGGCAGAATTCCCATGGATTGGTAGGCACAGTCCTAATGTGTGGCTCCAGGGGCCCAGCCTGGAGGGTGTGTGGCCCAAGACTTTGAGGACAGAAGTCGAAAACACAAACTCAGCTTATGTTTGGGGACGTAGGTATGGCAGGCCCGATCGACAAACCATGAGAAGAACTCTTCAGGATACGAAGAAAGTGCGAGTCTGAGGCGGTTGCTCAGGCTTTTGTCTCTGGATTTTGTATCAGCGATGGCCGTGGAATGTCGGGGAGGCCTCATGGGCCATGGACGAATCTTCCTCTCTGAGGATTTGGCCCGATTCCCAATTGCTTTTCGTCAATCTGTGGGATGGGAGGACTCATTTCAGTTTTGTTACCTCAGGTGTCCCACCAAAAGAGGAATTCCAAAGCCAAGCCGTGGGGAAGAGTGAAGGGACAACCCGAACTATGGTTAAAAATTGGGGCCTAGGGGCATGGCAAGTCCAATATGCTATCTCTTCATCCAGCCACTGAGTGGCCTTACTTGAGGACTGGGCTCAGCCTGAGCATCACAATGTGTGTTTGTGACCAATGTGGCCCGCGAGCATGGGCGGGGCCTCATGGGCCACACTGGTTTCAACTACACTGAACGTTGGACAACATGCCAACCACAAGGTTTCTTGCCATGGGGAAGGAGTTCTGATTTCTGCATCACCTTCAACCCTGGGCAGTGATTGGAGATAATGTCTAGGTTCTGAAACCTGAAAACCGAGGTTGGGAAGAGATGACGACCTAAGGCCATGGTGGCTCGATGGGCTCAGTTTGCGGCCAGCTGTCTGGGAGGGTCCACGGGGTCCAGTCTCAGGCTGTGTCAGAAAGGGCATTAGTGCCCTGGTCAGCCTATGTATTTGGGGTACAGCCAATGTCGGTGCAGGTTGATCCTCATTTGGGGTTACTGGCTAGCCACAGAGGACAATGTTTTTCTTCTGGAGGGCCGGCAGAGTGCTGCATTGTAGTTCTGGATTGCCAAACTGGAGGGCTTGTGGGCCAGTAGTCTGACGACAAAAGTCTGAGAACACAAGCTAGGTTTAGGTTTCTGGGTGAGGCCATGGCAGGCACAATCTACAGACCTGAATCGAGATCTCGTGCATCTGAAGTCAGGGCGAGGATCAGAGGATCGCTCAGGTTGGAGTTTCTGTCCCTGATGGCCCCTTCATGATTGGGGGAGGCATCACGAGGCCATGGGTGTTTTCCCACGAGGGGAGTTGTGAGAAGGTCCAAACTGCAGAGAGTTTTCTGCAGGACAATTGAGACCTGTTGTTTGGCTCCAGGCCAATGATTCTGAGCAGGGTTCTAAGGATGGATGGCTGGGTATCCCACCTCGCATTCCAATTGTCTCCTAGCAACAAGACAGGTTAGATCTCCTGGATCTGTGGGGAGCAACCGAGGACGCTGAGTTGAAATGGACACCCCTGGGGATGGATCCTAACGTGCTTTTTTGTTTTTGGAGACTTTAGAATGAAGCGGTGGCACTGGGGCCCTAAAGGGTTCTCCTAAACAAAGGCTTTGACACAGCTCCAACGTGCAAGTTTCCCATGTGTAGATGAGATGTTTTCTGATGGGTGAGTCAAGAAACAGTTATATGCTGCTTTTGAAATCCAGGAATCTGAGGAGAGATGCCTGGAAACCAAAGCAATGGATCTGATTAGTGCCTAGGGGCCTGTTCTTTCCTTTTTACCTCTGGGGACATCTGTCTATGGGTCTGAGTGCAGGTAGGTGCTCAGTTGGGCTCAGATTGCTCCTGTTTTTCCTGGGAAGCCACCACTATTGAGATGGATCAGGGACTTTGGAGGTTTATCCTATTAGAAGGGCTGTGGCCATTGGAATGGGCACACACAATTCCCTTGGAGAGGGCAAGTACAGTCCTTAGGTTTGGCTCCAGGGGCCTGAGCCTGTAGGTTATGTAGGCCAGGGCTGTTTGGACAGTTGTCTGAAAACACAAACTCGGCTTATGTTTCGGGTCATAGGTATGGCATGACTGATCTACAGACCATGAGGAGAACCCTTCGGGATTTGAAAGAAGGGCGAGTGTGAGGCTCCTGCTTAAGTTTTTGTCTGTGGATATCGTGTCACTCATGGTCGTGGAATTTCTGGGTGACTTCATGGGAAATGGACGAGTCTTACTCTCTGGTGGTTTGGCCCCGTCCAAAGAGTTTGGGTTCATTCTGTGGGCTGGAAGAAGTCCGTTTTTGTTGTTGTTGTTGTTGTTTTCTTTTTTAACCTCAGGTGTCCCACCAAATGAGGGATTCCAGAGTAGAGCCCTGGGGAGGGGCGACTGGACAATAAGAAATCTGGTTAAAAATTGGGGCCTAGGGACATGTCAAGCCCATTATGACATCTTATGGTCCAGCCACTGAGAGGACTTACTAGAGGACAGGACTTATGCTGAGGGTCACAATGCGTGTGTATGCCCTCATAACACTCAAGAATGGGTGGGGCCTCAGGGTGAATGCTGGTTTCTCCTAAACTGAACGTTGAACTACGTGCCAACCACAAGGGTTCTTGCCATGGGTAAAGAGGAGTTCTGATTTCTGCATCACACTCACCCCTGGGCAGTGATTGCAGATAAGGTCTCGTTCTGAAGCCTGAAAACTGAGGTAGGGAAGAGATGATGACCTAAGGCCATGGCGGGTTTTATGTGCTCAGTGTGCGGTCAGCTTTCCGGGTGTTGGTCAGGAGGTCCGGGCTCAGGTTGTGTTTGACAGTGCATTAGTGCCCAGGTTAGACTATATAATTTGGGTAAAGTCGAGTGCTGTGTAGGTTTACCCTCATTTAAGGTGCCTGGGCAGCTCATGAGGCAATAATTTTTTTTTTCTAGAGGGCAGGCAGAGTGCTGCATTGTGGGTCCGGAATAGCCAAACTTGAGGGCTTCGGGGCCAGGAGTGTGAGGACGGAAGTCTGAGAAGACAAGCTAGACTTGGGTTTCGGGGGGGCATGGCTGTTACCCCCTGCATATCTGACCAATATCTCATCCATGTGAAGTCATGGCGAGGATGAGACGTTGGCTCAGGTTGGAGTTTCTGAGCATGACGGCCGCTTCATGAAGGGAGCAGAATCTCGAGGCCATTGAGGTTTTCCCACGTTGGGAGTTGTGGGATGCCCCCTTCAAGGATTTCTTCTGCGGGACAATTGAGACCTGTTGGACAGCTCCAGGACATTCCATATGGAATGACTCCAGAGCACCGTTCGCGGATGGATGCCTGGGTAGCCCGCCTCGCATTCCAATTTTCTCCTAGCAACAAGACAGTTTAGATCTGATGGCTCTGCCTGGTCAACCGGGGTGGCTGACTTGAAATGGACTTTCCTGAGGATGGGTCCTAATGTGTTTTTGTGTCCATGAGGGCCTTGGAATGGGGCGGTGGCACCGGGACCCTGAAGTACTCTCCTAAGCTTTGGACATGGCTCCCATGCACAGGTTTCCTTGTGGAGACGAGAAGAGTTCTGATGGGTGCCTCAGGAAAACCCCTATGCTCGTATTGGAATCAGGCTTTTGAGGACACATGCCTGTAACCCAAAGCAATGGATCCTATTATGGCCTAGGGTCCTGTCTGGTTCAATCTTCTTCTCTGGGGACATCCATCTATGGTATGAGTGGAGGTCGATTATCAGCTGGCGTTAGACAGCCCTTGTTTGTTCAGGGCGACCAAATATATTGGGATGGCCTCAGGGACTTTGGAGGTTTCTCCTAATTTGTATGATTTTGGACCATGGAATGGGCAGAATTCCCATGGATTGGTAGGCACAGTCCTAATGTGTGGCTCCAGGGGCCCAGCCTGGAGGGTGTGTGGCCCAAGACTTTGAGGACAGAAGTCTGAAAACACAAACTCAGCTTAGTTTTGGGGACGTAGGTATGGCAGGCCTGATCTACAAACCATGAGAAGAACTCTTCAGGATACGAAGAAAGTGCGAGTCTGAGGTGTTGCTCAGGCTTTTGTCTCTGGATTTTGTATCAGCGATGGCCGTGGAATGTCGGGGAGGCCTCATGGGCCATGGACGAATCTTCCTCTCTGAGGATTTGGCCCGATTCCCAATTGCTTTTCGTCAATCTGTGGGATGGGAGGACTCATTTCAGTTTTGTTACCTCAGGTGTCCCACCAAAAGAGGAATTCCAAAGCCAAGCCGTGGGGAAGACTGAAGGGACAACCCGAACTATGGTTAAAAATTGGGGCCTAGGGGCATGGCAAGTCCAATATGCTATCTCTTCATCCAGCCACTGAGTGGCCTTACTTGAGGACTGGGCTCAGCCTGAGCATCACAATGTGTGTTTGTGACCAATGTGGCCCGCGAGCATGGGCGGGGCCTCATGGGCCACACTGGTTTCAACTACACTGAACGTTGGACAACATGCCAACCACAAGGTTTCTTGCCATGGGGAAGGAGTTCTGATTTCTGCATCACCTTCAACCCTGGTCAGTGATTGGAGATAATGTCTAGGTTCTGAAACCTGAAAACCGAGGTTGGGAAGAGATGACGACCTAAGGCCATGGTGGCTCGATGGGCTCAGTTTGCAGCCAGCTGTCTGGGAGGGTCCACGGGGTCCAGGCTCAGGCTGTGTCAGAAAGGGCATTAGTGCCCTGGTCAGCCTATGTATTTGGGGTACAGCCAATGTCGGTGCAGGTTGATCCTCATTTGGGGTTACTGGCTAGCCACAGAGGACAATGTTTTTCTACTGGAGGGCCGGCAGAGTGCTGCATTGTAGTTCTGGATTGCCAAACTGGAGGGCTTGTGGGCCAGTAGTCTGACGACAAAAGTCTGAGAACACAAGCTAGGTTTAGGTTTCTGGGTGAGGCCATGGCAGGCACAATCTACAGACCTGAATCGAGATCTCGTGCATCTGAAGTCAGGGCGAGGATCAGAGGATCGCTCAGGTTGGAGTTTCTGTCCCTGATGGCCCCTTCATGATTGGGGGAGGCATCACGAGGCCATGGGTGTTTTCCCACGAGGGGAGTTGTGAGAAGGTCCAAACTGCAGAGAGTTTTCTGCAGGACAATTGAGACCTGTTGTTTGGCTCCAGGCCAATGATTCTGAGCAGGGTTCTAAGGATGGATGGCTGGGTATCCCACCTCGCATTCCAATTGTCTCCTAGCAACAAGACAGGTTAGATCTCCTGGATCTGTGGGGAGCAACCGAGGACGCTGAGTTGAAATGGACACCCCTGGGGATGGATCCTAACGTGCTTTTTTGTTTATGGAGACTTTAGAATGAAGCGGTGGCACTGGGGCCCTAAAGGGTTCTCCTAAACAGAGGCTTTGACACAGCTCCAACGTGCAAGTTTCCCATGTGTAGATGAGATGTTTTCTGATGGGTGAGTCAAGAAACAGTTATATGCTGCTTTTGAAATCCAGGAATCTGAGGAGAGATGCCTGGAAACCAAAGCAATGGATCTGATTAGTGCCTAGGGGCCTGTTCTTTCCTTTTTACCTCTGGGGACATCTGTCTATGGGTCTGAGTGCAGGTAGGTGCTCAGTTGGGCTCAGATTGCCCCTGTTTTTCCTGGGAAGCCACCACTATTGAGATGGATCAGGGACTTTGGAGGTTTATCCTATTAGAAGGGCTGTGGCCATTGGAATGGGCACACACAATTCCCTTGGAGAGGGCAAGTACAGTCCTTAGGTTTGGCTCCAGGGGCCTGAGCCTGTAGGTTATGTAGGCCAGGGCTGTTTGGACAGTTGTCTGAAAACACAAACTCGGCTTATGTTTCGGGTCATAGGTATGGCAGGACTGATCTACAGACCATGAGGAGAACCCTTCGGGATTTGAAAGAAGGGCGAGTGTGAGGCTCCTGCTTAAGTTTTTGTCTGTGGATATCGTGTCACTCATGGTCGTGGAATTTCTGGGTGACTTCATGTGAAATGGAAGAGTCTTACTCTCTGGTGGTTTGGCCCCGTCCAAAGAGTTTGGGTTCATTCTGTGGGCTGGAAGAAGTCCGTTTTTGTTGTTGTTGTTGTTGTTTTCTTTTTTAACCTCAGGTGTCCCACCAAATGAGGGATTCCAGAGTAGAGCCCTGGGGAGGGGCGACTGGACAATAAGAAATCTGGTTAAAAATTGGGGCCTAGGGACATGTCAAGCCCATTATGACATCTAATGGTCCAGCCACTGAGAGGACTTACTAGAGGACAGGACTTATGCTGAGGGTCACAATGCGTGTGTATGCCCTCATAACACTCAAGAATGGGTGGGGCCTCAGGGTGAATGCTGGTTTCTCCTACACTGAACGTTGAACTACGTGCCAACCACAAGGGTTCTTGCCATGGGTAAAGAGGAGTTCTGATTTCTGCATCACACTCACCCCTGGGCAGTGATTGCAGATAAGGTCTTGTTCTGAAGCCTGAAAACTGAGGTAGGGAAGAGATGATGACCTAAGGCCATGGCGGGTTTTATGTGCTCAGTGTGCGGTCAGCTTTCTGGGTGTTGGTCAGGAGTTCCGGGCTCAGGTTGTGTTCGACAGTGCATTAGTGCCCAGGTTAGACTATATAATTTGGGTAAAGTCGAGTGCTGTGTAGGTTTACCCTCATTTAAGGTGCCTGGGCAGCTCATGAGGCAATAATTTTTTTTTTCTAGAGGGCAGGCAGAGTGCTGCATTGTGGGTCCAGAATAGCCAAACTTGAGGGCTTCGGGGCCAGGAGTGTGAGGACGGAAGTCTGAGAAGACAAGCTAGACTTGGGTTTCGGGGGGGCATGGCTGTTACCCCCTGCATATCTGACCAATATCTCATCCATGTGAAGTCATGGCGAGGATGAGACGTTGGCTCAGGTTGGAGTTTCTGAGCATGACGGCCGCTTCATGAAGGGAGCAGAATCTCGAGGCCATTGAGGTTTTCCCACGTTGGGAGTTGTGGGATGCCCGCTTCAAGGATTTCTTCTGCGGGACAATTGAGACCTGTTGGACAGCTCCAGGACATTCCATATGGAATGACTCCAGAGCACCGTTCGCGGATGGATGCCTGGGTAGCCCGCCTCGCATTCCAATTTTCTCCTAGCAACAAGACAGTTTAGATCTGATGACTCTGCCTGGTCAACCGGGGTGGCTGACTTGAAATGGACTTTCCTGAGGATGGGTCCTAATGTGTTTTTGTGTCCATGAGGGCCTTGGAATGGGGCGGTGGCACCGGGACCCTGAAGTACTCTCCTAAGCTTTGGACATGGCTCCCATGCACAGGTTTCCTTGTGGAGGCGAGATGAGTTCTGATGGGTGCCTCAGGAAAACCCCTATGCTCGTATTGGAATCAGGCTTTTGAGGACACATGCCTGTAACCCAAAGCAATGGATCCTATTATGGCCTAGGGTCCTGTCTGGTTCAATCTTCTTCTCTGGGGACATCCATCTATGGTATGAGTGGAGGTCGATTATCAGCTGGCGTTAGACAGCCCTTGTTTGTTCAGGGCGACCAAATATATTGGGATGGCCTCAGGGACTTTGGAGGTTTCTCCTAATTTGTATGATTTTGGACCATGGAATGGGCAGAATTCCCATGGATTGGTAGGCACAGTCCTAATGTGTGGCTCCAGGGGCCCAGCCTGGAGGGTGTGTGGCCCAAGACTTTGAGGACAGAAGTCGAAAACACAAACTCAGCTTATGTTTGGGGACGTAGGTATGGCAGGCCCGATCGACAAACCATGAGAAGAACTCTTCAGGATACGAAGAAAGTGCGAGTCTGAGGCGGTTGCTCAGGCTTTTGTCTCTGGATTTTGTATCAGCGATGGCCGTGGAATGTCGGGGAGGCCTCATGGGCCATGGACGAATCTTCCTCTCTGAGGATTTGGCCCGATTCCCAATTGCTTTTCGTCAATCTGTGGGATGGGAGGACTCATTTCAGTTTTGTTACCTCAGGTGTCCCACCAAAAGAGGAATTCCAAAGCCAAGCCGTGGGGAAGACTGAAGGGACAACCCGAACTATGGTTAAAAATTGGGGCCTAGGGGCATGGCAAGTCCAATATGCTATCTCTTCATCCAGCCACTGAGTGGCCTTACTTGAGGACTGGGCTCAGCCTGAGCATCACAATGTGTGTTTGTGACCAATGTGGCCCGCGAGCATGGGCGGGGCCTCATGGGCCACACTGGTTTCAACTACACTGAACGTTGGACAACATGCCAACCACAAGGTTTCTTGCCATGGGGAAGGAGTTCTGATTTCTGCATCACCTTCAACCCTGGGCAGTGATTGGAGATAATGTCTAGGTTCTGAAACCTGAAAACCGAGGTTGGGAAGAGATGACGACCTAAGGCCATGGTGGCTCGATGGGCTCAGTTTGCGGCCAGCTGTCTGGGAGGGTCCACGGGGTCCAGTCTCAGGCTGTGTCAGAAAGGGCATTAGTGCCCTGGTCAGCCTATGTATTTGGGGTACAGCCAATGTCGGTGCAGGTTGATCCTCATTTGGGGTTACTGGGTAGCCACAGAGGACAATGTTTTTCTTCTGGAGGGCCGGCAGAGTGCTGCATTGTAGTTCTGGATTGCCAAACTGGAGGGCTTGTGGGCCAGTAGTCTGACGACAAAAGTCTGAGAACACAAGCTAGGTTTAGGTTTCTGGGTGAGGCCATGGCAGGCACAATCTACAGACCTGAATCGAGATCTCGTGCATCTGAAGTCAGGGCGAGGATCAGAGGATCGCTCAGGTTGGAGTTTCTGTCCCTGATGGCCCCTTCATGATTGGGGGAGGCATCACGAGGCCATGGGTGTTTTCCCACGAGGGGAGTTGTGAGAAGGTCCAAACTGCAGAGAGTTTTCTGCAGGACAATTGAGACCTGTTGTTTGGCTCCAGGCCAATGATTCTGAGCAGGGTTCTAAGGATGGATGGCTGGGTATCCCACCTCGCATTCCAATTGTCTCCTAGCAACAAGACAGGTTAGATCTCCTGGATCTGTGGGGAGCAACCGAGGACGCTGAGTTGAAATGGACACCCCTGGGGATGGATCCTAACGTGCTTTTTTGTTTTTGGAGACTTTAGAATGAAGCGGTGGCACTGGGGCCCTAAAGGGTTCTCCTAAACAGAGGCTTTGACACAGCTCCAACGTGCAAGTTTCCCATGTGTAGATGAGATGTTTTCTGATGGGTGAGTCAAGAAACAGTTATATGCTGCTTTTGAAATCCAGGAATCTGAGGAGAGATGCCTGGAAACCAAAGCAATGGATCTGATTAGTGCCTAGGGGCCTGTTCTTTCCTTTTTACCTCTGGGGACATCTGTCTATGGGTCTGAGTGCAGGTAGGTGCTCAGTTGGGCTCAGATTGCTCCTGTTTTTCCTGGGAAGCCACCACTATTGAGATGGATCAGGGACTTTGGAGGTTTATCCTATTAGAAGGGCTGTGGCCATTGGAATGGGCACACACAATTCCCTTGGAGAGGGCAAGTACAGTCCTTAGGTTTGGCTCCAGGGGCCTGAGCCTGTAGGTTATGTAGGCCAGGGCTGTTTGGACAGTTGTCTGAAAACACAAACTCGGCTTATGTTTCGGGTCATAGGTATGGCATGACTGATCTACAGACCATGAGGAGAACCCTTCGGGATTTGAAAGAAGGGCGAGTGTGAGGCTCCTGCTTAAGTTTTTGTCTGTGGATATCGTGTCACTCATGGTCGTGGAATTTCTGGGTGACTTCATGGGAAATGGACGAGTCTTACTCTCTGGTGGTTTGGCCCCGTCCAAAGAGTTTGGGTTCATTCTGTGGGCTGGAAGAAGTCCGTTTTTGTTGTTGTTGTTGTTGTTTTCTTTTTTAACCTCAGGTGTCCCACCAAATGAGGGATTCCAGAGTAGAGCCCTGGGGAGGGGCGACTGGACAATAAGAAATCTGGTTAAAAATTGGGGCCTAGGGACATGTCAAGCCCATTATGACATCTAATGGTCCAGCCACTGAGAGGACTTACTAGAGGACAGGACTTATGCTGAGGGTCACAATGCGTGTGTATGCCCTCATAACACTCAAGAATGGGTGGGGCCTCAGGGTGAATGCTGGTTTCTCCTAAACTGAACGTTGAACTACGTGCCAACCACAAGGGTTCTTTCCATGGGTAAAGAGGAGTTCTGATTTCTGCATCACACTCACCCCTGGGCAGTGATTGCAGATAAGGTCTCGTTCTGAAGCCTGAAAACTGAGGTAGGGAAGAGATGATGACCTAAGGCCATGGCGGGTTTTATGTGCTCAGTGTGCGGTCAGCTTTCTGGGTGTTGGTCAGGAGGTCCGGGCTCAGGTTGTGTTCGAAAGTGCATTAGTGCCCAGGTTAGACTATATAATTTGGGTAAAGTCGAGTGCTGTGTAGGTTTACCCTCATTTAACGTGCCTGGGCAGCTCATGAGGCAATAATTTTTTTTTTTTCTAGAGGGCAGGCAGAGTGCTGCATTGTGGGTCCGGAATTGCCAAACTTGAGGGCTTCGGGGCCAGGAGTGTGAGGACGGAAGTCTGAGAAGACAAGCTAGACTTGGGTTTCGGGGGGGCATGGCTGTTACCCCCTGCATATCTGACCAATATCTCATCCATGTGAAGTCATGGCGAGGATGAGACGTTGGCTCAGGTTGGAGTTTCTGAGCATGACGGCCGCTTCATGAAGGGAGCAGAATCTCGAGGCCATTGAGGTTTTCCCACGTTGGGAGTTGTGGGATGCCCCCTTCAAGGATTTCTTCTGCGGGACAATTGAGACCTGTTGGACAGCTCCAGGACATTCCATATGGAATGACTCCAGAGCACCGTTCGCGGATGGATGCCTGGGTAGCCCGCCTCGCATTCCAATTTTCTCCTAGCAACAAGACAGTTTAGATCTGATGGCTCTGCCTGGTCAACCGGGGTGGCTGACTTGAAATGGACTTTCCTGAGGATGGGTCCTAATGTGTTTTTGTGTCCATGAGGGCCTTGGAATGGGGCGGTGGCACCGGGACCCTGATGTACTCTCCTAAGCTTTGGACATGGCTCCCATGCACAGGTTTCCTTGTGGAGACGAGATGAGTTCTGATGGGTGCCTCAGGAAAACCCCTATGCTCGTATTGGAATCAGGCTTTTGAGGACACATGCCTGTAACCCAAAGCAATGGATCCTATTATGGCCTAGGGTCCTGTCTGGTTCAATCTTCTTCTCTGGGGACATCCATCTATGGTATGAGTGGAGGTCGATTATCAGCTGGCGTTAGACAGCCCTTGTTTGTTCAGGGCGACCAAATATATTGGGATGGCCTCAGGGACTTTGGAGGTTTCTCCTAATTTGTATGATTTTGGACCATGGAATGGGCAGAATTCCCATGGATTGGTAGGCACAGTCCTAATGTGTGGCTCCAGGGGCCCAGCCTGGAGGGTGTGTGGCCCAAGACTTTGAGGACAGAAGTCGAAAACACAAACTCAGCTTATGTTTGGGGACGTAGGTATGGCAGGCCCGATCGACAAACCATGAGAAGAACTCTTCAGGATATGAAGAAAGTGCGAGTCTGAGGCGCTTGCTCAGGCTTTTGTCTCTGGATTTTGTATCAGCGATGGCCGTGGAATGTCGGGGAGGCCTCATGGGCCATGGACGAATCTTCCTCTCTGAGGATTTGGCCCGATTCCCAATTGCTTTTCGTCAATCTGTGGGATGGGAGGACTCATTTCAGTTTTGTTACCTCAGGTGTCCCACCAAAAGAGGAATTCCAAAGCCAAGCCGTGGGGAAGACTGAAGGGACAACCCGAACTATGGTTAAAAATTGGGGCCTAGGGGCATGGCAAGTCCAATATGCTATCTCTTCATCCAGCCACTGAGTGGCCTTACTTGAGGACTGGGCTCAGCCTGAGCATCACAATGTGTGTTTGTGACCAATGTGGCCCGCGAGCATGGGCGGGGCCTCATGGGCCACACTGGTTTCAACTACACTGAACTTTGGACAACATGCCAACCACAAGGTTTCTTGCCATGGGGAAGGAGTTCTGATTTCTGCATCACCTTCAACCCTGGGCAGTGATTGGAGATAATGTCTAGGTTCTGAAACCTGAAAACCGAGGTTGGGAAGAGATGACGACCTAAGGCCATGGTGGCTCGATGGGCTCAGTTTGCGGCCAGCTGTCTGGGAGGGTCCACGGGGTCCAGTCTCAGACTGTGTCAGAAAGGGCATTAGTGCCCTGGTTAGCCTATGTATTTGGGGTACAGCCAATGTCGGTGCAGGTTGATCCTCATTTGGGGTTACTGGGTAGCCCCAGAGGACAATGTTTTTCTTCTGGAGGGCCGGCAGAGTGCTGCATTGTAGTTCTGGATTGCCAAACTGGAGGGCTTGTGGGCCAGTAGTCTGACGACAAAAGTCTGAGAACACAAGCTAGGCTTAGGTTTCTGGGTGAGGCCATGGCAGGCACAATCTACAGACCTGAATCGAGATCTCGTGCATCTGAAGTCAGGGCGAGGATCAGAGGATCGCTCAGGTTGGAGTTTCTGTCCCTGATGGCCCCTTCATGATTGGGGGAGGCATCACGAGGCCATGGGTGTTTTCCCACGAGGGGAGTTGTGAGAAGGTCCAAACTGCAGAGAGTTTTCTGCAGGACAATTGAGACCTGTTGTTTGGCTCCAGGCCAATGATTCTGAGCAGGGTTCTAAGGATGGATGGCTGGGTATCCCACCTCGCATTCCAATTGTCTCCTAGCAACAAGACAGGTTAGATCTCCTGGATCTGTGGGGAGCAACCGAGGACGCTGAGTTGAAATGGACACCCCTGGGGATGGATCCTAACGTGCTTTTTTGTTTATGGAGACTTTAGAATGAAGCGGTGGCACTGGGGCCCTAAAGGGTTCTCCTAAACAGAGGCTTTGACACAGCTCCAACGTGCAAGTTTCCCATGTGTAGATGAGATGTTTTCTGATGGGTGAGTCAAGAAACAGTTATATGCTGCTTTTGAAATCCAGGAATCTGAGGAGAGATGCCTGGAAACCAAAGCAATGGATCTGATTAGTGCCTAGGGGCCTGTTCTTTCCTTTTTACCTCTGGGGACATCTGTCTATGGGTCTGAGTGCAGGTAGGTGCTCAGTTGGGCTCAGATTGCCCCTGTTTTTCCTGGGAAGCCACCACTATTGAGATGGATCAGGGACTTTGGAGGTTTATCCTATTAGAAGGGCTGTGGCCATTGGAATGGGCACACACAATTCCCTTGGAGAGGGCAAGTACAGTCCTTAGGTTTGGCTCCAGGGGCCTGAGCCTGTAGGTTATGTAGGCCAGGGCTGTTTGGACAGTTGTCTGAAAACACAAACTCGGCTTATGTTTCGGGTCATAGGTATGGCATGACTGATCTACAGACCATGAGGAGAACCCTTCGGGATTTGAAAGAAGGGCGAGTGTGAGGCTCCTGCTTAAGTTTTTGTCTGTGGATATCGTGTCACTCATGGTCGTGGAATTTCTGGGTGACTTCATGGGAAATGGACGAGTCTTACTCTCTGGTGGTTTGGCCCCGTCCAAAGAGTTTGGGTTCATTCTGTGGGCTGGAAGAAGTCCGTTTTTGTTGTTGTTGTTGTTGTTTTCTTTTTTAACCTCAGGTGTCCCACCAAATGAGGGATTCCAGAGTAGAGCCCTGGGGAGGGGCGACTGGACAATAAGAAATCTGGTTAAAAATTGGGGCCTAGGGACATGTCAAGCCCATTATGACATCTAATGGTCCAGCCACTGAGAGGACTTACTAGAGGACAGGACTTATGCTGAGGGTCACAATGCGTGTGTATGCCCTCATAACACTCAAGAATGGGTGGGGCCTCAGGGTGAATGCTGGTTTCTCCTAAACTGAACGTTGAACTACGTGCCAACCACAAGGGTTCTTGCCATGGGTAAAGAGGAGTTCTGATTTCTGCATCACACTCACCCCTGGGCAGTGATTGCAGATAAGGTCTTGTTCTGAAGCCTGAAAACTGAGGTAGGGAAGAGATGATGACCTAAGGCCATGGCGGGTTTTATGTGCTCAGTGTGCAGTCAGCTTTCTGGGTGTTGGTCAGGAGGTCCGGGCTCAGGTTGTGTTCGACAGTGCATTAGTGCCCAGGTTAGACTATATAATTTGGGTAAAGTCGAGTGCTGTGTAGGTTTACCCTCATTTAAGGTGCCTGGGCAGCTCATGAGGCAATAATTTTTTTTTTTTCTAGAGGGCAGGCAGAGTGCTGCATTGTGGGTCCGGAATAGCCAAACTTGAGGGCTTCGGGGCCAGGAGTGTGAGGACGGAAGTCTGAGAAGACAAGCTAGACTTGGGTTTCGGGGGGGCATGGCTGTTACCCCTGCATATCAGACCAATATCTCATCCATGTGAAGTCATGGCGAGGATGAGACGTTGGCTCAGGTTGGAGTTTCTGAGCATGACGGCCGCTTCATGAAGGGAGCAGAATCTCGAGGCCATTGAGGTTTTCCCACGTTGGGAGTTGTGGGATGCCCCTTTCAAGGATTTCTTCTGCGGGACAATTGAGACCTGTTGGACAGCTCCAGGACATTCCATATGGAATGACTCCAGAGCACCGTTCGCGGATGGATGCCTGGGTAGCCCGCCTCGCATTCCAATTGTCTCCTAGCAACAAGACAGTTTAGATCTGATGGCTCTGCCTGGTCAACCGGGGTGGCTGACTTGAAATGGACTTTCCTGAGGATGGGTCCTAATGTGTTTTTGTGTCCATGAGGGCCTTGGAATGGGGCGGTGGCACCGGGACCCCGAAGTACTCTCCTAAGCTTTGGACATGGCTCCCATGCACAGGTTTCCTTGTGGAGACGAGATGAGTTCTGATGGGTGCCTCAGGAAAACACCTATGCTCGTATTGGAATCAGGCTTTTGAGGACACATGCCTGTAACCCAAAGCAATGGATCCTATTATGGCCTAGGGTCCTGTCTGGTTCAATCTTCTTCTCTGGGGACATCCATCTATGGTATGAGTGGAGGTCGATTATCAGCTGGCGTTAGACAGCCCTTGTTTGTTCAGGGCGACCAAATATATTGGGATGGCCTCAGGGACTTTGGAGGTTTCTCCTAATTTGTATGATTTTGGACCATGGAATGGGCAGAATTCCCATGGATTGGTAGGCACAGTCCTAATGTGTGGCTCCAGGGGCCCAGCCTGGAGGGTGTGTGGCCCAAGACTTTGAGGACAGAAGTCGAAAACACAAACTCAGCTTATGTTTGGGGACGTAGGTATGGCAGGCCCGATCGACAAACCATGAGAAGAACTCTTCAGGATATGAAGAAAGTGCGAGTCTGAGGCGCTTGCTCAGGCTTTTGTCTCTGGATTTTGTATCAGCGATGGCCGTGGAATGTCGGGGAGGCCTCATGGGCCATGGACGAATCTTCCTCTCTGAGGATTTGGCCCGATTCCCAATTGCTTTTCGTCAATCTGTGGGATGGGAGGACTCATTTCAGTTTTGTTACCTCAGGTGTCCCACCAAAAGAGGAATTCCAAAGCCAAGCCGTGGGGAAGACTGAAGGGACAACCCGAACTATGGTTAAAAATTGGGGCCTAGGGGCATGGCAAGTCCAATATGCTATCTCTTCATCCAGCCACTGAGTGGCCTTACTTGAGGACTGGGCTCAGCCTGAGCATCACAATGTGTGTTTGTGACCAATGTGGCCCGCGAGCATGGGCGGGGCCTCATGGGCCACACTGGTTTCAACTACACTGAACGTTGGACAACATGCCAACCACAAGGTTTCTTGCCATGGGGAAGGAGTTCTGATTTCTGCATCACCTTCAACCCTGGGCAGTGATTGGAGATAATGTCTAGGTTCTGAAACCTGAAAACCGAGGTTGGGAAGAGATGACGACCTAAGGCCATGGTGGCTCGATGGGCTCAGTTTGCGGCCAGCTGTCTGGGAGGGTCCACGGGGTCCAGGCTCAGGCTGTGTCAGAAAGGGCATTAGTGCCCTGGTCAGCCTATGTATTTGGGGTACAGCCAATGTCGGTGCAGGTTGATCCTCATTTGGGGTTACTGGGTAGCCCCAGAGGACAATGTTTTTCTTCTGGAGGGCCAGCAGAGTGCTGCATTGTAGTTCTGGTTTGCCAAACTGGAGGTCTTGTGGGCCAGTAGTCTGACGACAAAAGTCTGAGAACACAAGCTAGGCTTAGGTTTCTGGGTGAGGCCATGGCAGGCACAATCTACAGACCTGAATCGAGATCTCGTGCATCTGAAGTCAGGGCGAGGATCAGACGATCGCTCAGGTTGGAGTTTCTGTCCCTGATGGCCCCTTCATGAATGGGGGTGGGCATCACGGGGCCATGAATGTTTTCCCACGATGGGAGTTGTGAGAATCTCCAAACTGCAGAAAGTCTTCTGCAGGACAATTGAGACCTGTTGTTTGGCTCCAGGTCAATGATTCTGAGCAGGGTTCTAAGGATGGTTGGATGGGTAGCCCACCTCGCATTTCAATTGTCTCCCAGCAACAAGACAGGTTATATCTGGATCTGTGGGGAGCAACCGTGGACGCTGAGTTGAAATGGACACCCCTGGGGATGGGTCCTAATGTGCTTTTGTGTCTATGGAGACTTTGGAATGAAGCGGTGGCACTGGGGCCCTAAAGGGTTCTCCTAAACAGAGGCTTTGACACAGCCCCAACGTGCAAGTTTCCCATGTGTAGATGAGATGTTTTCTGATGGGTGAGTCAAGAAACAGCTATATGCTGCTTTTGAAATCCAGGCCTCTGAGGAGAGATGCCTGGAAACCAAAGCAATGGATCTGATTAGTGCCTAGGGGCCTGTTCTTTCCTTTTTACCTCTGGGGACATCTGTCTATGGGTCTGAGTGCAGGTAGGTGCTCTGTAGGGCTCAGATTGCCCCTGTTTTTCCTGGGAAGCCACCACTATTGAGATGGATCAGGGACTTTGGAGGTTTATCCTATTAGAAGGGTTGTGGCCTTTGGAATGGGCACACACATTTCCCTCTGAGAGGACAAGTACAGTCCTCAGGTTTGGCTCCAGGGGCCTGAGCCTGTAGGTTGTGTAGGCCAGGGCTGTTTGGACAGTTGTGTGAAAACACACACCCTCCATGCTAGGGCCCCTGGAACCACACATCAGGATTGTTCCTGCCCTCTCAAAGGGAATTCTTCATATTCCATTGGCCAAAACCATATAAATCAGGAGAAATCTCCAATGTCCCTGGGACCATCCCAATATTGTAGGCTGCTCGGAACAAACAGGGGTGATCTGACACTAGCTGAGCAACTAGCTCCACACAGACTCGGAGACAGATGTCCCCAGAGAAGAACATTGAACTGGACAGGCCCCTAGGCCCTAATCAGATCCATTGCTTTGGTTTCTAGGCATCTCTTCTCAGAGGCCTGGTTTCCAATACCAGCCTATGGGGTTTCCATAGGCTCCTTCAGAGCAAGTCTTGTCTGCACATTGGAAACTTGCTCGAGGAGCTATGTCAGAACCTCAGAGGCCTGGTTTTCAATACCACCATATGGGGGTTTCCTGAGGCATCAGTCAGAACAAATGTCTTCTCCACATGGGAAACGTGCTCTTTCAAGCTGTGTCAAAACCTCCGGCTAGGAAATTCCTTCAGGGCCCCGGTGCCACCACCTCATTCCAAGGTCTCCATGGACACAATCCCACATTAGGACCCATCTGCAGGAGAGTCTATTTCAACTCAGTGCCCTTGGGTGCTCCCCTAGAGCCAGCAGATCGAACCTATCTTGTCACTAGGAGACAATTGGAATGTGAGGCGGGCTGGCTAGGCATCCATCTGTAGAAAACTACTCTGAAGTAATTCCATATGGGACGTCCTGGAGCCATCCAACAGGTCACAGCTGTCCTGCAGAAGGAATCCTTGCGCTTTGGAGCACCTCACCACTCCCATCATGGGAAAAGCTCTGTGGCCTCGTGGTGCACCGTCCCCTTCATGAAAGAGCCATCTTGGACAGAAACTCCAACCTGAGCCAACGTCTAATCCTCGCCCTGACTTCAGATGCACGAAATCTTGATTCAACTCTGCAGAGTGTGCCTGCCGAAACCCCGCCCCGAAGCAAAACCTAGCTATTGTTCTCAGACTTCGTCCTCACACTCCGAGCCCACCAGCCCTCCAGTTAGGGAATTCTGGAGAGACACAATGCAGCACTCTGACTGCCCTCCAGAAGGGAAACGTTGTCCTATGGGGCTAACCAGAAACACCAAATGAGGATCAACCTGCATGCCACTTGTCTCTACCCCAATTATACAGTTTCGCTTCGGCGTTAATGCCCTGTCTTGCACAGCCTGAGGTCTGAATTTTCAACCGACACCCAGACAGCTGGCTGTACACTGAGCACATCAGACCCGCCATGGCTTTAGGTCATCATCTCTTTTCAACCTTGGTTTTCAGGCTTCAGAACCTAGACCTTATATATACTCACTACCCAGGGGTGAACGTGATGCAGAAATGAAACTCCTTCTTCCTCAAGGCAAGAAACCTTGTGGTTGGCATGTTTTCCAACGTTCAGTGTAGGAGAATCCAGTGTAGCCCATGAGTCCCCGCCCATGCTTGAAAAACCGCAATGGGCACAAACACATTGGGACCCTCAGTGTGAGCCCTGTCCTCAAGTAAAGCCTCTCAGGGTCTGGACCAAGAACCCGCATTGCCATCCCTAGTCCCCCAATATTAATGAGAGGTTGAGAGTTCTAATCACCTCTATTCAGGTCTCTGCTCTGGAACCCCTGAGGAAAAAAAATATTGAAGGGTCTCCTCCATCCCCGGAATGAGCCCCAAAACTTGGGATCTGACCAAATCTTAAAAGAGAAAGAATCATCCATGGCCAAAGAGGCCATCCCGTCATTCCATGGCCACCATTGACACAAAATCTAGAGACAAAAGCCTGGAGATATGCCTCACACTTGCCCTTTGTTCATAGCCTGATAAATTCTTCTCACGGTCTATAGATCAGGCATGTCATACCTACGTCCCCAAATCTAAGCTGAGTTTGGGTTTTCAGGTTTCTGTCCCCACTGTCCTGGCCCACACACCCTCCAGGCTGGGGCCCCTGGAGCCATGCCTCAGGACTGTGCCTGCCTTCTCCAAGCAAATTCTGCCTATTCCATTGGCCACAACCCTAAAGATTAGGAGAACACTCCAACGTCCCTGAGGCCTTCCCAATAGTGTTGGCCACTCAGGGCAAACAGGGTGATCTGTCCCAAGATGAGCAACTACCTCAACTCAGATCCATAGACAGATAACCCCAGAGAAGAAGATTGAACCGGACAGGCACCTAGGCCCTAATCAGATCCATTGCTTTTGATTCCAGGCATCTCTCCTCAGAGGCCTGGTTTCCAATACCAGCATATGTGTTCTTCAAGAGGTACCAGTCTGAACAAATCTCATTTCCACATGGGAAACATGCATTTTGGAGCTGTGTCACAACCTCCAGTTAAGGGAAACCTTCAGGTCCCAGCAGCCAACACCCCATTCCAAGGTCTCCATGGACACAAACCCGCATTATGACCCATCCGCAGGCGAGTCCATTTCAACACATCCCCTTTGGTTGCTCCCCAAAAGAAGCAGATCGAACCTGCCTTGTCACTAGGAGACAATAGGAATGTGAGGCGGGCACTCCAGGAATCCATCCTTAGAACCCTGCACTGCCGTGGTTCCGCATGGGACGTCCTGGAGCAATCTGACCGGTCTCGACTGTCCCGTAGAAGGAATCCTTGCCGATTGGAGCAACATACAATGCCAATCGTGGGAAAGTCTCCATAGCCCCATGATGCCCCCCACCATCATGAAGGGGCCATCCTGAACAGAAACTTCAACCTGAGCCTACGTCTGATCCTCGCCCTGACTTCAGATGCATGAGATTTAGATTTAGCTCTACAGAGTGTGCCTGCCATGATCTTGACCCAAAACCGAAGCCTAGCTTGTGTTCTCTCACTTCCTTCCTCACAATTCTGGCCCACAAGCCCTCCAGTGTGAGAATTCCGTCGCCACAATGCAGCACTCTTCCTTCCCTCCAGAAGAAAAACGTTGCCCCTGGGGCTACCCAGAAACGCCAAATGAGCATCAACCTGCATGCCACTCAACTTTACTCCAATTATACAGTCTAAGCTTGGCACTAATGCCCTGTCTGACACAGCCTGAGCCTGGACCTCCTGGATGACACCCAGAAAGGTGGTGTCACACCTAAGGACTGTGCCCGTGCTCTCCAAGGGAACTCTGCCCGTTTCATTTGCCACAACCTTACAGATTAGGAGAAACCTCCAATTCCCAAGATGAGCCCAATAGTGTTGGCCTCCCCCAACAAACATGGGTGATCTGACACAAGCTGAGCAGTGACCTCCATTCTGAATCTTAGACAGAGACACTCAGAGGAGAATATTGAAAAGGACAGGCCCCTAGACCGTAATCAGATCCATTGCTTTGGATTCCAGGCATTGTTCCCCAGATGCTTGGTTTCCAATACCAGGTTGTGGGGTTTTCAGAACAAATCTCGTCTCTACATGGGAAACTTGCTCTTTGGAGCTGCATAAAAACCTCAGGTTAGGAGAATTCTTCAGGGCAACAGAGCCACTGCCCCATTCCAAGGGATCCATGGACACAAATCCACATCATGACTGATCCTCATGAGAGTCCATTTCAATTCAGCCCCCTCGGTTGTTCCCCCAGTGACAGCAGATCGAATCCTCCTTTTCACTAGGACACAACTGGAATGCAAGTTGGACTGCCCAGGCATCCATCATTAGAACTGTGCTTTGGAGCATTTCTTATGGGACGTCCTTGATCCATCCAAAAGGTCGTGACTGTCCCGCTGACGGAATCCTTGTGGTTTGGAGCATCACACACTCACAAAGTTGGAAATCTTCCATGGTTTCCTGATGCCCCCCCACCTTCATGAAGGAGACATCATGTACAGAAACTCCAACCTAAGCCAACATCTGATCCTCGCCCTGACTTCAGATGCACGAGATCTCATTTCAGGTCTGTAGAGTGTGCCTGCCATGTCACCGCTGCGAATTCTAAGCTGAACTTGTGTTCTCAGACTTCTGTCCTAAAACACCTGGCCCACAAGCCCTGAAGTTGGCATTTCTGGAGCCAGAATGCAGCACTCTGCCTGCCCTCCAGAAGAAAATCTTTGCCCTATGGGGCCAACCAGAAACCCCAAATGAGGACCAACCTTCACATCACTCGACTGTACCCCAATTATACAGTCTAGCCTGGGGACTAATGCCCTGCCTGACACAGCCTGAGCCCAGACCTCATGATGGACACAGACATCTGGCCGCACACTAAGTGCATCGGACCCACCATGGCCTTAGGTCGTCATCTCTTACCAACCTCTGTTTTCAGGCTTCAGAATCTAGACCTTATCTCTACTCACTGCCATGCCGTGTACGTGATGCAGAAATCAGAACTCCTCCTTCCCCATGACCAGAAACCCTGTGGTTGGCATGTTGTCCAACGTGCAGTGTAGGAGAAACCAGCATGGCCCATGAGGCCTCAGACATGCTTGAGGGCTGCGATGGGCACAAACACACATTAGGACCCTAAGCATGAACCCTGGCCTCAAGTAAAGCCTCTCCGGGGCTGGACCAAGAGCCCACATATGGAGATTACCATGCCCCTACTCCCCAAACCTTAACCAGTGCTTGAGAAGTCTAGTCACCCCTACTCAGATCTCTTCTCTAGAATCCCTCCTTGGTGGGACACATGAGGTTAAAAAAAAAATAGAGAAAGAACTCCTACCGTCCAAAGAATGACCGCAAACACTTGGAATTGGGCCAAATTCACAGAGAGAAATACTCGTCCATGGCTGATGAGGCCATCCTGACATTCCACGGCCACCATTGACACAAAATCCGGAGACAAAAGCCTGAAAAAGCGCCACACACTCGCCCTTTGTTCAAAGCCTGAAAAATTCTCACGGTCTGTAGATCGGGCCTGCCATACCTATGTCCCCAAACCTAAGCCAAGTTTGTGTTTTCAGACTTCTGTCTCCATTGTCCTGGCCCACACACCCTCAAGGCTTGGCCCCATGGAGCCACACCTCAGGACTGTGCCTGCCCTCTCCATGGGAATTCTGCTCATTCTTTGGCACAACCTGACAGATTAGGAGAAACATCCGAAGTCCCCGAGGCCACCCCAATATTGTAGGATGTCCGGGACAAACAGGGACCATCTGCCACAAGCTGAGCCACTACCTCCAATCAGACCTGTAGATAGATATCCATAGAAAAGAAGATTGAAGAGGACAGGCACCTAGGCCCTAAACGAATTCATTGCTTTTGTTTTCATGTATCTCTCCTCAGAGGCCTGGATTCCAATACCAGCACATGGGGGTTTCTGGAGCTACCAATCAGAACAAATCGCATGCCACATGGGAATCATGCTATATGGAACTGTGTCAAAATCTCCAGTTAGGAGCAAATTTCACGTCACTGGAGCCACCGCCCCATTCCAATGTCTCAATGGACACAATCCCACATTATGACCCATCCTCAGGAGAGTCCATTTCAACACAAACCTGGCGGTTGCTCACCCAGTGCCAGCAGATCAAACCTGCTTTGTCACTAGGAGACAATTGGAATGCGAGTTCGTTGCCCAGGTATCCATGTTAGAACTCTGCTCTGGAGAAATTCCTAATGGGGTGTCCTTGATCCATTCAACAGGTCTCAACTGTCCTGCAGAAGGAATCCTTGTGGTTTGCAGCATCACACACTCGCACCGTGGGAAAACCTCCATGGCCTCGTGATGCCTCCACCTTCAGGTAGAGGACATCATGGACAGAAACTCCCGTCTGATCCTCGCCCTGACCTCAGATGCATGAGATCTCAATTCAGCTCTGCAGAGTGTGCCTGCCTTGCCCTCGCCCCAAAACCTAAGCCAGCTCACGTTCTCAGACTTCCGTCCTCACACTCCTGGCCCACAAGCCTTCCACTTTGGGAATTCTGGAGACAAAATGCAGCACTCTGCCTGCCCTCCAGAAAAGAGACTTTGCCCTAGGGGTCTACCCAGAAACATCAAATGAGGATCAACCTGCAATTCTCTAGACTGTACCCCAATTATACAGTCTAGCCTGGGCACTAATGCCCTGTCTGAAACAGCCTGACCCCAGACCTCGTGACCGACACCCAGACACCTGGCCTCACACTGAACACATCGAACATGCCATGGCCTTAGGTCATCATCTCTTCCCAACCTTGGTCTTCAGGCTTCAGAACCTAGACATTATCTCCACTCACAACTAAGTGACGTACGTGATGCAGAAATCAGAACTTCACCTTCCCCATGACCAGAAACCTTGTGGTTGGCATGTTGTCCAACGTTCAGTATATGAGAACCCAGCATGGCCCATGAGGCCTCAGACACGCTTGAGAGCTGCGATGGGCACAAACACACATTAGGACCCTAAGCATGAACCCTGGCCTCAAGTAAAGCCTCTGCGGGGCTGGACCAAGAGCCTGCATATGGGACTTGCCATGCCCCTACTCCCCCAATCCTAGCCAGAGCTTGAGAAGTCTAGTCAACCTTATTCAGAGCTCTTTTCTGGAATCCCTCTTTGGTGGGACACATAAGGTAAAAAAAAAAAAAAAAAAAAAAAAAAAAAAAAACCAAGATAAAGAAAAAAAAAAAGTAAGGACTCCTACCATCCAAAGAATGACCCCAAACAATTGGAATCTGGCCAAATCCACTGAGAGAAATACTCGTCCATGGTCGATGAGGCCAGCCTGACATTCCACGGCCTCCATTGACACAAAATCCGGAGACAAAAACCTGAAAAAGCGCCACACACTTGCCCTTTGTTCAGAGCCCCCCAAATTCTCAAGGTCTGTAGATCGGGCCTGTCATACCTATGTCCCCAAACCTAAGCCGAGTTTGTGTTTTCAGATTTCTGTCTCCATTGTCCTCACCCACACATTCTAAAGGCTGAGCCCCATGGAGCCACACCTCAGGACTGTGCCTGCCCTCTCCAAGGGAATTCTGCTCATTCATTTGGCACAACCTGACAGATTAGGAGAATCATCCAAAATCTCTGAGGCCATCCCAATAGTGTCGGATGTCCTGGACATACAGGGACCCTCTGGCACAAGCTGAGCCACTACCTCCAATCAGAACCTTAGACAGATATCCATAGAAAAGAATATTAAACAAGACAGGCACCTAGGCCCTAATTGGATCCATTGCTTTTGTTTTCAGGCATCTCTCCTCAGAGGCCTGGATTCCAATACCAGCATAAGGGGGTTTCCAGAGCTACCTATCAGAAAAAATCTCGTCTCCACATGGGCATCTTGCTCTATGGAGCTGTGTCATAACCTCCAGTTAGGAGAAAACTTCAGGTCACTGGAGCCACTGCCCCATTTGAATATCTCCATGGACACAATCCCAAATTATGACCCATCCTCAGGAGAGTCCATTTCAACTAAACCCCCTCGGTTGCTACTCCAGAGCCAGCAGATTGAACCTGCCTTGTCGCTAGGAGACAATTGAAATGCGAGTTGGGCTCTTCAGGCATCCATCCTTAGAACCCTGCTCTTGCGTCGTTCCTTATGGGACATCCTTGAGCCATCCAACAGGTCTCGACTGTCCCACAGGAGTCCTTGTGCATGGACCACCTAACAACTCATATCATGGAAAGCTTCCAAGGTCACATGATGCCCCCAATCTTCATGAAGGCAGATCATGGAAAGAAACTCCAACCTGAGCCAACAGCTGATCTTCGCCTTGACTTCAGATGCACGAGATCTTGATTCAGCTCTTCAGAGTGTACCTGCTGTGCCCTCACCCCAAAACCTAAGCGTAGCTAGTGTTCTCCGACTTCCGTCCTCACTCTCCTGGACCACACGCCCTCTATTTTGGGATTTCCGATGACACAGTGCTGCACTCTGCCTGCCCTCTAGAAGAAAAAATATTGCCCTATGGGTCTACCCAGAAACCTCAAATGAGGATAAACCTGCACGTCACTCAACTGTACACCAATTATATAGTCTAGCCTGTGCACTAATGCCCTGTCTGACAGAACCTGCGGCCTGAATTCCCAACCGACACCCAGACAGCTTGCAGTACACTGAGAACATCAGAACCGCCATGGCCTTAGGTCGCCATCTCTTTCCAACTTCGGTTTTCATGCTACAGAATCCTAGACCTTATCTCTACTCACTTCCCATGGGTGAACGTGATGCAGAAATCAGAACTCCTCCTTCCCTCTCGCCAGAATCTTGTGGTTGGCATCTTGTCCAACGTTCAGTGTAGGACCCCTGTAGGGCCTACAGGGGTAGTAGTAGGGCCCCTGAGGGTAGTGTAGGGTCCCTGAGGCCCTGCCTATGCTTAAGAGCTGCGGTGGGCTCAAACACACATTGGGACCCTCAGTTTGAGCCCTGTCCTCAAGTAAAGCCTCTCAGTGGCTGGACCATGAGCCCGCATATGGGGCCTGCCATGCCCCAAGTCACCCAATCTTAACCAGAGGTAGAGACATCTAGTCACCCCTACTCAGGGCTCTGCTCTGGAATCCCTCTTTCGTGGGACATTTGAGGTAAATAAACACAGAAAGGACTCCTCCCACTCACAGAATGACCCCAATCACTTGGGATTGGGCCATCCCAAGTGATTGGGGTCCAGAGAGAAAGACTCGTCCATGGCCCATTAGGCCAGCCCGACATTCCACGGCCACTATTGACACAAAATCCAGAGACATAAGCTTCAGCAATCGTTCACACTCACCCTTAGGTCATAGCCCAAAAAATTCTCCTCATAGTCTGTAGATTGGGCCTGCCATACCTACGTCCCCAAACCTAAGCCGAGTTTGTGTTTTCAGACTTCTATCCTGACATCCCTGTCCCACACACCCTCCAGACTGAGGCCCCTGGAGCCACACCTCAGGACTGTGCCTGCCCTCTCCAAGGAAATTCTTCCCATTCCATTGGCCACAACCCTACAGATAAGGAGAAACCTCCAAAGTCCCAGAGGCCATTCCAATAGTGTAGGCCACCCAGGGCAAAGAGGGGCGATCTCTCACAAGCTGAGCAACGACGTCAACTCACCCATAGACAGATAACCCAAGAGAAGAAGATTAAACTGGACTGGCCCCTAGAATGTAATTGGTTCCATTGCTTTTTTTTCTAAGCATCTCTCCTCAGAGGCCTGTTTTCCAATACCAGCATATGGGGGATTCCAGAGATACCAATCAGAACAAATCTTGTCTTCACATGGGAAACTTATCCTTTGGAGCTCTGTAAAAGCCTCCAGTTAGGAGAAAACTTCAGGTAGCCGGAGCAACCGTCCTATTCCAAGGTCTCCATGGACACATACCCGCATTATGACCATTCGGCAGGAGAGTACATTTCAACGCAGCCCCGTCGATTACTCCCCCAGAGGCAGAATATCAAACCTGCCTTGTCGCTAGGAGACAACTGGAATGCAAAGCAGACTCACTAGGCATCCATCCTTGGAATCCTGCTCTGGCGCCATTCCATATGGGATGTCCTGGAGCCTTCCAACAGGTCTTGACTGTCCCACAGAAGGAATCCTTGCAGATGGGAGCATCTCACAACTCCTATCGTGGGAAAACCTACATGGCCTCATGAGATGCTCCCCTTTATAAAGGGGCCATCATGGACAGAAACTCCAACCTGAGCAAACTTCTGATGCATTGCTTTGGTTTCTAGGTATCTCTCCTCAGAGGCCTGGTTTCCAATATCAGAATATGGGGGTTTCCTAAGGAAACAATCAGAACAGATCTCATCTCCACATGGGAAACTTGCTCTTTGGAGCTGTGTCAATACCTCAGGTTAGGAGGATCCTTCAGGGCGCTGGCACCATGGCCCAATCCCAAGGTCTCCAAGGACACAAACTTACATTATGATCCATTCTCAGGAGAGTCCATTTCAAATCAGCCCCCTCGGCTGCTCACCCAGAGCCAGCAGATCAAACATTCCTTGTCACTAGGAGACAGTTAGAATGGGAGGCGGGCTTCCCAGGCATCCATCCTTAGAACCCTGCTCTGGAGAACTTCTTTATGGGACGTCTTGAATCCAACCAACCTGTCTTGACTGTCTCGCAGAATGAATCCTTGTGGTTTGAATCATCACACAATAACACTGTGAGAAAACCACCATTTCCTCATGATGCCCCACACCTTCATAAATGGGCCATCACGGACAGAAACTCCATCCTAAGCCAAAGTCTGATCCTCGCCCTGAATTCAGAAGCATGAGATCTCGATTCAGCACTTGAGAGTGTGCCTGCTGGGCCCTCGCCCTGAAACCTAAGCCTAACTTGTGTTCTCAGACTTCCGTCCTCAGAATCCTGGCCACACCCCTCCAGTTTGGAAATTCTGGAGACACAATGCAGCACTCTGCCTGGCCTCCAGAAGAAAAATGTTGCCCTATAGGGCTAACCAGAAACGCCAAATGAGTAACAACCTGCATGCCACTCGACCATACCCCAATTATACAGTCTAGCCTGTGCACTAAAGCCCTGTCTGACACAGCCTGAGGGCAGACCTCCAGTCCAACACCCAGACAGCTGGCCGTACACAGAGCATATCACACCCACAATGGCTTTAGGCCATCATCTCTACCCAACCTCACTTTTCACCTTCAGAACCTAGACCTTATCTACACTCACTGCTCAGGAGTGAACGTGATGCAAGAATCAGAACTTCTCCTTCGCCTTGGCAAGAAACCTAGTGGTTGGCATGTTGTCCAATGTTCATTGTAGGAGAAAGCAGCATGGACTAGGAGGCCCCACCTATCCTTGAAGGCCACAATTTGCACAAACACACATTGTGACCCTCAGCGTGAGCCCTATCCTCATGTAAAGCCTCTTAGTGACTGGAACAACAGCCCACATATGGGGCTTGCCAAGCCCCTAGTCCCCCAATCTCAACCAGAGTTCGAGATGTCTAGTCACCCCTACTCAGGGCTCTACACTGGAATCCCTCTTTGGTGGAACATCTGAGGTAAAAAAAAAAAATACAGAAAGGACTCTTCCCATCCACAGAATGATCCCAACCCCTTGGGATCAGGCCAAATCACCAGAGAAAGAATTGTCCATGGCCCTTGAGGACACCCCGACATTCCACGGCCACCGTTGACACAAAATCCGGAGACAAAAGCCTGAGCAAGCGCCACATACTCGCCCTTTGTTCATAGCCCGGAAAATTCTCACGGTCTGTAGATCGAGCCTTCATACATACATCCCCAAACCTAAGCTGAGTTTGTGTTTACCGACTTCTGTCCCCACAGTCCTGGCACACACACCATCCAAGCTGGGGCCCCTGGAGCCACACCTAAGGACTGTGGCTTCCCTTTCCAGGGGAATTCTGCCATTTCCTTTGGCCACAACGCTATAGATTAGGAGAATCCTCCAAACTCCCCGAGGCCATCCCAATAGTGTTGGCTGCCCAGGACAAACAGGGATGATCTTTCACAAGTTAGGAAACTACCTCCCCTCAGACCCAGGGAAAGATATCCCCATAGAATAAGATTGAACTGGACAGGCACTTAGGCCCTAATCAGATCCATTGCTTTTGTTTCCAGGCATCTCTCCTCAGTGGCCTGTTTTCCAATACCAGCATACGGGGGATTACTGAGGCACTCATCAGAAAAATCTCGTCTCCACATAGGAAATGTACTCTTTGGAGCTCTATAAAAACCTCTGTTTAGGAGAATCTTTCAGGGCCCCGGATCAAGGGCCCCATTCCAAGGTCTCCATGGACTTAAAACCACATTATGATCTATCCTCGGGAGAGTCCATGTCAACTCAACCCCCTTGGTTTCTCCCCCAGGGCCTGCAGATCAAACCTGCCTTGTTGCTAGGAGACAACTAGAATGGGAGGCGGGCTGCCCAGGCATCCATCCTTAGAACCCTACTCTGGAGTCGTTCAACATGGGACATCCTAGAGCCATCCAACAGGTCTCAAGTGTCCCACAGAAGGAATCTTTGCAGTCTGGAGCATCTCACAACTCCCATTGTGGTAAAATCTACATGGCCTCTTGAGACGCTCCACGTTATAAAGGGGCCATCTTGGACAGAAACTCCAACCTGAGCAAACGTCTGATATTCGCCCTGACTTCAGGTGCATGAGATCTTGATTCAGCTCTGCAGAGTGTGCCTTCTGTGCCCTCACCCCAAAAACTAAGCCTAGCTTGGGTTCTCAGACTACCGTCCTCACACCCCTGGCCCAAAAGCCCTACAGTTTGGCAATACTGGGGCCACAATGCAGCACTCTGCCTGCCCACCAGAAGAAAAAAGTTGCCTTATGGAGCTACCTAGAAACCCGAATGAGGATCAACTGAACGCCACTCGACTGAACCCCAAATATACAGTCTACCCTGTCTAATGCCTTGTCTGACACAGCATGAGCCCACACCTCCAGACCTATGCTCAACAGCTGGCCGCACAATGAGCTCATTGGACCCATCAGGTCCTTAGGTCTTCATCTCTTCCCAACCTCAGTTTTCAGGTTTCAGAACCAAGACCTAAACTCCAATCACTGTCCAGGGGTGAACGTGATGCAGAAATCACAACTCTTCCTTCGCCATGGCTGGAAATCTTGTGGTTGGCATATTCTCCAACGTTCAGTGTAGGAGAATCCAGCATGGCCCATGAGGCCCTTCCCATGCTTGAGGGCCTTGTTGGGCACAAATAGGCATTGTGACCCTCAGCATGAGCCCTGTCCTCAAGGAAGGCCTCCCAGTGTCTGAATCAAGAGCCCACATATTGGACTTGCCATGCCCCTAGGCCCCCAAACTTAAACAGAGGTGGGGTTATCCAGTTGTCCCTCCCAAGGACTCTGCTCTGGAATCCCTCTTTTATTGGGACACTTGAGGTACATAAAATAAAATATAAAATAAAATAAAATAAATAAATTAAATAAAATAAAATAAAAAACAGAAAGGACTCCTCCCATCCCACAGAATGTACCCAAACTCTTGGGATCGGGTCAAATCCTCAGAGAAGGAAAGCCGTCCACAACCCATGAGGCCACGCCAGCATTCCACCCACATTGTTGACACAAATCCAGAGACAAAACCTGAGCAAGCACCTCAAACACACCCTTTTTCATATCCCGAAGTGTTATCACGGTCTGTAGATTGGGCGTGCCATACCTATGTCCCCATTCCTAAGCGGAGTTTGTGTTTTCAGACTTTTGTCCCCACAGGCCTGGCCCACACAGCCTCAAGGCTGGGCCCCTAGAGCCAAACTCAGAACTGTGCCTGACCTCTCCAGGCGATTTCTGCCCATTCCATTGGCCACAACCCTATAGATTAGGAGAAACTCCAAAGTCCCGAGGCCATCCAAATATTATGGGTTGCCCAGGACAAACAGGGGCGATCTGACACAAGCTGAGCAACTACATCCCCTCAGATCCGTAGAAACATATCCTCAGGAAAGAGATTGAACCGGACAGGCACCTAGGCCCTAATCATATTCATTGCTTTTGTTTCCAGTCATCTCTCCTCAGAGGCCTGGTATCCAATACCAGCATATGGGAGATTCCTTAGGCACTCATCAAAACAATTCTCTTCTCTACATAGAAAACGTACTCTTTAGAGCCCATCAAAACCTCCGGTTATGAACATCCCCAAGGCCCCGGATCAAGCACCCATTCCAAGGTCTACATGGACACAAATGCACATTATGAACCATCCTCAACTCACCCATTTCAACACACCCGCCTCGGTTGCTCCCCTAGATCCAGCAGATCGAACTTGCCTTGGCGCTATGAGACACCTGGAATGGGAGGCAGGCTGCCCAGGCATCCATCCTTAAAACCCTGCTCTGGATAACTTCCTTATGGGATGTCCTGGAGCCATCCAACAGGTCTCGACTGTCCCACAGAAGGAATCATTGCGGTTTGGAGCATCTCACAATACCCATCGTGGGAAAACCTCCATGTCCTCGTGACACCCTCCCCTTCATGAAGGGGCCTTCATGGACAGAAACTCCGACGTAAGCCAACGTCTGATCCTAGCTCTGTCTTCAGGTATACGGGATCTCGAATCATCTCTGCAGAGGGTGCCTGCCGTCCCCTCACCCCGAAATCTAAGTCTGGCTTGTGTTCTCAGAATTTTTTCATCACACTCCTGGCCCACAAGCCTTCCAGTTTGGGAATTCTGGAGCCACTATGTGGCACTGTGTCTTCCCTCCAGAAGAAAAACGTTGCCCTCTGGGGCTACGCAGTAACCACAAATGAGTACCATCCTGCACGAAACTCGACTGCACCCCAATGATACAGTCTAGCCTGGGAACTAATTCCCTGTCTTCCATAGCCTGAGCCTGCACCTCCCAACCCACACTCAACAGCTGGCCGAACACTGAGCACATCAGACACACCATGGCCTTAGGTCTTCATCTCTTCCCAACCTCAGATTTCAGGCTTCAGAACCTAGACCTTAAATCCAATCACAGTCCAGGAGTGAAAGTGTTGCAGAAATTAGAACTCCTTCTTCCCCATGGCCAGAAAACTTGTGGTTGCCATATTGTGCAAAGTTCAGTGTAGGAGAAACCAGCATGGTACATTAGGCCACGCCCTGACTTGAGGGGCTCCTTGGGCACAAAAACACATTGTGAAACTCAGTGTGAGACCTATCCTCAAGGAAGGCCTCTCAGTGTCTGGACCAAGAGCCCACATATGGGGCTTGCCATGTTCTTAGGTCCCAATGTTAACCAGAGGTCTGGTAGTCCAGTCGCCACTTCCCAGGACTCTGCTCTGGAATCCCTCTTTTGGTGGTCCACCTTAGGTAAAAAAAAAATAATAATAAAAAAATAAACAAAAAAACAAGAAAGGCCTCCTCCCTTCCCACAGAATGACCCCAAACTCTTGGGATCGGGTCAAATCCCCAAAGGGAGCCTCATCGATGGCCCATGAGGACACCCCGACATTCCATGGCAATCGGTGACACATTTCCAGAAAAAAAAAAAAAAAGCATGAGCAAGCACCTCACATTCGCCCTTTGTTCATATCCCGAAGAGTTCTCCTCACGGTCTATAGATCGGGCCGGCCATACCTACATCCCACAACCTAAGAGGAGTTTGTGTTTTCAGACTTTTGTCCAAATAGCCCTGGACCACACACGCTCCACACTTGGGTCCCTGGAGCCACACCTCAGGACTGTGCTTCCCTTTCAAGGGAATTCTTCCCATTCCATTGGCCACAACTTTGCAAATTAGGAAAAACCTCCAAAGTCACTGAGGCCATCCCAATAGTGTAGGCCGCCCAGGACAAACAGGGTTGATCTCAAACCAGCTGAGCAACTACCTCCACTCAGACAACAGCTGTCCCCAGAGAAGAATATTGAACCGGACAGGCCCCTAGGCCCTAATCAGATCCATTGCTTTGGTTACCAGGCATCTCTCCTCAGAGGCCTCGTTTCCAATACCAGCATATGGTAGTTTCCTGAGGCACCAATAAGAACAAATCTCGTCTCCCCATGGAAACTAGCTCATTGGAGCTTTGTCATAAACTCTGGTTAGGAGAATCCTTCAGGGCCCTGGTGCCACTGCCCCATACCAAGGTCTCCATGGACTCAAACCAACATTAAGACCATTCTCAGGAAAGTCCATTTCAACTCAGCCCCCTCTGTTGCTACCCCAAGCCAGCAGATCAAACGTTTCTTGTTGCTAGGAGACAATTGGAATGTGAGGCTTGCTGCCCAGGCATCCATACTTCGAACACTGTTCTGGAAAAATACCTTATAAGACGTCCTGGAGCCATCCAACAAATCTTAATTGTCCCACAGAAGGAATCCTTGCGGTTTGGAGCATCTCACAACTCCAATAGTGGGAAAACCCCCATGGCCTCATAATGCCCCCCCTTCCTGAAGGGGCCAACATGGACAGAAACTCAAACCTGAGCCAAAGTGGGAACCTCGACCTGACTTCAGACGCATGAGATCTCAATTCAGCTCTGCAGAGTGTGCCTGCCATGTCCTTGCCCCGAAACCTAAGCCTAGCTTGTGTTCTCAGACTTCCGTCCTCACTCTCCTGGCCCACAAGCCCTCCAGTTTGGGAATTCCGAAGCCACAATGCAGCACTCTGCCTGCCCTCCAGAAGAAAAACTTTGCCCTATGCTGCTAATAAGAAACCCCAAATGATTTTCTAATGCATGCCACTCGATTGTAAAGCAATTATACAGCCCACCCTGTATACTAATGCCCTGTCTGGCACAGCCTGAGACAAGACATCCCAAACGACACCCAGACACCTGGCCCCAACCTGGACACATAGGACCCGCTATGGCTGTAGGTCGTCATCTCTTCCCAACCTCGGTTTTCAGGCTTCAGAACCTAGACCTTATCTCCAATCACTGCCCAGGGGTGAACGTGATGCAGAAATTAGAATTCCTCCTTCCCCATGGCCAGAAAACTTGTGGTTGGCATGTTGTCCAACGTTCAATGTGGGAAAACCTGCATTGTCCGAAAGGCCATTCCAGTGCTTGAGGGCCGCCTAGGGCACAGACATGCATTGTGACCTGCAGCGTGAGTCCCGTATTAAAGTAACGCCTTTCAGTGGCTGGACCAAGATCCTGCATATGGGGCTTGTCATATCCATAGGCCCCCAGGCTTAACCAGAGGGCGAGTATTCCAGTTGTCAGTACCCACTGCTATGCTCTAGAATCCCTCTACTGGGGGGACACATGAAGCAGAAAACAGGACACTTCCCTTCCCACAGAATGACCCCAAACTCTTGGGCGCTGGACAAACTACCAGAGAGGGAGACTTCTACGACCCATGAGGCAACTCCTACATTAAACGGCCATTGTGGACAAAACATCCAGAGACAAAAGCCTGAGCGACTGCCTCCCTCTCACCCTTCTTTCATATCCAGAGGAGCTCCCCTCATGGACTGTAGATCAGGCCTGCTGTAACCTCGGCCCCAAACCTGAGCTGAGTTTGGGTTTTTGGATGTCTGTCTACACAGCCATGGCCCACACAGCCTCCAGGCTGGGGTCTCTGGAGCCACACCACAGAACTATGCCTGCTCTCTCCTAAGAAACTGCCCATTCCATTGGCCACAACTCTACAAAATAGTAGAAACCTCAAGGTCCCCAAGGACATCCCTCTACCGCAAGCCAAACTGGAAAAATAGGGGCATTATGACACAAGCTGAGCAAATACTACCTCCATGCAAACACACAGACAGATATCCGCAGAGACAGAAGATTGAACCAGACAGGCCCCTAGGCCCTATTATGAACTCTTGCTTTGGTGTCCAGGTATCACTCCTCAGAGGCCTGGGACCCCATGGCCTCGTGATGCCCCCCCATTCATGAAGGGGCCATCAGGGACAGAAACTCCAACCTGAGCGATCGTCTGATCCTCGCCCTGACTTCAGATGCACGAGATCTCGATTCAGGTCTGTAGATTGTGCCTGCCATGGCCTCACCCAGAAACCTAAGCCTAGCTTGTGTTCTCAGACTTTTGTCGTCAGACTACTGGCCCACAAGGCCTCCAGTTTGGCAATCCAGAACTACAATGCAGCACTCTGCCTGCCCTCCAGATAAAAAACATTGTCCTCTGGGGCTACCCAGTAACCCCAAATGAGGATCAACCTGCACCGACCTTGGCTGTACCCCAAATACATAGGCTGACCAGGGCACTAATGCCCTTTCTGACACAGCCTGAGCCTGGACCCCCTGGCCCCTCCCAGACAGCTGGCCGCACACTGAGCACATCGAGCCGCCATGGCCTTAGGTCGTCATCTCTTCCCAACCTCGGTTTTCAGGTTTCAGAACCTAGACCTTATCTCCAATCACTGTCCATGTTGAAGGTGATGCAGAAATCAGAACTCCTTCCCCATGGCAAGAAACCTTGTGGTTGGCATGTTGTCCAACGTTCAGTGTCGTTGAAACCAGTGTGGCCCATGAGGCCCTGCCCATGCTCACGGGCCACATTGGTCACAAACACACATTGTGACCCTCAGGCTGAGCCCAGTCCTCAAGTAAGATCACTCAGTGGCTGGATGAAGAGATAGCATATTGGGCTTGTCATGCCCCTAGGACCCAATTTTTCACCATAGTTCGGATTGTCCCTTCAGTCTTCCCCACGGCTTTGCTTTGGAATTCCTCTTTTGGTGGGACACCTGAGGTAACAAAACTGAAATGAGTCCTCCCCTTCCACAGATTGACGAAAAGCAATTGGGAATCGGGCCAAATCCTCAGAGAGGAAGATTCGTCCATGGCCCATGAGGCCTCCTCGACATTCCACGGCCAACACTGATACAAAATCCAGAGACAAAAGCCTGAGCAATCGCCACAGACTCGCACTTTCTTTATATCCTGTAGAGTTCTTCTCATGGTTTGTAGATCGGGCCTGCCATACCTACGTCCCCAAACCTAAGCTGAGTTTGTGTTTTCAGACTTCTGTCCTCAAATTCCTGGGCCACACATCCTCCAGGCTGGGCCCCTGGAGCCACACATTAGGACTGTGCCTACCAATCTATGGGAATTCTGCCCATTCCATGGTCCAAAATCGTACAAATTAGGAGAAACCTCCAACGACCCTTAGGCCATCCCAATAGTGTGGGTCACCCGGAACAAACAAGGGGTGTCTGACACCAGCTGATAATCGACCTCCACTCATACCATAGATGGATGTCCCCAGAGAATAAGTTTGAACCAGACAGGACCCTAGGCCATAATAGGATCCATTGCTATGGGTTACAGGCATGTGTCCTCAAAAGCCTGATTCCAATACGAGCATAGGGGTTTTCCTGAGGCACCCATCAGAACTCATCTCGTCTCCACAAGTAAACCTGTGCATGGGAGCCATGTCCAAAGCTTAGGAAAGTACTTCAGATTGCCGGTGCCACCGCCCCATTCCAAGGCCCTCATGGACACAAAAACACATTAGGACACATCCTCAGGAAAGTCCATTTCAACTCAGCCACCGAGGTTGCTCCCGCAGAGCCATCAGATCTAAACTGTCTTGTTGCTAGGAGACAATTGGAATGCGAGGCGGGCTTCCCAGGCATCCATCCGCGAACGGTGCTCTGGAGTCATTCCATATGGGATGTCCTGGAGCTGTCCAACAGGTCTCAATTGTCCGGAAGAAGGAATCCTGGAAGGGGGCATCCCACAACTCCCAACGTGGGAAAACCTCAATGGTCTCGAGATTCCGCTCCCTTCATGAAGCGGCCGTCATGCTCAGAAACTCCCACCTGAGCCAACGTCTGATCCTCGCCCTGACTTCAGATGCATGAGATATGGGTTCAGATCTGCAGGGGGTACCTGCCGTGCCCTCGCCCTGAAACCCAAGTCTAGCTTGTCTTCTCAGACTTCCATCCTCACACTCCTGGCCCCAAAGCCCTCAAGTTTGGCAATTCCGGACCCACAATGCAGCACTCTGCCTGCCCTCTAGAAAAAAAATGATTGCCTCATGAGCTGCCCAGGCACCTTAAATGAGGGTAAACCTACACAGCACTCGACTTTACCCAAATTATATAGTCTAACCTGGGCACTAATGCACTGTCGAACACATCCTGAGCCCGGACCTCCTGACCAACACCCAGAAAGCTGACCGCACACTGAGCACATAAAACCCGCCATGGCCTTAGGTCATCATCTCTTCCCTACCTCAGTTTTCAGGCTTCAGAACCGAGACCTTATCTCCAATCACTGCCCAGGGGTGAGTCTGATGCAGAAATCAGAACTCCTCCTTACCCATGGCAAGAACCCTTGTGGTTGGCACGTTGTGCAACGATCAGTGTAGGAGAAACGCTGAGGCCCCGCCCATTCTTGAGTGCGACGAGGGCATACACACGCATTGTGACCCTCAGCATGAGTCCTGTCCTCTAGTAAGTCCTCTCAGTGGCTGGACCATTAGATGTCATAATGGGCTTGACATGTCCCTAGGCCCCAATTTTTAACCAGATTTCTGATTGTCCAGTCGCCCCTCCTAGGGCTCTACTCTGAAATCCCTCATTTGGTGGGACACCTGAGGTTAAAAAAGAAAACAACAACAACAACAACAACAACAAAATAAAACGGACTTCTTCCAGCCCACAGAATGAACCCAAACTCTTTGGACGGGGCCAAACCACCAGAGAGTAGACTCGTCCATTTCCCATGAAGTCACCCAGAAATTCCACGACCATGAGTGACACGATATCCCGAGACAAAAACTTGAGCAGGAGCCTTACACTCGCCCTTCTTTCAAATCCCGAAAAGTTCTCCTCATGGTCTGTAGATCAGTCCTGCCATACCTATGACCTGAAACATAAGCCGAGTTTGTGTTTTCAGACAACTGTCCAAAAGGGGCTGGACGACACAACCTACAGGCTCAGGCCCCTGGAGCCAAACCTGAGGACTGTACTTGCCCTCTCCAAGGGAAGTGTGTGTGCCCATTCCAATGGCCACAACCCTTCTAATAGGATAAACCTCCAAAGTCCCTGATATATCTCAATAGTGGTAGCTTCCCAGGAAAAACAGGGGCAATCTGAGCCCAAATGAGCCCCTACCTGCACTCAGACCCATAGACAGATGTCCTCAGAGGTAAAAAGGAAAGAACAGGCCCCTAGGCACTAATCAGATCCATTGCTTTGGTTTCCAGGCATCTCTCCTCAGAGGCCTGGATTTCAAAAGCAGCATATAGCTGTTTCTTGTTTCACCCATCAGAAAACATCTCATCTACACATGGGAAACTTGCACGTTGGAGCTGTGTCAAAGCCTCTGTTTAGGAGAACCCTTTAGGGCCCCAGTGCCACCACTTCATTCCAAGGTCTCCATAGACACAAAAGCACATTCGGACCCATCCCCAGGGGTGTGCATTTCAACTCAGCATCCTCGGTAGCTCCCCACAGATCCAGGAGATCTAAACTGTCTTGTTGCTAGGAGACAATTGGAATGCGAGGTGGGCTACCCAGCCATCCATCCTTAGAACCCTGCTCAGAATCATTGGCCTGGAGCCAAACAACAGGTCTCAATTGTCCTGCCGAAGACTCTCTGCAGTTTGGAGCTTCTCACAACTCCCATCATGGGAAAACACCCATGGCCTCGTGATGCCCCCCCATTCATGAAGGGGCCATCAGGGACAGAAACTCCAACCTGAGCGATCGTCTGATCCTCGCCCTGACTTCAGATGCACGAGATCTCGATTCAGGTCTGTAGATTGTGCCTGCCATGGCCTCACCCAGAAACCTAAGCCTAGCTTGTGTTCTCAGAATTTGTCGTCAGACTACTGGCCCACAAGGCCTCCAGTTTGGCAATCCAGAACTACAATGCAGCACTCTGCCTGCCCTCCAGATAAGAAACATTGTCCTCTGGGGCTACCCAGTAACCCCAAATGAGGATCAACCTGCACCGACCTGGCTGTACCCCAAATACATAGGCTGACCAGGGCACTAATGCCCTTTCTGACACATCCTGAGCCTGGACCCCCTGGCCCCTCCCAGACAGCTGGCCGCACACTGAGCACATCGAGCCGCCATGGCCTTAGGTCGTCACCTCTTCCCAACCTCGGTTTTCAGGTTTCAGAACCTAGACCTTATCTCCAATCACTGTCCATGTTGAAGGTGATGCAGAAATCAGAACTCCTTCCCCATTGCAAGAAACCTTGTGGTTGGCATGTTGTCCAACGTTCAGTGTCGTTGAAACCAGTGTGGCCCATGAGGCCCCGCCCATGATCACGGGCCACATTGGTCACAAACACACATTGTGACCCTCAGGCTGAGCCCAGTCCTCAAGTAAGGCCACTCAGTGGCTGGATGAAGAGATAGCATATTGGGCTTGCCATGCCCCTAGGCCCCAATTTTTCACCATAGTTCGGATTGTCCCTTCAGTCTTCCCCACGGCTTTGCTTTGGAATTCCTCTTTTGGTGGGACACCTGAGGTAACAAAACTGAAATGAGTCCTCCCATTCCACAGATTGACGAAAAGCAATTGGGAATCGGGCCAAATCCTCAGAGAGGAAGATTCGTCCATGGCCCATGAGGCCTCCCCGACATTCCACGGCCATCACTGATACAAAATCCAGAGACAAAAGCCTGAGCATTCGCCACAGACTCGCACTTTCTTCATATCCTGTAGTGTTCTTCTCATGGTTTGTAGATCGGGCCTGTCATACCTACGTCCCCAAACCTAAGCTGAGTTTGTGTTTTCAGACTTCTGTCCTCAAAGTCTTGGGCCACACATCCTCCAGGCTGGGCCCTGGAGCCACACATTAGGACTGTGCCTACCAATCTATGGGAATTCTGCCCATTCCATGGTCCAAAATCGTACAAATTAGGAGAAACCTCCAACGACCCTTAGGCCATCCCAATAGTGTGGGTCACCCGGAACAAACAAGGGGTGTCTGACACCAGCTGATAATCGACCTCCACTCATACCATAGATGGATGTCCCCAGAGAAGAAGATTGAACCAGACAGGACCCTAGGCCATAATAGGATCCATTGCTATGGGTTACAGGCATGTGTCCTCAAAAGCCTGATTCCAATACGAGCATAGGGGTTTTCCTGAGGCACCCATCAGAACTCATCTCGTCTCCACAAGGAAACCTGTGCATGGGAGCCATGTCCAAAGCTTAGGAAAGTACTTCAGATTGCCGGTGCCACCGCCCCATTCCAAGGCCCTCATGGACACAAAAACACATTAGGACACATCCTCAGGAAAGTCCATTTCAACTCAGCCACCGAGGTTGCTCCCGCAGAGCCATCAGATCTAAACTGTCTTGTTGCTAGGAGACAATTGGAATGCGAGGCGGGCTTCCCAGGCATCCATCCGCGAACGGTGCTCTGGAGTCATTCCATATGGGATGTCCTGGAGCTGTCCAACAGGTCTCAATTGTCCGGAAGAAGGAATCCTGGAAGGGGGCATCCCACAACTCCCAACGTGGGAAAACCTCAATGGTCTCGAGATTCCGCTCCCTTCATGAAGCGGCCGTCATGCTCAGAAACTCCCACCTGAGCCAACGTCTGATCCTCGCCCTGACTTCAGATGCATGAGATATTGGTTCAGATCTGCAGGGGGTACCTGCCGTGCCCTCGCCCTGAAACCCAAGTCTAGCTTGTCTTCTCAGACTTCCATCCTCACACTCCTGGCCCCAAAGCCCTCAAGTTTGGCAATTCCGGACCCACAATGCAGCACTCTGCCTGCCCTCTAGAAAAAAAATGATTGCCTCATGAGCTGCCCAGGCACCTTAAATGAGGGTAAACCTACACAGCACTCGACTTTACCCAAATTATATAGTCTAACCTGGGCACTAATGCACTGTCGAACACATCCTGAGCCCGGACCTCCTGACCAACACCCAGAAAGCTGACCGCACACTGAGCACATAAAACCCGCCATGGCCTTAGGTCATCATCTCTTCCCTACCTCAGTTTTCAGGCTTCAGAACCGAGACCTTATCTCCAATCACTGCCCAGGGGTGAGTCTGATGCAGAAATCAGAACTCCTCCTTACCCATGGCAAGAACCCTTGTGGTTGGCACGTTGTGCAACGATCAGTGTAGGAGAAACGCTGAGGCCCCGCCCATTCTTGAGTGCGACGAGGGCATACACACGCATTGTGACCCTCAGCATGAGTCCTGTCCTCTAGTAAGTCCTCTCAGTGGCTGGACCATTAGATGTCATAATGGGCTTGACATGTCCCTAGGCCCCAATTTTTAACCAGATTTCTGATTGTCCAGTCGCCCCTCCTAGGGCTCTACTCTGAAATCCCTCATTTGGTGGGACACCTGAGGTTAAAAAAGAAAACAACAACAACAACAACAACAACAAAATAAAACGGACTTCTTCCAGCCCACAGAATGAACCCAAACTCTTTGGACGGGGCCAAACCACCAGAGAGTAGACTCGTCCATTTCCCATGAAGTCACCCAGAAATTCCACGACCATGAGTGACACGATATCCCGAGACAAAAACTTGAGCAGGAGCCTTACACTCGCCCTTCTTTCAAATCCCGAAAAGTTCTCCTCATGGTCTGTAGATCAGTCCTGCCATACCTATGACCTGAAACATAAGCCGAGTTTGTGTTTTCAGACAACTGTCCAAAAGGGGCTGGACGACACAACCTACAGGCTCAGGCCCCTGGAGCCAAACCTGAGGACTGTACTTGCCCTCTCCAAGGGAATTGTGTGTGCCCATTCCAATGGCCACAACCCTTCTAATAGGATAAACCTCCAAAGTCCCTGATATATCTCAATAGTGGTAGCTTCCCAGGAAAAACAGGGGCAATCTGAGCCCAAATGAGCCCCTACCTGCACTCAGACCCATAGACAGATGTCCTCAGAGGTAAAAAGGAAAGAACAGGCCCCTAGGCACTAATCAGATCCATTGCTTTGGTTTCCAGGCATCTCTCCTCAGAGGCCTGGATTTCAAAAGCAGCATATAGCTGTTTCTTGTTTCACCCATCAGAAAACATCTCATTTACACATGGGAAACTTGCACGTTGGAGCTGTGTCAAAGTCTCTGTTTAGGAGAACCCTTTAGGGCCCCAGTGCCACCACTTCATTCCAAGGTCTCCATAGACACAAAAGCACATTCGGACCCATCCCCAGGGGTGTGCATTTCAACTCAGCATCCTCGGTAGCTCCCCACAGATCCAGGAGATCTAAACTGTCTTGTTGCTAGGAGACAATTGGAATGCGAGGTGGGCTACCCAGCCATCCATCCTTAGAACCCTGCTCAGAATCATTGGCCTGGAGCCAAACAACAGGTCTCAATTGTCCTGCCGAAGACTCTCTGCAGTTTGGAGCTTCTCACAACTCCCATCATGGGAAAACACCCATGGCCTCGTGATGCCCCCCCATTCATGAAGGGGCCATCAGGGACAGAAACTCCAACCTGAGCGATCGTCTGATCCTCGCCCTGACTTCAGATGCACGAGATCTCGATTCAGGTCTGTAGATTGTGCCTGCCATGGCCTCACCCAGAAACCTAAGCCTAGCTTGTGTTCTCAGACTTTTGTCGTCAGACTACTGGCCCACAAGGCCTCCAGTTTGGCAATCCAGAACTACAATGCAGCACTCTGCCTGCCCTCCAGATAAGAAACATTGTCCTCTGGGGCTACCCAGTAACCCCAAATGAGGATCAACCTGCACCGACCTGGCTGTACCCCAAATACATAGGCTGACCAGGGCACTAATGCCCTTTCTGACACAGCCTGAGCCTGGACCCCCTGGCCCCTCCCAGACAGCTGGCCGCACACTGAGCACATCGAGCCGCCATGGCCTTAGGTCGTCACCTCTTCCCAACCTCGGTTTTCAGGTTTCAGAACCTAGACCTTATCTCCAATCACTGTCCATGTTGAAGGTGATGCAGAAATCAGAACTCCTTCCCCATGGCAAGAAACCTTGTGGTTGGCATGTTGTCCAACGTTCAGTGTCGTTGAAACCAGTGTGGCCCATGAGGCCCCGCCCATGCTCACGGGCCACATTGGTCACAAACACACATTGTGACCCTCAGGCTGAGCCCAGTCCTCAAGTAAGGCCACTCAGTGGCTGGATGAAGAGATAGCATATTGGGCTTGCCATGCCCCTAGGCCCCAATTTTTCACCATAGTTCGGATTGTCCCTTCAGTCTTCCCCACGGCTTTGCTTTGGAATTCCTCTTTTGGTGGGACACCTGAGGTAACAAAACTGAAATGAGTCCTCCCATTCCACAGATTGACGAAAAGCAATTGGGAATCGGGCCAAATCCTCAGAGAGGAAGATTCGTCCATGGCCCATGAGGCCTCCCCGACATTCCACGGCCATCACTGATACAAAATCCAGAGACAAAAGCCTGACCAATCGCCACAGACTCGCACTTTCTTCATATCCTGTAGTGTTCTTCTCATGGTTTGTAGATCGGGCCTGTCATACCTACGTCCCCAAACCTAAGCTGAGTTTGTGTTTTCAGACTTCTGTCCTCAAAGTCTTGGGCCACACATCCTCCAGGCTGGGCCCTGGAGCCACACATTAGGACTGTGCCTACCAATCTATGGGAATTCTGCCCATTCCATGGTCCAAAATCGTACAAATTAGGAGAAACCTCCAACGACCCTTAGGCCATCCCAATAGTGTGGGTCACCCGGAACAAACAAGGGGTGTCTGACACCAGCTGATAATCGACCTCCACTCATACCATAGATGGATGTCCCCAGAGAAGAAGATTGAACCAGACAGGACCCTAGGCCATAATAGGATCCATTGCTATGGGTTACAGGCATGTGTCCTCAAAAGCCTGATTCCAATACGAGCATAGGGGTTTTCCTGAGGCACCCATCAGAACTCATCTCGTCTCCACAAGTAAACCTGTGCATGGGAGCCATGTCCAAAGCTTAGGAAAGTACTTCAGATTGCCGGTGCCACCGCCCCATTCCAAGGCCCTCATGGACACAAAAACACATTAGGACACATCCTCAGGAAAGTCCATTTCAACTCAGCCACCGAGGTTGCTCCCGCAGAGCCATCAGATCTAAACTGTCTTGTTGCTAGGAGACAATTGGAATGCGAGGCGGGCTTCCCAGGCATCCATCCGCGAACGGTGCTCTGGAGTCATTCCATATGGGATGTCCTGGAGCTGTCCAACAGGTCTCAATTGTCCGGAAGAAGGAATCCTGGAAGGGGGCATCCCACAACTCCCAACGTGGGAAAACCTCAATGGTCTCGAGATTCCGCTCCCTTCATGAAGCGGCCGTCATGCTCAGAAACTCCCACCTGAGCCAACGTCTGATCCTCGCCCTGACTTCAGATGCATGAGATATGGGTTCAGATCTGCAGGGGGTACCTGCCGTGCCCTCGCCCTGAAACCCAAGTCTAGCTTGTCTTCTCAGACTTCCATCCTCACACTCCTGGCCCCAAAGCCCTCAAGTTTGGCAATTCCGGACCCACAATGCAGCACTCTGCCTGCCCTCTAGAAAAAAAATGATTGCCTCATGAGCTGCCCAGGCACCTTAAATGAGGGTAAACCTACACAGCACTCGACTTTACCCAAATTATATAGTCTAACCTGGGCACTAATGCACTGTCGAACACATCCTGAGCCCGGACCTCCTGACCAACACCCAGAAAGCTGACCGCACACTGAGCACATAAAACCCGCCATGGCCTTAGGTCATCATCTCTTCCCTACCTCAGTTTTCAGGCTTCAGAACCGAGACCTTATCTCCAATCACTGCCCAGGGGTGAGTCTGATGCAGAAATCAGAACTCCTCCTTACCCATGGCAAGAACCCTTGTGGTTGGCACGTTGTGCAACGATCAGTGTAGGAGAAACGCTGAGGCCCCGCCCATTCTTGAGTGCGACGAGGGCATACACACGCATTGTGACCCTCAGCATGAGTCCTGTCCTCTAGTAAGTCCTCTCAGTGGCTGGACCATTAGATGTCATAATGGGCTTGACATGTCCCTAGGCCCCAATTTTTAACCAGATTTCTGATTGTCCAGTCGCCCCTCCTAGGGCTCTACTCTGAAATCCCTCATTTGGTGGGACACCTGAGGTTAAAAAAGAAAACAACAACAACAACAACAACAACAACAACAAAATAAAACGGACTTCTTCCAGCCCACAGAATGAACCCAAACTCTTTGGACGGGGCCAAACCACCAGAGAGTAGACTCGTCCATTTCCCATGAAGTCACCCAGAAATTCCACGACCATGAGTGACACGATATCCCGAGACAAAAACTTGAGCAGGAGCCTTACACTCGCCCTTCTTTCAAATCCCGAAAAGTTCTCCTCATGGTCTGTAGATCAGTCCTGCCATACCTATGACCTGAAACATAAGCCGAGTTTGTGTTTTCAGACAACTGTCCAAAAGGGGCTGGACGACACAACCTACAGGCTCAGGCCCCTGGAGCCAAACCTGAGGACTGTACTTGCCCTCTCCAAGGGAATTGTGTGTGCCCATTCCAATGGCCACAACCCTTCTAATAGGATAAACCTCCAAAGTCCCTGATATATCTCAATAGTGGTAGCTTCCCAGGAAAAACAGGGGCAATCTGAGCCCAAATGAGCCCCTACCTGCACTCAGACCCATAGACAGATGTCCTCAGAGGTAAAAAGGAAAGAACAGGCCCCTAGGCACTAATCAGATCCATTGCTTTGGTTTCCAGGCATCTCTCCTCAGAGGCCTGGATTTCAAAAGCAGCATATAGCTGTTTCTTGTTTCACCCATCAGAAAACATCTCATCTACACATGGGAAACTTGCACGTTGGAGCTGTGTCAAAGCCTCTGTTTAGGAGAACCCTTTAGGGCCCCAGTGCCACCACTTCATTCCAAGGTCTCCATAGACACAAAAGCACATTCGGACCCATCCCCAGGGGTGTGCATTTCAACTCAGCATCCTCGGTAGCTCCCCACAGATCCAGGAGATCTAAACTGTCTTGTTGCTAGGAGACAATTGGAATGCGAGGTGGGCTACCCAGCCATCCATCCTTAGAACCCTGCTCAGAAACATTGGCCTGGAGCCAAACAACAGGTCTCAATTGTCCTGCCGAAGACTCTCTGCAGTTTGGAGCTTCTCACAACTCCCATCATGGGAAAACCCCCATGGCCTCGTGATGCCCCCCCATTCATGAAGGGGCCATCAGGGACAGAAACTCCAACCTGAGCGATCGTCTGATCCTCGCCCTGACTTCAGATGCACGAGATCTCGATTCAGGTCTGTAGATTGTGCCTGCCATGGCCTCACCCAGAAACCTAAGCCTAGCTTGTGTTCTCAGACTTTTGTCGTCAGACTACTGGCCCACAAGGCCTCCAGTTTGGCAATCCAGAACTACAATGCAGCACTCTGCCTGCCCTCCAGATAAGAAACATTGTCCTCTGGGGCTACCCAGTAACCCCAAATGAGGATCAACCTGCACCGACCTGGCTGTACCCCAAATACATAGGCTGACCAGGGCACTAATGCCCTTTCTGACACAGCCTGAGCCTGGACCCCCTGGCCCCTCCCAGACAGCTGGCCGCACACTGAGCACATCGAGCCGCCATGGCCTTAGGTCGTCACCTCTTCCCAACCTCGGTTTTCAGGTTTCAGAACCTAGACCTTATCTCCAATCACTGTCCATGTTGAAGGTGATGCAGAAATCAGAACTCCTTCCCCATGGCAAGAAACCTTGTGGTTGGCATGTTGTCCAACGTTCAGTGTCGTTGAAACCAGTGTGGCCCATGAGGCCCCGCCCATGCTCACGGGCCACATTGGTCACAAACACACATTGTGGCCCTCAGGCTGAGCTCAGTCCTCAAGTAAGGCCACTCAGTGGCTGGATGAAGAGATAGCATATTGGGCTTGCCATGCCCCTAGGCCCCAATTTTTCACCATAGTTCGGATTGTCCCTTCAGTCTTCCCCACGGCTTTGCTTTGGAATTCCTCTTTTGGTGGGACACCTGAGGTAACAAAACTGAAATGAGTCCTCCCATTCCACAGATTGACGAAAAGCAATTGGGAATCGGGCCAAATCCTCAGAGAGGAAGATTCGTCCATGGCCCATGAGGCCTCCCCGACATTCCACGGCCATCACTGATACAAAATCCAGAGACAAAAGCCTGAGCAATCGCCACAGACTCGCACTTTCTTCATATCCTGTAGTGTTCTTCTCATGGTTTGTAGATCGGGCCTGTCATACCTACGTCCCCAAACCTAAGCTGAGTTTGTGTTTTCAGACTTCTGTCCTCAAAGTCTTGGGCCACACATCCTCCAGGCTGGGCCCTGGAGCCACACATTAGGACTGTGCCTACCAATCTATGGGAATTCTGCCCATTCCATGGTCCAAAATCGTACAAATTAGGAGAAACCTCCAACGACCCTTAGGCCATCCCAATAGTGTGGGTCACCCGGAACAAACAAGGGGTGTCTGACACCAGCTGATAATCGACCTCCACTCATACCATAGATGGATGTCCCCAGAGAAGAAGATTGAACCAGACAGGACCCTAGGTCATAATAGGATCCATTGCTATGGGTTACAGGCATGTGTCCTCAAAAGCCTGATTCCAATACGAGCATAGGGGTTTTCCTGAGGCACCCATCAGAACTCATCTCGTCTCCACAAGTAAACCTGTGCATGGGAGCCATATCCAAAGCTTAGGAAAGTACTTCAGGTTGCCGGTGCCACCGCCCCATTCCAAGGTCCTCATGGACACAAAAACACATTAGGACACATCCTCAGGAAAGTCCATTTCAACTCAGCCACCGAGGTTGCTCCCGCAGAGCCATCAGATCTAAACTGTCTTGTTGCTAGGAGACAATTGGAATGCGAGGCGGGCTTCCCAGGCATCCATCCGCGAACGGTGCTCTGGAGTCATTCCATATGGGATGTCCTGGAGCTGTCCAACAGGTCTCAATTGTCCGGAAGAAGGAATCCTGGAAGGGGGCATCCCACAACTCCCAACGTGGGAAAACCTCAATGGTCTCGAGATTCCGCTCCCTTCATGAAGCGGCCGTCATGCTCAGAAACTCCCACCTGAGCCAACGTCTGATCCTCGCCCTGACTTCAGATGCATGAGATATGGGTTCAGATCTGCAGGGGGTACCTGCCGTGCCCTCGCCCTGAAACCCAAGTCTAGCTTGTCTTCTCAGACTTCCATCCTCACACTCCTGGCCCCAAAGCCCTCAAGTTTGGCAATTCCGGACCCACAATGCAGCACTCTGCCTGCCCTCTAGAAAAAAAATGATTGCCTCATGAGCTGCCCAGGCACCTTAAATGAGGGTAAACCTACACAGCACTCGACTTTACCCAAATTATATAGTCTAACCTGGGCACTAATGCACTGTCGAACACATCCTGAGCCCGGACCTCCTGACCAACACCCAGAAAGCTGACCGCACACTGAGCACATAAAACCCGCCATGGCCTTAGGTCATCATCTCTTCCCTACCTCAGTTTTCAGGCTTCAGAACCGAGACCTTATCTCCAATCACTGCCCAGGGGTGAGTCTGATGCAGAAATCAGAACTCCTCCTTACCCATGGCAAGAACCCTTGTGGTTGGCACGTTGTGCAACGATCAGTGTAGGAGAAACCCTGAGGCCCCGCCCATTCTTGAGTGCGACGAGGGCATACACACGCATTGTGACCCTCAGCATGAGTCCTGTCCTCTAGTAAGTCCTCTCAGTGGCTGGACCATTAGATGTCATAATGGGCTTGACATGTCCCTAGGCCCCAATTTTTAACCAGATTTCTGATTGTTCAGTCGCCACTACTAGGGCTCTACTCTGAAATCCCTCATTTGGTGTGACACCTGAGGTTAAAAAAGAAAACAACAACAACAACAACAACAACAACAACAACAACAAAATAAAACGGACTTCTTCCAGCCCACAGAATGAACCCAAACTCTTTGGACGGGGCCAAGCCACCAGAGAGTAAGACTCGTCCATTTCCCATGAAGTCACCCAGAAATTCCACGACCATGAGTGACACGATATCCCGAGACAAAAACTTGAGCAGGAGCCTCACACTCGCCCTTCTTTCAAATCCCGAAAAGTTCTCCTCATGGTCTGTAGATCAGTCCTGCCATACCTATGACCTGAAACATAACCCGAGTTTGTGTTTTCAGACAACTGTCCAAAAGGGGCTGGACGACACAACCTACAGGCTCAGGCCCCTGGAGCCAAACCTGAGGACTGTACTTGCCCTCTCCAAGGGAATTGTGTGTGCCCATTCCAATGGCCACAACCCTTCTAATAGGATAAACCTCCAAAGTCCCTGATATATCTCAATAGTGGTAGCTTCCCAGGAAAAACAGGGGCAATCTGAGCCCAAATGAGCCCCTACCTGCACTCAGACCCATAGACAGATGTCCTCAGAGGTAAAAAGGAAAGAACAGGCCCCTAGGCACTAATCAGATCCATTGCTTTGGTTTCCAGGCATCTCTCCTCAGAGGCCTGGATTTCAAAAGCAGCATATAGCTGTTTCTTGTTTCACCCATCAGAAAACATCTCATCTACACATGGGAAACTTGCACGTTGGAGCTGTGTCAAAGCCTCTGTTTAGGAGAACCCTTTAGGGCCCCAGTGCCACCGCTTCATTCCAAGGTCTCCATAGACACAAAAGCACATTCGGACCCATCCCCAGGGGTGTGCATTTCAACTCAGCATCCTCGGTAGCTCCCCACAGATCCAGGAGATCTAAACTGTCTTGTTGCTAGGAGACAATTGGAATGCGAGGTGGGCTACCCAGCCATCCATCCTTAGAACCCTGCTCAGAATCATTGGCCTGGAGCCAAACAACAGGTCTCAATTGTCCTGCCGAAGACTCTCTGCAGTTTGGAGCTTCTCACAACTCCCATCATGGGAAAACACCCATGGCCTCGTGATGCCCCCCCATTCATGAAGGGGCCATCAGGGACAGAAACTCCAACCTGAGCGATCGTCTGATCCTCGCCCTGACTTCAGATGCACGAGATCTCGATTCAGGTCTGTAGATTGTGCCTGCCATGGCCTCACCCAGAAACCTAAGCCTAGCTTGTGTTCTCAGACTTTTGTCGTCAGACTACTGGCCCACAAGGCCTCCAGTTTGGCAATCCAGAACTACAATGCAGCACTCTGCCTGCCCTCCAGATAAAAAACATTGTCCTCTGGGGCTACCCAGTAACCCCAAATGAGGATCAACCTGCACCGACCTTGGCTGTACCCCAAATACATAGGCTGACCAGGGCACTAATGCCCTTTCTGACACAGCCTGAGCCTGGACCCCCTGGCCCCTCCCAGACAGCTGGCCGCACACTGAGCACATCGAGCCGCCATGGCCTTAGGTCGTCATCTCTTCCCAACCTCGGTTTTCAGGTTTCAGAACCTAGACCTTATCTCCAATCACTGTCCATGTTGAAGGTGATGCAGAAATCAGAACTCCTTCCCCATGGCAAGGAACCTTGTGGTTGGCATGTTGTCCAACGTTCAGTGTCGTTGAAACCAGTGTGGCCCATGAGGCCCCGCCCATGCTCACGGGCCACATTGGTCACAAACACACATTGTGACCCTCAGGCTGAGCCCAGTCCTCAAGTAAGGCCACTCAGTGGCTGGATGAAGAGATAGCATATTGGGCTTGCCATGCCCCTAGGCCCCAATTTTTCACCATAGTTCGGATTGTCCCTTCAGTCTTCCCCACGGCTTTGCTTTGGAATTCCTCTTTTGGTGGGACACCTGAGGTAACAAAACTGAAATGAGTCCTCCCATTCCACAGATTGACGAAAAGCAATTGGGAATCGGGCCAAATCCTCAGAGAGGAAGATTCGTCCATGGCCCATGAGGCCTCCCCGACATTCCACGGCCATCACTGATACAAAATCCAGAGACAAAAGCCTGAGCAATCGCCACAGACTCGCACTTTCTTCATATCCTGTAGAGTTCTTCTCATGGTTTGTAGATCGGGCCTGCCATACCTACGTCCCCAAACCTAAGCTGAGTTTGTGTTTTCAGACTTCTGTCCTCAAAGTCTTGGGCCACACATCCTCCAGGCTGGGCCCCTGGAGCCACACATTAGGACTGTGCCTACCAATCTATGGGAATTCTGCCCATTCCATGGTCCAAAATCGTACAAATTAGGAGAAACCTCCAACGACCCTTAGGCCATCCCAATAGTGTGGGTCACCCGGAACAAACAAGGGGTGTCTGACACCAGCTGATAATCGACCTCCACTCATACCATAGATGGATGTCCCCAGAGAAGAAGATTGAAGCAGACAGGACCCTAGGCCATAATAGGATCCATTGCTATGGGTTACAGGCATGTGTCCTCAAAAGCCTGATTCCAATACGAGCATAGGGGTTTTCCTGAGGCACCCATCAGAACTCATCTCGTCTCCACAAGTAAACCTGTGCATGGGAGCCATGTCCAAAGCTTAGGAAAGTACTTCAGGTTGCCGGTGCCACCGCCCCATTCCAAGGCCCTCATGGACACAAAAACACATTAGGACACATCCTCAGGAAAGTCCATTTCAACTCAGCCACCGAGGTTGCTCCCGCAGAGCCATCAGATCTAAACTGTCTTGTTGCTAGGAGACAATTGGAATGCGAGGCGGGCTTCCCAGGCATCCATCCGCGAACGGTGCTCTGGAGTCATTCCATATGGGATGTCCTGGAGCTGTCCAACAGGTCTCAATTGTCCGGAAGAAGGAATCCTGGAAGGGGGCATCCCACAACTCCCAACGTGGGAAAACCTCAATGGTCTCGAGATTCCGCTCCCTTCATGAAGCGGCCGTCATGCTCAGAAACTCCCTGACTTCAGATGCATGAGATATGGGTTCAGATCTGCAGGGGGTACCTGCCGTGCCCTCGCCCTGAAACCCAAGTCTAGCTTGTCTTCTCAGACTTCCATCCTCACACTCCTGGCCCCAAAGCCCTCAAGTTTGGCAATTCCGGACCCACAATGCAGCACTCTGCCTGCCCTCTAGAAAAAAAATGATTGCCTTATGAGCTGCCCAGGCACCTTAAATGAGGGTAAACCTACACAGCACTCGACTTTACCCAAATTATATAGTCTAACCTGGGCACTAATGCACTGTCGAACACATCCTGAGCCCGGACCTCCTGACCAACACCCAGAAAGCTGACCGCACACTGAGCACATAAAACCCGCCATGGCCTTAGGTCATCATCTCTTCCCTACCTCAGTTTTCAGGCTTCAGAACCGAGACCTTATCTCCAATCACTGCCCAGGGGTGAGTCTGATGCAGAAATCAGAACTCCTCCTTACCCATGGCAAGAACCCTTGTGGTTGGCACGTTGTGCAACGATCAGTGTAGGAGAAACCCTGAGGCCCCGCCCATTCTTGAGTGCGACGAGGGCATACACACGCATTGTGACCCTCAGCATGAGTCCTGTCCTCTAGTAAGTCCTCTCAGTGGCTGGACCATTAGATGTCATAATGGGCTTGACATGTCCCTAGGCCCCAATTTTTAACCAGATTTCTGATTGTCCAGTCGCCCCTCCTAGGGCTCTACTCTGAAATCCCTCATTTGGTGGGACACCTGAGGTTAAAAAAGAAAACAACAACAACAACAACAACAACAACAACAACAAAATAAAACGGACTTCTTCCAGCCCACAGAATGAACCCAAACTCTTTGGACGGGGCCAAGCCACCAGAGAGTAAGACTCGTCCATTTCCCATGAAGTCACCCAGAAATTCCACGACCATGAGTGACACGATATCCCGAGACAAAAACTTGAGCAGGAGCCTCACACTCGCCCTTCTTTCAAATCCCGAAAAGTTCTCCTCATGGTCTGTAGATCAGTCCTGCCATACCTATGACCTGAAACATAAGCCGAGTTTGTGTTTTCAGACAACTGTCCAAAAGGGGCTGGACGACACAACCTACAGGCTCAGGCCCCTGGAGCCAAACCTGAGGACTGTACTTGCCCTCTCCAAGGGAATTGTGTGTGCCCATTCCAATGGCCACAACCCTTCTAATAGGATAAACCTCCAAAGTCCCTGATATATCTCAATAGTGGTAGCTTCCCAGGAAAAACAGGGGCAATCTGAGCCCAAATGAGCCCCTACCTGCACTCAGACCCATAGACAGATGTCCTCAGAGGTAAAAAGGAAAGAACAGGCCCCTAGGCACTAATCAGATCCATTGCTTTGGTTTCCAGGCATCTCTCCTCAGAGGCCTGGATTTCAAAAGCAGCATATAGCTGTTTCTTGTTTCACCCATCAGAAAACATCTCATCTACACATGGGAAACTTGCACGTTGGAGCTGTGTCAAAGCCTCTGTTTAGGAGAACCCTTTAGGGCCCCAGTGCCACCACTTCATTCCAAGGTCTCCATAGACACAAAAGCACATTCGGACCCATCCCCAGGGGTGTGCATTTCAACTCAGCATCCTCGGTAGCTCCCCACAGATCCAGGAGATCTAAACTGTCTTGTTGCTAGGAGACAATTGGAATGCGAGGTGGGCTACCCAGCCATCCATCCTTAGAACCCTGCTCAGAATCATTGGCCTGGAGCCAAACAACAGGTCTCAATTGTCCTGCCGAAGACTCTCTGCAGTTTGGAGCTTCTCACAACTCCCATCATGGGAAAACCCCCATGGCCTCCTGATGCCCCCCCATTCATGAAGGGGCCATCAGGGACAGAAACTCCAACCTGAGCGATCGTCTGATCCTCGCCCTGACTTCAGATGCACGAGATCTCGATTCAGGTCTGTAGATTGTGCCTGCCATGGCCTCACCCAGAAACCTAAGCCTAGCTTGTGTTCTCAGACTTTTGTCGTCAGACTACTGGCCCACAAGGCCTCCAGTTTGGCAATCCAGAACTACAATGCAGCACTCTGCCTGCCCTCCAGATAAGAAACATTGTCCTCTGGGGCTACCCAGTAACCCCAAATGAGGATCAACCTGCACCGACCTGGCTGTACCCCAAATACATAGGCTGACCAGGGCACTAATGCCCTTTCTGACACAGCCTGAGCCTGGACCCCCTGGCCCCTCCCAGACAGCTGGCCGCACACTGAGCACATCGAGCCGCCATGGCCTTAGGTCGTCACCTCTTCCCAACCTCGGTTTTCAGGTTTCAGAACCTAGACCTTATCTCCAATCACTGTCCATGTTGAAGGTGATGCAGAAATCAGAACTCCTTCCCCATGGCAAGAAACCTTGTGGTTGGCATGTTGTCCAACGTTCAGTGTCGTTGAAACCAGTGTGGCCCATGAGGCCCCGCCCATGCTCACGGGCCACATTGGTCACAAACACACATTGTGACCCTCAGGCTGAGCTCAGTCCTCAAGTAAGGCCACTCAGTGGCTGGATGAAGAGATAGCATATTGGGCTTGCCATGCCCCTAGGCCCCAATTTTTCACCATAGTTCGGATTGTCCCTTCAGTCTTCCCCACGGCTTTGCTTTGGAATTCCTCTTTTGGTGGGACACCTGAGGTAACAAAACTGAAATGAGTCCTCCCATTCCACAGATTGACGAAAAGCAATTGGGAATCGGGCCAAATCCTCAGAGAGGAAGATTCGTCCATGGCCCATGAGGCCTCCCCGACATTCCACGGCCATCACTGATACAAAATCCAGAGACAAAAGCCTGAGCAATCGCCACAGACTCGCACTTTCTTCATATCCTGTAGTGTTCTTCTCATGGTTTGTAGATCGGGCCTGTCATACCTACGTCCCCAAACCTAAGCTGAGTTTGTGTTTTCAGACTTCTGTCCTCAAAGTCTTGGGCCACACATCCTCCAGGCTGGGCCCTGGAGCCACACATTAGGACTGTGCCTACCAATCTATGGGAATTCTGCCCATTCCATGGTCCAAAATCGTACAAATTAGGAGAAACCTCCAACGACCCTTAGGCCATCCCAATAGTGTGGGTCACCCGGAACAAACAAGGGGTGTCTGACACCAGCTGATAATCGACCTCCACTCATACCATAGATGGATGTCCCCAGAGAAGAAGATTGAACCAGACAGGACCCTAGGTCATAATAGGATCCATTGCTATGGGTTACAGGCATGTGTCCTCAAAAGCCTGATTCCAATACGAGCATAGGGGTTTTCCTGAGGCACCCATCAGAACTCATCTCGTCTCCACAAGTAAACCTGTGCATGGGAGCCATATCCAAAGCTTAGGAAAGTACTTCAGGTTGCCGGTGCCACCGCCCCATTCCAAGGCCCTCATGGACACAAAAACACATTAGGACACATCCTCAGGAAAGTCCATTTCAACTCAGCCACCGAGGTTGCTCCCGCAGAGCCATCAGATCTAAACTGTCTTGTTGCTAGGAGACAATTGGAATGCGAGGCGGGCTTCCCAGGCATCCATCCGCGAACGGTGCTCTGGAGTCATTCCATATGGGATGTCCTGGAGCTGTCCAACAGGTCTCAATTGTCCGGAAGAAGGAATCCTGGAAGGGGGCATCCCACAACTCCCAACGTGGGAAAACCTCAATGGTCTCGAGATTCCGCTCCCTTCATGAAGCGGCCGTCATGCTCAGAAACTCCCACCTGAGCCAACGTCTGATCCTCGCCCTGACTTCAGATGCATGAGATATGGGTTCAGATCTGCAGGGGGTACCTGCCGTGCCCTCGCCCTGAAACCCAAGTCTAGCTTGTCTTCTCAGACTTCCATCCTCACACTCCTGGCCCCAAAGCCCTCAAGTTTGGCAATTCCGGACCCACAATGCAGCACTCTGCCTGCCCTCTAGAAAAAAAATGATTGCCTCATGAGCTGCCCAGGCACCTTAAATGAGGGTAAACCTACACAGCACTCGACTTTACCCAAATTATATAGTCTAACCTGGGCACTAATGCACTGTCGAACACATCCTGAGCCCGGACCTCCTGACCAACACCCAGAAAGCTGACCGCACACTGAGCACATAAAACCCGCCATGGCCTTAGGTCATCATCTCTTCCCTACCTCAGTTTTCAGGCTTCAGAACCGAGACCTTATCTCCAATCACTGCCCAGGGGTGAGTCTGATGCAGAAATCAGAACTCCTCCTTACCCATGGCAAGAACCCTTGTGGTTGGCACGTTGTGCAACGATCAGTGTAGGAGAAACCCTGAGGCCCCGCCCATTCTTGAGTGCGACGAGGGCATACACACGCATTGTGACCCTCAGCATGAGTCCTGTCCTCTAGTAAGTCCTCTCAGTGGCTGGACCATTAGATGTCATAATGGGCTTGACATGTCCCTAGGCCCCAATTTTTAACCAGATTTCTGATTGTTCAGTCGCCACTACTAGGGCTCTACTCTGAAATCCCTCATTTGGTGTGACACCTGAGGTTAAAAAAGAAAACAACAACAACAACAACAACAACAACAACAAAATAAAACGGACTTCTTCCAGCCCACAGAATGAACCCAAACTCTTTGGACGGGGCCAAACCACCAGAGAGTAAGACTCGTCCATTTCCCATGAAGTCACCCAGAAATTCCACGACCATGAGTGACACGATATCCCGAGACAAAAACTTGAGCAGGAGCCTCACACTCGCCCTTCTTTCAAATCCCGAAAAGTTCTCCTCATGGTCTGTAGATCAGTCCTGCCATACCTATGACCTGAAACATAACCCGAGTTTGTGTTTTCAGACAACTGTCCAAAAGGGGCTGGACGACACAACCTACAGGCTCAGGCCCCTGGAGCCAAACCTGAGGACTGTACTTGCCCTCTCCAAGGGAATTGTGTGTGCCCATTCCAATGGCCACAACCCTTCTAATAGGATAAACCTCCAAAGTCCCTGATATATCTCAATAGTGGTAGCTTCCCAGGAAAAACAGGGGCAATCTGAGCCCAAATGAGCCCCTACCTGCACTCAGACCCATAGACAGATGTCCTCAGAGGTAAAAAGGAAAGAACAGGCCCCTAGGCACTAATCAGATCCATTGCTTTGGTTTCCAGGCATCTCTCCTCAGAGGCCTGGATTTCAAAAGCAGCATATAGCTGTTTCTTGTTTCACCCATCAGAAAACATCTCATCTACACATGGGAAACTTGCACGTTGGAGCTGTGTCAAAGCCTCTGTTTAGGAGAACCCTTTAGGGCCCCAGTGCCACCGCTTCATTCCAAGGTCTCCATAGACACAAAAGCACATTCGGACCCATCCCCAGGGGTGTGCATTTCAACTCAGCATCCTCGGTAGCTCCCCACAGATCCAGGAGATCTAAACTGTCTTGTTGCTAGGAGACAATTGGAATGCGAGGTGGGCTACCCAGCCATCCATCCTTAGAACCCTGCTCAGAATCATTGGCCTGGAGCCAAACAACAGGTCTCAATTGTCCTGCCGAAGACTCTCTGCAGTTTGGAGCTTCTCACAACTCCCATCATGGGAAAACACCCATGGCCTCGTGATGCCCCCCCATTCATGAAGGGGCCATCAGGGACAGAAACTCCAACCTGAGCGATCGTCTGATCCTCGCCCTGACTTCAGATGCACGAGATCTCGATTCAGGTCTGTAGATTGTGCCTGCCATGGCCTCACCCAGAAACCTAAGCCTAGCTTGTGTTCTCAGACTTTTGTCGTCAGACTACTGGCCCACAAGGCCTCCAGTTTGGCAATCCAGAACTACAATGCAGCACTCTGCCTGCCCTCCAGATAAAAAACATTGTCCTCTGGGGCTACCCAGTAACCCCAAATGAGGATCAACCTGCACCGACCTTGGCTGTACCCCAAATACATAGGCTGACCAGGGCACTAATGCCCTTTCTGACACAGCCTGAGCCTGGACCCCCTGGCCCCTCCCAGACAGCTGGCCGCACACTGAGCACATCGAGCCGCCATGGCCTTAGGTCGTCATCTCTTCCCAACCTCGGTTTTCAGGTTTCAGAACCTAGACCTTATCTCCAATCACTGTCCATGTTGAAGGTGATGCAGAAATCAGAACTCCTTCCCCATGGCAAGGAACCTTGTGGTTGGCATGTTGTCCAACGTTCAGTGTCGTTGAAACCAGTGTGGCCCATGAGGCCCCGCCCATGCTCACGGGCCACATTGGTCACAAACACACATTGTGACCCTCAGGCTGAGCCCAGTCCTCAAGTAAGGCCACTCAGTGGCTGGATGAAGAGATAGCATATTGGGCTTGCCATGCCCCTAGGCCCCAATTTTTCACCATAGTTCGGATTGTCCCTTCAGTCTTCCCCACGGCTTTGCTTTGGAATTCCTCTTTTGGTGGGACACCTGAGGTAACAAAACTGAAATGAGTCCTCCCATTCCACAGATTGACGAAAAGCAATTGGGAATCGGGCCAAATCCTCAGAGAGGAAGATTCGTCCATGGCCCATGAGGCCTCCCCGACATTCCACGGCCATCACTGATACAAAATCCAGAGACAAAAGCCTGAGCAATCGCCACAGACTCGCACTTTCTTCATATCCTGTAGAGTTCTTCTCATGGTTTGTAGATCGGGCCTGCCATACCTACGTCCCCAAACCTAAGCTGAGTTTGTGTTTTCAGACTTCTGTCCTCAAAGTCTTGGGCCACACATCCTCCAGGCTGGGCCCCTGGAGCCACACATTAGGACTGTGCCTACCAATCTATGGGAATTCTGCCCATTCCATGGTCCAAAATCGTACAAATTAGGAGAAACCTCCAACGACCCTTAGGCCATCCCAATAGTGTGGGTCACCCGGAACAAACAAGGGGTGTCTGACACCAGCTGATAATCGACCTCCACTCATACCATAGATGGATGTCCCCAGAGAAGAAGATTGAAGCAGACAGGACCCTAGGCCATAATAGGATCCATTGCTATGGGTTACAGGCATGTGTCCTCAAAAGCCTGATTCCAATACGAGCATAGGGGTTTTCCTGAGGCACCCATCAGAACTCATCTCGTCTCCACAAGTAAACCTGTGCATGGGAGCCATGTCCAAAGCTTAGGAAAGTACTTCAGGTTGCCGGTGCCACCGCCCCATTCCAAGGCCCTCATGGACACAAAAACACATTAGGACACATCCTCAGGAAAGTCCATTTCAACTCAGCCACCGAGGTTGCTCCCGCAGAGCCATCAGATCTAAACTGTCTTGTTGCTAGGAGACAATTGGAATGCGAGGCGGGCTTCCCAGGCATCCATCCGCGAACGGTGCTCTGGAGTCATTCCATATGGGATGTCCTGGAGCTGTCCAACAGGTCTCAATTGTCCGGAAGAAGGAATCCTGGAAGGGGGCATCCCACAACTCCCAACGTGGGAAAACCTCAATGGTCTCGAGATTCCGCTCCCTTCATGAAGCGGCCGTCATGCTCAGAAACTCCCTGACTTCAGATGCATGAGATATGGGTTCAGATCTGCAGGGGGTACCTGCCGTGCCCTCGCCCTGAAACCCAAGTCTAGCTTGTCTTCTCAGACTTCCATCCTCACACTCCTGGCCCCAAAGCCCTCAAGTTTGGCAATTCCGGACCCACAATGCAGCACTCTGCCTGCCCTCTAGAAAAAAAATGATTGCCTCATGAGCTGCCCAGGCACCTTAAATGAGGGTAAACCTACACAGCACTCGACTTTACCCAAATTATATAGTCTAACCTGGGCACTAATGCACTGTCGAACACATCCTGAGCCCGGACCTCCTGACCAACACCCAGAAAGCTGACCGCACACTGAGCACATAAAACCCGCCATGGCCTTAGGTCATCATCTCTTCCCTACCTCAGTTTTCAGGCTTCAGAACCGAGACCTTATCTCCAATCACTGCCCAGGGGTGAGTCTGATGCAGAAATCAGAACTCCTCCTTACCCATGGCAAGAACCCTTGTGGTTGGCACGTTGTGCAACGATCAGTGTAGGAGAAACCCTGAGGCCCCGCCCATTCTTGAGTGCGACGAGGGCATACACACGCATTGTGACCCTCAGCATGAGTCCTGTCCTCTAGTAAGTCCTCTCAGTGGCTGGACCATTAGATGTCATAATGGGCTTGACATGTCCCTAGGCCCCAATTTTTAACCAGAATTCTGATTGTCCAGTCGCCCCTCCTAGGGCTCTACTCTGAAATCCCTCATTTGGTGGGACACCTGAGGTTAAAAAAGAAAACAACAACAACAACAACAACAACAACAACAACAACAAAATAAAACGGACTTCTTCCAGCCCACAGAATGAACCCAAACTCTTTGGACGGGGCCAAGCCACCAGAGAGTAAGACTCGTCCATTTCCCATGAAGTCACCCAGAAATTCCACGACCATGAGTGACACGATATCCCGAGACAAAAACTTGAGCAGGAGCCTCACACTCGCCCTTCTTTCAAATCCCGAAAAGTTCTCCTCATGGTCTGTAGATCAGTCCTGCCATACCTATGACCTGAAACATAAGCCGAGTTTGTGTTTTCAGACAACTGTCCAAAAGGGGCTGGACGACACAACCTACAGGCTCAGGCCCCTGGAGCCAAACCTGAGGACTGTACTTGCCCTCTCCAAGGGAATTGTGTGTGCCCATTCCAATGGCCACAACCCTTCTAATAGGATAAACCTCCAAAGTCCCTGATATATCTCAATAGTGGTAGCTTCCCAGGAAAAACAGGGGCAATCTGAGCCCAAATGAGCCCCTACCTGCACTCAGACCCATAGACAGATGTCCTCAGAGGTAAAAAGGAAAGAACAGGCCCCTAGGCACTAATCAGATCCATTGCTTTGGTTTCCAGGCATCTCTCCTCAGAGGCCTGGATTTCAAAAGCAGCATATAGCTGTTTCTTGTTTCACCCATCAGAAAACATCTCATCTACACATGGGAAACTTGCACGTTGGAGCTGTGTCAAAGCCTCTGTTTAGGAGAACCCTTTAGGGCCCCAGTGCCACCGCTTCATTCCAAGGTCTCCATAGACACAAAAGCACATTCGGACCCATCCCCAGGGGTGTGCATTTCAACTCAGCATCCTCGGTAGCTCCCCACAGATCCAGGAGATCTAAACTGTCTTGTTGCTAGGAGACAATTGGAATGCGAGGTGGGCTACCCAGCCATCCATCCTTAGAACCCTGCTCAGAATCATTGGCCTGGAGCCAAACAACAGGTCTCAATTGTCCTGCCGAAGACTCTCTGCAGTTTGGAGCTTCTCACAACTCCCATCATGGGAAAACACCCATGGCCTCGTGATGCCCCCCCATTCATGAAGGGGCCATCAGGGACAGAAACTCCAACCTGAGCGATCGTCTGATCCTCGCCCTGACTTCAGATGCACGAGATCTCGATTCAGGTCTGTAGATTGTGCCTGCCATGGCCTCACCCAGAAACCTAAGCCTAGCTTGTGTTCTCAGACTTTTGTCGTCAGACTACTGGCCCACAAGGCCTCCAGTTTGGCAATCCAGAACTACAATGCAGCACTCTGCCTGCCCTCCAGATAAAAAACATTGTCCTCTGGGGCTACCCAGTAACCCCAAATGAGGATCAACCTGCACCGACCTTGGCTGTACCCCAAATACATAGGCTGACCAGGGCACTAATGCCCTTTCTGACACAGCCTGAGCCTGGACCCCCTGGCCCCTCCCAGACAGCTGGCCGCACACTGAGCACATCGAGCCGCCATGGCCTTAGGTCGTCATCTCTTCCCAACCTCGGTTTTCAGGTTTCAGAACCTAGACCTTATCTCCAATCACTGTCCATGTTGAAGGTGATGCAGAAATCAGAACTCCTTCCCCATGGCAAGGAACCTTGTGGTTGGCATGTTGTCCAACGTTCAGTGTCGTTGAAACCAGTGTGGCCCATGAGGCCCCGCCCATGCTCACGGGCCACATTGGTCACAAACACACATTGTGACCCTCAGGCTGAGCCCAGTCCTCAAGTAAGGCCACTCAGTGGCTGGATGAAGAGATAGCATATTGGGCTTGCCATGCCCCTAGGCCCCAATTTTTCACCATAGTTCGGATTGTCCCTTCAGTCTTCCCCACGGCTTTGCTTTGGAATTCCTCTTTTGGTGGGACACCTGAGGTAACAAAACTGAAATGAGTCCTCCCATTCCACAGATTGACGAAAAGCAATTGGGAATCGGGCCAAATCCTCAGAGAGGAAGATTCGTCCATGGCCCATGAGGCCTCCCCGACATTCCACGGCCATCACTGATACAAAATCCAGAGACAAAAGCCTGAGCAATCGCCACAGACTCGCACTTTCTTCATATCCTGTAGAGTTCTTCTCATGGTTTGTAGATCGGGCCTGCCATACCTACGTCCCCAAACCTAAGCTGAGTTTGTGTTTTCAGACTTCTGTCCTCAAAGTCTTGGGCCACACATCCTCCAGGCTGGGCCCCTGGAGCCACACATTAGGACTGTGCCTACCAATCTATGGGAATTCTGCCCATTCCATGGTCCAAAATCGTACAAATTAGGAGAAACCTCCAACGACCCTTAGGCCATCCCAATAGTGTGGGTCACCCGGAACAAACAAGGGGTGTCTGACACCAGCTGATAATCGACCTCCACTCATACCATAGATGGATGTCCCCAGAGAAGAAGATTGAAGCAGACAGGACCCTAGGCCATAATAGGATCCATTGCTATGGGTTACAGGCATGTGTCCTCAAAAGCCTGATTCCAATACGAGCATAGGGGTTTTCCTGAGGCACCCATCAGAACTCATCTCGTCTCCACAAGTAAACCTGTGCATGGGAGCCATGTCCAAAGCTTAGGAAAGTACTTCAGGTTGCCGGTGCCACCGCCCCATTCCAAGGCCCTCATGGACACAAAAACACATTAGGACACATCCTCAGGAAAGTCCATTTCAACTCAGCCACCGAGGTTGCTCCCGCAGAGCCATCAGATCTAAACTGTCTTGTTGCTAGGAGACAATTGGAATGCGAGGCGGGCTTCCCAGGCATCCATCCGCGAACGGTGCTCTGGAGTCATTCCATATGGGATGTCCTGGAGCTGTCCAACAGGTCTCAATTGTCCGGAAGAAGGAATCCTGGAAGGGGGCATCCCACAACTCCCAACGTGGGAAAACCTCAATGGTCTCGAGATTCCGCTCCCTTCATGAAGCGGCCGTCATGCTCAGAAACTCCCTGACTTCAGATGCATGAGATATGGGTTCAGATCTGCAGGGGGTACCTGCCGTGCCCTCGCCCTGAAACCCAAGTCTAGCTTGTCTTCTCAGACTTCCATCCTCACACTCCTGGCCCCAAAGCCCTCAAGTTTGGCAATTCCGGACCCACAATGCAGCACTCTGCCTGCCCTCTAGAAAAAAAATGATTGCCTCATGAGCTGCCCAGGCACCTTAAATGAGGGTAAACCTACACAGCACTCGACTTTACCCAAATTATATAGTCTAACCTGGGCACTAATGCACTGTCGAACACATCCTGAGCCGGGACCTCCTGACCAACACCCAGAAAGCTTACCGCACACTGAGCACATAAAACCCGCCATGGCCTTAGGTCATCATCTCTTCCCTACCTCAGTTTTCAGGCTTCAGAACCGAGACCTTATCTCCAATCACTGCCCAGGGGTGAGTCTGATGCAGAAATCAGAACTCCTCCTTACCCATGGCAAGAACCCTTGTGGTTGGCACGTTGTGCAACGATCAGTGTAGGAGAAACCCTGAGGCCCCGCCCATTCTTGAGTGCGACGAGGGCATACACACGCATTGTGACCCTCAGCATGAGTCCTGTCCTCTAGTAAGTCCTCTCAGTGGCTGGACCATTAGATGTCATAATGGGCTTGACATGTCCCTAGGCCCCAATTTTTAACCAGATTTCTGATTGTCCAGTCGCCCCTCCTAGGGCTCTACTCTGAAATCCCTCATTTGGTGGGACACCTGAGGTTAAAAAAGAAAACAACAACAACAACAACAACAACAACAACAACAAAATAAAACGGACTTCTTCCAGCCCACAGAATGAACCCAAACTCTTTGGACGGGGCCAAGCCACCAGAGAGTAAGACTCGTCCATTTCCCATGAAGTCACCCAGAAATTCCACGACCATGAGTGACACGATATCCCGAGACAAAAACTTGAGCAGGAGCCTCACACTCGCCCTTCTTTCAAATCCCGAAAAGTTCTCCTCATGGTCTGTAGATCAGTCCTGCCATACCTATGACCTGAAACATAAGCCGAGTTTGTGTTTTCAGACAACTGTCCAAAAGGGGCTGGACGACACAACCTACAGGCTCAGGCCCCTGGAGCCAAACCTGAGGACTGTACTTGCCCTCTCCAAGGGAATTGTGTGTGCCCATTCCAATGGCCACAACCCTTCTAATAGGATAAACCTCCAAAGTCCCTGATATATCTCAATAGTGGTAGCTTCCCAGGAAAAACAGGGGCAATCTGAGCCCAAATGAGCCCCTACCTGCACTCAGACCCATAGACAGATGTCCTCAGAGGTAAAAAGGAAAGAACAGGCCCCTAGGCACTAATCAGATCCATTGCTTTGGTTTCCAGGCATCTCTCCTCAGAGGCCTGGATTTCAAAAGCAGCATATAGCTGTTTCTTGTTTCACCCATCAGAAAACATCTCATCTACACATGGGAAACTTGCACGTTGGAGCTGTGTCAAAGCCTCTGTTTAGGAGAACCCTTTAGGGCCCCAGTGCCACCGCTTCATTCCAAGGTCTCCATAGACACAAAAGCACATTCGGACCCATCCCCAGGGGTGTGCATTTCAACTCAGCATCCTCGGTAGCTCCCCACAGATCCAGGAGATCTAAACTGTCTTGTTGCTAGGAGACAATTGGAATGCGAGGTGGGCTACCCAGCCATCCATCCTTAGAACCCTGCTCAGAATCATTGGCCTGGAGCCAAACAACAGGTCTCAATTGTCCTGCCGAAGACTCTCTGCAGTTTGGAGCTTCTCACAACTCCCATCATGGGAAAACCCCCATGGCCTCGTGATGCCCCCCCATTCATGAAGGGGCCATCAGGGACAGAAACTCCAACCTGAGCGATCGTCTGATCCTCGCCCTGACTTCAGATGCACGAGATCTCGATTCAGGTCTGTAGTTTGTGCCTGCCATGGCCTCACCCAGAAACCTAAGCCTAGCTTGTGTTCTCAGACTTTTGTCGTCAGACTACTGGCCCACAAGGCCTCCAGTTTGGCAATCCAGAACTACAATGCAGCACTCTGCCTGCCCTCCAGATAAAAAACATTGTCCTCTGGGGCTACCCAGTAACCCCAAATGAGGATCAACCTGCACCGACCTTGGCTGTACCCCAAATACATAGGCTGACCAGGGCACTAATGCCCTTTCTGACACAGCCTGAGCCTGGACCCCCTGGCCCCTCCCAGACAGCTGGCCGCACACTGAGCACATCGAGCCGCCATGGCCTTAGGTCGTCATCTCTTCCCAACCTCGGTTTTCAGGTTTCAGAACCTAGACCTTATCTCCAATCACTGTCCATGTTGAAGGTGATGCAGAAATCAGAACTCCTTCCCCATGGCAAGGAACCTTGTGGTTGGCATGTTGTCCAACGTTCAGTGTCGTTGAAACCAGTGTGGCCCATGAGGCCCCGCCCATGCTCACGGGCCACATTGGTCACAAACACACATTGTGACCCTCAGGCTGAGCCCAGTCCTCAAGTAAGGCCACTCAGTGGCTGGATGAAGAGATAGCATATTGGGCTTGCCATGCCCCTAGGCCCCAATTTTTCACCATAGTTCGGATTGTCCCTTCAGTCTTCCCCACGGCTTTGCTTTGGAATTCCTCTTTTGGTGGGACACCTGAGGTAACAAAACTGAAATGAGTCCTCCCATTCCACAGATTGACGAAAAGCAATTGGGAATCAGGCCAAATCCTCAGAGAGGAAGATTCGTCCATGGCCCATGAGGCCTCCCCGACATTCCACGGCCATCACTGATACAAAATCCAGAGACAAAAGCCTGAGCAATCGCCACAGACTCGCACTTTCTTCATATCCTGTAGAGTTCTTCTCATGGTTTGTAGATCGGGCCTGCCATACCTACGTCCCCAAACCTAAGCTGAGTTTGTGTTTTCAGACTTCTGTCCTCAAAGTCTTGGGCCACACATCCTCCAGGCTGGGCCCCTGGAGCCACACATTAGGACTGTGCCTACCAATCTATGGGAATTCTGCCCATTCCATGGTCCAAAATCGTACAAATTAGGAGAAACCTCCAACGACCCTTAGGCCATCCCAATAGTGTGGGTCACCCGGAACAAACAAGGGGTGTCTGACACCAGCTGATAATCGACCTCCACTCATACCATAGATGGATGTCCCCAGAGAAGAAGATTGAAGCAGACAGGACCCTAGGCCATAATAGGATCCATTGCTATGGGTTACAGGCATGTGTCCTCAAAAGCCTGATTCCAATACGAGCATAGGGGTTTTCCTGAGGCACCCATCAGAACTCATCTCGTCTCCACAAGTAAACCTGTGCATGGGAGCCATGTCCAAAGCTTAGGAAAGTACTTCAGGTTGCCGGTGCCACCGCCCCATTCCAAGGCCCTCATGGACACAAAAACACATTAGGACACATCCTCAGGAAAGTCCATTTCAACTCAGCCACCGAGGTTGCTCCCGCAGAGCCATCAGATCTAAACTGTCTTGTTGCTAGGAGACAATTGGAATGCGAGGCGGGCTTCCCAGGCATCCATCCGCGAACGGTGCTCTGGAGTCATTCCATATGGGATGTCCTGGAGCTGTCCAACAGGTCTCAATTGTCCGGAAGAAGGAATCCTGGAAGGGGGCATCCCACAACTCCCAACGTGGGAAAACCTCAATGGTCTCGAGATTCCGCTCCCTTCATGAAGCGGCCGTCATGCTCAGAAACTCCCTGACTTCAGATTCATGAGATATGGGTTCAGATCTGCAGGGGGTACCTGCCGTGCCCTCGCCCTGAAACCCAAGTCTAGCTTGTCTTCTCAGACTTCCATCCTCACTCTCCTGGCCCCAAAGCCCTCAAGTTTGGCAATTCCGGACCCACAATGCAGCACTCTGCCTGCCCTCTAGAAAAAAAATGATTGCCTCATGAGCTGCCCAGGCACCTTAAATGAAGGTAAACCTACACAGCACTCGACTTTACCCAAATTATATAGTCTAACCTGGGCACTAATGCACTGTCGAACACATCCTGAGCCCGGACCTCCTGACCAACACCCAGAAAGCTGACCGCACACTGAGCACATAAAACCCGCCATGGCCTTAGGTCATCATCTCTTCCCTACCTCAGTTTTCAGGCTTCAGAACCGAGACCTTATCTCCAATCACTGCCCAGGGGTGAGTCTGATGCAGAAATCAGAACTCCTCCTTACCCATGGCAAGAACCCTTGTGGTTGGCACGTTGTGCAATGATCAGTGTAGGAGAAACCCTGAGGCCCCGCCCATTCTTGAGTGCGACGAGGGCATACACACGCATTGTGACCCTCAGCATGAGTCCTGTCCTCTAGTAAGTCCTCTCAGTGGCTGGACCATTAAATGTCATAATGGGCTTGACATGTCCCTAGGCCCCAATTTTTAACCAGATTTCTGATTGTCCAGTCGCCCCTCCTAGGGCTCTACTCTGAAATCCCTCATTTGGTGGGACACCTGAGGTTAAAAAAGAAAACAACAACAACAACAACAACAACAACAACAAAATAAAACGGACTTCTTCCAGCCCACAGAATGAACCCAAACTCTTTGGACGGGGCCAAGCCACCAGAGAGTAAGACTCGTCCATTTCCCATGAAGTCACCCAGAAATTCCACGACCATGAGTGACACGATATCCCGAGACAAAAACTTGAGCAGGAGCCTCACACTCGCCCTTCTTTCAAATCCCGAAAAGTTCTCCTCATGGTCTGTAGATCAGTCCTGCCATACCTATGACCTGAAACATAAGCCGAGTTTGTGTTTTCAGACAACTGTCCAAAAGGGGCTGGACGACACAACCTACAGGCTCAGGCCCCTGGAGCCAAACCTGAGGACTGTACTTGCCCTCTCCAAGGGAATTGTGTGTGCCCATTCCAATGGCCACAACCCTTCTAATAGGATAAACCTCCAAAGTCCCTGATATATCTCAATAGTGGTAGCTTCCCAGGAAAAACAGGGGCAATCTGAGCCAAAATGAGCCCCTACCTGCACTCAGACCCATAGACAGATGTCCTCAGAGGTAAAAAGGAAAGAACAGGCCCCTAGGCACTAATCAGATCCATTGCTTTGGCTTCCAGGCATCTCTCCTCAGAGGCCTGGATTTCAAAAGCAGCATATAGCTGTTTCTTGTTTCACCCATCAGAAAACATCTCATCTACACATGGGAAACTTGCACGTTGGAGCTGTGTCAAAGCCTCTGTTTAGGAGAACCCTTTAGGGCCCCAGTGCCACCGCTTCATTCCAAGGTCTCCATAGACACAAAAGCACATTCGGACCCATCCCCAGGGGTGTGCATTTCAACTCAGCATCCTCGGTAGCTCCCCACAGATCCAGGAGATCTAAACTGTCTTGTTGCTAGGAGACAACTGGAATGCGAGGTGGGCTACCCAGCCATCCATCCTTAGAACCCTGCTCAGAATCATTGGCCTGGAGCCAAACAACAGGTCTCAATTGTCCTGCCGAAGACTCTCTGCAGTTTGGAGCTTCTCACAACTCCCATCATGGGAAAACACCCATGGCCTCGTGATGCCCCCCCATTCATGAAGGGGCCATCAGGGACAGAAACTCCAACCTGAGCGATCGTCTGATCCTCGCCCTGACTTCAGATGCACGAGATCTCGATTCAGGTCTGTAGATTGTGCCTGCCATGGCCTCACCCAGAAACCTAAGCCTAGCTTGTGTTCTCAGACTTTTGTCGTCAGACTACTGGCCCACAAGGCCTCCAGTTTGGCAATCCAGAACTACAATGCAGCACTCTGCCTGCCCTCCAGATAAAAAACATTGTCCTCTGGGGCTACCCAGTAACCCCAAATGAGGATCAACCTGCACCGACCTTGGCTGTACCCCAAATACATAGGCTGACCAGGGCACTAATGCCCTTTCTGACACAGCCTGAGCCTGGACCCCCTGGCCCCTCCCAGACAGCTGGCCGCACACTGAGCACATCGAGCCGCCATGGCCTTAGGTCGTCATCTCTTCCCAACCTCGGTTTTCAGGTTTCAGAACCTAGACCTTATCTCCAATCACTGTCCATGTTGAAGGTGATGCAGAAATCAGAACTCCTTCCCCATGGCAAGGAACCTTGTGGTTGGCATGTTGTCCAACGTTCAGTGTCGTTGAAACCAGTGTGGCCCATGAGGCCCCGCCCATGCTCACGGGCCACATTGGTCACAAACACACATTGTGACCCTCAGGCTGAGCCCAGTCCTCAAGTAAGGCCACTCAGTGGCTGGATGAAGAGATAGCATATTGGGCTTGCCATGCCCCTAGGCCCCAATTTTTCACCATAGTTCGGATTGTCCCTTCAGTCTTCCCCACGGCTTTGCTTTGGAATTCCTCTTTTGGTGGGACACCTGAGGTAACAAAACTGAAATGAGTCCTCCCATTCCACAGATTGACGAAAAGCAATTGGGAATCGGGCCAAATCCTCAGAGAGGAAGATTCGTCCATGGCCCATGAGGCCTCCCCGACATTCCACGGCCATCACTGATACAAAATCCAGAGACAAAAGCCTGAGCAATCGCCACAGACTCGCACTTTCTTCATATCCTGTAGAGTTCTTCTCATGGTTTGTAGATCGGGCCTGCCATACCTACGTCCCCAAACCTAAGCTGAGTTTGTGTTTTCAGACTTCTGTCCTCAAAGTCTTGGGCCACACATCCTCCAGGCTGGGCCCCTGGAGCCACACATTAGGACTGTGCCTACCAATCTATGGGAATTCTGCCCATTCCATGGTCCAAAATCGTACAAATTAGGAGAAACCTCCAACGACCCTTAGGCCATCCCAATAGTGTGGGTCACCCGGAACAAACAAGGGGTGTCTGACACCAGCTGATAATCGACCTCCACTCATACCATAGATGGATGTCGCCAGAGAAGAAGATTGAAACAGACAGGAACCTAGGCCATAATAGGATCCATTGCTATGGGTTACAGGCATGTGTCCTCAAAAGCCTGATTCCAATACGAGCATAGGGGTTTTCCTGAGGCACCCATCAGAACTCATCTCGTCTCCACAAGTAAACCTGTGCATGGGAGCCATGTCCAAAGCTTAGGAAAGTACTTCAGGTTGCCGGTGCCACCGCCCCATTCCAAGGCCCTCATGGACACAAAAACACATTAGGACACATCCTCAGGAAAGTCCATTTCAACTCAGCCACCGAGGTTGCTCCCGCAGAGCCATCAGATCTAAACTGTCTTGTTGCTAGGAGACAATTGGAATGCGAGGCGGGCTTCCCAGGCATCCATCCGCGAACGGTGCTCTGGAGTCATTCCATATGGGATGTCCTGGAGCTGTCCAACAGGTCTCAATTGTCCGGAAGAAGGAATCCTGGAAGGGGGCATCCCACAACTCCCAACGTGGGAAAACCTCAATGGTCTCGAGATTCCGCTCCCTTCATGAAGCGGCCGTCATGCTCAGAAACTCCCACCTGAGCCAACGTCTGATCCTCGCCCTGACTTCAGATGCATGAGATATGGGTTCAGATCTGCAGGGGGTACCTGCCGTGCCCTCGCCCTGAAACCCAAGTCTAGCTTGTCTTCTCAGACTTCCATCCTCACACTCCTGGCCCCAAAGCCCTCAAGTTTGGCAATTCCGGACCCACAATGCAGCACTCTGCCTGCCCTCTAGAAAAAAAATGATTGCCTCATGAGCTGCCCAGGCACCTTAAATGAGGGTAAACCTACACAGCACTCGACTTTACCCAAATTATATAGTCTAACCTGGGCACTAATGCACTGTCGAACACATCCTGAGCCCGGACCTCCTGACCAACACCCAGAAAGCTGACCGCACACTGAGCACATAAAACCCGCCATGGCCTTAGGTCATCATCTCTTCCCTACCTCAGTTTTCAGGCTTCAGAACCGAGACCTTATCTCCAATCACTGCCCAGGGGTGAGTCTGATGCAGAAATCAGAACTCCTCCTTACCCATGGCAAGAACCCTTGTGGTTGGCACGTTGTGCAACGATCAGTGTAGGAGAAACCCTGAGGCCCCGCCCATTCTTGAGTGCGACGAGGGCATACACACGCATTGTGACCCTCAGCATGAGTCCTGTCCTCTAGTAAGTCCTCTCAGTGGCTGGACCATTAGATGTCATAATGGGCTTGACATGTCCCTAGGCCCCAATTTTTAACCAGATTTCTGATTGTTCAGTCGCCACTACTAGGGCTCTACTCTGAAATCCCTCATTTGGTGTGACACCTGAGGTTAAAAAAGAAAACAACAACAACAACAACAACAACAACAACAACAACAAAATAAAACGGACTTCTTCCAGCCCACAGAATGAACCCAAACTCTTTGGACGGGGCCAAACCACCAGAGAGTAAGACTCGTCCATTTCCCATGAAGTCACCCAGAAATTCCACGACCATGAGTGACACGATATCCCGAGACAAAAACTTGAGCAGGAGCCTCACACTCGCCCTTCTTTCAAATCCCGAAAAGTTCTCCTCATGGTCTGTAGATCAGTCCTGCCATACCTATGACCTGAAACATAACCCGAGTTTGTGTTTTCAGACAACTGTCCAAAAGGGGCTGGACGACACAACCTACAGGCTCAGGCCCCTGGAGCCAAACCTGAGGACTGTACTTGCCCTCTCCAAGGGAATTGTGTGTGCCCATTCCAATGGCCACAACCCTTCTAATAGGATAAACCTCCAAAGTCCCTGATATATCTCAATAGTGGTAGCTTCCCAGGAAAAACAGGGGCAATCTGAGCCCAAATGAGCCCCTACCTGCACTCAGACCCATAGACAGATGTCCTCAGAGGTAAAAAGGAAAGAACAGGCCCCTAGGCACTAATCAGATCCATTGCTTTGGTTTCCAGGCATCTCTCCTCAGAGGCCTGGATTTCAAAAGCAGCATATAGCTGTTTCTTGTTTCACCCATCAGAAAACATCTCATCTACACATGGGAAACTTGCACGTTGGAGCTGTGTCAAAGCCTCTGTTTAGGAGAACCCTTTAGGGCCCCAGTGCCACCGCTTCATTCCAAGGTCTCCATAGACACAAAAGCACATTCGGACCCATCCCCAGGGGTGTGCATTTCAACTCAGCATCCTCGGTAGCTCCCCACAGATCCAGGAGATCTAAACTGTCTTGTTGCTAGGAGACAATTGGAATGCGAGGTGGGCTACCCAGCCATCCATCCTTAGAACCCTGCTCAGAATCATTGGCCTGGAGCCAAACAACAGGTCTCAATTGTCCTGCCGAAGACTCTCTGCAGTTTGGAGCTTCTCACAACTCCCATCATGGGAAAACACCCATGGCCTCGTGATGCCCCCCCATTCATGAAGGGGCCATCAGGGACAGAAACTCCAACCTGAGCGATCGTCTGATCCTCGCCCTGACTTCAGATGCACGAGATCTCGATTCAGGTCTGTAGATTGTGCCTGCCATGGCCTCACCCAGAAACCTAAGCCTAGCTTGTGTTCTCAGACTTTTGTCGTCAGACTACTGGCCCACAAGGCCTCCAGTTTGGCAATCCAGAACTACAATGCAGCACTCTGCCTGCCCTCCAGATAAAAAACATTGTCCTCTGGGGCTACCCAGTAACCCCAAATGAGGATCAACCTGCACCGACCTTGGCTGTACCCCAAATACATAGGCTGACCAGGGCACTAATGCCCTTTCTGACACAGCCTGAGCCTGGACCCCCTGGCCCCTCCCAGACAGCTGGCCGCACACTGAGCACATCGAGCCGCCATGGCCTTAGGTCGTCATCTCTTCCCAACCTCGGTTTTCAGGTTTCAGAACCTAGACCTTATCTCCAATCACTGTCCATGTTGAAGGTGATGCAGAAATCAGAACTCCTTCCCCATGGCAAGGAACCTTGTGGTTGGCATGTTGTCCAACGTTCAGTGTCGTTGAAACCAGTGTGGCCCATGAGGCCCCGCCCATGCTCACGGGCCACATTGGTCACAAACACACATTGTGACCCTCAGGCTGAGCCCAGTCCTCAAGTAAGGCCACTCAGTGGCTGGATGAAGAGATAGCATATTGGGCTTGCCATGCCCCTAGGCCCCAATTTTTCACCATAGTTCGGATTGTCCCTTCAGTCTTCCCCACGGCTTTGCTTTGGAATTCCTCTTTTGGTGGGACACCTGAGGTAACAAAACTGAAATGAGTCCTCCCATTCCACAGATTGACGAAAAGCAATTGGGAATCGGGCCAAATCCTCAGAGAGGAAGATTCGTCCATGGCCCATGAGGCCTCCCCGACATTCCACGGCCATCACTGATACAAAATCCAGAGACAAAAGCCTGAGCAATCGCCACAGACTCGCACTTTCTTCATATCCTGTAGAGTTCTTCTCATGGTTTGTAGATCGGGCCTGCCATACCTACGTCCCCAAACCTAAGCTGAGTTTGTGTTTTCAGACTTCTGTCCTCAAAGTCTTGGGCCACACATCCTCCAGGCTGGGCCCCTGGAGCCACACATTAGGACTGTGCCTACCAATCTATGGGAATTCTGCCCATTCCATGGTCCAAAATCGTACAAATTAGGAGAAACCTCCAACGACCCTTAGGCCATCCCAATAGTGTGGGTCACCCGGAACAAACAAGGGGTGTCTGACACCAGCTGATAATCGACCTCCACTCATACCATAGATGGATGTCCCCAGAGAAGAAGATTGAAGCAGACAGGACCCTAGGCCATAATAGGATCCATTGCTATGGGTTACAGGCATGTGTCCTCAAAAGCCTGATTCCAATACGAGCATAGGGGTTTTCCTGAGGCACCCATCAGAACTCATCTCGTCTCCACAAGTAAACCTGTGCATGGGAGCCATGTCCAAAGCTTAGGAAAGTACTTCAGGTTGCCGGTGCCACCGCCCCATTCCAAGGCCCTCATGGACACAAAAACACATTAGGACACATCCTCAGGAAAGTCCATTTCAACTCAGCCACCGAGGTTGCTCCCGCAGAGCCATCAGATCTAAACTGTCTTGTTGCTAGGAGACAATTGGAATGCGAGGCGGGCTTCCCAGGCATCCATCCGCGAACGGTGCTCTGGAGTCATTCCATATGGGATGTCCTGGAGCTGTCCAACAGGTCTCAATTGTCCGGAAGAAGGAATCCTGGAAGGGGGCATCCCACAACTCCCAACGTGGGAAAACCTCAATGGTCTCGAGATTCCGCTCCCTTCATGAAGCGGCCGTCATGCTCAGAAACTCCCTGACTTCAGATGCATGAGATATGGGTTCAGATCTGCAGGGGGTACCTGCCGTGCCCTCGCCCTGAAACCCAAGTCTAGCTTGTCTTCTCAGACTTCCATCCTCACACTCCTGGCCCCAAAGCCCTCAAGTTTGGCAATTCCGGACCCACAATGCAGCACTCTGCCTGCCCTCTAGAAAAAAAATGATTGCCTCATGAGCTGCCCAGGCACCTTAAATGAGGGTAAACCTACACAGCACTCGACTTTACCCAAATTATATAGTCTAACCTGGGCACTAATGCACTGTCGAACACATCCTGAGCCCGGACCTCCTGACCAACACCCAGAAAGCTGACCGCACACTGAGCACATAAAACCCGCCATGGCCTTAGGTCATCATCTCTTCCCTACCTCAGTTTTCAGGCTTCAGAACCGAGACCTTATCTCCAATCACTGCCCAGGGGTGAGTCTGATGCAGAAATCAGAACTCCTCCTTACCCATGGCAAGAACCCTTGTGGTTGGCACGTTGTGCAACGATCAGTGTAGGAGAAACCCTGAGGCCCCGCCCATTCTTGAGTGCGACGAGGGCATACACACGCATTGTGACCCTCAGCATGAGTCCTGTCCTCTAGTAAGTCCTCTCAGTGGCTGGACCATTAGATGTCATAATGGGCTTGACATGTCCCTAGGCCCCAATTTTTAACCAGATTTCTGATTGTCCAGTCGCCCCTCCTAGGGCTCTACTCTGAAATCCCTCATTTGGTGGGACACCTGAGGTTAAAAAAGAAAACAACAACAACAACAACAACAACAACAAAATAAAACGGACTTCTTCCAGCCCACAGAATGAACCCAAACTCTTTGGACGGGGCCAAGCCACCAGAGAGTAAGACTCGTCCATTTCCCATGAAGTCACCCAAAAATTCCAAGACCATGAGTGACACGATATCCCGAGACAAAAACTTGAGCAGGAGCCTCACACTCGCCCTTCTTTCAAATCCCGAAAAGTTCTCCTCATGGTCTGTAGATCAGTCCTGCCATACCTATGACCTGAAACATAAGCCGAGTTTGTGTTTTCAGACAACTGTCCAAAAGGGGCTGGACGACACAACCTACAGGCTCAGGCCCCTGGAGCCAAACCTGAGGACTGTACTTGCCCTCTCCAAGGGAATTGTGTGTGCCCATTCCAATGGCCACAACCCTTCTAATAGGATAAACCTCCAAAGTCCCTGATATATCTCAATAGTGGTAGCTTCCCAGGAAAAACAGGGGCAATCTGAGCCCAAATGAGCCCCTACCTGCACTCAGACCCATAGACAGATGTCCTCAGAGGTAAAAAGGAAAGAACAGGCCCCTAGGCACTAATCAGATCCATTGCTTTGGTTTCCAGGCATCTCTCCTCAGAGGCCTGGATTTCAAAAGCAGCATATAGCTGTTTCTTGTTTCACCCATCAGAAAACATCTCATCTACACATGGGAAACTTGCACGTTGGAGCTGTGTCAAAGCCTCTGTTTAGGAGAACCCTTTAGGGCCCCAGTGCCACCGCTTCATTCCAAGGTCTCCATAGACACAAAAGCACATTCGGACCCATCCCCAGGGGTGTGCATTTCAACTCAGCATCCTCGGTAGCTCCCCACAGATCCAGGAGATCTAAACTGTCTTGTTGCTAGGAGACAATTGGAATGCGAGGTGGGCTACCCAGCCATCCATCCTTAGAACCCTGCTCAGAATCATTGGCCTGGAGCCAAACAACAGGTCTCAATTGTCCTGCCGAAGACTCTCTGCAGTTTGGAGCTTCTCACAACTCCCATCATGGGAAAACACCCATGGCCTCGTGATGCCCCCCCATTCATGAAGGGGCCATCAGGGACAGAAACTCCAACCTGAGCGATCGTCTGATCCTCGCCCTGACTTCAGATGCACGAGATCTCGATTCAGGTCTGTAGATTGTGCCTGCCATGGCCTCACCCAGAAACCTAAGCCTAGCTTGTGTTCTCAGACTTTTGTCGTCAGACTACTGGCCCACAAGGCCTCCAGTTTGGCAATCCAGAACTACAATGCAGCACTCTGCCTGCCCTCCAGATAAAAAACATTGTCCTCTGGGGCTACCCAGTAACCCCAAATGAGGATCAACCTGCACCGACCTTGGCTGTACCCCAAATACATAGGCTGACCAGGGCACTAATGCCCTTTCTGACACAGCCTGAGCCTGGACCCCCTGGCCCCTCCCAGACAGCTGGCCGCACACTGAGCACATCGAGCCGCCATGGCCTTAGGTCGTCATCTCTTCCCAACCTCGGTTTTCAGGTTTCAGAACCTAGACCTTATCTCCAATCACTGTCCATGTTGAAGGTGATGCAGAAATCAGAACTCCTTCCCCATGGCAAGGAACCTTGTGGTTGGCATGTTGTCCAACGTTCAGTGTCGTTGAAACCAGTGTGGCCCATGAGGCCCCGCCCATGCTCACGGGCCACATTGGTCACAAACACACATTGTGACCCTCAGGCTGAGCCCAGTCCTCAAGTAAGGCCACTCAGTGGCTGGATGAAGAGATAGCATATTGGGCTTGCCATGCCCCTAGGCCCCAATTTTTCACCATAGTTCGGATTGTCCCTTCAGTCTTCCCCACGGCTTTGCTTTGGAATTCCTCTTTTGGTGGGACACCTGAGGTAACAAAACTGAAATGAGTCCTCCCATTCCACAGATTGACGAAAAGCAATTGGGAATCGGGCCAAATCCTCAGAGAGGAAGATTCGTCCATGGCCCATGAGGCCTCCCCGACATTCCACGGCCATCACTGATACAAAATCCAGAGACAAAAGCCTGAGCAATCGCCACAGACTCGCACTTTCTTCATATCCTGTAGAGTTCTTCTCATGGTTTGTAGATCGGGCCTGCCATACCTACGTCCCCAAACCTAAGCTGAGTTTGTGTTTTCAGACTTCTGTCCTCAAAGTCTTGGGCCACACATCCTCCAGGCTGGGCCCCTGGAGCCACACATTAGGACTGTGCCTACCAATCTATGGGAATTCTGCCCATTCCATGGTCCAAAATCGTACAAATTAGGAGAAACCTCCAACGACCCTTAGGCCATCCCAATAGTGTGGGTCACCCGGAACAAACAAGGGGTGTCTGACACCAGCTGATAATCGACCTCCACTCATACCATAGATGGATGTCCCCAGAGAAGAAGATTGAAGCAGACAGGACCCTAGGCCATAATAGGATCCATTGCTATGGGTTACAGGCATGTGTCCTCAAAAGCCTGATTCCAATACGAGCATAGGGGTTTTCCTGAGGCACCCATCAGAACTCATCTCGTCTCCACAAGTAAACCTGTGCATGGGAGCCATGTCCAAAGCTTAGGAAAGTACTTCAGGTTGCCGGTGCCACCGCCCCATTCCAAGGCCCTCATGGACACAAAAACACATTAGGACACATCCTCAGGAAAGTCCATTTCAACTCAGCCACCGAGGTTGCTCCCGCAGAGCCATCAGATCTAAACTGTCTTGTTGCTAGGAGACAATTGGAATGCGAGGCGGGCTTCCCAGGCATCCATCCGCGAACGGTGCTCTGGAGTCATTCCATATGGGATGTCCTGGAGCTGTCCAACAGGTCTCAATTGTCCGGAAGAAGGAATCCTGGAAGGGGGCATCCCACAACTCCCAACGTGGGAAAACCTCAATGGTCTCGAGATTCCGCTCCCTTCATGAAGCGGCCGTCATGCTCAGAAACTCCCTGACTTCAGATGCATGAGATATGGGTTCAGATCTGCAGGGGGTACCTGCCGTGCCCTCGCCCTGAAACCCAAGTCTAGCTTGTCTTCTCAGACTTCCATCCTCACACTCCTGGCCCCAAAGCCCTCAAGTTTGGCAATTCCGGACCCACAATGCAGCACTCTGCCTGCCCTCTAGAAAAAAAATGATTGCCTCATGAGCTGCCCAGGCACCTTAAATGAGGGTAAACCTACACAGCACTCGACTTTACCCAAATTATATAGTCTAACCTGGGCACTAATGCACTGTCGAACACATCCTGAGCCGGGACCTCCTGACCAACACCCAGAAAGCTTACCGCACACTGAGCACATAAAACCCGCCATGGCCTTAGGTCATCATCTCTTCCCTACCTCAGTTTTCAGGCTTCAGAACCGAGACCTTATCTCCAATCACTGCCCAGGGGTGAGTCTGATGCAGAAATCAGAACTCCTCCTTACCCATGGCAAGAACCCTTGTGGTTGGCACGTTGTGCAACGATCAGTGTAGGAGAAACCCTGAGGCCCCGCCCATTCTTGAGTGCGACGAGGGCATACACACGCATTGTGACCCTCAGCATGAGTCCTGTCCTCTAGTAAGTCCTCTCAGTGGCTGGACCATTAGATGTCATAATGGGCTTGACATGTCCCTAGGCCCCAATTTTTAACCAGATTTCTGATTGTCCAGTCGCCCCTCCTAGGGCTCTACTCTGAAATCCCTCATTTGGTGGGACACCTGAGGTTAAAAAAGAAAACAACAACAACAACAACAACAACAACAACAACAAAATAAAACGGACTTCTTCCAGCCCACAGAATGAACCCAAACTCTTTGGACGGGGCCAAGCCACCAGAGAGTAAGACTCGTCCATTTCCCATGAAGTCACCCAGAAATTCCACGACCATGAGTGACACGATATCCCGAGACAAAAACTTGAGCAGGAGCCTCACACTCGCCCTTCTTTCAAATCCCGAAAAGTTCTCCTCATGGTCTGTAGATCAGTCCTGCCATACCTATGACCTGAAACATAAGCCGAGTTTGTGTTTTCAGACAACTGTCCAAAAGGGGCTGGACGACACAACCTACAGGCTCAGGCCCCTGGAGCCAAACCTGAGGACTGTACTTGCCCTCTCCAAGGGAATTGTGTGTGCCCATTCCAATGGCCACAACCCTTCTAATAGGATAAACCTCCAAAGTCCCTGATATATCTCAATAGTGGTAGCTTCCCAGGAAAAACAGGGGCAATCTGAGCCCAAATGAGCCCCTACCTGCACTCAGACCCATAGACAGATGTCCTCAGAGGTAAAAAGGAAAGAACAGGCCCCTAGGCACTAATCAGATCCATTGCTTTGGTTTCCAGGCATCTCTCCTCAGAGGCCTGGATTTCAAAAGCAGCATATAGCTGTTTCTTGTTTCACCCATCAGAAAACATCTCATCTACACATGGGAAACTTGCACGTTGGAGCTGTGTCAAAGCCTCTGTTTAGGAGAACCCTTTAGGGCCCCAGTGCCACCGCTTCATTCCAAGGTCTCCATAGACACAAAAGCACATTCGGACCCATCCCCAGGGGTGTGCATTTCAACTCAGCATCCTCGGTAGCTCCCCACAGATCCAGGAGATCTAAACTGTCTTGTTGCTAGGAGACAATTGGAATGCGAGGTGGGCTACCCAGCCATCCATCCTTAGAACCCTGCTCAGAATCATTGGCCTGGAGCCAAACAACAGGTCTCAATTGTCCTGCCGAAGACTCTCTGCAGTTTGGAGCTTCTCACAACTCCCATCATGGGAAAACACCCATGGCCTCGTGATGCCCCCCCATTCATGAAGGGGCCATCAGGGACAGAAACTCCAACCTGAGCGATCGTCTGATCCTCGCCCTGACTTCAGATGCACGAGATCTCGATTCAGGTCTGTAGATTGTGCCTGCCATGGCCTCACCCAGAAACCTAAGCCTAGCTTGTGTTCTCAGACTTTTGTCGTCAGACTACTGGCCCACAAGGCCTCCAGTTTGGCAATCCAGAACTACAATGCAGCACTCTGCCTGCCCTCCAGATAAAAAACATTGTCCTCTGGGGCTACCCAGTAACCCCAAATGAGGATCAACCTGCACCGACCTTGGCTGTACCCCAAATACATAGGCTGACCAGGGCACTAATGCCCTTTCTGACACAGCCTGAGCCTGGACCCCCTGGCCCCTCCCAGACAGCTGGCCGCACACTGAGCACATCGAGCCGCCATGGCCTTAGGTCGTCATCTCTTCCCAACCTCGGTTTTCAGGTTTCAGAACCTAGACCTTATCTCCAATCACTGTCCATGTTGAAGGTGATGCAGAAATCAGAACTCCTTCCCCATGGCAAGGAACCTTGTGGTTGGCATGTTGTCCAACGTTCAGTGTCGTTGAAACCAGTGTGGCCCATGAGGCCCCGCCCATGCTCACGGGCCACATTGGTCACAAACACACATTGTGACCCTCAGGCTGAGCCCAGTCCTCAAGTAAGGCCACTCAGTGGCTGGATGAAGAGATAGCATATTGGGCTTGCCATGCCCCTAGGCCCCAATTTTTCACCATAGTTCGGATTGTCCCTTCAGTCTTCCCCACGGCTTTGCTTTGGAATTCCTCTTTTGGTGGGACACCTGAGGTAACAAAACTGAAATGAGTCCTCCCATTCCACAGATTGACGAAAAGCAATTGGGAATCAGGCCAAATCCTCAGAGAGGAAGATTCGTCCATGGCCCATGAGGCCTCCCCGACATTCCACGGCCATCACTGATACAAAATCCAGAGACAAAAGCCTGAGCAATCGCCACAGACTCGCACTTTCTTCATATCCTGTAGAGTTCTTCTCATGGTTTGTAGATCGGGCCTGCCATACCTACGTCCCCAAACCTAAGCTGAGTTTGTGTTTTCAGACTTCTGTCCTCAAAGTCTTGGGCCACACATCCTCCAGGCTGGGCCCCTGGAGCCACACATTAGGACTGTGCCTACCAATCTATGGGAATTCTGCCCATTCCATGGTCCAAAATCGTACAAATTAGGAGAAACCTCCAACGACCCTTAGGCCATCCCAATAGTGTGGGTCACCCGGAACAAACAAGGGGTGTCTGACACCAGCTGATAATCGACCTCCACTCATACCATAGATGGATGTCCCCAGAGAAGAAGATTGAAGCAGACAGGACCCTAGGCCATAATAGGATCCATTGCTATGGGTTACAGGCATGTGTCCTCAAAAGCCTGATTCCAATACGAGCATAGGGGTTTTCCTGAGGCACCCATCAGAACTCATCTCGTCTCCACAAGTAAACCTGTGCATGGGAGCCATGTCCAAAGCTTAGGAAAGTACTTCAGGTTGCCGGTGCCACCGCCCCATTCCAAGGCCCTCATGGACACAAAAACACATTAGGACACATCCTCAGGAAAGTCCATTTCAACTCAGCCACCGAGGTTGCTCCCGCAGAGCCATCAGATCTAAACTGTCTTGTTGCTAGGAGACAATTGGAATGCGAGGCGGGCTTCCCAGGCATCCATCCGCGAACGGTGCTCTGGAGTCATTCCATATGGGATGTCCTGGAGCTGTCCAACAGGTCTCAATTGTCCGGAAGAAGGAATCCTGGAAGGGGGCATCCCACAACTCCCAACGTGGGAAAACCTCAATGGTCTCGAGATTCCGCTCCCTTCATGAAGCGGCCGTCATGCTCAGAAACTCCCTGACTTCAGATGCATGAGATATGGGTTCAGATCTGCAGGGGGTACCTGCCGTGCCCTCGCCCTGAAACCCAAGTCTAGCTTGTCTTCTCAGACTTCCATCCTCACTCTCCTGGCCCCAAAGCCCTCAAGTTTGGCAATTCCGGACCCACAATGCAGCACTCTGCCTGCCCTCTAGAAAAAAAATGATTGCCTCATGAGCTGCCCAGGCACCTTAAATGAAGGTAAACCTACACAGCACTCGACTTTACCCAAATTATATAGTCTAACCTGGGCACTAATGCACTGTCGAACACATCCTGAGCCCGGACCTCCTGACCAACACCCAGAAAGCTGACCGCACACTGAGCACATAAAACCCGCCATGGCCTTAGGTCATCATCTCTTCCCTACCTCAGTTTTCAGGCTTCAGAACCGAGACCTTATCTCCAATCACTGCCCAGGGGTGAGTCTGATGCAGAAATCAGAACTCCTCCTTACCCATGGCAAGAACCCTTGTGGTTGGCACGTTGTGCAATGATCAGTGTAGGAGAAACCCTGAGGCCCCGCCCATTCTTGAGTGCGACGAGGGCATACACACGCATTGTGACCCTCAGCATGAGTCCTGTCCTCTAGTAAGTCCTCTCAGTGGCTGGACCATTAGATGTCATAATGGGCTTGACATGTCCCTAGGCCCCAATTTTTAACCAGATTTCTGATTGTCCAGTCGCCCCTCCTAGGGCTCTACTCTGAAATCCCTCATTTGGTGGGACACCTGAGGTTAAAAAAGAAAACAACAACAACAACAACAACAACAACAACAAAATAAAACGGACTTCTTCCAGCCCACAGAATGAACCCAAACTCTTTGGACGGGGCCAAACCACCAGAGAGTAAGACTCGTCCATTTCCCATGAAGTCACCCAGAAATTCCACGACCATGAGTGACACGATATCCCGAGACAAAAACTTGAGCAGGAGCCTCACACTCGCCCTTCTTTCAAATCCCGAAAAGTTCTCCTCATGGTCTGTAGATCAGTCCTGCCATACCTATGACCTGAAACATAAGCCGAGTTTGTGTTTTCAGACAACTGTCCAAAAGGGGCTGGACGACACAACCTACAGGCTCAGGCCCCTGGAGCCAAACGTGAGGACTGTACTTGCCCTCTCCAAGGGAATTGTGTGTGCCCATTCCAATGGCCACAACCCTTCTAATAGGATAAACCTCCAAAGTCCCTGATATATCTCAATAGTGGTAGCTTCCCAGGAAAAACAGGGGCAATCTGAGCCAAAATGAGCCCCTACCTGCACTCAGACCCATAGACAGATGTCCTCAGAGGTAAAAAGGAAAGAACAGGCCCCTAGGCACTAATCAGATCCATTGCTTTGGTTTCCAGGCATCTCTCCTCAGAGGCCTGGATTTCAAAAGCAGCATATAGCTGTTTCTTGTTTCACCCATCAGAAAACATCTCATCTACACATGGGAAACTTGCACGTTGGAGCTGTGTCAAAGCCTCTGTTTAGGAGAACCCTTTAGGGCCCCAGTGCCACCGCTTCATTCCAAGGTCTCCATAGACACAAAAGCACATTCGGACCCATCCCCAGGGGTGTGCATTTCAACTCAGCATCCTCGGTAGCTCCCCACAGATCCAGGAGATCTAAACTGTCTTGTTGCTAGGAGACAATTGGAATGCGAGGTGGGCTACCCAGCCATCCATCCTTAGAACCCTGCTCAGAATCATTGGCCTGGAGCCAAACAACAGGTCTCAATTGTCCTGCCGAAGACTCTCTGCAGTTTGGAGCTTCTCACAACTCCCATCATGGGAAAACCCCCATGGCCTCGTGATGCCCCCCCATTCATGAAGGGGCCATCAGGGACAGAAACTCCAACCTGAGCGATCGTCTGATCCTCGCCCTGACTTCAGATGCACGAGATCTCGATTCAGGTCTGTAGATTGTGCCTGCCATGGCCTCACCCAGAAACCTAAGCCTAGCTTGTGTTCTCAGACTTTTGTCGTCAGACTACTGGCCCACAAGGCCTCCAGTTTGGCAATCCAGAACTACAATGCAGCACTCTGCCTGCCCTCCAGATAAAAAACATTGTCCTCTGGGGCTACCCAGTAACCCCAAATGAGGATCAACCTGCACCGACCTTGGCTGTACCCCAAATACATAGGCTGACCAGGGCACTAATGCCCTTTCTGACACAGCCTGAGCCTGGACCCCCTGGCCCCTCCCAGACAGCTGGCCGCACACTGAGCACATCGAGCCGCCATGGCCTTAGGTCGTCATCTCTTCCCAACCTCGGTTTTCAGGTTTCAGAACCTAGACCTTATCTCCAATCACTGTCCATGTTGAAGGTGATGCAGAAATCAGAACTCCTTCCCCATGGCAAGGAACCTTGTGGTTGGCATGTTGTCCAACGTTCAGTGTCGTTGAAACCAGTGTGGCCCATGAGGCCCCGCCCATGCTCACGGGCCACATTGGTCACAAACACACATTGTGACCCTCAGGCTGAGCCCAGTCCTCAAGTAAGGCCACTCAGTGGCTGGATGAAGAGATAGCATATTGGGCTTGCCATGCCCCTAGGCCCCAATTTTTCACCATAGTTCGGATTGTCCCTTCAGTCTTCCCCACGGCTTTGCTTTGGAATTCCTCTTTTGGTGGGACACCTGAGGTAACAAAACTGAAATGAGTCCTCCCATTCCACAGATTGACGAAAAGCAATTGGGAATCGGGCCAAATCCTCAGAGAGGAAGATTCGTCCATGGCCCATGAGGCCTCCCCGACATTCCACGGCCATCACTGATACAAAATCCAGAGACAAAAGCCTGAGCAATCGCCACAGACTCGCACTTTCTTCATATCCTGTAGAGTTCTTCTCATGGTTTGTAGATCGGGCCTGCCATACCTACGTCCCCAAACCTAAGCTGAGTTTGTGTTTTCAGACTTCTGTCCTCAAAGTCTTGGGCCACACATCCTCCAGGCTGGGCCCCTGGAGCCACACATTAGGACTGTGCCTACCAATCTATGGGAATTCTGCCCATTCCATGGTCCAAAATCGTACAAATTAGGAGAAACCTCCAACGACCCTTAGGCCATCCCAATAGTGTGGGTCACCCGGAACAAACAAGGGGTGTCTGACACCAGCTGATAATCGACCTCCACTCATACCATAGATGGATGTCGCCAGAGAAGAAGATTGAACCAGACAGGACCCTAGGCCATAATAGGATCCATTGCTATGGGTTACAGGCATGTGTCCTCAAAAGCCTGATTCCAATACGAGCATAGGGGTTTTCCTGAGGCACCCATCAGAACTCATCTCGTCTCCACAAGTAAACCTGTGCATGGGAGCCATGTCCAAAGCTTAGGAAAGTACTTCAGGTTGCCGGTGCCACCGCCCCATTCCAAGGCCCTCATGGACACAAAAACACATTAGGACACATCCTCAGGAAAGTCCATTTCAACTCAGCCACCGAGGTTGCTCCCGCAGAGCCATCAGATCTAAACTGTCTTGTTGCTAGGAGACAATTGGAATGCGAGGCGGGCTTCCCAGGCATCCATCCGCGAACGGTGCTCTGGAGTCATTCCATATGGGATGTCCTGGAGCTGTCCAACAGGTCTCAATTGTCCGGAAGAAGGAATCCTGGAAGGGGGCATCCCACAACTCACAACGTGGGAAAACCTCAATGGTCTCGAGATTCCGCTCCCTTCATGAAGCGGCCGTCATGCTCAGAAACTCCCACCTGAGCCAACGTCTGATCCTCGCCCTGACTTCAGATGCATGAGATATTGGTTCAGATCTGCAGGGGGTACCTGCCGTGCCCTCGCCCTGAAACCCAAGTCTAGCATGTCTTCTCAGACTTCCATCCTCACACTCCTGGCCCCAAAGCCCTCAAGTTTGGCAATTCCGGACCCACAATGCAGCACTCTGCCTGCCCTCTAGAAAAAAAATGATTGCCTCATGAGCTGCCCAGGCACCTTAAATGAAGGTAAACCTACACAGCACTCGACTTTACCCAAATTATATAGTCTAACCTGGGCACTAATGCACTGTCGAACACAACCTGAGCCCGGACCTCCTGACCAACACCCAGAAAGCTGACCGCACACTGAGCACATAAAACCCGCCATGGCCTTAGGTCATCATCTCTTCCCTACCTCAGTTTTCAGGCTTCAGAACCGAGACCTTATCTCCAATCACTGCCCAGGGGTGAGTCTGATGCAGAAATCAGAACTCCTCCTTACCCATGGCAAGAACCCTTGTGGTTGGCACGTTGTGCAATGATCAGTGTAGGAGAAACCCTGAGGCCCCGCCCATTCTTGAGTGCGACGAGGGCATACACAGGCATTGTGACCCTCAGCATGAGTCCTGTCCTCTAGTAAGTCCTCTCAGTGGCTGGACCATTAGATGTCATAATGGGCTTGACATGTCCCTAGGCCCCAATTTTTAACCAGAATTCTGATTGTCCAGTCGCCCCTCCTAGGGCTCTACTCTGAAATCCCTCATTTGGTGGGACACCTGAGGTTAAAAAAGAAAACTACAACAACAACAACAACAACAACAACAACAAAATAAAACGGACTTCTTCCAACCCACAGAATGAACCCAATCTCTTTGGACGGGGCCAAACCACCAGAGAGTAAGTCTCGTCCATTTCCTATGAAGTCACCCAGAAATTCCACGACCATGAGTGACACGGTATCCCGAGACAAAAACTTGAGCAGGAGCCTCACACTCGCCCTTCTTTCAAATCCCCAAAAGTTCTCCTCATGGTCTGTAGATCAGTCCTGCCATACCTATGACCTGAAACATAAGCCGAGTTTGTGTTTTCAGACAACTGTCCAAAAGGGGCTGGACGACACAACCTACAGGCTCAGGCCCCTGGAGCCAAACCTGAAGACTGTACTTGCCCTCTCCAAGGGAATTGTGTGTGCCCATTCCAATGGCCACAACCCTTCTAATAGGATAAACCTCCAAAGTCCCTGATATATCTCAATAGTGGTAGCTTCCCAGGAAAAACAGGGGCAATCTGAGCCCAAATGAGCCCCTACCTGCACTCAGACCCATAGACAGATGTCCTCTGAGGTAAAAAGGAAAGAACAGGCCCCTAGGCACTAATCAGATCCATTGCTTTGGTTTCCAGGCATCTCTCCTCAGAGGCCTGGATTTCAAAAGCAGCATATAGCTGTTTCTTGTTTCACCCATCAGAAAACATCTCATCTACACATGGGAAACTTGCACGTTGGAGCTGTGTCAAAGCCTCTGTTTAGGAGAACCCTTTAGGGCCCCAGTGCCACCGCTTCATTCCAAGGTCTCCATAGACACAAAAGCACATTCGGACCCATCCCCAGGGGTGTGCATTTCAACTCAGCATCCTCGGTAGCTCCCCACAGATCCAGGAGATCTAAACTGTCTTGTTGCTAGGAGACAATTGGAATGCGAGGTGGGCTACCCAGCCATCCATCCTTAGAACCCTGCTCAGAATCATTGGCCTGGAGCCAAACAACAGGTCTCAATTGTCCTGCCGAAGACTCTCTGCAGTTTGGAGCTTCTCACAACTCCCATCATGGGAAAACCCCCATGGCCTCGTGATGCCCCCCCATTCATGAAGGGGCCATCAGGGACAGAAACTCCAACCTGAGCGATCGTCTGATCCTCGCCCTGACTTCAGATGCACGAGATCTCGATTCAGGTCTGTAGATTGTGCCTGCCATGGCCTCACCCAGAAACCTAAGCCTAGCTTGTGTTCTCAGACTTTTGTCGTCAGACTACTGGCCCACAAGGCCTCCAGTTTGGCAATCCAGAACTACAATGCAGCACTCTGCCTGCCCTCCAGATAAAAAACATTGTCCTCTGGGGCTACCCAGTAACCCCAAATGAGGATCAACCTGCACCGACCTTGGCTGTACCCCAAATACATAGGCTGACCAGGGCACTAATGCCCTTTCTGACACAGCCTGAGCCTGGACCCCCTGGCCCCTCCCAGACAGCTGGCCGCACACTGAGCACATCAAGCCGCCATGGCCTTAGGTCGTCATCTCTTCCCAACCTCGGTTTTCAGGTTTCAGAACCTAGACCTTATCTCCAATCACTGTCCATGTTGAAGGTGATGCAGAAATCAGAACTCCTTCCCCATGGCAAGAAACCTTGTGGTTGGCATGTTGTCCAACGTTCAGTGTCGTTGAAACCAGTGTGGCCCATGAGGCCCCGCCCATGCTCACGGGCCACATTGGTCACAAACACACATTGTGACCCTCAGGCTGAGCCCAGTCCTCAAGTAAGGCCACTCAGTGGCTGGATGAAGAGATAGCATATTGGGCTTGCCATGCCCCTAGGCCCCAATTTTTAACCAGAGTTCGGATTGTCCCTTCAGTCTTCCCCACGGCTTTGCTTTGGAATTCCTCTTTTGGTGGGAACCCTGAGGTAACAAAACTGAAATGAGTCCTCCCATCCCACAGATTGACGAAAAGCAATTGGGAATCGGGCCAAATCCTCAGAGAGGAAGATTCGTCCATGGCCCATGAGGCCTCCCCGACATTCCACGGCCATCACTGATACAAAATCCAGAGACAAAAGCCTGAGCAATCGCCACAGACTCGCACTTTCTTCATATCCTGTAGAGTTCTTCTCATGGTTTGTAGATCGGGCCTGCCATACCTACGTCCCCAAACCTAAGCTGAGTTTGTGTTTTCAGACTTCTGTCCTCAAAGTCTTGGGCCACACATCCTCCAGGCTGGGCCCCTGGAGCCACACATTAGGACTGTGCCTACCAATCTATGGGAATTCTGCCCATTCCATGGTCCAAAATCGTACAAATTAGGAGAAACCTCCAACGACCCTTAGGCCATCCCAATAGTGTGGGTCACCCGGAACAAACAAGGGGTGTCTGACACCAGCTGATAATCGACCTCCACTCATACCATAGATGGATGTCGCCAGAGAAGAAGATTGAACCAGACAGGACCCTAGGCCATAATAGGATCCATTGCTATGGGTTACAGGCATGTGTCCTCAAAAGCCTGATTCCAATACGAGCATAGGGGTTTTCCTGAGGCACCCATCAGAACTCATCTCGTCTCCACAAGTAAACCTGTGCATGGGAGCCATGTCCAAAGCTTAGGAAAGTACTTCAGGTTGCCGGTGCCACCGCCCCATTCCAAGGCCCTCATGGACACAAAAACACATTAGGACACATCCTCAGGAAAGTCCATTTCAACTCAGCCACCGAGGTTGCTCCCGCAGAGCCATCAGATCTAAACTGTCTTGTTGCTAGGAGACAATTGGAATGCGAGGCGGGCTTCCCAGGCATCCATCCGCGAACGGTGCTCTGGAGTCATTCCATATGGGATGTCCTGGAGCTGTCCAACAGGTCTCAATTGTCCGGAAGAAGGAATCCTGGAAGGGGGCATCCCACAACTCACAACGTGGGAAAACCTCAATGGTCTCGAGATTCCGCTCCCTTCATGAAGCGGCCGTCATGCTCAGAAACTCCCACCTGAGCCAACGTCTGATCCTCGCCCTGACTTCAGATGCATGAGATATTGGTTCAGATCTGCAGGGGGTACCTGCCGTGCCCTCGCCCTGAAACCCAAGTCTAGCATGTCTTCTCAGACTTCCATCCTCACACTCCTGGCCCCAAAGCCCTCAAGTTTGGCAATTCCGGACCCACAATGCAGCACTCTGCCTGCCCTCTAGAAAAAAAATGATTGCCTCATGAGCTGCCCAGGCACCTTAAATGAAGGTAAACCTACACAGCACTCGACTTTACCCAAATTATATAGTCTAACCTGGGCACTAATGCACTGTCGAACACAACCTGAGCCCGGACCTCCTGACCAACACCCAGAAAGCTGACCGCACACTGAGCACATAAAACCCGCCATGGCCTTAGGTCATCATCTCTTCCCTACCTCAGTTTTCAGGCTTCAGAACCGAGACCTTATCTCCAATCACTGCCCAGGGGTGAGTCTGATGCAGAAATCAGAACTCCTCCTTACCCATGGCAAGAACCCTTGTGGTTGGCACGTTGTGCAATGATCAGTGTAGGAGAAACCCTGAGGCCCCGCCCATTCTTGAGTGCGACGAGGGCATACACAGGCATTGTGACCCTCAGCATGAGTCCTGTCCTCTAGTAAGTCCTCTCAGTGGCTGGACCATTAGATGTCATAATGGGCTTGACATGTCCCTAGGCCCCAATTTTTAACCAGAATTCTGATTGTCCAGTCGCCCCTCCTAGGGCTCTACTCTGAAATCCCTCATTTGGTGGGACACCTGAGGTTAAAAAAGAAAACTACAACAACAACAACAACAAAATAAAACGGACTTCTTCCAACCCACAGAATGAACCCAATCTCTTTGGACGGGGCCAAACCACCAGAGAGTAAGTCTCGTCCATTTCCTATGAAGTCACCCAGAAATTCCACGACCATGAGTGACACGGTATCCCGAGACAAAAACTTGAGCAGGAGCCTCACACTCGCCCTTCTTTCAAATCCCCAAAAGTTCTCCTCATGGTCTGTAGATCAGTCCTGCCATACCTATGACCTGAAACATAAGCCGAGTTTGTGTTTTCAGACAACTGTCCAAAAGGGGCTGGACGACACAACCTACAGGCTCAGGCCCCTGGAGCCAAACCTGAAGACTGTACTTGCCCTCTCCAAGGGAATTGTGTGTGCCCATTCCAATGGCCACAACCCTTCTAATAGGATAAACCTCCAAAGTCCCTGATATATCTCAATAGTGGTAGCTTCCCAGGAAAAACAGGGGCAATCTGAGCCCAAATGAGCCCCTACCTGCACTCAGACCCATAGACAGATGTCCTCTGAGGTAAAAAGGAAAGAACAGGCCCCTAGGCACTAATCAGATCCATTGCTTTGGTTTCCAGGCATCTCTCCTCAGAGGCCTGGATTTCAAAAGCAGCATATAGCTGTTTCTTGTTTCACCCATCAGAAAACATCTCATCTACACATGGGAAACTTGCACGTTGGAGCTGTGTCAAAGCCTCTGTTTAGGAGAACCCTTTAGGGCCCCAGTGCCACCGCTTCATTCCAAGGTCTCCATAGACACAAAAGCACATTCGGACCCATCCCCAGGGGTGTGCATTTCAACTCAGCATCCTCGGTAGCTCCCCACAGATCCAGGAGATCTAAACTGTCTTGTTGCTAGGAGACAATTGGAATGCGAGGTGGGCTACCCAGCCATCCATCCTTAGAACCCTGCTCAGAATCATTGGCCTGGAGCCAAACAACAGGTCTCAATTGTCCTGCCGAAGACTCTCTGCAGTTTGGAGCTTCTCACAACTCCCATCATGGGAAAACCCCCATGGCCTCGTGATGCCCCCCCATTCATGAAGGGGCCATCAGGGACAGAAACTCCAACCTGAGCGATCGTCTGATCCTCGCCCTGACTTCAGATGCACGAGATCTCGATTCAGGTCTGTAGATTGTGCCTGCCATGGCCTCACCCAGAAACCTAAGCCTAGCTTGTGTTCTCAGACTTTTGTCGTCAGACTACTGGCCCACAAGGCCTCCAGTTTGGCAATCCAGAACTACAATGCAGCACTCTGCCTGCCCTCCAGATAAAAAACATTGTCCTCTGGGGCTACCCAGTAACCCCAAATGAGGATCAACCTGCACCGACCTTGGCTGTACCCCAAATACATAGGCTGACCAGGGCACTAATGCCCTTTCTGACACAGCCTGAGCCTGGACCCCCTGGCCCCTCCCAGACAGCTGGCCGCACACTGAGCACATCAAGCCGCCATGGCCTTAGGTCGTCATCTCTTCCCAACCTCGGTTTTCAGGTTTCAGAACCTAGACCTTATCTCCAATCACTGTCCATGTTGAAGGTGATGCAGAAATCAGAACTCCTTCCCCATGGCAAGAAACCTTGTGGTTGGCATGTTGTCCAACGTTCAGTGTCGTTGAAACCAGTGTGGCCCATGAGGCCCCGCCCATGCTCACGGGCCACATTGGTCACAAACACACATTGTGACCCTCAGGCTGAGCCCAGTCCTCAAGTAAGGCCACTCAGTGGCTGGATGAAGAGATAGCATATTGGGCTTGCCATGCCCCTAGGCCCCAATTTTTAACCAGAGTTCGGATTGTCCCTTCAGTCTTCCCCACGGCTTTGCTTTGGAATTCCTCTTTTGGTGGGAACCCTGAGGTAACAAAACTGAAATGAGTCCTCCCATCCCACAGATTGACGAAAAGCAATTGGGAATCGGGCCAAATCCTCAGAGAGGAAGATTCGTCCATGGCCCATGAGGCCTCCCCGACATTCCACGGCCATCACTGATACAAAATCCAGAGACAAAAGCCTGAGCAATCGCCACAGACTCGCACTTTCTTCATATCCTGTAGAGTTCTTCTCATGGTTTGTAGATCGGGCCTGCCATACCTACGTCCCCAAACCTAAGCTGAGTTTGTGTTTTCAGACTTCTGTCCTCAAAGTCTTGGGCCACACATCCTCCAGGCTGGGCCCCTGGAGCCACACATTAGGACTGTGCCTACCAATCTATGGGAATTGTGCCCATTCCATGGTCCAAAATCGTACAAATTAGGAGAAACCTCCAACGACCCTTAGGCCATCCCAATAGTGTGGGTCACCTGGAACAAACAAGGGGTGTCTTACACCAGCTGATAATCGACCTCCACTCATACCATAGATGGATGTCGCCAGAGAAGAAGATTGAACCAGACAGGACCCTAGGCCATAATAGGATCCATTGCTATGGGTTACAGGCATGTGTCCTCAAAAGCCTGATTCCAATACGAGCATAGGGGTTTTCCTGAGGCACCCATCAGAACTCATCTCGTCTCCACAAGTAAACCTGTGCATGGGAGCCATGTCCAAAGCTTAGGAAAGTACTTCAGGTTGCCGGTGCCACCGCCCCATTCCAAGGCCCTCATGGACACAAAAACACATTAGGACACATCCTCAGGAAAGTCCATTTCAACTCAGCCACCGAGGTTGCTCCCGCAGAGCCATCAGATCTAAACTGTCTTGTTGCTAGGAGACAATTGGAATGCGAGGCGGGCTTCCCAGGCATCCATCCGCGAACGGTGCTCTGGAGTCATTCCATATGGGATGTCCTGGAGCTGTCCAATAGGTCTCAGTTGTCCGGAAGAAGGAATCCTGGAAGGGGGCATCCCACAACTCCCAACGTGGGAAAACCTCAATGGTCTCGAGATTCCGCTCCCTTCATGAAGCGGCCGTCATGCTCAGAAACTCCCACCTGAGCCAACGTCTGATCCTCGCCCTGACTTCAGATGCATGAGATATTGGTTCAGATCTGCAGGGGGTACCTGCCGTGCCCTCGCCCTGAAACCCAAGTCTAGCTTGTCTTCTCAGACTTCCATCCTCACACTCCTGGCCCCAAAGCCCTCAAGTTTGGCAATTCGGGACCCACAATGCAGCACTCTGCCTGCCCTCTAGAAAAAAAATGATTGCCTCATAAGCTGCCCAGGCACCTTAAATGAAGGTAAACCTACACAGCACTCGACTTTACCCAAATTATATAGTCTAACCTGGGCACTAATGCACTGTCGAACACAACCTGAGCCCGACCCCCTGACCAACACACAGAAAGCTGACCGCACACTGAGCACATAAAACCCGCCATGGCCTTAAGTCATCATCTCTTCCCTACCTCAGTTTTCAGGCTTCAGAACCGAGACCTTATCTCCAATCACTGCCCAGGGGTGAGTCTGATGCAGAAATCAGAACTCCTCCTTACCCATGGTAAGAACCTTTGTGGTTGGCACGTTGTCCAACGATCAGTGTAGGAGAAACCCTGAGGCCCCGCCCATTCTTGAGTGCGACGAGGGCACACACACGCATTGTGACCCTCAGCATGAGTCCTGTCCTCTAGTAAGTCCTCTCAGTGGCTGGACCATAAGATGTCATAATGGGCTTGACATGTCCCTAGGCCCCAATTTTTAACTAGAATTCTGATTGTCCAGTCGCCCCTCCTAGGGCTCTACTCTGAAATCCCTCATTTGGTGGGACACCTGAGGTTAAAAAAGAAAACAACAACAACAACAACAAAATAAAACGGACTTCTTCCAACCCACAGAATGAACCCAAACTCTTTGGACGGGGCCAAACCACCAGAGAGTATGACTCGTCCATTTCCTATGAAGTCACCCAGAAATTCCACGACCATGAGTGACACGGTATCCCGAGACAAAAACTTGAGCAGGAGCCTCACACTCGCCCTTCTTTCAAATCCCGAAAAGTTCTCCTCATGGTCTGTAGATCAGTCCTGCCATACCTATGACCTGAAACATAAGCCGAGTTTGTGTTTTCAGACAACTGTCCAAAAGGGGCTGGACGACACAACCTACAGGCTCAGGCCCCTGGAGCCAAACCTGAGGACTGTACTTGCCCTCTCCAAGGGAATTGTGTGTGCCCATTCCAATGGCCACAACCCTTCTAATAGGATAAACCTCCAAAGTCCCTGATATATCTCAATAGTGGTAGCTTCCCAGGAAAAACAGGGGCAATCTGAGCCCAAATGAGCCCCTACCTGCACTCAGACCCATAGACAGATGTCCTCAGAGGTAAAAAGGAAAGAACAGGCCCCTAGGCACTAATCAGATCCATTGCTTTGGTTTCCAGGCATCTCTCCTCAGAGGCCTGGATTTCAAAAGCAGCATATAGCTGTTTCTTGTTTCACCCATCAGAAAACATCTCATCTACACATGGGAAACTTGCACGTTGGAGCTGTGTCAAAGCCTCTGTTTAGGAGAACCCTTTAGGGCCCCAGTGCCACCGCTTCATTCCAAGGTCTCCATAGACACAAAAGCACATTCGGACCCATCCCCAGGGGTGTGCATTTCAACTCAGCATCCTCGGTAGCTCCCCACAGATCCAGGAGATCTAAACTGTCTTGTTGCTAGGAGACAATTGGAATGCGAGGTGGGCTACCCAGCCATCCATCCTTAGAACCCTGCTCAGAATCATTGGCCTGGAGCCAAACAACAGGTCTCAATTGTCCTGCCGAAGACTCTCTGCAGTTTGGAGCTTCTCACAACTCCCATCATGGGAAAACCCCCATGGCCTCGTGATGCCCCCCCATTCATGAAGGGGCCATCAGGGACAGAAACTCCAACCTGAGCGATCGTCTGATCCTCGCCCTGACTTCAGATGCACGAGATCTCGATTCAGGTCTGTAGATTGTGCCTGCCATGGCCTCACCCAGAAACCTAAGCCTAGCTTGTGTTCTCAGACTTTTGTCGTCAGACTACTGGCCCACAAGGCCTCCAGTTTGGCAATCCAGAACTACAATGCAGCACTCTGCCTGCCCTCCAGATAAAAAACATTGTCCTCTGGGGCTACCCAGTAACCCCAAATGAGGATCAACCTGCACCGACCTTGGCTGTACCCCAAATACATAGGCTGACCAGGGCACTAATGCCCTTTCTGACACAGCCTGAGCCTGGACCCCCTGGCCCCTCCCAGACAGCTGGCCGCACACTGAGCACATCGAGCCGCCATGGCCTTAGGTCGTCATCTCTTCCCAACCTCGGTTTTCAGGTTTCAGAACCTAGACCTTATCTCCAATCACTGCCCAGGGTTGAAGGTGATGCAGAAATCAGAACTCCTTCCCCATGGCAAGAAACCTTGTGGTTGGCATGTTGTCCAACGTTCAGTGTCGTTGAAACCAGTGTGGCCCATGAGGCCCCGCCCATGCTCGTGGGCCACATTGGTCACAAACACACTTTGTGACCCTCAGGCTGAGCCCAGTCCTCAAGTAAGGCCACTCAGTGGCTGGATGAAGAGATAGCATATTGGGCTTGCCATGCCCCTAGGCCCCAATTTTTCACCATAGTTCGGGTTGTCCCTTCAGTCTTCCCCACGGCTTTGCTTTGGAATTCCTCTTTTGGTGGGACACCTGAGGTAACAAAACTGAAATGAGTCCTCCCATCCCACAGATTGACGAAAAGCAATTGGGAATCGGGCCAAATCCTCAGAGAGGAAGATTCGTCCATGGCCCATGAGGCCTCCCCGACATTCCACGGCCATCACTGATACAAAATCCAGAGACAAAAGCCTGAGCAATCGCCACAGACTCGCACTTTCTTCATATCCTGTAGAGTTCTTCTCATGGTTTGTAGATCGGGCCTGCCATACCTACGTCCCCAAACCTAAGCTGAGTTTGTGTTTTCAGACTTCTGTCCTCAAAGTCTTGGGCCACACATCCTCCAGGCTGGGCCCCTGGAGCCACACATTAGGACTGTGCCTACCAATCCATGGGAATTGTGCCCATTCCATGGTCCAAAATCGTACAAATTAGGAGAAACCTCCAACGACCCTTAGGCCATCCCAATAGTGTGGGTCACCCGGAACAAACAAGGGGTGTCTGACACCAGCTGATAATCGACCTCCACTCATACCATAGATGGATGTCGCCAGAGAAGAAGATTGAACCAGACAGGACCCTAGGCCATAATAGGATCCATTGCTATGGGTTACAGGCATGTGTCCTCAAAAGCCTGATTCCAATACGAGCATAGGGGTTTTCCTGAGGCACCCATCAGAACTCATCTCGTCTCCACAAGTAAACCTGTGCATGGGAGCCATGTCCAAAGCTTAGGAAAGTACTTCAGGTTGCCGGTGCCACCGCCCCATTCCAAGGCCCTCATGGACACAAAAACACATTAGGACACATCCTCAGGAAAGTCCGTTTCAACTCAGCCACCGAGGTTGCTCCCGCAGAGCCATCAGATCTAAACTGTCTTGTTGCTAGGAGACAATTGGAATGCGAGGCGGGCTTCCCAGGCATCCATCCGCGAACGGTGCTCTGGAGTCATTCCATATGGGATGTCCTGGAGCTGTCCAACAGGTCTCAATTGTCCGGAAGAAGGAATCCTGGAAGGGGGCATCCCACAACTCCCAACGTGGGAAAACCTCAATGGTCTCGAGATTCCGCTCCCTTCATGAAGCGGCCGTCATGCTCAGAAACTCCCACCTGAGCCAACGTCTGATCCTCGCCCTGACTTCAGATGCATGAGATATTGGTTCAGATCTGCAGGAGGTACCTGCCGTGCCCTCGCCCTGAAACCCAAGTCTAGCTTGTCTTCTCAGACTTCCATCCTCACACTCCTGACCCCAAAGCCCTCAAGTTTGGCAATTCCGGACCCACAATGCAGCACTCTGCCTGCCCTCTAGAAAAAAAATGATTGCCTCATGAGCTGCCCAGGCACCTTAAATGAAGGTAAACCTACACAGCACTCGACTTTACCCAAATTATATAGTCTAACCTGGGCACTAAAGCACTGTCGAACACAACCTGAGCCCGGACCTCCTGACCAACACCCAGAAAGCTGACCGCACACTGAGCACATAAAACCCGCCATGGCCTTAAGTCATCATCTCTTCCCTACCTCAGTTTTCAGGCTTCAGAACCGAGACCTTATCTCCAATCACTGCCCAGGGGTGAGTCTGATGCAGAAATCAGAACTCCTCCTTACCCATGTCAAGAACCCTTGTGGTTGGCACGTTGTGCAATGATCAGTGTAGGAGAAACCCTGAGACCCCGCCCATTCTTGAGTGCGACGAGGGCATACACACGCATTGTGACCCTCAGCATGAGTCCTGTCCTCTAGTAAGTCCTCTCAGTGGCTGGACCATAAGATGTCATAATGGGCTTGACATGTCCCTAGGCCCCAATTTTTAACCAGAATTCTGAATGTCCAGTCGCCCCTCCTAGGGCTCTACTCTGAAATCCCTCATTTGGTGGGACACCTGAGGTTAAAAAAGAAAACTACAACAACAACAACAACAACAAAATAAAACGGACTTCTTCCAACCCACAGAATGAACCCAATCTCTTTGGACGAGGCCAAACCACCAGAGAGTAAGACTCGTCCATTTCCCATGAAGTCACCCAGAAATTCCACGACCATGAGTGACACGATATCCCGAGACAAAAACTTGAGCAGGAGCCTCACACTCGCCCTTCTTTCAAATCCCGAAAAGTTCTCCTCATGGTCTGTAGATCAGTCCTGCCATACCTATGACCTGAAACATAAGCCGAGTTTGTGTTTTCAGACAACTGTCCAAAAGGGGCTGGACGACACAACCTACAGGCTCAGGCCCCTGGAGCCAAACCTGAAGACTGTACTTGCCCTTTCCAAGGGAATTGTGTGTGCCCATTCCAATGGCCACAACCCTTCTAATAGGATAAACCTCCAAAGTCCCTGATATATCTCAATAGTGGTAGCTTCCCAGGAAAAACAGGGGCAATCTGAGCCCAAATGAGCCCCTACCTGCACTCAGACCCATAGACAGATGTCCTCAGAGGTAAAAAGGAAAGAACAGGCCCCTAGGCACTAATCAGATCCATTGCTTTGGTTTCCAGGCATCTCTCCTCAGAGGCCTGGATTTCAAAAGCAGCATATAGCTGTTTCTTGTTTCACCCATCAGAAAACATCTCATCTACACATGGGAAACTTGCACGTTGGAGCTGTGTCAAAGCCTCTGTTTAGGAGAACCCTTTAGGGCCCCAGTGCCACCGCTTCATTCCAAGGTCTCCATAGACACAAAAGCACATTCGGACCCATCCCCATGGGTGTGCATTTCAACTCAGCATCCTCGGTAGCTCCCCACAGATCCAGGAGATCTAAACTGTCTTGTTGCTAGGAGACAATTGGAATGCGAGGTGGGCTACCCAGCCATCCATCCTTAGAACCCTGCTCAGAATCATTGGCCTGGAGCCAAACAACAGGTCTCAATTGTCCTGCCGAAGACTCTCTGCAGTTTGGAGCTTCTCACAACTCCCATCATGGGAAAACACCCATGGCCTCGTGATGCCCCCCCATTCATGAAGGGGCCATCAGGGACAGAAACTCCAACCTGAGCGATCGTCTGATCCTCGCCCTGACTTCAGATGCACGAGATCTCGATTCAGGTCTGTAGATTGTGCCTGCCATGGCCTCACCCAGAAACCTAAGCCTAGCTTGTGTTCTCAGACTTTTGTCGTCAGACTACTGGCCCACAAGGCCTCCAGTTTGGCAATCCAGAACTACAATGCAGCACTCTGCCTGCCCTCCAGATAAAAAACATTGTCCTCTGGGGCTACCCAGTAACCCCAAATGAGGATCAACCTGCACCGACCTTGGCTGTACCCCAAATACATAGGCTGACCAGGGCACTAATGCCCTTTCTGACACAGCCTGAGCCTGGACCCCCTGGCCCCTCCCAGACAGCTGGCCGCACACTGAGCACATCGAGCCGCCATGGCCTTAGGTCGTCATCTCTTCCCAACCTCGGTTTTCAGGTTTCAGAACCTAGACCTTATCTCCAATCACTGTCCATGTTGAAGGTGATGCAGAAATCAGAACTCCTTCCCCATGGCAAGAAACCTTGTGGTTGGCATGTTGTCCAACGTTCAGTGTCGTTGAAACCAGTGTGGCCCATGAGGCCCCGCCCATGCTCACGGGCCACATTGGTCACAAACACACATTGTGACCCTCAGGCTGAGCCCAGTCCTCAAGTAAGGCCACTCAGTGGCTGGATGAAGAGATAGCATATTGGGCTTGCCATGCCCCTAGGCCCCAATTTTTCACCATAGTTCGGATTGTCCCTTCAGTCTTCCCCACGGCTTTGCTTTGGAATTCCTCTTTTGGTGGGACACCTGAGGTAACAAAACTGAAATGAGTCCTCCCATCCCACAGATTGACGAAAAGCAATTGGGAATCGGGCCAAATCCTCAGAGAGGAAGATTCGTCCATGGCCCATGAGGCCTCCCCGACATTCCACGGCCATCACTGATACAAAATCCAGAGACAAAAGCCTGAGCAATCGCCACAGACTCGCACTTTCTTCATATCCTGTAGAGTTCTTCTCATGGTTTGTAGATCGGGCCTGCCATACCTACGTCCCCAAACCTAAGCTGAGTTTGTGTTTTCAGACTTCTGTCCTCAAAGTCTTGGGCCACACATCCTCCAGGCTGGGCCCCTGGAGCCACACATTAGGACTGTGCCTACCAATCTATGGGAATTCTGCCCATTCCATGGTCCAAAATCGTACAAATTAGGAGAAACCTCCAACGACCCTTAGGCCATCCCAATAGTGTGGGTCACCTGGAACAAACAAGGGGTGTCTTACACCAGCTGATAATCGACCTCCACTCATACCATAGATGGATGTCGCCAGAGAAGAAGATTGAACCAGACAGGACCCTAGGCCATAATAGGATCCATTGCTATGGGTTACAGGCATGTGTCCTCAAAAGCCTGATTCCAATACGAGCATAGGGGTTTTCCTGAGGCACCCATCAGAACTCATCTCGTCTCCACAAGTAAACCTGTGCATGGGAGCCATGTCCAAAGCTTAGGAAAGTACTTCAGGTTACCGGTGCCACCGCCCCATTCCAAGGCCCTCATGGACACAAAAACACATTAGGACACATCCTCAGGAAAGTCCATTTCAACTCAGCCACCGAGGTTGCTCCCGCAGAGCCATCAGATCTAAACTGTCTTGTTGCTAGGCTACAATTGGAATGCGAGGCGGGCTTCCCAGGCATCCATCCGCGAACGGTGCTCTGGAGTCATTCCATATGGGATGTCCTGGAGCTGTCCAATAGGTCTCAATTGTCCGGAAGAAGGAATCCTGGAAGGGGGCATCCCACAACTCCCAACGTGGGAAAACCTCAATGGTCTCGAGATTCCGCTCCCTTCATGAAGCGGCCGTCATGCTCAGAAACTCCCACCTGAGCCAACGTCTGATCCTCGCCCTGACTTCAGATGCATGAGATATTGGTTCAGATCTGCAGAGGGTACCTGCCGTGCCCTCGCCCTGAAACCCAAGTCTAGCTTGTCTTCTCAGACTTCCATCCTCACACTCCTGGCCCCAAAGCCCTCAAGTTTGGCAATTCCGGACCCACAATGCAGAACTCTGCCTGCCCTCTAGAAAAAAAATAATTGCCTCATAAGCTGCCCAGGCACCTTAAATGAAGGTAAACCTACACAGCACTCGACTTTACCCAAATTATATAGTCTAACCTGGGCACTAATGCACTGTCGAACACAACCTGAGCCCGACCCCCTGACCAACACACAGAAAGCTGACCGCACACTGAGCACATAAAACCCGCCATGGCCTTAAGTCATCATCTCTTCCCTACCTCAGTTTTCAGGCTTCAGAACCGAGACCTTATCTCCAATCACTGCCCAGGGGTGAGTCTGATGCAGAAATCAGAACTCCTCCTTACCCATGGTAAGAACCTTTGTGGTTGGCACGTTGTCCAACGATCAGTGTAGGAGAAACCCTGAGGCCCCGCCCATTCTTGAATGCAACGAGGGCATACACACGCATTGTGACCCTCAGCATGAGTCCTGTCCTCTAGTAAGTCCTCTCAGTGGCTGGACCATAAGATGTCATAATGGGCTTGACATGTCCCTAGGCCCCAATTTTTAACCAGAATTCTGATTGTCCAGTCGCCCCTCCTAGGGCTCTACTCTGAAATCCCTCATTTGGTGGGACACCTGAGGTTAAAAAAGAAAACAACAACAACAACAACAACAACAAAATAAAACGGACTTCTTCCAACCCACAGAATGAACCCAAACTCTTTGGACGGGGCCAAACCACCAGAGAGTAAGACTCGTCCATTTCCTATGAAGTCACCCAGAAATTCCACGACCATGAGTGACACGGTATCCCGAGACAAAAACTTGAGCAGGAGCCTCACACTCGCCCTTCTTTCAAATCCCGAAAAGTTCTCCTAATGGTCTGTAGATCAGTCCTGCCATACCTATGACCTGAAACATAAGCCGAGTTTGTGTTTTCAGACAACTGTCCAAAAGGGGCTGGACGACACAACCTACAGGCTCAGGCCCCTGGAGCCAAACCTGAGGACTGTACTTGCCCTCTCCAAGGGAATTGTGTGTGCCCATTCCAATGGCCACAACCCTTCTAATAGGATAAACCTCCAAAGTCCCTGATATATCTCAATAGTGGTAGCTTCCCTGGAAAAACAGGGGCAATCTGAGCCCAAATGAGCCCCTACCTGCACTCAGACCCATAGACAGATGTCCTCAGAGGTAAAAAGGAAAGAACAGGCCCCTAGGCACTAATCAGATCCATTGCTTTGGCTTCCAGGCATCTCTCCTCAGAGGCCTGGATTTCAAAAGCAGCATATAGCTGTTTCTTGTTTCACCCATCAGAAAACATCTCATCTACACATGGGAAACTTGCACGTTGGAGCTGTGTCAAAGCCTCTGTTTAGGAGAACCCTTTAGGGCCCCAGTGCCACCGCTTCATTCCAAGGTCTCCATAGACACAAAAGCACATTCGGACCCATCCCCAGGGGTGTGCATTTCAACTCAGCATCCTCGGTAGCTCCCCACAGATCCAGGAGATCTAAACTGTCTTGTTGCTAGGAGACAATTGGAATGCGAGGTGGGCTACCCAGCCATCCATCCTTAGAACCCTGCTCAGAATCATTGGCCTGGAGCCAAACAACAGGTCTCAATTGTCCTGCCGAAGACTCTCTGCAGTTTGGAGCTTCTCACAACTCCCATCATGGGAAAACACCCATGGCCTCGTGATGCCCCCCCATTCATGAAGGGGCCATCAGGGACAGAAACTCCAACCTGAGCGATCGTCTGATCCTCGCCCTGACTTCAGATGCACGAGATCTCGATTCAGGTCTGTAGATTGTGCCTGCCATGGCCTCACCCAGAAACCTAAGCCTAGCTTGTGTTCTCAGACTTTTGTCGTCAGACTACTGGCCCACAAGGCCTCCAGTTTGGCAATCCAGAACTACAATGCAGCACTCTGCCTGCCCTCCAGATAAAAAACATTGTCCTCTGGGGCTACCCAGTAACCCCAAATGAGGATCAACCTGCACCGACCTTGGCTGTACCCCAAATACATAGGCTGACCAGGGCACTAATGCCCTTTCTGACACAGCCTGAGCCTGGACCCCCTGGCCCCTCCCAGACAGCTGGCCGCACACTGAGCACATCGAGCCGCCATGGCCTTAGGTCGTCATCTCTTCCCAACCTCGGTTTTCAGGTTTCAGAACCTAGACCTTATCTCCAATCACTGTCCATGTTGAAGGTGATGCAGAAATCAGAACTCCTTCCCCATGGCAAGAAACCTTGTGGTTGGCATGTTGTCCAACGTTCAGTGTCGTTGAAACCAGTGTGGCCCATGAGGCCCCGCCCATGCTCACGGGCCACATTGGTCACAAACACACATTGTGACCCTCAGGCTGAGCCCAGTCCTCAAGTAAGGCCACTCAGTGGCTGGATGAAGAGATAGCATATTGGGCTTGCCATGCCCCTAGGCCCCAATTTTTCACCAGAGTTCGGATTGTCCCTTCAGTCTTCCCCACGGCTTTGCTTTGGAATTCCTCTTTTGGTGGGACACCTGAGGTAACAAAACTGAAATGAGTCCTCCCATCCCACAGATTGACGAAAAGCAATTGGGAATCGGGCCAAATCCTCAGAGAGGAAGATTCGTCCATGGCCCATGAGGCCTCCCCGACATTCCACGGCCATCACTGATACAAAATCCAGAGACAAAAGCCTGAGCAATCGCCACAGACTCGCACTTTCTTCATATCCTGTAGAGTTCTTCTCATGGTTTGTAGATCGGGCCTGCCATACCTACGTCCCCAAACCTAAGCTGAGTTTGTGTTTTCAGACTTCTGTCCTCAAAGTCTTGGGCCACACATCCTCCAGGCTGGGCCCCTGGAGCCACACATTAGGACTGTGCCTACCAATCTATGGGAATTCTGCCCATTCCATGGTCCAAAATCGTACAAATTAGGAGAAACCTCCAACGACCCTTAGGCCATCCCAATAGTGTGGGTCACCTGGAACAAACAAGGGGTGTCTTACACCAGCTGATAATCGACCTCCACTCATACCATAGATGGATGTCGCCAGAGAAGAAGATTGAACCAGACAGGACCCTAGGCCATAATAGGATCCATTGCTATGGGTTACAGGCATGTGTCCTCAAAAGCCTGATTCCAATACGAGCATAGGGGTTTTCCTGAGGCACCCATCAGAACTCATCTCGTCTCCACAAGTAAACCTGTGCATGGGAGCCATGTCCAAAGCTTAGGAAAGTAATTCAGGTTGCCGGTGCCACCGCCCCATTCCAAGGCCCTCATGGACACAAAAACACATTAGGACACATCCTCAGGAAAGTCCATTTCAACTCAGCCACCGAGGTTGCTCGCGCAGAGCCATCAGATCTAAACTGTCTTGTTGCTAGGAGACAATTGGAATGCGAGGCGGGCTTCCCAGGCATCCATCCGCGAACGGTGATCTGGAGTCATTCCATATGGGATGTCCTGGAGCTGTCCAATAGGTCTCAATTGTCCGGAAGAAGGAATCCTGGAAGGGGGCATCCCACAACTCCCAACGTGGGAAAACCTCAATGGTCTCGAGATTCCGCTCCCTTCATGAAGCGGCCGTCATGCTCAGAAACTCCCACCTGAGCCAACGTCTGATCCTCGCCCTGACTTCAGATGCATGAGATATTGGTTCAGATCTGCAGGGGGTACCTGCCGTGCCCTCGCCCTGAAACCCAAGTCTAGCTTGTCTTCTCAGACTTCCATCCTCACACTCCTGGCCCCAAAGCCCTCAAGTTTGGCAATTCCGGACCCACAATGCAGCACTCTGCCTGCCCTCTAGAAAAAAAATGATTGCCTCATAAGCTGCCCAGGCACCTTAAATGAAGGTAAACCTACACAGCACTCGACTTTACCCAAATTATATAGTCTAACCTGGGCACTAATGCACTGTCGAACACAACCTGAGCCCGACCCCCTGACCAACACCCAGAAAGCTGACCGCACACTGAGCACATAAAACCCGCCATGGCCTTAAGTCATCATCTCTTCCCTACCTCAGTTTTCAGGCTTCAGAACCGAGACCTTATCTCCAATCACTGCCCAGGGGTGAGTCTGATGCAGAAATCAGAACTCCTCCTTACCCATGGTAAGAACCTTTGTGGTTGGCACGTTGTCCAACGATCAGTGTAGGAGAAACCCTGAGGCCCCGCCCATTCTTGAGTGCGACGAGGGCATACACACGCATTGTGACCCTCAGCATGAGTCCTGTCCTCTAGTAAGTCCTCTCAGTGGCTGGACCATAAGATGTCATAATGGGCTTGACATGTCCCTAGGCCCCAATTTTTAACCAGAATTCTGATTGTCCAGTCGCCCCTCCTAGGGCTCTACTCTGAAATCCCTCATTTGGTGGGACACCTGAGGTTAAAAAAGAAAACAACAACAACAACAACAACAACAAAATAAAACGGACTTCTTCCAACCCACAGAATGAACCCAAACTCTTTGGACGGGGCCAAACCACCAGAGAGTAAGACTCGTCCATTTCCTATGAAGTCACCCAGAAATTCCACGACCATGAGTGACACGGTATCCCGAGACAAAAACTTGAGCAGGAGCCTCACACTCGCCCTTCTTTCAAATCCCGAAAAGTTCTCCTCATGGTCTGTAGATCAGTCCTGCCATACCTATGACCTGAAACATAAGCCGAGTTTGTGTTTTCAGACAACTGTCCAAAAGGGGCTGGACGACACAACCTACAGGCTCAGGCCCCTGGAGCCAAACCTGAGGACTGTACTTGCCCTCTCCAAGGGAATTGTGTGTGCCCATTCCAATGGCCACAACCCTTCTAATAGGATAAACCTCCAAAGTCCCTGATATATCTCAATAGTGGTAGCTTCCCAGGAAAAACAGGGGCAATCTGAGCCCAAATGAGCCCCTACCTGCACTCAGACCCATAGACAGATGTCCTCAGAGGTAAAAAGGAAAGAACAGGCCCCTAGGCACTAATCAGATCCATTGCTTTGGTTTCCAGGCATCTCTCCTCAGAGGCCTGGATTTCAAAAGCAGCATATAGCTGTTTCTTGTTTCACCCATCAGAAAACATCTCATCTACACATGGGAAACTTGCACGTTGGAGCTGTGTCAAAGCCTCTGTTTAGGAGAACCCTTTAGGGCCCCAGTGCCACCGCTTCATTCCAAGGTCTCCATAGACACAAAAGCACATTCGGACCCATCCCCAGGGGTGTGCATTTCAACTCAGCATCCTCGGTAGCTCCCCACAGATCCAGGAGATCTAAACTGTCTTGTTGCTAGGAGACAATTGGAATGCGAGGTGGGCTACCCAGCCATCCATCCTTAGAACCCTGCTCAGAATCATTGGCCTGGAGCCAAACAACAGGTCTCAATTGTCCTGCCGAAGACTCTCTGCAGTTTGGAGCTTCTCACAACTCCCATCATGGGAAAACCCCCATGGCCTCGTGATGCCCCCCCATTCATGAAGGGGCCATCAGGGACAGAAACTCCAACCTGAGCGATCGTCTGATCCTCGCCCTGACTTCAGATGCACGAGATCTCGATTCAGGTCTGTAGATTGTGCCTGCCATGGCCTCACCCAGAAACCTAAGCCTAGCTTGTGTTCTCAGACTTTTGTCGTCAGACTACTGGCCCACAAGGCCTCCAGTTTGGCAATCCAGAACTACAATGCAGCACTCTGCCTGCCCTCCAGATAAAAAACATTGTCCTCTGGGGCTACCCAGTAACCCCAAATGAGGATCAACCTGCACCGACCTTGGCTGTACCCCAAATACATAGGCTGACCAGGGCACTAATGCCCTTTCTGACACAGCCTGAGCCTGGACCCCCTGGCCCCTCCCAGACAGCTGGCCGCACACTGAGCACATCGAGCCGCCATGGCCTTAGGTCGTCATCTCTTCCCAACCTCGGTTTTCAGGTTTCAGAACCTAGACCTTATCTCCAATCACTGTCCATGTTGAAGGTGATGCAGAAATCAGAACTCCTTCCCCATGGCAAGAAACCTTGTGGTTGGCATGTTGTCCAACGTTCAGTGTCGTTGAAACCAGTGTGGCCCATGAGGCCCCGCCCATGCTCACGGGCCACATTGGTCACAAACACACATTGTGACCCTCAGGCTGAGCCCAGTCCTCAAGTAAGGCCACTCAGTGGCTGGATGAAGAGATAGCATATTGGGCTTGCCATGCCCCTAGGCCCCAATTTTTAACCAGAGTTCGGATTGTCCCTTCAGTCTTCCCCACGGCTTTGCTTTGGAATTCCTCTTTTGGTGGGACACCTGAGGTAACAAAACTGAAATGAGTCCTCCCATCCCACAGATTGACGAAAAGCAATTGGGAATCGGGCCAAATCCTCAGAGAGGAAGATTCGTCCATGGCCCATGAGGCCTCCCCGACATTCCACGGCCATCACTGATACAAAATCCAGAGACAAAAGCCTGAGCAATCGCCACAGACTCGCACTTTCTTCATATCCTGTAGAGTTCTTCTCATGGTTTGTAGATCGGGCCTGCCATACCTACGTCCCCAAACCTAAGCTGAGTTTGTGTTTTCAGACTTCTGTCCTCAAAGTCTTGGGCCACACATCCTCCAGGCTGGGCCCCTGGAGCCACACATTAGGACTGTGCCTACCAATCCATGGGAATTGTGCCAATTCCATGGTCCAAAATCGTACAAATTAGGAGAAACCTCCAACGACCCTTAGGCCATCCCAATAGTGTGGGTCACCTGGAACAAACAAGGGGTGTCTTACTCCAGCTGATAATCGACCTCCACTCATACCATAGATGGATGTCGCCAGAGAAGAAGATTGAACCAGACAGGACCCTAGGCCATAATAGGATCCATTGCTATGGGTTACAGGCATGTGTCCTCTAAAGCCTGATTCCAATACGAGCATAGGGGTTTTCCTGAGGCACCAATCAGAACTCGTCTCGTCTCCACAAGTAAACCTGTGCATGGGAGCCATGTCCAAAGCTTAGGAAAGTAATTCAGGTTGCCGGTGCCACCGCCCCATTCCAAGGCCCTCATGGACACAAAAACACATTAGGACACATCCTCAGGAAAGTCCGTTTCAACTCAGCCACCGAGGTTGCTCACGCAGAGCCATCAGATCTAAACTGTCTTGTTGCTAGGAGACAATTGGAATGCGAGGCAGGCTTCCCAGGCATCCATCCGCGAACGGTGATCTGGAGTCATTCCATATGGGATGTCCTGGAGCTGTCCAATAGGTCTCAATTGTCCGGAAGAAGGAATCCTGGAAGGGGGCATCCCACAACTCCCAACGTGGGAAAACCTCAATGGTCTCGAGATTCCGCTCCCTTCATGAAGCGGCCGTCATGCTCAGAAACTCCCACCTGAGCCAACGTCTGATCCTCGCCCTGACTTCAGATGCATGAGATATTGGTTCAGATCTGCAGGGGGTACCTGCCGTGCCCTCGCCCTGAAACCCAAGTCTAGCTTGTCTTCTCAGACTTCCATCCTCACACTCCTGGCCCCAAAGCCCTCAAGTTTGGCAATTCCGGACCCACAATGCAGCACTCTGCCTGCCCTCTAGAAAAAAAATGATTGCCTCATAAGCTGCCCAGGCACCTTAAATGAAGGTAAACCTACACAGCACTCGACTTTACCCAAATTATATAGTCTAACCTGGGCACTAATGCACTGTCGAACACAACCTGAGCCCGACCCCCTGACCAACACACAGAAAGCTGACCGCACACTGAGCACATAAAACCCGCCATGGCCTTAAGTCATCATCTCTTCCCTACCTCAGTTTTCAGGCTTCAGAACCGAGACCTTATCTCCAATCACTGCCCAGGGGTGAGTCTGATGCAGAAATCAGAACTCCTCCTTACCCATGGTAAGAACCTTTGTGGTTGGCACGTTGTCCAACAATCAGTGTAGGAGAAACCCTGAGGCCCCGCCCATTCTTGAGTGCGACGAGGGCATACACACGCATTGTGACCCTCAGCATGAGTCCTGTCCTCTAGTAAGTCCTCTCAGTGGCTGGACCATAAGATGTCATAATGGGCTTGACATGTCCCTAGGCCCCAATTTTTAACCAGAATTCTGATTGTCCAGTCGCCCCTCCTAGGGCTCTACTCTGAAATCCCTCATTTGGTGGGACACCTGAGGTTAAAAAAGAAAACAACAACAACAACAACAACAACAAAATAAAACGGACTTCTTCCAACCCACAGAATGAACCCAAACTCTTTGGACGGGGCCAAACCACCAGAGAGTAAGACTCGTCCATTTCCTATGAAGTCACCCAGAAATTCCACGACCATGAGTGACACGGTATCCCGAGACAAAAACTTGAGCAGGAGCCTCACACTCGCCCTTCTTTCAAATCCCGAAAAGTTCTCCTCATGGTCTGTAGATCAGTCCTGCCATACCTATGACCTGAAACATAAGCCGAGTTTGTGTTTTCAGACAACTGTCCAAAAGGGGCTGGACTACACAACCTACAGGCTCAGGCCCCTGGAGCCAAACCTGAGGACTGTACTTGCCCTCTCCAAGGGAATTGTGTGTGCCCATTCCAATGGCCACAACCCTTCTAATAGGATAAACCTCCAAAGTCCCTGATATATCTCAATAGTGGTAGCTTCCCAGGAAAAACAGGGGCAATCGGAGCCCAAATGAGCCCCTACCTGCACTCAGACCCATAGACAGATGTCCTCAGAGGTAAAAAGGAAAGAACAGGCCCCTAGGCACTAATCAGATCCATTGCTTTGGTTTCCAGGCATCTCTCCTCAGAGGCCTGGATTTCAAAAGCTGCATATAGCTGTTTCTTGTTTCACCCATCAGAAAACATCTCATCTACACATGGGAAACTTGCACGTTGGAGCTGTGTCAAAGCCTCTGTTTAGGAGAACCCTTTAGGGCCCCAGTGCCACCGCTTCATTCCAAGGTCTCCATAGACACAAAAGCACATTCGGACCCATCCCCAGGGGTGTGCATTTCAACTCAGCATCCTCGGTAGCTCCCCACAGATCCAGGAGATCTAAACTGTCTTGTTGCTAGGAGACAATTGGAACGCGAGGTGGGCTACCCAGCCATCCATCCTTAGAACCCTGCTCAGAATCATTGGCCTGGAGCCAAACAACAGGTCTCAATTGTCCTGCCGAAGACTCTCTGCAGTTTGGAGCTTCTCACAACTCCCATCATGGGAAAACACCCATGGCCTCGTGATGCCCCCCCATTCATGAAGGGGCCATCAGGGACAGAAACTCCAACCTGAGCGATCGTCTGATCCTCGCCCTGACTTCAGATGCACGAGATCTCGATTCAGGTCTGTAGATTGTGCCTGCCATGGCCTCACCCAGAAACCTAAGCTTAGCTTGTGTTCTCAGACTTTTGTCGTCAGACTACTGGCCCACAAGGCCTCCAGTTTGGCAATCCAGAACTACAATGCAGCACTCTGCCTGCCCTCCAGATAAAAAACATTGTCCTCTGGGGCTACCCAGTAACCCCAAATGAGGATCAACCTGCACCGACCTTGGCTGTACCCCAAATACATAGGCTGACCAGGGCACTAATGCCCTTTCTGACACAGCCTGAGCCTGGACCCCCTGGCCCCTCCCAGACAGCTGGCCACACACTGAGCACATCGAGCCGCCATGGCCTTAGGTCGTCATCTCTTCCCAACCTCGGTTTTCAGGTTTCAGAACCTAGACCTTATCTCCAATCACTGTCCATGTTGAAGGTGATGCAGAAATCAGAACTCCTTCCCCATGGCAAGAAACCTTGTGGTTGGCATGTTGTCCAACGTTCAGTGTCGTTGAAACCAGTGTGGCCCATGAGGCCCCGCCCATGCTCACGGGCCACATTGGTCACAAACACACATTGTGACCCTCAGGCTGAGCCCAGTCCTCAAGTAAGGCCACTCAGTGGCTGGATGAAGAGATAGCATATTGGGCTTGCCATGCCCCTAGGCCCCAATTTTTCACCATAGTTCGGATTGTCCCTTCAGTCTTCCCCACGGCTTTGCTTTGGAATTCCTCTTTTGGTGGGACACCTGAGGTAACAAAACTGAAATGAGTCCTCCCATCCCACAGATTGACGAAAAGCAATTGGGAATCGGGCCAAATCCTCAGAGAGGAAGATTCGTCCATGGCCCATGAGGCCTCCCCGACATTCCACGGCCATCACTGATACAAAATCCAGAGACAAAAGCCTGAGCAATCGCCACAGACTCGCACTTTCTTCATATCCTGTAGAGTTCTTCTCATGGTTTGTAGATCGGGCCTGCCATACCTACGTCCCCAAACCTAAGCTGAGTTTGTGTTTTCAGACTTCTGTCCTCAAAGTCTTGGGCCACACATCCTCCAGGCTGGGCCCCTGGAGCCACACATTAGGACTGTGCCTACCAATCCATGGGAATTGTGCCCATTCCATGGTCCAAAATCGTACAAATTAGGAGAAACCTCCAACGACCCTTAGGCCATCCCAATAGTGTGGGTCACCTGGAACAAACAAGGGGTGTCTTACACCAGCTGATAATCGACCTCCACTCATACCATAGATGGATGTCGCCAGAGAAGAAGATTGAACCAGACAGGACCCTAGGCCATAATAGGATCCATTGCTATGGGTTACAGGCATGTGTCCTCAAAAGCCTGATTCCAATACGAGCATAGGGGTTTTCCTGAGGCACCCATCAGAACTCATCTCGTCTCCACAAGTAAACCTGTGCATGGGAGCCATGTCCAAAGCTTAGGAAAGTACTTCAGGTTGCCGGTGCCACCGCCCCATTCCAAGGCCCTCATGGACACAAAAACACATTAGGACACATCCTCAGGAAAGTCCATTTCAACTCAGCCACCGAGGTTGCTCCCGCAGAGCCATCAGATCTAAACTGTCTTGTTGCTAGGAGACAATTGGAATGCGAGGCGGGCTTCCCAGGCATCCATCCGCGAACGGTGCTCTGGAGTCATTCCATATGGGATGTCCTGGAGCTGTCCAATAGGTCTCAATTGTCCGGAAGAAGGAATCCTGGAAGGGGGCATCCCACAACTCCCAACGTGGGAAAACCTCAATGGTCTCGAGATTCCGCTCCCTTCATGAAGCGGCCGTCATGCTCAGAAACTCCCACCTGAGCCAACGTCTGATCCTCGCCCTGACTTCAGATGCATGAGATATTGGTTCAGATCTGCAGGGGGTACCTGCCGTGCCCTCGCCCTGAAACCCAAGTCTAGCTTGTCTTCTCAGACTTCCATCCTCACACTCCTGGCCCCAAAGCCCTCAAGTTTGGCAATACGGACCCACAATGCAGCACTCTGCCTGCCCTCTAGAAAAAAAATGATTGCCTCATAAGCTGCCCAGGCACCTTAAATGAAGGTAAACCTACACAGCACTCGACTTTACCCAAATTATATAGTCTAACCTGGGCACTAATGCACTGTCGAACACAACCTGAGCCCGACCCCCTGACCAACACACAGAAAGCTGACCGCACACTGAGCACATAAAACCCGCCATGGCCTTAAGTCATCATCTCTTCCCTACCTCAGTTTTCAGGCTTCAGAACCGAGACCTTATCTCCAATCACTGCCCAGGGGTGAGTCTGATGCAGAAATCAGAACTCCTCCTTACCCATGGTAAGAACCTTTGTGGTTGGCACGTTGTCCAACGATCAGTGTAGGAGAAACCCTGAGGCCCCGCCCATTCTTGAGTGCGACGAGGGCATACACACGCATTGTGACCCTCAGCATGAGTCCTGTCCTCTAGTAAGTCCTCTCAGTGGCTGGACCATTAGATGTCATAATGGGCTTGACATGTCCCTAGGCCCCAATTTTTAACCAGAATTCTGATTGTCCAGTCGCCCCTCATAGAGCTCTACTCTGAAATCCCTCATTTGGTGGGACACCTGAGGTTAAAAAAGAAAACAACAACAACAACAACAACAAAATAAAACGGACTTCTTCCAACCCACAGAATGAACCCAAACTCTTTGGACGGGGCCAAACCACCAGAGAGTAAGACTCGTCCATTTCCTATGAAGTCACCCAGAAATTCCACGACCATGAGTGACACGGTATCCCGAGACAAAAACTTGAGCAGGAGCCTCACACTCGCCCTTCTTTCAAATCCCGAAAAGTTCTCCTCATGGTCTGTAGATCAGTCCTGCCATACCTATGACCTGAAACATAAGCCGAGTTTGTGTTTTCAGACAACTGTCCAAAAGGGGCTGGACGACACAACCTACAGGCTCAGGCCCCTGGAGCCAAACCTGAGGACTGTACTTGCCCTCTCCAAGGGAATTGTGTGTGCCCATTCCAATGGCCACAACCCTTCTAATAGGATAAACCTCCAAAGTCCCTGATATATCTCAATAGTGGTAGCTTCCCAGGAAAAACAGGGGCAATCGGAGCCCAAATGAGCCCCTACCTGCACTCAGACCCATAGACAGATGTCCTCAGAGGTAAAAAGGAAAGAACAGGCCCCTAGGCACTAATCAGATCCATTGCTTTGGTTTCCAGGCATCTCTCCTCAGAGTCCTGGATTTCAAAAGCAGCATATAGCTGTTTCTTGTTTCACCCATCAGAAAACATCTCATCTACACATGGGAAACTTGCACGTTGGAGCTGTGTCAAAGCCTCTGTTTAGGAGAACCCTTTAGGGCCCCAGTGCCACCGCTTCATTCCAAGGTCTCCATAGACACAAAAGCACATTCGGACCCATCCCCAGGGGTGTGCATTTCAACTCAGCATCCTCGGTAGCTCCCCACAGATCCAGGAGATCTAAACTGTCTTGTTGCTAGGAGACAATTGGAATGCGAGGTGGGCTACCCAGCCATCCATCCTTAGAACCCTGCTCAGAATCATTGGCCTGGAGCCAAACAACAGGTCTCAATTGTCCTGCCGAAGACTCTCTGCAGTTTGGAGCTTCTCACAACTCCCATCATGGGAAAACCCCCATGGCCTCGTGATGCCCCCCCATTCATGAAGGGGCCATCAGGGACAGAAACTCCAACCTGAGCGATCGTCTGATCCTCGCCCTGACTTCAGATGCACGAGATCTCGATTCAGGTCTGTAGATTGTGCCTGCCATGGCCTCACCCAGAAACCTAAGCCTAGCTTGTGTTCTCAGACTTTTGTCGTCAGACTACTGGCCCACAAGGCCTCCAGTTTGGCAATCCAGTACTACAATGCAGCACTCTGCCTGCCCTCCAGATAAAAAACATTGTCCTCTGGGGCTACCCAGGAACCCCAAATGAGGATCAACCTGCACCGACCTTGGCTGTACCCCAAATACATAGGCTGACCAGGGCACTAATGCCCTTTCTGACACAGCCTGAGCCTGGACCCCCTGGCCCCTCCCAGACAGCTGGCCGCACACTGAGCACATCGAGCCGCCATGGCCTTAGGTCGTCATCTCTTCCCAACCTCGGTTTTCAGGTTTCAGAACCTAGACCTTATCTCCAATCACTGTCCATGTTGAAGGTGATGCAGAAATCAGAACTCCTTCCCCATGGCAAGAAACCTTGTGGTTGGCATGTTGTCCAACGTTCAGTGTCGTTGAAACCAGTGTGGCCCATGAGGCCCCGCCCATGCTCACGGGCCACATTGGTCACAAACACACATTGTGACCCTCAGGCTGAGCCCAGTCCTCAAGTAAGGCCACTCAGTGGCTGGATGAAGAGATAGCATATTGGGCTTGCCATGCCCCTAGGCCCCAATTTTTCACCATAGTTCGGATTGTCCCTTCAGTCTTCCCCACGGCTTTGCTTTGGAATTCCTCTTTTGGTGGGACACCTGAGGTAACAAAACTGAAATGAGTCCTCCCATCCCACAGATTGACGAAAAGCAATTGGGAATCGGGCCAAATCCTCAGAGAGGAAGATTCGTCCATGGCCCATGAGGCCTCCCCGACATTCCACGGCCATCACTGATACAAAATCCAGAGACAAAAGCCTGAGCAATCGCCACAGACTCGCACTTTCTTCATATCCTGTAGAGTTCTTCTCATGGTTTGTAGATCGGGCCTGCCATACCTACGTCCCCAAACCTAAGCTGAGTTTGTGTTTTCAGACTTCTGTCCTCAAAGTCTTGGGCCACACATCCTCCAGGCTGGGCCCCTGGAGCCACACATTAGGACTGTGCCTACCAATCCATGGGAATTGTGCCCATTCCATGGTCCAAAATCGTACAAATTAGGAGAAACCTCCAACGACCCTTAGGCCATCCCAATAGTGTGGGTCACCTGGAACAAACAAGGGGTGTCTTACACCAGCTGATAATCGACCTCCACTCATACCATAGATGGATGTCGCCAGAGAAGAAGATTGAACCAGACAGGACCCTAGGCCATAATAGGATCCATTGCTATGGGTTACAGGCATGTGTCCTCAAAAGCCTGATTCCAATACGAGCATAGGGGTTTTCCTGAGGCACCCATCAGAACTCATCTCGTCTCCACAAGTAAACCTGTGCATGGGAGCCATGTCCAAAGCTTAGGAAAGTACTTCAGGTTGCCGGTGCCACCGCCCCATTCCAAGGCCCTCATGGACACAAAAACACATTAGGACACATCCTCAGGAAAGTCCATTTCAACTCAGCCACCGAGGTTGCTCCCGCAGAGCCATCAGATCTAAACTGTCTTGTTGCTAGGAGACAATTGGAATGCGAGGCGGGCTTCCCAGGCATCCATCCGCGAACGGTGCTCTGGAGTCATTCCATATGGGATGTCCTGGAGCTGTCCAATAGGTCTCAATTGTCCGGAAGAAGGAATCCTGGACGGGGGCATCCCACAACTCCCAACGTGGGAAAACCTCAATGGTCTCGAGATTCCGCTCCCTTCATGAAGCGGCCGTCATGCTCAGAAACTCCCACCTGAGCCAACGTCTGAACCTCGCCCTGACTTCAGATGCATGAGATATTGGTTCAGATCTGCAGGGGGTACCTGCCGTGCCCTCGCCCTGAAACCCAAGTCTAGCTTGTCTTCTCAGACTTCCATCCTCACACTCCTGGCCCCAAAGCCCTCAAGTTTGGCAATTCCGGACCCACAATGCAGCACTCTGCCTGCCCTCTAGAAAAAAAATGATTGCCTCATAAGCTGCCCAGGCACCTTAAATGAAGGTAAACCTACACAGCACTCGACTTTACCCAAATTATATAGTCTAACCTGGGCACTAATGCACTGTCGAACACAACCTGAGCCCGACCCCCTGACCAACACCCAGAAAGCTGACCGCACACTGAGCACATAAAACCCGCCATGGCCTTAAGTCATCATCTCTTCCCTACCTCAGATTTCAGGCTTCAGAACCGAGACCTTATCTCCAATCACTGCCCAGGGGTGAGTCTGATGCAGAAATCAGAACTCCTCCTTACCCATGGTAAGAACCTTTGTGGTTGGCACGTTGTCCAACGATCAGTGTAGGAGAAACCCTGAGGCCCCGCCCATTCTTGAGTGCGACGAGGGCATACACAAGCATTGTGACCCTCAGCATGAGTCCTGTCCTCTAGTAAGTCCTCTCAGTGGCTGGACCATAAGATGTCATAATGGGCTTGACATGTCCCTAGGCCCCAATTTTTAACCAGAATTCTGATTGTCCAGTCGCCCCTCCTAGGGCTCTACTCTGAAATCCCTCATTTGGTGGGACACCTGAGGTTAAAGAAGAAAACAACAACAACAACAACAACAACAAAATAAAACGGACTTCTTCCAACCCACAGAATGAACCCAAACTCTTTGGACGGGGCCAAACCACCAGAGAGTAAGACTCGTCCATTTCCTATGAAGTCACCCAGAAATTCCACGACCATGAGTGACACGGTATCCCGAGACAAAAACTTGAGCAGGAGCCTCACACTCGCCCTTCTTTCAAATCCCGAAAAGTTCTCCTCATGGTCTGTAGATCAGTCCTGCCATACCTATGACCTGAAACATAAGCCGAGTTTGTGTTTTCAGACAACTGTCCAAAAGGGGCTGGACGACACAACCTACAGGCTCAGGCCCCTGGAGCCAAACCTGAGGACTGTACTTGCCCTCTCCAAGGGAATTGTGTGTGCCCATTCCAATGGCCACAACCCTTCTAATAGGATAAACCTCCAAAGTCCCTGATATATCTCAATAGTGGTAGCTTCCCAGGAAAAACAGGGGCAATCTGAGCCCAAATGAGCCCCTACCTGCACTCAGACCCATAGACAGATGTCCTCAGAGGTAAAAAGGAAAGAACAGGCCCCTAGGCACTAATCAGATCCATTGCTTTGGTTTCCAGGCATCTCTCCTCAGAGGCCTGGATTTCAAAAGCAGCATATAGCTGTTTCTTGACTCACCCATCAGAAAACATCTCATCTACACATGGGAAACTTGCACGTTGGAGCTGTGTCAAAGCCTCTGTTTAGGAGAACCCTTTAGGGCCCCAGTGCCACCGCTTCATTCCAAGGTCTCCATAGACACAAAAGCACATTCGGACCCATCCCCAGGGGTGTGCATTTCAACTCAGCATCCTCGGTAGCTCCCCACAGATCCAGGAGATCTAAACTGTCTTGTTGCTAGGAGACAATTGGAATGCGAGGTGGGCTACCCAGCCATCCATCCTTAGAACCCTGCTCAGAATCATTGGCCTGGAGCCAAACAACAGGTCTCAATTGTCCTGCCGAAGACTCTCTGCAGTTTGGAGCTTCTCACAACTCCCATCATGGGAAAACCCCCATGGCCTCGTGATGCCCCACCATTCATGAAGGGGCCATCAGGGACAGAAACTCCAACCTGAGCGATCATCTGATCCTCGCCCTGACTTCAGATGCACGAGATCTCGATTCAGGTCTGTAGATTGTGCCTGCCATGGCCTCACCCAGAAACCTAAGCCTAGCTTGTGTTCTCAGACTTTTGTCGTCAGACTACTGGCCCACAAGGCCTCCAGTTTGGCAATCCAGAACTACAATGCAGCACTCTGCCTGCCCTCCAGATAAAAAACATTGTCCTCTGGGGCTACCCAGTAACCCCAAATGAGGATCAACCTGCACCGACCTTGGCTGTACCCCAAATACATAGGCTGACCAGGGCACTAATGCCCTTTCTGACACAGCCTGAGCCTGGACCCCCTGGCCCCTCCCAGACAGCTGGCCGCACACTGAGCACATCGAGCCGCCATGGCCTTAGGTCGTCATCTCTTCCCAACCTCGGTTTTCAGGTTTCAGAACCTAGACCTTATCTCCAATCACTGTCCATGTTGAAGGTGATGCAGAAATCAGAACTCCTTCCCCATGGCAAGAAACCTTGTGGTTGGCATGTTGTCCAACGTTCAGTGTCGTTGAAACCAGTGTGGCCCATGAGGCCCCGCCCATGCTCACGGGCCACATTGGTCACAAACACACATTGTGACCCTCAGGCTGAGCCCAGTCCTCAAGTAAGGCCACTCAGTGGCTGGATGAAGAGATAGCATATTGGGCTTGCCATGCCCCTAGGCCCCAATTTTTAACCAGAGTTCGGATTGTCCCTTCAGTCTTCCCCACGGCTTTGCTTTGGAATTCCTCTTTTGGTGGGACACCTGAGGTAACAAAACTGAAATGAGTCCTCCCATCCCACAGATTGACGAAAAGCAATTGGGAATCGGGCCAAATCCTCAGAGAGGAAGATTCGTCCATGGCCCATGAGGCCTCCCCGACATTCCACGGCCATCACTGATACAAAATCCAGAGACAAAAGCCTGAGCAATCGCCACAGACTCGCACTTTCTTCATATCCTGTAGAGTTCTTCTCATGGTTTGTAGATCGGGCCTGCCATACCTACGTCCCCAAACCTAAGCTGAGTTTGTGTTTTCAGACTTCTGTCCTCAAAGTCTTGGGCCACACATCCTCCAGGCTGGGCCCCTGGAGCCACACATTAGGACTGTGCCTACCAATCTATGGGAATTGTGCCCATTCCATGGTCCAAAATCGTACAAATTAGGAGAAACCTCCAACGACCCTTAGGCCATCCCAATAGTGTGGGTCACCTGGAACAAACAAGGGGTGTCTTACACCAGCTGATAATCGACCTCCACTCATACCATAGATGGATGTCGCCAGAGAAGAAGATTGAACCAGACAGGACCCTAGGCCATAATAGGATCCATTGCTATGGGTTACAGGCATGTGTCCTCAAAAGCCTGATTCCAATACGAGCATAGGGGTTTTCCTGAGGCACCCATCAGAACTCATCTCGTCTCCACAAGTAAACCTGTGCATGGGAGCCATGTCCAAAGCTTAGGAAAGTACTTCAGGTTGCCGGTGCCACCGCCCCATTCCAAGGCCCTCATGGACACAAAAACACATTAGGACACATCCTCAGGAAAGTCCATTTCAACTCAGCCACCGAGGTTGCTCCCGCAGAGCCATCAGATCTAAACTGTCTTGTTGCTAGGAGACAATTGGAATGCGAGGCGGGCTTCCCAGGCATCCATCCGCGAACGGTGCTCTGGAGTCATTCCATATGGGATGTCCTGGAGCTGTCCAATAGGTCTCAATTGTCCGGAAGAAGGAATCCTGGAAGGGGGCATCCCACAACTCCCAACGTGGGAAAACCTCAATGGTCTCGAGATTCCGCTCCCTTCATGAAGCGGCCGTCATGCTCAGAAACTCCCACCTGAGCCAACGTCTGATCCTCGCCCTGACTTCAGATGCATGAGATATTGGTTCAGATCTGCAGGGGGTACCTGCCGTGCCCTCGCCCTGAAACCCAAGTCTAGCTTGTCTTCTCAGACTTCCATCCTCACACTCCTGGCCCCAAAGCCCTCAAGTTTGGCAATTCCGGACCCACAATGCAGCACTCTGCCTGCCCTCTAGAAAAAAAATGATTGCCTCATAAGCTGCCCAGGCACCTTAAATGAAGGTAAACCTACACAGCACTCGACTTTACCCAAATTATATAGTCTAACCTGGGCACTAATGCACTGTCGAACACAACCTGAGCCCGACCCCCTGACCAACACCCAGAAAGCTGACCGCACACTGAGCACATAAAACCCGCCATGGCCTTAAGTCATCATCTCTTCCCTACCTCAGTTTTCAGGCTTCAGAACCGAGACCTTATCTCCAATCACTGCCCAGGGGTGAGTCTGATGCAGAAATCAGAACTCCTCCTTACCCATGGTAAGAACCTTTGTGGTTGGCACGTTGTCCAACGATCAGTGTAGGAGAAACCCTGAGGCCCCGCCCATTCTTGAGTGCGACGAGGGCATACACACGCATTGTGACCCTCAGCATGAGTCCTGTCCTCTAGTAAGTCCTCTCAGTGGCTGGACCATTAGATGTCATAATGGGCTTGACATGTCCCTAGGCCCCAATTTTTAACCAGAATTCTGATTGTCCAGTCGCCCCTCATAGAGCTCTACTCTGAAATCCCTCATTTGGTGGGACACCTGAGGTTAAAAAAGAAAACAACAACAACAACAACAACAAAATAAAACGGACTTCTTCCAACCCACAGAATGAACCCAAACTCTTTGGACGGGGCCAAACCACCAGAGAGTAAGACTCGTCCATTTCCTATGAAGTCACCCAGAAATTCCACGACCATGAGTGACACGGTATCCCGAGACAAAAACTTGAGCAGGAGCCTCACACTCGCCCTTCTTTCAAATCCCGAAAAGTTCTCCTCATGGTCTGTAGATCAGTCCTGCCATACCTATGACCTGAAACATAAGCCGAGTTTGTGTTTTCAGACAACTGTCCAAAAGGGGCTGGACGACACAACCTACAGGCTCAGGCCCCTGGAGCCAAACCTGAGGACTGTACTTGCCCTCTCCAAGGGAATTGTGTGTGCCCATTCCAATGGCCACAACCCTTCTAATAGGATAAACCTCCAAAGTCCCTGATATATCTCAATAGTGGTAGCTTCCCAGGAAAAACAGGGGCAATCGGAGCCCAAATGAGCCCCTACCTGCACTCAGACCCATAGACAGATGTCCTCAGAGGTAAAAAGGAAAGAACAGGCCCCTAGGCACTAATCAGATCCATTGCTTTGGTTTCCAGGCATCTCTCCTCAGAGGCCTGGATTTCAAAAGCAGCATATAGCTGTTTCTTGTTTCACCCATCAGAAAACATCTCATCTACACATGGGAAACTTGCACGTTGGAGCTGTGTCAAAGCCTCTGTTTAGGAGAACCCTTTAGGGCCCCAGTGCCACCGCTTCATTCCAAGGTCTCCATAGACACAAAAGCACATTCGGACCCATCCCCAGGGGTGTGCATTTCAACTCAGCATCCTCGGTAGCTCCCCACAGATCCAGGAGATCTAAACTGTCTTGTTGCTAGGAGACAATTGGAATGCGAGGTGGGCTACCCAGCCATCCATCCTTAGAACCCTGCTCAGAATCATTGGCCTGGAGCCAAACAACAGGTCTCAATTGTCCTGCCGAAGACTCTCTGCAGTTTGGAGCTTCTCACAACTCCCATCATGGGAAAACCCCCATGGCCTCGTGATGCCCCCCCATTCATGAAGGGGCCATCAGGGACAGAAACTCCAACCTGAGCGATCGTCTGATCCTCGCCCTGACTTCAGATGCACGAGATCTCGATTCAGGTCTGTAGATTGTGCCTGCCATGGCCTCACCCAGAAACCTAAGCCTAGCTTGTGTTCTCAGACTTTTGTCGTCAGACTACTGGCCCACAAGGCCTCCAGTTTGGCAATCCAGTACTACAATGCAGCACTCTGCCTGCCCTCCAGATAAAAAACATTGTCCTCTGGGGCTACCCAGGAACCCCAAATGAGGATCAACCTGCACCGACCTTGGCTGTACCCCAAATACATAGGCTGACCAGGGCACTAATGCCCTTTCTGACACAGCCTCAGCCTGGACACCCTGGCCCCTCCCAGACAGCTGGCCGCACACTGAGCACATCGAGCCGCCATGGCCTTAGGTCGTCATCTCTTCCCAACCTCGGTTTTCAGGTTTCAGAACCTAGACCTTATCTCCAATCACTGTCCATGTTGAAGGTGATGCAGAAATCAGAACTCCTTCCCCATGGCAAGAAACCTTGTGGTTGGCATGTTGTCCAACGTTCAGTGTCGTTGAAACCAGTGTGGCCCATGAGGCCCCGCCCATGCTCACGGGCCACATTGGTCACAAACACACATTGTGACCCTCAGGCTGAGCCCAGTCCTCAAGTAAGGCCACTCAGTGGCTGGATGAAGAGATAGCATATTGGGCTTGCCATGCCCCTAGGCCCCAATTTTTAACCAGAGTTCGGACTGTCCCTTCAGTCTTCCCCACGGCTTTGCTTTGGAATTCCTCTTTTGGTGGGACACCTGAGGTAACAAAACTGAAATGAGTCCTCCCATCCCACAGATTGACGAAAAGCAATTGGGAATCGGGCCAAATCCTCAGAGAGGAAGATTCGTCCATGGCCCATGAGGCCTCCCCGACATTCCACGGCCATCACTGATACAAAATCCAGAGACAAAAGCCTGAGCAATCGCCACAGACTCGCACTTTCTTCATATCCTGTAGAGTTCTTCTCATGGTTTGTAGATCGGGCCTGCCATACCTACGTCCCCAAACCTAAGCTGAGTTTGTGTTTTCAGACTTCTGTCCTCAAAGTCTTGGGCCACACATCCTCCAGGCTGGGCCCCTGGAGCCACACATTAGGACTGTGCCTACCAATCCATGGGAATTGTGCCCATTCCATGGTCCAAAATCGTACAAATTAGGAGAAACCTCCAACGACCCTTAGGCCATCCCAATAGTGTGGGTCACCTGGAACAAACAAGGGGTGTCTTACACCAGCTGATAATCGACCTCCACTCATACCATAGATGGATGTCGCCAGAGAAGAAGATTGAACCAGACAGGACCCTAGGCCATAATAGGATCCATTGCTATGGGTTACAGGCATGTGTCCTCAAAAGCCTGATTCCAATACGAGCATAGGGGTTTTCCTGAGGCACCCATCAGAACTCATCTCGTCTCCACAAGTAAACCTGTGCATGGGAGCCATGTCCAAAGCTTAGGAAAGTACTTCAGGTTGCCGGTGCCACCGCCCCATTCCAAGGCCCTCATGGACACAAAAACACATTAGGACACATCCTCAGGAAAGTCCATTTCAACTCAGCCACCGAGGTTGCTCCCGCAGAGCCATCAGATCTAAACTGTCTTGTTGCTAGGAGACAATTGGAATGCGAGGCGGGCTTCCCAGGCATCCATCCGCGAACGGTGCTCTGGAGTCATTCCATATGGGATGTCCTGGAGCTGTCCAATAGGTCTCAATTGTCCGGAAGAAGGAATCCTGGACGGGGGCATACCACAACTCCCAACGTGGGAAAACCTCAATGGTCTCGAGATTCCGCTCCCTTCATGAAGCGGCCGTCATGCTCAGAAACTCCCACCTGAGCCAACGTCTGAACCTCGCCCTGACTTCAGATGCATGAGATATGGGTTCAGATCTGCAGGGGGTACCTGCCGTGCCCTCGCCCTGAAACCCAAGTCTAGCTTGTCTTCTCAGACTTCCATCCTCACACTCCTGGCCCCAAAGCCCTCAAGTTTGGCAATTCCGGACCCACAATGCAGCACTCTGCCTGCCCTCTAGAAAAAAAATGATTGCCTCATAAGCTGCCCAGGCACCTTAAATGAAGGTAAACCTACACAGCACTCGACTTTACCCAAATTATATAGTCTAACCTGGGCACTAATGCACTGTCGAACACAACCTGAGCCCGACCCCCTGACCAACACCCAGAAAGCTGACCGCACACTGAGCACATAAAACCCGCCATGGCCTTAAGTCATCATCTCTTCCCTACCTCAGTTTTCAGGCTTCAGAACCGAGACCTTATCTCCAATCACTGCCCAGGGGTGAGTCTGATGCAGAAATCAGAACTCCTCCTTACCCATGGTAAGAACCTTTGTGGTTGGCACGTTGTCCAACGATCAGTGTAGGAGAAACCCTGAGGCCCCGCCCATTCTTGAGTGCGACGAGGGCATACACAAGCATTGTGACCCTCAGCATGAGTCCTGTCCTCTAGTAAGTCCTCTCAGTGGCTGGACCATAAGATGTCATAATGGGCTTGACATGTCCCTAGGCCCCAATTTTTAACCAGAATTCTGATTGTCCAGTCGCCCCTCCTAGGGCTCTACTCTGAAATCTCTCATTTGGTGGGACACCTGAGGTTAAAGAAGAAAACAACAACAACAACAACAACAACAAAATAAAACGGACTTCTTCCAACCCACAGAATGAACCCAAACTCTTTGGACGGGGCCAAACCACCAGAGAGTAAGACTCGTCCATTTCCTATGAAGTCACCCAGAAATTCCACGACCATGAGTGACACGGTATCCCGAGACAAAAACTTGAGCAGGAGCCTCACACTCGCCCTTCTTTCAAATCCCGAAAAGTTCTCCTCATGGTCTGTAGATCAGTCCTGCCATACCTATGACCTGAAACATAAGCCGAGTTTGTGTTTTCAGACAACTGTCCAAAAGGGGCTGGACGACACAACCTACAGGCTCAGGCCCCTGGAGCCAAACCTGAGGACTGTACTTGCCCTCTCCAAGGGAATTGTGTGTGCCCATTCCAATGGCCACAACCCTTCTAATAGGATAAACCTCCAAAGTCCCTGATATATCTCAATAGTGGTAGCTTCCCAGGAAAAACAGGGGCAATCGGAGCCCAAATGAGCCCCTACCTGCACTCAGACCCATAGACAGATGTCCTCAGAGGTAAAAAGGAAAGAACAGGCCCCTAGGCACTAATCAGATCCATTGCTTTGGTTTCCAGGCATCTCTCCTCAGAGGCCTGGATTTCAAAAGCAGCATATAGCTGTTTCTTGTTTCACCCATCAGAAAACATCTCATCTACACATGGGAAACTTGCACGTTGGAGCTGTGTCAAAGCCTCTGTTTAGGAGAACCCTTTAGGGCCCCAGTGCCACCGCTTCATTCCAAGGTCTCCATAGACACAAAAGCACATTCGGACCCATCCCCAGGGGTGTGCATTTCAACTCAGCATCCTCGGTAGCTCCCCACAGATCCAGGAGATCTAAACTGTCTTGTTGCTAGGAGACAATTGGAATGCGAGGTGGGCTACCCAGCCATCCATCCTTAGAACCCTGCTCAGAATCATTGGCCTGGAGCCAAACAACAGGTCTCAATTGTCCTGCCGAAGACTCTCTGCAGTTTGGAGCTTCTCACAACTCCCATCATGGGAAAACCCCCATGGCCTCGTGATGCCCCCCCCATTCATGAAGGGGCCATCAGGGACAGAAACTCCAACCTGAGCGATCGTCTGATCCTCGCCCTGACTTCAGATGCACGAGATCTCGATTCAGGTCTGTAGATTGTGCCTGCCATGGCCTCACCCAGAAACCTAAGCCTAGCTTGTGTTCTCAGACTTTTGTCGTCAGACTACTGGCCCACAAGGCCTCCAGTTTGGCAATCCAGAACTACAATGCAGCACTCTGCCTGCCCTCCAGATAAAAAACATTGTCCTCTGGGGCTACCCAGTAACCCCAAATGAGGATCAACCTGCACCGACCTTGGCTGTACCCCAAATACATAGGCTGACCAGGGCACTAATGCCCTTTCTGACACAGCCTGAGCCTGGACCCCCTGGCCCCTCCCAGACAGCTGGCCGCACACTGAGCACATCGAGCCGCCATGGCCTTAGGTCGTCATCTCTTCCCAACCTCGGTTTTCAGGTTTCAGAACCTAGACCTTATCTCCAATCACTGTCCATGTTGAAGGTGATGCAGAAATCAGAACTCCTTCCCCATGGCAAGAAACCTTGTGGTTGGCATGTTGTCCAACGTTCAGTGTCGTTGAAACCAGTGTGGCCCATGAGGCCCCGCCCATGCTCACGGGCCACATTGGTCACAAACACACATTGTGACCCTCAGGCTGAGCCCAGTCCTCAAGTAAGGCCACTCAGTGGCTGGATGAAGAGATAGCATATTGGGCTTGCCATGCCCCTAGGCCCCAATTTTTAACCAGAGTTCGGATTGTCCCTTCAGTCTTCCCCACGGCTTTGCTTTGGAATTCCTCTTTTGGTGGGACACCTGAGGTAACAAAACTGAAATGAGTCCTCCCATCCCACAGATTGACGAAAAGCAATTGGGAATCGGGCCAAATCCTCAGAGAGGAAGATTCGTCCATGGCCCATGAGGCCTCCCCGACATTCCACGGCCATCACTGATACAAAATCCAGAGACAAAAGCCTGAGCAATCGCCACAGACTCGCACTTTCTTCATATCCTGTAGAGTTCTTCTCATGGTTTGTAGATCGGGCCTGCCATACCTACGTCCCCAAACCTAAGCTGAGTTTGTGTTTTCAGACTTCTGTCCTCAAAATCTTGGGCCACACACCCTCCAGGCTGGGCCCCTGGAGCCACACATTAGGACTGTGCCTACCAATCTATGGGAATTGTGCCCATTCCATGGTCCAAAATCGTACAAATTAGGAGAAACCTCCAACGACCCTTAGGCCATCCCAATAGTGTGGGTCACCCGGAACAAACAAGGGGTGTCTGACACCAGCTGATAATCGACCTCCACTCATACCATAGATGGATGTCGCCAGAGAAGAAGATTGAACCAGACAGGACCCTAGGCCATAATAGGATCCATTGCTATGGGTTACAGGCATGTGTCCTCAAAAGCCTGATTCCAATACGAGCATAGGGGTTTTCCTGAGGCACCCATCAGAACTCATCTCGTCTCCACAAGTAAACCTGTGCATGGGAGCCATGTCCAAAGCTTAGGAAAGTACTTCAGGTTGCCGGTGCCACCGCCCCATTCCAAGGCCCTCATGGACACAAAAACACATTAGGACACATCCTCAGGAAAGTCCGTTTCAACTCAGCCACCGAGGTTGCTCCCGCAGAGCCATCAGATCTAAACTGTCTTGTTGCTAGGAGACAATTGGAATGCGAGGCGGGCTTCCCAGGCATCCATCCGCGAACGGTGCTCTGGAGTCATTCCATATGGGATGTCCTGGAGCTGTCCAATAGGTCTCAATTGTCCGGAAGAAGGAATCCTGGAAGGGGGCATCCCACAACTCCCAACGTGGGAAAACCTCAATGGTCTCGAGATTCCGCTCCCTTCATGAAGCGGCCGTCATGCTCAGAAACTCCCACCTGAGCCAACGTCTGATCCTCGCCCTGACTTCAGATGCATGAGATATTGGTTCAGATCTGCAGGGGGTACCTGCCGTGCCCTCGCCCTGAAATCCAAGTCTAGCTTGTCTTCTCAGACTTCCATCCTCACACTCCTGGCCCCAAAGCCCTCAAGTTTGGCAATTCCGGACCCACAATGCAGCACTCTGCCTGCCCTCTAGAAAAAAAATGATTGCCTCATAAGCTGCCCAGGCACCTTAAATGAAGGTAAACCTACACAGCACTCGACTTTACCCAAATTATATAGTCTAACCTGGGCACTAATGCACTGTCGAACACAACCTGAGCCCGACCCCCTGACCAACACCCAGAAAGCTGACCGCACACTGAGCACATAAAACCCGCCATGGCCTTAGGTCATCATCTCTTCCCTACCTCAGTTTTCAGGCTTCAGAACCGAGACCTTATCTCCAATCACTGCCCAGGGGTGAGTCTGATGCAGAAATCAGAACTCCTCCTTACCCATGGCAAGAACCCTTGTGGTTGGCACGTTGTCCAACGATCAGTGTAGGAGAAACCCTGAGGCCCCGCCCATTCTTGAGTGCGACGAGGGCATACACACGCATTGTGACCCTCAGCATGAGTCCTGTCCTCTAGTAAGTCCTCTCAGTGGCTGGAACATAAGATGTCATAATGGGCTTGACATGTCCCTAGGCCCCAATTTTTAACCAGAATTCTGATTGTCCAGTCGCCCCTCCTAGGGCTCTACTCTGAAATCCCTCATTTGGTGGGACACCTGAGGTTAAAAAAGAAAACAACAACAACAACAACAACAACAAAATAAAACGGACTTCTTCCAACCCACAGAATGAACCCAAACTCTTTGGACGGGGCCAAACCACCAGAGAGTAAGACTCGTCCATTTCCTATGAAGTCACCCAGAAATTCCACGACCATGAGTGACACGATATCCCGAGACAAAAACTTGAGCAGGAGCCTCACACTCGCCCTTCTTTCAAATCCCGAAAAGTTCTCCTCATGGTCTGTAGATCAGTCCTGCCATACCTATGACCTGAAACATAAGCCGAGTTTGTGTTTTCAGACAACTGTCCAAAAGGGGCTGGACTACACAACCTACAGGCTCAGGCCCCTGGAGCCAAACCTGAGGACTGTACTTGCCCTCTCCAAGGGAATTGTGTGTGCCCATTCCAATGGCCACAACCCTTCTAATAGGATAAACCTCCAAAGTCCCTGATATATCTCAATAGTGGTAGCTTCCCAGGAAAAACAGGGGCAATCTGAGCCCAAATGAGCCCCTACCTGCACTCAGACCCATAGACAGATGTCCTCAGAGGTAAAAAGGAAAGAACAGGCCCTTAGGCACTAATCAGATCCGTTGCTTTGGTTTCCAGGCATCTCTCCTCAGAGGCCTGGATTTCAAAAGCAGCATATAGCTGTTTCTTGTTTCACCCATCAGAAAACATCTCATCTACACATGGGAAACTTGCACGTTGGAGCTGTGTCAAAGCCTCTGTTTAGGAGAACCCTTTAGGGCCCCAGTGCCACCGCTTCATTCCAAGGTCTCCATAGACACAAAAGCACATTCGGACCCATCCCCAGGGGTGTGCATTTCAACTCAGCATCCTCGGTAGCTCCCCACAGATCCAGGAGATCTAAACTGTCTTGTTGCTAGGAGACAATTGGAATGCGAGGTGGGCTACCCAGCCATCCATCCTTAGAACCCTGCTCAGAATCATTGGCCTGGAGCCAAACAACAGGTCTCAATTGTCCTGCCGAAGACTCTCTGCAGTTTGGAGCTTCTCACAACTCCCATCATGGGAAAACCCCCATGGCCTCGTGATGCCCCCCCCATTCATGAAGGGGCCATCAGGGACAGAAACTCCAACCTGAGCGATCGTCTGATCCTCGCCCTGACTTCAGATGCACGAGATCTCGATTCAGGTCTGTAGATTGTGCCTGCCATGGCCTCACCCAGAAACCTAAGCCTAGCTTGTGTTCTCAGACTTTTGTCGTCAGACTACTGGCCCACAAGGCCTCCAGTTTGGCAATCCAGAACTACAATGCAGCACTCTGCCTGCCCTCCAGATAAAAAACATTGTCCTCTGGGGCTACCCAGTAACCCCAAATGAGGATCAACCTGCACCGACCTTGGCTGTACCCCAAATACATAGGCTGACCAGGGCACTAATGCCCTTTCTGACACAGCCTGAGCCTGGACCCCCTGGCCCCTCCCAGACAGCTGGCCGCACACTGAGCACATCGAGCCGCCATGGCCTTAGGTCGTCATCTCTTCCCAACCTCGGTTTTCAGGTTTCAGAACCTAGACCTTATCTCCAATCACTGTCCATGTTGAAGGTGATGCAGAAATCAGAACTCCTTCCCCATGGCAAGAAACCTTGTGGTTGGCATGTTGTCCAACGTTCAGTGTCGTTGAAACCAGTGTGGCCCATGAGGCCCCGCCCATGCTCGCGGGCCACATTGGTCACAAACACACATTGTGACCCTCAGGCTGAGCCCAGTCCTCAAGTAAGGCCACTCAGTGGCTGATGAAGAGATAGCATATTGGGCTTGCCATGCCCCTAGGCCCCAATTTTTAACCATAGTTCGGATTGTCCCTTCAGTCTTCCCCATGGCTTTGCTTTGGAATTCCTCTTTTGGTGGGACACCTGAGGTAACAAAACTGAAATGAGTCCTCCCATCCCACAGATTGACGAAAAGCAATTGGGAATCGGGCCAAATCCTCAGAGAGGAAGATTCGTCCATGGCCCATGAGGCGTCCCCGACATTCCACGGCCATCACTGATACAAAATCCAGAGACAAAAGCCTGAGCAATCGCCACAGACTCGCACTTTCTTCATATCCTGTAGAGTTCTTCTCATGGTTTGTAGATCGGGCCTGCCATACCTACGTCCCCAAACCTAAGCTGAGTTTGTGGTCTCAGACTTCTGTCCTCAAAGTCTTGGGCCACACACCCTCCAGGCTGGGCCCCTGGAGCCACACATTAGGACTGTGCCTACCAATCCATGGGAATTCTGCCCATTCCATGGTCCAAAATCGTACAAATTAGGAGAAACCTCCAACGACCCTTAGGCCATCCCAATAGTGTGGGTCACCCGGAACAAACAAGGGGTGTCTGACACCAGCTGATAATCGACCTCCACTCATACCATAGATGGATGTCCCCAGAGAAGAAGATTGAACCAGACAGGACCCTAGGCCATAATAGGATCCATTGCTATGGGTTACAGGCATGTGTCCTCAAAAGCCTGATTCCAATACGAGCATAGGGGTTTTCCTGAGGCACCCATCAGAACTCATCTCGTCTCCACAAGTAAACCTGTGCATGGGAGCCATGTCCAAAGCTTAGGAAAGTACTTCAGGTTGCCGGTGCCACCGCCCCATTCCAAGGCCCTCATGGACACAAAAACACATTAGGACACATCCTCAGGAAAGTCCATTTCAACTCAGCCACCGAGGTTGCTCCCGCAGAGCCATCAGATCTAAACTGTCTTGTTGCTAGGAGACAATTGGAATGCGAGGCGGGCTTCCCAGGCATCCATCCGCGAACGGTGCTCTGGAGTCATTCCATATGGGATGTCCTGGAGCTGTCCAACAGGTCTCAATTGTCCGGAAGAAGGAATCCTGGAAGGGGGCATCCCACAACTCCCAACGTGGGAAAACCTCAATGGTCTCGAGATTCCGCTCCCTTCATGAAGCGGCCGTCATGCTCAGAAACTCCCACCTGAGCCAACGTCTGATCCTCGCCCTGACTTCAGATGCATGAGATATTGGTTCAGATCTGCAGGGGGTACCTGCCGTGCCCTCGCCCTGAAACCCAAGTCTAGCTTGTCTTCTCAGACTTCCATCCTCACACTCCTGGCCCCAAAGCCCTCAAGTTTGGCAATTCCGGACCCACAATGCAGCACTCTGCCTGCCCTCTAGAGAAAAAAATTATTGCCTCATGAGCTGACCAGGCACCTTAAATGTGGGTAAACCTACACAGCACTCGACTTTACCCAAATTATATAGTCTAACCTGGGCACTAATGCACTGTCGAACACATCCTGAGCCCGGACCTCCTGACAAACACCCAGAAATCTGACCGCACACTGAGCACATAAAACCCGCCATGGCCTTAGGTCATCATCTCTTCCATACCTCAGTTTTCAGGATTCAGAACCGAGACCTTATCTCCAATCACTGCCCAGGGGTGAGTCTGATGCAGAAATCAGAACTCCTCCTTACCCATGGCAAGAACCCTTGTGGTTGGCACGTTGTCCAAAGATCAGTGTAGGAGAAACCCTGAGGCCCCGCCCATTCTTGAGTGCGACGAGGGCATACACACGCATTGTGACCCTCAGCATGAGTCCTGTCCTCTAGTAAGTCCTCTCAGTGGCTGGACCATTAGATGTCATAATGGGCTTGACATGTCCCTAGGCCCCAATTTTTAACCAGATTTCTGATTGTCCAGTCGCCCCTCCAAGGGCTCTACTCTGAAATCCCTCATTTGGTGGGACACCTGAGGTTAAAAAAGAAAACAACAACAACAACAACAACAACAACAACAAAATAAAACGGACTTCTTCCAGCCCACAGAATGAACCCAAACTCTTTGGACGGGGCCAAACCACCAGAGAGTAAGACTCGTCCATTTCCCATGAAGTCACCCAGAAATTCCACGACCATGAGTGACACGATATCCCGAGACAAAAACTTGAGCAGGAGCCTAACACTCGCCCTTCTTTCAAATCCCGAAAAGTTCTCCTCATGGTCTGTAGATCAGTCCGGCCATACCTATGACCTGAAACATAAGCCGAGTTTGTGTTTTCAGACAACTGTCCAAAAGGGGCTGGACGACACAACCTACAGGCTCAGGCCCTTGGAGCCAAACCTGAAGACTGTACTTGCCCTCTCCAAGGGAATTGTGTGTGCCCATTCCAATGGCCACAACCCTTCTAATAGGATAAACCTCCAAAGTCCCTGATATATCTCAATAGTGGTAGCTTCCCAGGAAAAACAGGGGCAATCTGAGCCCAAATGAGCCCCTACCTGCACTCAGACCCATAGACAGATGTCCTCAGAGGTAAAAAGGAAAGAACAGGCCCCTAGGCACTAATCAGATCCATTGCTTTGGTTTCCAGGCATCTCTCCTCAGAGGCCTGGATTTCAAAAGCAGCATATAGCTGTTTCTTGTTTCACCCATCAGAAAACATCTCATCTACACATGGGAAACTTGCACGTTGGAGCTGTGTCAAAGCCTCTGTTTAGGAGAACCCTTTAGGGCCCCAGTGCCACCGCTTCATTCCAAGGTCTCCATAGACACAAAAGCACATTCGGACCCATCCCCAGGGGTGTGCATTTCAACTCAGCATCCTCGGTAGCTCCCCACAGATCCAGGAGATCTAAACTGCCTTGTTGCTAGGAGACAATTGGAACGCGAGGTGGGCTACCCAGCCATCCATCCTTAGAACCCTGCTCAGAATCATTGGCCTGGAGCCAAACAACAGGTCTCAATTGTCCTGCCGAAGACTCTCTGCAGTTTGGAGCTTCTCACAACTCCCATCATGGGAAAACCCCCATGGCCTCGTGATGCCCCCCCATTCATGAAGGGGCCATCAGGGACAGAAACTCCAACCTGAGCGATCGTCTGATCCTCGCCCTGACTTCAGATGCACGAGATCTCGATTCAGGTCTGTAGATTGTGCCTGCCATGGCCTCACCCAGAAACCTAAGCCTAGCTTGTGTTCTCAGACTTTTGTCGTCAGACTACTGGCCCACAAGGCCTCCAGTTTGGCAATCCAGAACTACAATGCAGCACTCTGCCTGCCCTCCAGATAAAAAACATTGTCCTCTGGGGCTACCCAGGAACCCCAAATGAGGATCAACCTGCACCGACCTTGGCTGTACCCCAAATACATAGGCTGACCAGGGCACTAATGCCCTTTCTGACACAGCCTGAGCCTGGACCCCCTGGCCCCTCCCAGACAGCTGGCCGCACACTGAGCACATCGAGCCGCCATGGCCTTAGGTCGTCATCTCTTCCCAACCTCGGTTTTCAGGTTTCAGAACCTAGACCTTATCTCCAATCACTGTCCATGTTGAAGGTGATGCAGAAATCAGAACTCCTTCCCCATGGCAAGAAACCTTGTGGTTGGCATGTTGTCCAACGTTCAGTGTCGTTGAAACCAGTGTGTCCCATGAGGCCCCGCCCATGCTCGCGGGCCACATTGGTCACAAACACACATTGTGACCCTCAGGCTGAGCCCAGTCCTCAAGTAAGGCCACTCAGTGGCTGGATGAAGAGATAGCATATTGGGCTTGCCATGCCCCTAGGCCCCAATTTTTAACCATAGTTCGGATTGTCCCTTCAGTCTTCCCCACGGCTTTGCTTTGGAATTCCTCTTTTGGTGGGACACCTGAGGTAACAAAACTGAAATGAGTCCTCCCATTACACAGATTGACGAAAAGCAATTGGGAATCGGGCCAAATCCTCAGAGAGGAAGATTCGTCCATGCCCATGAGGCGTCCCCGACATTCCACGGCCATCACTGATACAAAATCCAGAGACAAAAGCCTGAGCAATCGCCACAGACTCGCACTTTCTTCATATCCTGTAGAGTTCTTCTCATGGTTTGTAGATCGGGCCTGCCATACCTACGTCCCCAAACCTAAGCTGAGTTTGTGTTCTCAGACTTCTGTCCTCAAAGTCTTGGGCCACACACCCTCCAGGCTGGGCCCCTGGAGCCACACATTAGGACTGTGCCTACCAATCCATGGGAATTCTGCCCATTCCATGGTCCAAAATCGTACAAATTAGGAGAAACCTCCAACGACCCTTAGGCCATCCCAATAGTGTGGGTCACCCGGAACAAACAAGGGGTGTCTGACACCAGCTGATAATCGACCTCCACTCATACCATAGATGGATGTCCCCAGAGAAGAAGATTGAACCAGACAGGACCCTAGGCCATAATAGGATCCATTGCTATGGGTTACAGGCATGTGTCCTCAAAAGCCTGATTCCAATACGAGCATAGGCGTTTTCCTGAGGCACCCATCAGAACTCATCTCGTCTCCACAAGTAAACCTGTGCATGGGAGCCATGTCCAAAGCTTAGGAAAGTACTTCAGGTTGCCGGTGCCACCGCCCCATTCCAAGGCCCTCATGGACACAAAAACACATTAGGACACATCCTCAGGAAAGTCCATTTCAACTCAGCCACCGAGGTTGCTCCCGCAGAGCCATCAGATCTAAACTGTCTTGTTGCTAGGAGACAATTGGAATGCGAGGCGGGCTTCCCAGGCATCCATCCGCGAACGGTGCTCTGGAGTCATTCCATTGGGATGTCCTGGAGCTGTCCAATAGGTCTCAATTGTCCGGAAGAAGGAATCCTGGAAGGGGGCATCCCACAACTCCCAACGTGGGAAAACCTCAATGGTCTCGAGATTCCGCTCCCTTCATGAAGCGGCCGTCATGCTCAGAAACTCCCACCTGAGCCAACGTCTGATCCTCGCCCTGACTTCAGATGCATGAGATATGGGTTCAGATCTGCAGGGGGTACCTGCCGTGCCCTCGCCCTGAAACCCAAGTCTAGCTTGTCTTCTCAGACTTCCATCCTCACACTCCTGGCCCCAAAGCCCTCAAGTTTGGCAATTCCGGACCCACAATGCAGCACTCTGCCTGCCCTCTAGAAAAAAAAAAATTATTGCCTCATGAGCTGCCCAGGCACCTTAAAAGAGGTTAAACCTACACAGCACTCGACTTTACCCAAATTATATAGTCTAACCTGGGCACTAATGCACTGTCGAACACATCCTGAGCCCGGACCTCCTGACCAACACCCAGAAATCTGACCGCACACTGAGCACATAAAACCCGCCATGGCCTTAGGTCATCATCTCTTCCCTACCTCAGTTTTCAGGCTTCAGAACCGAAACCTTATCTCCAATCACTGCCCAGGGGTGAGTCTGATGCAGAAATCAGAACTCCTCCTTACCCATGGCAAGAACCCTTGTGGTTGGCACGTTGTGCAACGATCAGTGTAGGAGAAACCCTGAGGCCCCGCCCATTCTTGAGTGCGACGTGTTCATACACACGCATTGTGACCCTCAGCATGAGTCCTGTCCTCTAGTAAGTACTCTCAGTGGCTGGACCATAAGATGTCATAATGGGCTTGACATGTACCTAGGCCCCAATTTTTAACCAGATTTCTGATTGTCCAGTCGCCCCTCCTAGGGCTCTACTCTGAAATCCCTCATTTGGTGGGACACCTGAGGTTAAAAAAGAAAACAACAACAACAACAACAACAACAACAAAATAAAACGTACTTCTTCCTGCCCACAGAATGAACCCAAACTCTTTGGACGGGGCCAAACCACCAGAGAGTAAGACTCGTCCATTTCCCATGAAGTCACCCAGAAATTCCACGACCATGAGTGACACGATATCCCGAGACAAAAACTTGAGCAGGAGCCTCACACTCGCCCTTCTTTCAAATCCCGAAAAGTTCTCCTCATGGTCTGTAGAGCAGTCCTGCCATACCTATGACCTGAAACATAAGCCGAGTTTGTGTTTTCAGACAACTGTCCAAAAAGGGCTGGACTACACAACCTACAGGCTCAGGCCCCTGGAGCCAAACCTGAGGACTGTACTTGCCCTCTCCAAGGGAATTGTGTGTGCCCATTCCAATGGCCACAACCCTTCTAATAGGATAAACCTCCAAAGTCCCTGATATATCTCAATAGTGGTAGCTTCCCAGGAAAAACAGGGGCAATCTGAGCCCAAATGAGCCCCTACCTGCACTCAGACCCATAGACAGATGTCCTCAGAGGTAAAAAGGAAAGAACAGGCCCCTAGGCACTAATCAGATCCATTGCTTTGGTTTCCAGGCATCTCTCCTCAGAGGCCTGGATTTCAAAAGCAGCATATAGCTGTTTCTTGACTCACCCATCAGAAAACATCTCATCTACACATGGGAAACTTGCACGTTGGAGCTGTGTCAAAGCCTCTGTTTAGGAGAACCCTTTAGGGCCCCAGTGCCACCGCTTCATTCCAAGGTCTCCATAGACACAAAAGCACATTCGGACCCATCCCCAGGGGTGTGCATTTCAACTCAGCATCCTCGGTAGCTCCCCACAGATCCAGGAGATCTAAACTGTCTTGTTGCTAGGAGACAATTGGAATGCGAGGTGGGCTACCCAGCCATCCATCCTTAGAACCCTGCTCAGAATCATTGGCCTGGAGCCAAACAACAGGTCTCAATTGTCCTGCCGAAGACTCTCTGCAGTTTGGAGCTTCTCACAACTCCCATCATGGGAAAACACCCATGGCCTCGTGATGCCCCCCCATTCATGAAGGGGCCATCAGGGACAGAAACTCCAACCTGAGCGATCGTCTGATCCTCGCCCTGACTTCAGATGCACGAGATCTCGATTCAGGTCTGTAGATTGTGCCTGCCATGGCCTCACCCAGAAACCTAAGCCTAGCTTGTGTTCTCAGACTTTTGTCGTCAGACTACTGGCCCACAAGGCCTCCAGTTTGGCAATCCAGAACTACAATGCAGCACTCTGCCTGCCCTCCTGATAAAAAACATTGTCCTCTGGGGCTACCCAGTAACCCCAAATGAGGATCAACCTGCACCGACCTTGGCTGTACCCCAAATACATAGGCTGACCAGGGCACTAATGCCCTTTCTGACACAGCCTGAGCCTGGACCCCCTGGCCCCTCCCAGACAGCTGGCCACACACTGAGCACATCGAGCCGCCATGGCCTTAGGTCGTCATCTCTTCCCAACCTCGGTTTTCAGGTTTCAGAACCTAGACCTTATCTCCAATCACTGTCCATGTTGAAGGTGATGCAGAAATCAGAACTCCTTCCCCATGGCAAGAAACCTTGTGGTTGGCATGTTGTCCAACGTTCAGTGTCGTTGAAACCAGTGTGGCCCATGAGGCCCCGCCCATGCTCGCGGGCCACATTGGTCACAAACACACATTGTGACCCTCAGGCTGAGCCCAGTCCTCAAGTAAGGCCACTCAGTGGCTGGATGAAGAGATAGCATATTGGGCTTGCCATGCCCCTAGGCCCCAATTTTTAACCATAGTTCAGATTGTCCCTTCAGTCTTCCCCACGGCTTGGCTTTGGAATTCCTCTTTTGGTGGGACACCTGAGGTAACAAAACTGAAATGAGTCCTCCCATCCCACAGATTGACGAAAAGCAATTGGGAATCGGGCCAAATCCTCAGAGAGGAAGATTCGTCCATGGCCCATGAGGCCTCCCCGACATTCCACGGCCATCACTGATACAAAATCCAGAGACAAAAGCCTGAGCAATCGCCACAGACTCGCACTTTCTTCATATCCTGTAGAGTTCTTCTCATGGTTTGTAGATCGGGCCTGCCATACCTACGTCCCCAAACCTAAGCTGAGTTTGTGTTTTCAGACTTCTGTCCTCAAAGTCTTGGGCCACACACCCTCCAGGCTGGGCCTTGGAGCCACACATTAGGACTGTGCCTACCAATCCATGGGAATTCTGCCCATTCCATGGTCCAAAATCGTACAAATTAGGAGAAACCTCCAACGACCCTTAGGCCATCCCAATAGTGTGGGTCACCCGGAACAAACAAGGGGTGTCTGACACCAGCTGATAATCGACCTCCACTCATACCATAGATGGATGTCCCCAGAGAAGAAGATTGAACCAGACAGGACCCTAGGCCATAATAGGATCCATTGCTATGGGTTACAGGCATGTGTCCTCAAAAGCCTGATTCCAATACGAGCATAGGGCTTTTCCTGAGGCACCCATCAGAACTCATCTCGTCTCCACAAGTAAACCTGTGCATGGGAGCCATGTCCAAAGCTTAGGAAAGTACTTCAGGTTGCCGGTGCCACCGCCCCATTCCAAGGCCCTCATGGACACAAAAACACATTAGGACACATCCTCAGGAAAGTCCATTTCAACTCAGCCACCGAGGTTGCTCCCGCAGAGCCATCAGATCTAAACTGTCTTGTTGCTAGGAGACAATTGGAATGCGAGGCGGGCTTCCCAGGCATCCATCCGCGAACGGTGCTCTGGAGTCATTCCATATGGGATGTCCTGGAGCTGTCCAACAGGTCTCAATTGTCCGGAAGAAGGAATCCTGGAAGGGGGCATCCCACAACTCCCAACGTGGGAAAACCTCAATGGTCTCGAGATTCCGCTCCCTTCATGAAGCGGCCATCATGATCAGAATCTCCCACCTGAGCCAACGTCTGATCCTCGCCCTGACTTCAGATGCATGAGATATTGGTTCAGATCTGCAGGGGGTACCTGCCGTGCCCTCGCCCTGAAACCCAAGTCTAGCTTGTCTTCTCAGACTTCCATCCTCACACTCCTGGCCCCAAAGCCCTCAAGTTTGGCAATTCCGGACCCAAGATGCAGCACTCTGCCTGCCCTCTAGAGAAAAAAATTATTGCCTCATGAGCTGCCCAGGCACCTTAAATGAGGGTAAACCTACACAGCACTCGACTTTACCCAAATTATATAGTCTAACCTGGGCACTAATGCACTGTCGAACACATCCTGAGCCCAGACCTCCTGACCAACACCCAGAAAGCTGACCGCACACTGAGCACATAAAACCCGCCATGGCCTTAGGTCATCATCTCTTCCCTACCTCAGTTTTCAGGCTTCAGAACCGAGACCTTATCTCCAATCACTGCCCAGTGGTGAGTCTGATGCAGAAATCAGAACTCCTCCTTACCCATGGCAAAAACCCTTGTGGTTGGCATGTTGTCCAACGTTCAGTGTAGGAGAAACCAGCATTTACCCTGAGGCCCCGCCCATTCTGGAGTGCGACGAGGGCATACACAGGCATTGTGACCCTCAGCATGAGTCCTGTCCTCTAGTAAGTCCTCTCAGTGGCTGGACCATTAGATGTCATAATGGGCTTGACATGTCCCTAGGCCCCAATTTTTAACCATATTTCTGATTGTCCAGTCCCCCCTCCTAGGGCTCTACTCTGAAATCCCTCATTTGGTGGGACACCTGAGGTTAAAAAAGAAAACAACAACAACAACAACAACAAAATAAAACGGACTTCTTCCAGCCCACAGAATGAACCCAAACTCTTTGGACGGGGCCAAACCACCAGAGAGTAAGACTCGTCCATTTCCCATGAAGTCACCCAGAAATTCCACGACCATGAGTGACACGATATCCCGAGACAAAAACTTGAGCAGGAGCCTCACACTCGCCCTTCTTTCAAATCCCGAAAAGTTCTCCTCATGGTCTGTAGATCAGTCCTGCCATACCTATGACCTGAAACATAAGCCGAGTTTGTGTTTTCAGACAACTGTCCAAAAGGGCTGGACTACACAACCTACAGGCTCAGGCCCCTGGAGCCAAACCTGAGGACTGTACTTGCCCTCTCCAAGGGAATTGTGTGTGCCCATTCCAATGGCCACAACCCTTCTAATAGGATAAACCTCCAAAGTCCCTGATATATCTCAATAGTGGTAGCTTCCCAGGAAAAACAGGGGCAATCTGAGCCCAAATGAGCCCCTACCTGCACTCAGACCCATAGACAGATGTCCTCAAGGTAAAAAGGAAAGAACAGGCCCCTAGGCACTAATCAGATCCATTGCTTTGGTTTCCAGGCATCTCTCCTCAGAGGCCTGGTTTTCAAAAGCTGCATATAGCTGTTTCTTGTTTCACCCATCAGAAAACATCTCATCTACACATGGGAAACTTGCACGTTGGAGCTGTGTCAAAGCCTCTGTTTAGGAGAACCCTTTAGGGCCCCAGTGCCACCGCTTCATTCCAAGGTCTCCATAGACACAAAAGCACATTCGGACCCATCCCCAGGGGTGTGCATTTCAACTCAGCATCCTCGGTAGCTCCCCACAGATCCAGGAGATCTAAACTGTCTTGTTGCTAGGAGACAATTGGAACGCGAGGTGGGCTACCCAGCCATCCATCCTTAGAACCCTGCTCAGAATCATTGGCCTGGAGTCAAACAACAGGTCTCAATTGTCCTGCCGAAGACTCTCTGCAGTTTGGAGCTTCTCACAACTCCCATCATGGGAAAACCCCCATGGCCTCGTGATGCCCCCCCATTCATGAAGGGGCCATCAGGGACAGAAACTCCAACCTGAGCGATCGTCTGATCCTCGCCCTGACTTCAGATGCACGAGATCTCGATTCAGGTCTGTAGATTGTGCCTGCCATGGCCTCACCCAGAAACCTAAGCCTAGCTTGTGTTCTCAGACTTTTGTCGTCAGACTACTGGCCCACAAGGCCTCCAGTTTGGCAATCCAGAACTACAATGCAGCACTCTGCCTGCCCTCCAGATAAAAAACATTGTCCTCTGGGGCTACCCAGTAACCCCAAATGAGGATCAACCTGCACCGACCTTGGCTGTACCCCAAATACATAGGCTGACCAGGGCACTAATGCCCTTTCTGACACAGCCTGAGCCTGGACCCCCTGGCCCCTCCCAGACAGCTGGCCGCACACTGAGCACATCGAGCCGCCATGGCCTTAGGTCGTCATCTCTTCCCAACCTCGGTTTTCAGGTTTCAGAACCTAGACCTTATCTCCAATCACTGTCCATGTTGAAGGTGATGCAGAAATCAGAACTCCTTCCCCATGGCAAGAAACCTTGTGGTTGGCATGTTGTCCAACGTTCAGTGTCGTTGAAACCAGTGTGGCCCATGAGGCCCCGCCCATGCTCGCGGACCACATTGGTCACAAACACACATTGTGACCCTCAGGCTGAGCCCAGTCCTCAAGTAAGGCCACTCAGTAGCTGGATGAAGAGATAGCATATTGGGCTTGCCATGCCCCTAGGCCCCAATTTTTAACCATAGTTCGGATTGTCCCTTCAGTCTTCCCCACGGCTTGGCTTTGGAATTCCTCTTTTGGTGGGACACCTGAGGTAACAAAACTGAAATGAGTCCTCCCATCCCACAGATTGACGAAAAGCAATTGGGAATCGGGCCAAATCCTCAGAGAGGATGATTCGTCCATGGCCCATGAGGCCTCCCCGACATTCCACGGCCATCACTGATACAAAATCCAGAGACAAAAGCCTGAGCAATCGCCACAGACTCGCACTTTCTTCATATCCTGTAGAGTTCTTCTCATGGTTTGTAGATCGGGCCTGCCATACCTACGTCCCCAAACCTAAGCTGAGTTTGTGTTTTCAGACTTCTGTCCTCAAAGTCTTGGGCCACACACCCTCCAGGCTGGGCCCCTGGAGCCACACATTAGGACTGTGCCTACCAATCCATGGGAATTCTGCCCATTCCATGGTCCAAAATCGTACAAATTAGGAGAAACCTCCAACGACCCTTAGGCCATCCCAATAGTGTGGGTCACCCGGAACAAACAAGGGGTGTCTGACACCAGCTGATAATCGACCTCCACTCATACCATAGATGGATGTCCCCAGAGAAGAAGATTGAACCAGACAGGACCCTAGGCCATAATAGGATCCATTGCTTTGGGTTACAGGCATGTGTCCTCAAAAGCCTGATTCCAATACGAGCATAGGGGTTTTCCTGAGGCACCCATCAGAACTCATCTCGTCTCCACAAGTAAACCTGTGCATGGGAGCCATGTCCAAAGCTTAGGAAAGTACTTCAGGTTGCCGGTGCCACCGCCCCATTCCAAGGCCCTCATGGACACAAAAACACATTAGGACACATCCTCAGGAAAGTCCATTTCAACTCAGCCACCGAGGTTGCTCCCGCAGAGCCATCAGATCTAAACTGTCTTGTTGCTAGGAGACAATTGGAATGCGAGGCGGGCTTCCCAGGCATCCATCCGCGAACGGTGCTCTGGAGTCATTCCATATGGGATGTCCTGGAGCTGTCCAACAGGTCTCAATTGTCCGGAAGAAGGAATCCTGGAAGGGGGCATCCCACAACTCCCAACGTGGGAAAACCTCAATGGTCTCGAGATTCCGCTCCCTTCATGAAGCGGCCGTCATGCTCAGAAACTCCCACCTGAGCCAACGTCTGATCCTCGCCCTGACTTCAGATGCATGAGATATGGGTTCAGATCTGCAGGGGGTACCTGCCGTGCCCTCGCCCTGAAACCCAAGTCTAGCTTGTCTTCTCAGACTTCCATCCTCACACTCCTGGCCCCAAAGCCCTCAAGTTTGGCAATTCCGGACCCACAATGCAGCACTCTGCCTGCCCTCTAGAGAAAAAAATTATTGCCTCATGAGCTGCCCAGGCACCTTAAATGAGGGTAAACCTACACAGCACTCGACTTTACCCAAATTATATAGTCTAACCTGGGCACTAATGCACTGTCGAACACATCCTGAGCCCAGACCTCCTGACCAACACCCAGAAAGCTGACCGCACACTGAGCACATAAAACCCGCCATGGCCTTAGGTCATCATCTCTTCCCTACCTCAGTTTTCAGGATTCAGAACCGAGACCTTATCTCCAATCACTGCCCAGGGGTGAGTCTGATGCAGAAATCAGAACTCCTCCTTACCCATGGCAAGAACCCTTGTGGTTGGCACGTTGTCCAACGATCAGTGTAGGAGAAACCCTGAGGCCCCGCCCATTCTTGAGTGTGACGAGGGCATACACATGCATTGTGACCCTCAGCATGAGTCCTGTCCTCTAGTAAGTCCTCTCAGTGGCTGGACCATTAGATGTCATAATGGGCTTGACATGTCCCTAGGCCCCAATTTTTAACCAGATTTCTGATTGTCCAGTCGCCCCTCCTAGGCCTCTACTCTGAAATCCCTCATTTGGTGGGACACCTGAGGTTAAAAAAGAAAACAACAACAACAACAACAACAAAATAAAACGGACTTCTTCCAGCCCACAGAATGAACCCAAACTCTTTGGACGGGGCCAAACCACCAGAGAGTAAGACTCGTCCATTTCCCATGAAGTCACCCAGAAATTCCACGACCATGAGTGACACGATATCCCGAGACAAAAACTTGAGCAGGAGCCTCACACTCGCCCTTCTTTCAAATCCCGAAAAGTTCTCCTCATGGTCTGTAGATCAGTCCTGCCATACCTATGACCTGAAACATAAGCCGAGTTTGTGTTTTCAGACAACTGTCCAAAAAGGGCTGGACTACACAACCTACAGGCTCAGGCCCCTGGAGCCAAACCTGAGGACTGTACTTGCCCTCTCCAAGGGAATTGTGTGTGCCCATTCCAATGGCCACAACCCTTCTAATAGGATAAACCTCCAAAGTCCCTGATATATCTCAATAGTGGTAGCTTCCCAGGAAAAACAGCGGCAATCTGAGCCCAAATGAGCCCCTACCTGCACTCAGACCCATAGACAGATGTCCTCAGAGGTAAAAAGGAAAGAACAGGCCCCTAGGCACTAATCAGATCCATTGCTTTGGTTTCCAGGCATCTCTCCTCAGAGGCCTGGTTTTCAAAAGCTGCATATAGCTGTTTCTTGTTTCACCCATCAGAAAACATCTCATCTACACATGGGAAACTTGCACGTTGGAGCTGTGTCAAAGCCTCTGTTTAGGAGAACCCTTTAGGGCCCCAGTGCCACCGCTTCATTCCAAGGTCTCCATAGACACAAAAGCACATTCGGACCCATCCCCAGGGGTGTGCATTTCAACTCAGCATCCTCGGTAGCTCCCCACAGATCCAGGAGATCTAAACTGTCTTGTTGCTAGGAGACAATTGGAACGCGAGGTGGGCTACCCAGCCATCCATCCTTAGAACCCTGCTCAGAATCATTGGCCTGGAGCCAAACAACAGGTCTCAATTGTCCTGCCGAAGACTCTCTGCAGTTTGGAGCTTCTCACAACTCCCATCATGGGAAAACCCCCATGGCCTCGTGATGCCCCCCCATTCATGAAGGGGCCATCAGGGACAGAAACTCCAACCTGAGCGATCGTCTGATCCTCGCCCTGACTTCAGATGCACGAGATCTCGATTCAGGTCTGTAGATTGTGCCTGCCATGGCCTCACCCAGAAACCTAAGCCTAGCTTGTGTTCTCAGACTTTTGTCGTCAGACTACTGGCCCACAAGGCCTCCAGTTTGGCAATCCAGAACTACAATGCAGCACTCTGCCTGCCCTCCAGATAAAAAACATTGTCCTCTGGGGCTACCCAGTAACCCCAAATGAGGATCAACCTGCACCGACCTTGGCTGTACCCCAAATACATAGGCTGACCAGGGCACTAATGCCCTTTCTGACACAGCCTGAGCCTGGAACCCCTGGCCCCTCCCAGACAGCTGGCCGCACACTGAGCACATCGAGCCGCCATGGCCTTAGGTCGTCATCTCTTCCCAACCTCGGTTTTCAGGTTTCAGAACCTAGACCTTATCTCCAATCACTGTCCATGTTGAAGGTGATGCAGAAATCAGAACTCCTTCCCCATGGCAAGAAACCTTGTGGTTGGCATGTTGTCCAACGTTCAGTGTCGTTGAAACCAGTGTGGCCCATGAGGCCCCGCCCATGCTCGCGGACCACATTGGTCACAAACACACATTGTGACCCTCAGGCTGAGCCCAGTCCTCAAGTAAGGCCACTCAGTGGCTGGATGAAGAGATAGCATATTGGGCTTGCCATGCCCCTAGGCCCCAATTTTTAACCATAGTTTGGATTGTCCCTTCAGTCTTCCCCACGGCTTGGCTTTGGAATTCCTCTTTTGGTGGGACACCTGAGGTAACAAAACTGAAATGAGTCCTCCCATCCCACAGATTGACGAAAAGCAATTGGGAATCGGGCCAAATCCTCAGAGAGGAAGATTCGTCCATGGCCCATGAGGCCTCCCCGACATTCCACAGCCATCACTGATACAAAATCCAGAGACAAAAGCCTGAGCAATCGCCACAGACTCGCACTTTCTTCATATCCTGTAGAGTTCTTCTCATGGTTTGTAGATCGGGCCTGCCATACCTACGTCCCCAAACCTAAGCTGAGGTTGTGTTTTCAGACTTCTGTCCTCAAAGTCTTGGGCCACACACCCTCCAGGCTGGGCCCCTGGAGCCACATATTAGGACTGTGCCTACCAATCCATGGGAATTCTGCCCATTCCATGGTCCAAAATCGTACAAATTAGGAGAAACCTCCAACGACCCTTAGGCCATCCCAATAGTGTGGGTCACCCGGAACAAACAAGGGGTGTTTGACACCAGCTGATAATCGACCTCCACTCATACCATAGATGGATGTCCCCAGAGAAGAAGATTGAACCAGACAGGACCCTAGGCCATAATAGGATCCATTGCTTTGGGTTACAGGCATGTGTCCTCAAAAGCCTGATTCCAATACGAGCATAGGGGTTTTCCTGAGGCACCCATCAGAACTCATCTCGTCTCCACAAGTAAACCTGTGCATGGGAGCCATGTCCAAAGCTTAGGAAAGTACTTCAGGTTGCCGGTGCCACCGCCCCATTCCAAGGCCCTCATGGACACAAAAACACATTAGGACACATCCTCAGGAAAGTCCATTTCAACTCAGCCACCGAGGTTGCTCCCGCAGAGCCATCAGATCTAAACTGTCTTGTTGCTAGGAGACAATTGGAATGCGAGGCGGGCTTCCCAGGCATCCATCCGCGAACGGTGCTCTGGAGTCATTCCATATGGGATGTCCTGGAGCTGTCCAACAGGTCTCAATTGTCCGGAAGAAGGAATCCTGGAAGGGGGCATCCCACAACTCCCAACGTGGGAAAACCTCAATGGTCTCGAGATTCCGCTCCCTTCATGAAGCGGCCGTCATGCTCAGAAACTCCCACCTGAGCCAACGTCTGATCCTCGCCCTGACTTCAGATGCATGAGATATTGGTTCAGATCTGCAGGGGGTACCTGCCGTGCCCTCGCCCTGAAACCCAAGTCTAGCTTGTCTTCTCAGACTTCCATCCTCACACTCCTGGCCCCAAAGCCCTCAAGTTTGGCAATTCCGGACCCACAATGCAGCACTCTGCCTGCCCTCTAGAGAAAAAAATTATTGCCTCATGAGCTGCCCAGGCACCTTAAATGAGGGTAAACCTACACAGCACTCGACTTTACCCAAATTATATAGTCTAACCTGGGCACTAATGCACTGTCGAACACATCCTGAGCCCAGACCTCCTGACCAACACCCAGAAAGCTGACCGCACACTGAGCACATAAAACCCGCCATGGCCTTAGGTCATCATCTCTTCCCTACCTCAGTTTTCAGGCTTCAGAACCGAGACCTTATCTCCAATCACTGCCCAGGGGTGAGTGTGATGCAGAAATCAGAACTCCTCCTTACCCATGGCAAGAACCCTTGTGGTTGGCACGTTGTCCAACGATCAGTGTAGGAGAAACCCTGAGGCCCCGCCCATTCTTGAGTGCGACGAGGGCATACACACGCATTGTGACCCTCAGCATGAGTCCTGTCCTCTAGTAAGTCCTCTCAGTGGCTGGACCATTAGATGTCATAATGGGCTTGACATGTCCCTAGGCCCCAATTTTTAACCAGATTTCTGATTGTCCAGTCGCCCCTCCTAGGGCTCTACTCTGAAATCCCTCATTTGGTGGGACACCTGAGGTTAAAAAAGAAAACAACAACAACAACAACAACAAAATAAAACGGACTTCTTCCAGCCCACAGAATGAACCCAAACTCTTTGGACGGGGCCAAACCACCAGAGAGTAAGACTCGTCCATTTCCCATGAAGTCACCCAGAAATTCCACGACCATGAGTGACACGATATCCCGAGACAAAAACTTGAGCAGGAGCCTCACACTCGCCCTTCTTTCAAATCCCGAAAAGTTCTCCTCATGGTCTGTAGATCAGTCCTGCCATACCTATGACCTGAAACATAAGCCGAGTTTGTGTTTTCAGACAACTGTCCAAAAAGGGCTGGACTACACAACCTACAGGCTCAGGCCCCTGGAGCCAAACCTGAGGACTGTACTTGCCCTCTCCAAGGGAATTGTGTGTGCCCATTCCAATGGCCACAACCCTTCTAATAGGATAAACCTCCAAAGTCCCTGATATATCTCAATAGTGGTAGCTTCCCAGGAAAAACAGCGGCAATCTGAGCCCAAATGAGCCCCTACCTGCACTCAGACCCATAGACAGATGTCCTCAGAGGTAAAAAGGAAAGAACAGGCCCCTAGGCACTAATCAGATCCATTGCTTTGGTTTCCAGGCATCTCTCCTCAGAGGCCTGGTTTTCAAAAGCTGCATATAGCTGTTTCTTGTTTCACCCATCAGAAAACATCTCATCTACACATGGGAAACTTGCACGTTGGAGCTGTGTCAAAGCCTCTGTTTAGGAGAACCCTTTAGGGCCCCAGTGCCACCGCTTCATTCCAAGGTCTCCATAGACACAAAAGCACATTCGGACCCATCCCCAGGGGTGTGCATTTCAACTCAGCATCCTCGGTAGCTCCCCACAGATCCAGGAGATCTAAACTGTCTTGTTGCTAGGAGACAATTGGAACGCGAGGTGGGCTACCCAGCCATCCATCCTTAGAACCCTGCTCAGAATCATTGGCCTGGAGCCAAACAACAGGTCTCAATTGTCCTGCCGAAGACTCTCTGCAGTTTGGAGCTTCTCACAACTCCCATCATGGGAAAACCCCCATGGCCTCGTGATGCCCCCCCATTCATGAAGGGGCCATCAGGGACAGAAACTCCAACCTGAGCGATCGTCTGATCCTCGCCCTGACTTCAGATGCACGAGATCTCGATTCAGGTCTGTAGATTGTGCCTGCCATGGCCTCACCCAGAAACCTAAGCCTAGCTTGTGTTCTCAGACTTTTGTCGTCAGACTACTGGCCCACAAGGCCTCCAGTTTGGCAATCCAGAACTACAATGCAGCACTCTGCCTGCCCTCCAGATAAAAAACATTGTCCTCTGGGGCTACCCAGTAACCCCAAATGAGGATCAACCTGCACCGACCTTGGCTGTACCCCAAATACATAGGCTGACCAGGGCACTAATGCCCTTTCTGACACAGCCTGAGCCTGGACCCCCTGGCCCCTCCCAGACAGCTGGCCGCACACTGAGCACATCGAGCCGCCATGGCCTTAGGTCGTCATCTCTTCCCAACCTCGGTTTTCAGGTTTCAGAACCTAGACCTTATCTCCAATCACTGTCCATGTTGAAGGTGATGCAGAAATCAGAACTCCTTCCCCATGGCAAGAAACCTTGTGGTTGGCATGTTGTCCAACGTTCAGTGTCGTTGAAACCAGTGTGGCCCATGAGGCCCCGCCCATGCTAGCGGACCACATTGGTCACAAACACACATTGTGACCCTCAGGCTGAGCCCAGTCCTCAAGTAAGGCCACTCAGTGGCTGGATGAAGAGATAGCATATTGGGCTTGCCATGCCCCTAGGCCCCAATTTTTAACCATAGTTTGGATTGTCCCTTCAGTCTTCCCCACGGCTTGGCTTTGGAATTCCTCTTTTGGTGGGACACCTGAGGTAACAAAACTGAAATGAGTCCTCCCATCCCACAGATTGACGAAAAGCAATTGGGAATCGGGCCAAATCCTCAGAGAGGAAGATTCGTCCATGGCCCATGAGGCCTCCCCGACATTCCACAGCCATCACTGATACAAAATCCAGAGACAAAAGCCTGAGCAATCGCCACAGACTCGCACTTTCTTCATATCCTGTAGAGTTCTTCTCATGGTTTGTAGATCGGGCCTGCCATACCTACGTCCCCAAACCTAAGCTGAGGTTGTGTTTTCAGACTTCTGTCCTCAAAGTCTTGGGCCACACACCCTCCAGGCTGGGCACCTGGAGCCACATATTAGGACTGTGCCTACCAATCCATGGGAATTCTGCCCATTCCATGGTCCAAAATCGTACAAATTAGGAGAAACCTCCAACGACCCTTAGGCCATCCCAATAGTGTGGGTCACCCGGAACAAACAAGGGGTGTCTGACACCAGCTGATAATCGACCTCCACTCATACCATAGATGGATGTCCCCAGAGAAGAAGATTGAACCAGACAGGACCCTAGGCCATAATAGGATCCATTGCTTTGGGTTACAGGCATGTGTCCTCAAAAGCCTGATTCCAATACGAGCATAGGGGTTTTCCTGAGGCACCCATCAGAACTCATCTCGTCTCCACAAGTAAACCTGTGCATGGGAGCCATGTCCAAAGCTTAGGAAAGTACTTCAGGTTGCCGGTGCCACCGCCCCATTCCAAGGCCCTCATGGACACAAAAACACATTAGGACACATCCTCAGGAAAGTCCATTTCAACTCAGCCACCGAGGTTGCTCCCGCAGAGCCATCAGATCTAAACTGTCTTGTTGCTAGGAGACAATTGGAATGCGAGGCGGGCTTCCCAGGCATCCATCCGCGAACGGTGCTCTGGAGTCATTCCATATGGGATGTCCTGGAGCTGTCCAACAGGTCTCAATTGTCCGGAAGAAGGAATCCTGGAAGGGGGCATCCCACAACTCCCAACGTGGGAAAACCTCAATGGTCTCGAGATTCCGCTCCCTTCATGAAGCGGCCGTCATGCTCAGAAACTCCCACCTGAGCCAACGTCTGATCCTCGCCCTGACTTCAGATGCATGAGATATTGGTTCAGATCTGCAGGGGGTACCTGCCGTGCCCTCGCCCTGAAACCCAAGTCTAGCTTGTCTTCTCAGACTTCCATCCTCACACTCCTGGCCCCAAAGCCCTCAAGTTTGGCAATTCCGGACCCACAATGCAGCACTCTGCCTGCCCTCTAGAGAAAAAAATTATTGCCTCATGAGCTGCCCAGGCACCTTAAATGAGGGTAAACCTACACAGCACTCGACTTTACCCAAATTATATAGTCTAACCTGGGCACTAATGCACTGTCGAACACATCCTGAGCCCAGACCTCCTGACCAACACCCAGAAAGCTGACCGCACACTGAGCACATAAAACCCGCCATGGCCTTAGGTCATCATCTCTTCCCTACCTCAGTTTTCAGGCTTCAGAACCGAGACCTTATCTCCAATCACTGCCCAGGGGTGAGTGTGATGCAGAAATCAGAACTCCTCCTTACCCATGGCAAGAACCCTTGTGGTTGGCACGTTGTCCAAGGATCAGTGTAGGAGAAACCCTGAGGCCCCGCCCATTCTTGAGTGCGACGAGGGCATACACACGCATTGTGACCCTCAGCATGAGTCCTGTCCTCTAGTAAGTCCTCTCAGTGGCTGGACCATTAGATGTCATAATGGGCTTGACATGTCCCTAGGCCCCAATTTTTAACCAGATTTCTGATTGTCCAGTCGCCCCTCCTAGGGCTCTACTCTGAAATCCCTCATTTGGTGGGACACCTGAGGTTAAAAAAGAAAACAACAACAACAACAACAACAAAATAAAACGGACTTCCTCCAGCCCACAGAATGAACCCAAACTCTTTAGACGGGGCCAAACCACCAGAGAGTAAGACTCGTCCATTTCCCATGAAGTCACCCAGAAATTCCACGACCATGAGTGACACGATATCCCAGGACAAAAACTTGAGCAGGAGCTTCACACTCGCCCTTCTTTCAAATCCCGAAAAGTTCTCCTCATGGTCTGTAGATCAGTCCTGCCATACCTATGACCTGAAACATAAGCCGAGTTTGTGTTTTCAGACAACTGTCCAAAAAGGGCTGGACGACACAACCTACAGGCTCAGGCCCCTGGAGCCAAACCTGAGGACTGTACTTGCCCTCTCCAAGGGAATTGTGTGTGCCCATTCCAATGGCCACAACCCTTCTAATAGGATAAACCTCCAAAGTCCCTGATATATCTCAATAGTGGTAGCTTCCCAGGAAAAACAGGGGCAATCTGAGCCCAAATGAGCCCCTACCTGCACTCAGACCCATAGACAGATGTCCTCAGAGGTAAAAAGGAAAGAACAGGCCCCTAGGCACTAATCAGATCCATTGCTTTGGTTTCCAGGCATCCTCCTTAGAGGCCTGGATTTCAAAAGCAGCATATAGCTGTTTCTTGTTTCACCCATCAGAAAACATCTCATCTACACATGGGAAACTTGCACGTTGGAGCTGTGTCAAAGCCTCTGTTTAGGAGAACCCTTTAGGGCCCGAGGGCCACCGCTTCATTCCAAGGTCTCCATAGACACAAAAGCACATTCGGACCCATCCCCAGGGGTGTGCATTTCAACTCAGCATCCTCGGTAGCTCCCCACAGATCCAGGAGATCTAAACTGTCTTGTTGCTAGGAGACAATTGGAATGCGAGGTGGGCTACCCAGCCATCCATCCTTAGAACCCTGCTCAGAATCATTGGCCTGGAGCCAAACAACAGGTCTCAATTGTCCTGCCGAAGACTCTCTGCAGTTTGGAGCTTCTCACAACTCCCATCATGGGAAAACCCCCATGGCCTCCTGATGCCCCCCCATTCATGTAGGGGCCATCAGGGACAGAAACTCCAACCTGAGCGATAGTCTGATCCTCGCCCTGACTTCAGATGCATGAGATCTCGATTCAGGTCTGTAGATTGTGCCTGCCATGGCCTCACCCAGAAACCTAAGCCTAGCTTGTGTTCTCAGTCTTTTGTCGTCAGACTACTGGCCCACAAGGCCTCCAGTTTGGCAATCCAGAACTACAATGCAGCACTCTGCCTGCCCTCCAGATAAAAAACATTGTCCTCTGGGGCTACCCAGTAACCCCAAATGAGGATCAACCTGCACCGACCTTGCCTGTACCCCAAATACATAGGCTGACCAGGGCACTAATGCCCTTTCTGACACAGCCTGAGCCTGGACCCCCTGGCCCCTCCCAGACAGCTGGCCGCACACTGAGCACATCGAGCCGCCATGGCCTTAGGTCGTCATCTCTTCCCAACCTTGGTTTTCAGGTTTCAGAACCTAGACCTTATCTCCAGTCACTGTCCATGTTGAAGGTGATGCAGAAATCAGAACTCCTTCTCCATGGCAAGAAACCTTGTGGTTAGCATGTTGTCCAACGTTCAGTGTCGTTGAAACCAGTGTGGCCCATGAGGCCCAGCCCATGCTCGCGGGCCACATTGGTCACAAACACACATTGTGACCCTCAGGCTGAGCCCAGTCCTCAAGTAAGGCCACTCAGTGGCTGGATGAAGAGATAGCATATTGGGCTTGCCATGCCCCTAGGCCCCAATTTTTAACCATAGTTCGGATTGTCCTTTAAGTCTTCCCCATGGCTTGGCGTTGGAATTCCTCTTTTGGTGGGACACCTGATGTAACAAAACTGAAATGAGTCCTCCCATCCCACAGATGGACGAAAAGCAATTGGGAATCGGGCCAAATCCTCAGAGAGGAAGATTCGTCCATGGCCCATGAGGCCTCCCCGACATTCCACGGCCATCACTGATACAAAATCCAGAGACAGAAGCCTGAGCAATCGCCACAGACTCGCACTTTCTTCATATCCTGTAGAGTTCTTCTCATGGTTTGTAGATCGGACCTGGCATGCCTACGTCCCCAAACCTAAGCTGAGTTTGTGTTTTCAGACTTCTGTCCTCAAAGTCTTGGGCCACACACCCTCCAGGCTGGGCCCCTGGAGCCACACATTAGGACTGTGCCTACCAATCCATGGGAATTCTGCCCATTCCATGGTCCAAAATCGTACAAATTAGGAGAAACCTCCAACGACCCTTAGGCCATCCCAATAGTGTGGGTCACGTGGAACAAACAAGGGGTGTCTGACACCAGCTGATAATCGACCTCCACTCATACCATAGATGGATGTCCCCAGAGAAGAAGATTGAACCAGACAGGACCCTAGGCCATAATAGGATCCATTGCTATGGGTTACAGGCATGTGTCCTCAAAAGCCTGATTCCAATACGAGCATAGGGGTTTTCCTGAGGCACCCATTAGAACTCATCTCGTCTCCACAAGTAAACCTGTGCATGGGAGCCATGTCCAAAGCTTAGGAAAGTACTTCAGGTTGCCGGTGCCACCGCCTCATTCCAAGGCCCTCATGGACACAAAAACACATTAGGACACATCCTCAGGAAAGTCCATTTCAACTCAGCCACCGAGGTTGCTCCCGCAGAGCCATCAGATCTAAACTGTCTTGTTGCTAGGAGACAATTGGAATGCGAGTCGGGCTTCCCAGGCATCCATCCGCGAACGGTGCTCTGGAGTCATTCCATATGGGATGTCCTGGAGCTGTCTAACAGGTCTCAATTGTCCGGAAGAAGGAATCCTGGAAGGGGGCATCCCACAACTCCCAACGTGGGAAAACCTCAATGGTCTCGAGATTCCGCTCCCTTCATGAAGCGGGCGTCATGCTCAGAAACTCCCACCTGAGCCAACGTCTGATCCTCGCCCTGACTTCAGATGCATGAGATATTGGTTCAGATCTGCAGGGGGTACCTGCCGTGCCCTCGCCCTGAAACCCAAGTCTAGCTTGTCTTCTCAGACTTCCATCCTCACACTACTGGCCCCAAAGCCCTCAAGTTTGGCAATTCCGGACCCACAATGCAGCACTCTGCCTGCCCTCTAGAAAAAAAAAATGATTGCCTCATGAGCTGCCCAGGCACCTTAAATGAGGGTAAACCTACACAGCACTCGACTTTACCCAAATTATATAGTCTAACCTGGGCACTAATGCACTGTCGAACACATCCTGAGCCCGGACCTCCTGACCAACACCCAGAAAGCTGACCGCACACCGAGCACATAAAACCCGCCATGGCCTTAGGTCATCATCTCTTCCCTACCACAGTTTTCAGGCTTCAGAACCGAGACCTTATCTCCAATCACTGCCCAGGGGTGAGTCTGATGCAGAAATCAGAACTCCTCCTTACCCATGGCAAGAACCCTTGTGGTTGGCACGTTGTCCAAGGATCAGTGTAGGAGAAACCCTGAGGCCCCGCCCATTCTTGAGTGCGACGAGGGCATACACACGCATTGTGACCCTCAGCATGAGTCCTGTCCTCTAGTAAGTCCTCTCAGTGGCTGGACCATTAGATGTCATAATGGGCTTGACATGTCCCTAGGCCCCAATTTTTAACCAGATTTCTGATTGTCCAGTCGCCCCTCCTAGGGCTCTACTCTGAAATCCCTCATTTGGTGGGACACCTGAGGTTAAAAAAGAAAACAACAACAACAACAAAATAAAACGGACTTCTTCCAGCCCACAGAATGAACCCAAACTCTTTGGACGGGGCCAAACCACCAGAGAGTAAGACTCGTCCATTTCCCATGAAGTCACCCAGAAATTCCACGACCATGAGTGACACGATATCCCGAGACAAAAACTTGAGCAGGAGCCTCACACTCGCCCTTCTTTCAAATCCCGAAAAGTTCTCCTCATGGTCTGTAAATCAGTCCTGCCATACCTATGACCTGAAACATAAGCCGAGTTTGTGTTTTCAGACAACTGTCCAAAAAGGGCTGGACGACACAACCTACAGGCTCAGGCCCCTGGAGCCAAACCTGAGGACTGTACTTGCCCTCTCCAAGGGAATTGTGTGTGCCCATTCCAATGGCCACAACCCTTCTAATAGGATAAACCTCCAAAGTCCCTGATATATCTCAATAGTGGTAGCTTCCCAGGAAAAACAGGGGCAATCTGAGCCCAAATGAGCCCCTACCTGCACTCAGACCCATAGACAGATGTCCCCAGAGGTAAAAAGGAAAGAACAGGCCCCTAGGCACTAATCAGATCCATTGCATTGGTTTCCAGGCATCTCTCCTCAGAGGCCTGGATTTCAAAAGCAGCATATAGCTGTTTCTTGTTTCACCCATCAGAAAACATCTCATCTACACATGGGAAACTTGCACGTTGGAGCTGTGTCAAAGCCTCTGTTTAGGAGAACCCTTTAGGGCCCCAGTGCCACCGCTTCATTCCAAGGTCTCCATAGACACAAAAGCACATTCGGACCCATCCCCAGGGGTGTGCATTTCAACTCAGCATCCTCGGTAGCTCCCCACAGATCCAGGAGATCTAAACTGTCTTGTTGCTAGGAGACAATTGGAACGCGAGGTGGGCTACCCAGCCATCCATCCTTAGAACCCTGCTCAGAATCATTGGCCTGGAGCCAAACAACAGGTCTCAATTGTCCTGCCGAAGACTCTCTGCAGTTTGGAGCTTCTCACAACTCCCATCATGGGAAAACCCCCATGGCCTCGTGATGCCCCCCCATTCATGAAGGGGCCATCAGGGACAGAAACTCCAACCTGAGCGATCGTCTGATCCTCGCCCTGACTTCAGATGCACGAGATCTCGATTCAGGTCTGTAGATTGTGCCTGCCATGGCCTCACCCAGAAACCTAAGCCTAGCTTGTGTTCTCAGACTTTTGTCGTCAGACTACTGGCCCACAAGGCCTCCAGTTTGGCAATCCAGAACTACAATGCAGCACTCTGCCTGCCCTCCAGATAAAAAACATTGTCCTCTGGGGCTACCCAGTAACCCCAAATGAGGATCAACCTGCACCGACCTTGCCTGTACCCCAAATACATAGGCTGACCAGGGCACTAATGCCCTTTCTGACACAGCCTGAGCCTGGACCCCCTGGCCCCTCCCAGACAGCTGGCCGCACACTGAGCACATCGAGCCGCCATGGCCTTAGGTCGTCATCTCTTCCCAACCTCGGTTTTCAGGTTTCAGAACCTAGACCTTATCTCCAATCACTGCCCAGGTTGAAGGTGACGCAGAAATCAGAACTCCTTCCCCATGGCAAGAAACCTTGTGGTTGGCATGTTGTCCAACGTTCAGTGTCGTTGAAACCAGTGTGTCCCATGAGGCCCCGCCCATGCTCGCGGGCCACATTGGTCACAAACACACTTTGTGACCCTCAGGCTGAGCCCAGTCCTCAAGTAAGGCCACTCAGTGGCTGGATGAAGAGATAGCATATTGGGCTTGCCATGCCCCTAGGCCCCAATTTTTCACCATAGTTCGGATTGTCCCTTCAGTCTTCCCCACGGCTTTGCTTTGGAATTCCTCTTTTGGTGGGACACCTGAGGTAACAAAACTGAAATGAGTCCTCCCATCCCACAGATTGACGAAAAGCAATTGGGAATCGGGCCAAATCCTCAGAGAGGAAGATTCGTCCATGGCCCATGAGGCCTCCCCGACATTCCACGGCCATCACTGATACAAAATCCAGAGAAAAAAGCCTGAGCAATCGCCACAGACTCGCACTTTCTTCATATCCTGTAGAGTTCTTCTCATGGTTTGTAGATCGGGCCTGCCATACCTACGTCCCCAAACCTAAGCTGAGGTTGTGTTTTCAGACTTCTGTCCTCAAAGTCTTGGTCCACACACCCTCCAGGCTGGGCCCCTGGAGCCACATATTAGGACTGTGCCTACCAATCCATGGGAATTCTGCCCATTCCATGGTCCAAAATCGTACAAATTAGGAGAAACCTCCAACGACCCTTAGGCCATCCCAATAGTGTGGGTCACCCGGAACAAACAAGGGGTGTCTGACACCAGCTGATAATCGACCTCCACTCATACCATAGATGGATGTCCCCAGAGAAGAAGATTGAACCAGACAGGACCCTAGGCCATAATAGGATCCATTGCTTTGGGTTACAGGCATGTGTCCTCAAAAGCCTGATTCCAATACGAGCATAGGGGTTTTCCTGAGGCACCCATCAGAACTCATCTCGTCTCCACAAGTAAACCTGTGCATGGGAGCCATGTCCAAAGCTTAGGAAAGTACTTCAGGTTGCCGGTGCCACCGCCCCATTCCAAGGCCCTCATGGACACAAAAACACATTAGGACACATCCTCAGGAAAGTCCATTTCAACTCAGCCACCGAGGTTGCTCCCGCAGAGCCATCAGATCTAAACTGTCTTGTTGCTAGGAGACAATTGGAATGCGAGGCGGGCTTCCCAGGCATCCATCCGCGAACGGTGCTCTGGAGTCATTCCATATGGGATGTCCTGGAGCTGTCCAACAGGTCTCAATTGTCTGGAAGAAGGAATCCTGGAAGGGGGCATCCCACAACTCCCAACGTGGGAAAACCTCAATGGTCTCGAGATTCCGCTCCCTTCATGAAGCAGCCGTCATGCTCAGAAACTCCCACCTGAGCCAACGTCTGATCCTCGCCCTGACTTCAGATGCATGAGATATTGGTTCAGATCTGCAGGGGGTACCTGCCGTGCCCTCGCCCTGAAACCCAAGTCTAGCTTGTCTTCTCAGACTTCCATCCTCACACTCCTGGCCCCAAAGCCCTCAAGTTTGGCAATTCCGGACCCACAATGCAGCACTCTGCCTGCCCTCTAGAGAAAAAAATTATTGCCTCATGAGCTGCCCAGGCACCTTAAATGAGGGTAAACCTACACAGCACTCGACTTTACCCAAATTATCTAGTCTAACCTGGGCACTAATGCACTGTCGAACACATCCTGAGCCCGGACCTCCTGACCAACACCCAGAAAGCTGACCGCACACTGAGCACATAAAACCCGCCATGGCCATAGGTCATCATCTCTTCCCTACCTCAGTTTTCAGGCTTCAGAACCGAGACCTTATCTCCAATCACTGCCCAGGGGTGAGTCTGATGCAGAAATCAGAACTCCTCCTTACCCATGGCAAGAACCCTTGTGGTTGGCACGTTGTCCAACGATCAGTGTAGGAGAAACCCTGAGGCCCCGCCCATTCTTGAGTGCGATGAGGGCATACACACGCATTGTGACCCTCAGCATGAGTCCTGTCCTCTAGTAAGTCCTCTTAGTGGCTGGACAATTAGATGTCATAATGGGCTTGACATGTCCCTAGGCCCCAATTTTTAACCAGATTTCTGATTGTCCAGTCGCCCCTCCTAGGGCTCTACTCTGAAATCCCTCATTTGGTGGGACACCTGAGGTTAAAAAAGAAAACAACAACAACAACAACAACAAAATAAAACGGACTTCTTCCAGCCCACAGAATGAACCCAAACTCTTTGGACGGGGCCAAACCAGCAGAGAGTAAGACTCGTCCATTTCCCATGAAGTCACCCAGAAATTCCACGACCATGAGTGACACGATATCCCGAGACAAAAACTTGAGCAGGAGCCTCACACTCGCCCTTCTTTCAAATCCCGAAAAGTTCTCCTCATGGTCTGTAGATCAGTCCTGCCATACCTATGACCTGAAACATAAGCCGAGTTTGTGTTTTCAGACAACTGTCCAAAAAGGGCTGGACGACACAACCTACAGGCTCAGGCCCCTGGAGCCAAACCTGAGGACTGTACTTGCCCTCTCCAAGGGAATTGTGTGTGCCCATTCCAATGGCCACAACCCTTCTAATAGGATAAACCTCCAAATTCCCTGATATATCTCAATAGTGGTAGCTTCCCAGGAAAAACAGGGGCAATCTGAGCCCAAATGAGCCCCTACCTGCACTCAGACCCATAGACAGATGTCCTCATAGGTAAAAAGGAAAGAACAGGCCCCTAGGCACTAATCAGATCCATTGCTTTGGTTTCCAGGCATCTCTCCTCTGAGGCCTGGATTTCAAAAGCAGCATATAGCTGTTTCTTGTTTCACCCATCAGAAAACATCTCATCTACACATGGGAAACTTGCACGTTGGAGCTGTGTCAAAGCCTCTGTTTAGGAGAACCCTTTAGGGCCCCAGAGCCACCGCTTCATTCCAAGGTCTCCATAGACACAAAAGCACATTCGGACCCATCCCCAGGGGTGTGCATTTCAACTCAGCATCCTCGGTAGCTCCCCACAGATCCAGGAGATCTAAACTGTCTTGTTGCTAGGAGACAATTGGAATGCGAGGTGGGCTACCCAGCCATCCATTCTTAGAACCCTGCTCAGAATCATTGGCCTGGAGCCAAACAACAGGTCTCAATTGTCCTGCCGAAGACTCTCTGCAGTTTGGAGCTTCTCACAACTCCCATCATGGGAAAACCCCCATGGCCTCGTGATGCCCCCCCATTCATGAAGGGGCCATCAGGGACAGAAACTCCAACCTGAGCGATCGTCTGATCCTCGCCCTGACTTCAGATGCACGAGATCTCGATTCAGGACTGTAGATTGTGCCTGCCATGGCCTCACCCAGAAACCTAAGCCTAGCTTGTGTTCTCAGACTTTTGTCGTCAGACTACTGGCCCACAAGGCCTCCAGTTTGGCAATCCAGAACTACAATGCAGCACTCTGCCTGCCCTCCAGTTAAAAAACATTGTCCTCTGGGGCTACCCAGTAACCCCAAATGAGGATCAACCTGCACCGACCTTGGATGTACCCCAAATACATAGGCTGACCAGGGCACTAATGCCCTTTCTGACACAGCCTGAGCCTGGACCCCCTGGCCCCTCCCAGACAGCTGGCCGCACACTGAGCACATCGAGCCGCCATGGCCTTAGGTCGTCATCTCTTCCCAACCTCGGTTTTCAGGTTTCAGAACCTAGACCTTATCTCCAATCACTGCCCAGGGTTGAAGGTGATGCAGAAATCAGAACTCCTTCCCCATGGCAAGAAACCTTGTGGTTGGCATGTTGTCCAACGTTCAGTGTCGTTGAAACCAGTGTGGCCCATGAGGCCCCGCCCATGCTCGCGGGCCACATTGGTCACAAACACACATTGTGACACTCAGGCTGAGCCCAGTCCTCAAGTAAAGCCACTCAGTGGCTGGATGAAGAGATAGCATATTGGGCTTGCCATGCCCCTAGGCCCCAATTTTTAACCATAGTTCGGTTTGTCCCTTCAGTCTTCCCCACGGCTTTGCTTTGGAATTCCTCTTTTGGTGGGACACCTGAGGTAACAAAACTGAAATGAGTCCTCCCATCCCACAGATTGACGAAAAGCAATTGGGAATCGGGCCAAATCCTCAGAGAGGAAGATTCGTCCATGGCCCATGAGGCCTCCCCGACATTCCACGGCCATCACTGATACAAAATCCAGAGACAAAAGCCTGAGCAATCGCCACAGACTCGCACTTTCTTCATATCCTGTAGAGTTCTTCTCATGGTTTGTAGATCGGGCCTGCCATACCTACGTCCCCAAACCTAAGCTGACTTTGTGTTTTCAGACTTCTGTCCTCAAAGTCTTGGGCCACACACCCTCCAGGCTGGGCCCCTGGAGCCACACATTAGGACTGTGCCTACCAATCCATGGGAATTCTGCCCATTCCATGGTCCAAAATCGTACAAATTAGGAGAAACCTCCAACGACCCTTAGGCCATCCCAATAGTGTGGGTCACCCGGAACAAACAAGGGGTGTCTGACACCAGCTGATAATCGACCTCCACTCATACCATAGATGGATGTCCCCAGAGAAGAAGATTGAACCAGACAGGACCCTAGGCCATAATAGGATCCATTGCTTTGGGTTACAGGCATGTGTCCTCAAAAGCCTGATTCCAATACGAGCATAGGGGTTTTCCTGAGGCACCCATTAGAACTCATCTCGTCTCCACAAGTAAACCTGTGCATGGGAGCCATGTCCAAAGCTTAGGAAAGTACTTCAGGTTGCCGGTGCCACCGCCCCATTCCAAGGCTTTCATGGACACAAAAACACATTAGGACACATCCTCAGGAAAGTCCATTTCAACTCAGCCACCGAGGTTGCTCCCGCAGAGCCATCAGATCTAAACTGTCTTGTTGCTAGGAGACAATTGGAATGCGAGGCGGGCTTCCCAGGCATCCATCCGCGAACAGTGCTCTGGAGTCATTCCATATGGGATGTCCTGGAGCTGTCCAACAGGTCTCAATTGTCCGGAAGAAGGAATCCTGGAAGGGGGCATCCCACAACTCCCAACGTGGGAAAACCTCAATGGTCTCGAGATTCCGCTCCCTTCATGAAGCGGGCGTCATGCTCAGAAACTCCCACCTGAGCCAACGTCTGATCCTCGCCCTGACTTCAGATGCATGAGATATTGGTTCAGATCTGCAGGGTGTACCTGTCGTGCCCTCGCCCTGAAACCCAAGTCTAGCTTGTCTTCTCAGACTTCCATCCTCACACTCGTGGCCCCAAAGCCCTCAAGTTTGGCAATTCCGGACCCACAATGCAGCACTCTGCCTGCCCTCTAGAGAAAAAAATTATTGCCTCATGAGCTGCCCAGGCACCTTTAATGAGGGTAAACCTACACAGCACTCGACTTTACCCAAATTATATAGTCTAACCTGGGCACTAATGCACTGTCGAACACATCCTGAGCCCGGACCTCCTGACCAACACCCAGAAAGCTGACCGCACACTGAGCACATAAAACCCGCCATGGCCTTAGGTCATCATCTCTTCCCTACCTCAGTTTTCAGGCTTCAGAACCGAGACCTTATCTCCAATCACTGCCCAGGGGTGAGTCTGATGCAGAAATCAGAAATCCTCCTTACCCATGGCAAGAACCCTTGTGGTTGGCACGTTGTCCAACGATCAGTGTAGGAGAAACCCTGAGGCCCCGCCCATTCTTGAGTGCGACGAGGGCATACACACGCATTGTGACCCTCAGCATGAGTCCTGTCCTCTAGTAAGTCCTCTCAGTGGCTGGACCATTAGATGTCATAATGGGCTTGACATGTCCCTAGGCCCCAATTTTTAACCAGATTTCTGATTGTCCAGTCGCCCCTCCTAGGGCTCTACTCTGAAATCCCTCATTTGGTGGGACACCTGAGGTTAAAAAAGAAAACAACAACAACAACAACAACAACAAAATAAAACGGACTTCTTCCAGCCCACAGAATGAACCCAAACTCTTTGGACGGGGCCAAACCACCAGAGAGTAAGACTCGTCCATTTCCCATGAAGTCACCCAGAAATTCCATGACCATGAGTGACACGATATCCCGAGACAAAAACTTGAGCAGGAGCCTCACACTCGCCCTTCTTTCAAATCCCGAAAAGTTCTCCTCATGGTCTGTAGATCAGTCCTGCCATACCTATGACCTGAAACATAAGCCGAGTTTGTGTTTTCAGACAACTGTCCAAAAAGGGCTGGACTACACAACCTACAGGCTCAGGCCCCTGGAGCCAAACCTGAGGACTGTACTTGCCCTCTCCAAGGGAATTGTGTGTGCCCATTCCAATGGCCACAACCCTTCTAATAGGATAAACCTCCAAAGTCCCTGATATATCTCAATAGTGGTAGCTTCCCAGGAAAAACAGCGGCAATCTGAGCCCAAATGAGCCCCTACCTGCACTCAGACCCAAAGACAGATGTCCTCAGAGGTAAAAAGGAAAGAACAGGCCCCTAGGCACTAATCAGATCCATTGCTTTGGTTTCCAGGCATCTCTCCTCAGAGGCCTGGATTTCAAAAGCAGCATATAGCTGTTTCTTGTTTCACCCATCAGAAAACATCTCATCTACACATGGGAAACTTGCACGTTGGAGCTGTGTCAAAGCCTCTGTTTAGGAGAACCCTTTAGGGCCCCAGAGCCACCGCTTCATTCCAAGGTCTCCATAGACACAAAAGCACATTCGGACCCATCCCCAGGGGTGTGCATTTCAACTCAGCATCCTCGGTAGCTCCCCACAGATCCAGGAGATCTAAACTGTCTTGTTGCTAGGAGACAATTGGAATGCGAGGTGGGCTACCCAGCCATCCATCCTTAGAACCCTGCTCAGAATCATTGGCCTGGAGTCAAACAACAGGTCTCAATTGTCCTGCCGAAGACTCTCTGCAGTTTGGAACTTCTCACAACTCCCATCGTGGGAAAATCCCCATGGCCTCGTGATCCCCCCCCCATTCATGAAGGGGCCATCAGGGACAGAAACTCCAACCTGAGCGATCGTCTGATCCTCGCCCTGACTTCAGATGCATGAGATCTCGATTCAGGACTGTAGATTGTGCCTGCCATGGCCTCACCCAGAAACCTAAGCCTAGCTTGTGTTCTCAAACTTTTGTCGTCAGACTACTGGCCCACAAGCCCTCCAGTTTGGCAATCCAGAACTACAATGCAGCACTCTGCCTGCCCTCCAGATAAAAAACATTGTCCTCTGGGGCTACCCAGTAACCCCAAATGAGGATCAACCTGCACCGACCTTGGCTGTACCCCAAATACATAGGCTGACCAGGGCACTAATGCCCTTTCTGACACAGCCTGAGCCTGGACTCCCTGGCCCGTCCCAGACAGCTGACCGCACACTGAGCACATCGAGCCGCCATGGCCTTAGGTCATCATCTCTTCCCAACCTCGGATTTCAGGCTTTAGATTCTAGACCTTACCTCCAATCACTGCCCAGGGTTGAAGGTGATGCAGAAATCAGAACTCCTTCCCCATGGCAAGATACCTTGTGGTTGGCATGTTGTCCAACTTTCAGTGTGGTTGAATCCAGTGTTGCCCATGAGGCCCCGCCATGATCGCAGGCTACATTGGTCACAAACACACATTGTGACCCTCAGCCTGACCAAAGTCCTCAAGTAAGGCCTCTCAGTGGCTGGATGAAGAGATAGCATATTGGGCTTGCCATGCCCCTAGTCCCCAATTTTGAACCATAGTTCTCGTGGTCCCTTCAGTCTTCCCCACGGCTTTGCTTAGGAATTCCTCTTTTCGTGGGACACCTGAGGTAACAAAACTGAAAGGAGTCCTCCCATCCCACAGTTTGACGAAAATAAATTGGGAATCGGGCGAAATCCTCATAGAGGTAGATTCGTCCATGGCCCATGAAGCATCCCCGACATTCTACGGCCATTGCTGATACAAATTCCAGAGACAAAAGCCTGAGCAAGCGCCTCAGACTCGCTCTATATTCAAATCTTCATGAGTTCTTCTCATTGTTTGTATATTGGGCCTGCCATACAGACGTCCCCCAAAAAAACTGAGTTTGTGTATCGGAATCACAATCAGAACTCTGCCTTCCACATGGCTGTAATGCTTGTTCTTCACATGGAGTCACACCTTCACGTGGCGAACCCTTCATGGCCCCTGATGCCACGCCAAAACATGAGTGCTGCTTGGGCACAAATTCACACTGTTACCCTAGCATGAGCCCCATGTCAAAGAAAGGCCTGTCAGGTTCGGGACGAAGATTCTGCATATAGTTTCTGCCATGCCCATAGGCACCCAGGACTAACTAGATGGTGTGTATTCCAGTTGAAGGAACCCACTGCTGTGCTCTAGAGTCCCTCTCCAGGGGGGTCCTTTCTGGCAGAAAACAGTACTCTTCACTTCCCACAGAATGAACCCAAACACTTGGAGCTTGGACAATCCCCCGAGAGGAAGGCTCTTCCTCGGCCCCTGAGGCAACCCCTACCCTGACCGGACACTGTGAACGCAACAACCAGAGACAAAAGCCTGAGCAATTGCCTCCCATTTGCCCTCTTTTGATATCCAGAGAATCTCCCCTCACGGACTGGAGATCAGGCCTGCCATTACCTTGGCCCCATCCTGAGCCAAGGTTGCTTTTTCAGACATCCGTCCCCACAGCCCTGGCAAACACAGCCTCTAGGCTGGGTCCTCTGGAGCCATACAACAGGACCGTGCCTGCTCTCTCCTGGGAAACTGTGTCCATTCCTTTGGACACACACCTCCAGAATATGAGAAACCTCAAGGCCCCCGAGGACATCCCACTACTGGGAGCCTCCCTGGACACACAGGGGCATTCCGACACAAGTTGAGCAGCTACCTCCACGAAGGCATGCACACAGATGTCAACAGAGATAGAAGGTTGAGCCGGAGAGGCCCTTAGGCTTGCTTTGGGTTCCAGGTGTTACTCCTCAGAGGCTTTGGTTCGAAGAACAGGATATGGGGCTTTCCTGAGGCACTGAACAGAACTCCTCTCGTCTCCACATGGGGAGCTTTCTTACTGGGGATGTATCAAACCCTTCAGGTAGTGCCCAAGCAGCACTTGAGTGCTGATTGGGAACAAATTCACACTGTGACCCTAGCATGAGCCCCATGTCAAAGAAAGGCCTGTCAGGGCCTGGACAAAGAGCCCGCATATGGGGCTTGCCAAGCCCCTATGCACCCAATCCTCACCAGGGTTTGAGATTTCCAGTCGCCCCGCCCGTACCTGGGGCTCTGATCTGGAATCCCTTTCTTGGAGAGACACATGAGCCAGACAACACGACTCCACCCTTCCCACAAAATGACCCCAATCTTGGAAGATGGGAAAAATCTTCAGAGAGGGATACTCGTCCACAGTCCCTGAGGCCACCCCTCAAATCCACGGCTATCCCGGACACAGCATCCAGAGACAAAAGCCTGAAGGAACGCCTCCCACTCGCCCTTGTTTCAGAGGCCCAGGAGTTCCCTCTCGGGCTGTACCTCCGGCCTGCCATACCCTATGCACCACTCATAAGCTGACTTTGTGTTTTCAGACTTCTGTGCCCACAGCCTGGACCCACACACCTCCAGGCTAGGGCCGATGGAGCCACAGCGAAAGTTTGTGCCTGCCCTCTCCAAGGAAAGTGTGCCCAATCCATTGACCACAACCCTACAGGTTAGGGAAAAGCTCCAAGGCCCCTGAGGACATCAATAGTGTAGGCCACCCTGGACTAAGAGGGGCTCTCTGACATCAGCGGAGCAACTATCTTCACTTAGACTCTCAGAAAGTGTCCCCAGAGACAGAAGGTTGAAATGGACAGGCCCCCAGGCCCTAATATGAACCTTAGCTTTGTTCCATGTGTCCGTTCTCAGAGGACTGTTTTCGTAGACCAGCACATGGGGCTTTTCTGAGGCACCAAACCAAGGATCTCTCGTCTCCACATGGGCAGCTTTCTTACTGGGGATGTATCAAACCCTTCAGGTAAAAGAGTTCCGCAGGGCCACTGAACAACCAGCACATTCCAAAGTCTCCATGGACCCAAACACACATTATGACGCATCCTCAGGAGAGGCCATTTCAACTCAGCCCCCTGGGTCGCGTGTTCCAGAGGCCCCAGATCAAACATATCTTATCGCTAATGGCCAATTGGAATGCGAGGCATGCTGTACGGGGATCCATCCTTCGAACCCTGCTCTCCAGTCCTTCCATATGATATGTCCTGGAGCCATGCAACAGGACTCGAATGTCCCGAAGAAGGAAACCTTGTGGTTTGGGGCAACCTCCAAACTCAGCTTGGGATAAATTCCTTGGCCTCATGAGGCCCCCGCTTCATGAAGGTGCCAACATGGACACATACTCCAGCCTCAGCCAACGTCTGATCCTCAGCCTGACTTCAGATGCAGGAGATTTTGATTCAGCCTTTGCAGAATGGGCCTGCTTTGCCCTTGGCTCCAATCCTCACCCTAGCTTGTGTTTTCAGACTTCCGTCCTCTCACTCCAGGCCCACAAGCCCTCCATACTGGGAATTCTGGGGCCACAATGAAGCACTCTGCCTGCCTCCCAGGAGAAAATCATTGTCTATGGTGCTGCCCAGAAACCCCAAATGAGGATCAAACTGCTTGGCCCTCGGCAACACCCCAATTGCATAGGCTACCTTAAACACTGATGCTCTGAGGCAAATAGCCTGAGCCCAGACCTTCCAACAGACACCGACACAGCTGGCTGCACACCCAGCACATTGGACCCGCCACTGCCTTAGGCCACCATCTATTCCCAACCTGGGTTTTCATTCATCGGAACCTAGACCTTATATCCAATCCCTGCACAGGGGGGACCCCCTCTGATGCACACAAGTCAGAACCCCTCCTACCCCATGGCAAGAAACCTTGCTGCTGGCAGTGAGTCAAACCTTCAGTGTTGGAGAAAACGGCATGACCCATGAGGCCACGCACATGCGTGAGGGCCGCCTTGGGCACAAACACACATTGTGACCCTCAGCGTGCGTACCTTATTCAAGTAACGCCTCTCAGTGACTGGACCAAGAGCCCGCATATGTGGTTTGCCATGCCCATAGGAACCCAGGACTAAATAAATGGTGTGTATTCCAGTTGAGGGAACCCACTGCTGTGCTCTAAAGTCCCTCTCCTGGGGGGTCCCCTGTGGCAGAAAACAGTACTCTTCATTCCCACAGAATGAACACAAACACTTGGGAGCTTGGACAATCCCCCGAGAGGAAGGCTCTTCCTCGGCCTCTGAGACAACCCCTACCCTGACCGGACACTGTAAATCCTGAGTGACTGCCTCCCACTTGCCCTACTTTGATTTCCAGAGGATCTCCCCTCACGGACTGGAGATCAGGCCTGCCATTACATTGGCCATTAGCTGAGCAAGTTTGCTTTTTCAGACATCTGTCCCCACAGCCCTGGGAAACACAGCCTCTAGGCTGGGTCCTCTGGAGCCATACCACAGGACCGTGCCTGCTCTCTCCTGGGAAACTGTGTCCATTCCTTTGGACACACACCTCCAGAATATGAGAAACCTCAAGGCCCCCGAGGACATCCCACTACTGGGAGCCTCCCTGGACACACAGGGGCATTCCGACACAAGCTGAGCAGCTACCTCCACGAAGGCATTCAAACAGATGTCAACAGAGATAGAAGGTTGAGCCGGACAGGCCCTTAGGCCATAATCTCAACTCTTGCTTTGGGTTCCAGGTGTTACTCCTCAGAGGCTTTGGTTCGAAGAACAGGATATGGGGCTTTCCTGAGGCACTGAACAGAACTCCTCTCATCTCCACATGGGAAGCTTCCTTGTTGGAGCTGTGTCAAAAACCTCAGTTTGGAAAACCCTGCAGAGTTCCTGAGCCACCTCCACATTCCAAGGTCTCCCAGGCCACCAAGCCTCAGTAGGACTCATCTTCAGGAGAGTCCATTTCAACTCTCCCCTCTGGGTAGCTCACCCAGGAGCCTGAAGATTGAGCCTGCCTTGTCCTGACTAAAGAGTGGGAATATGAGTTGGCGTTCCCAGGCATCCATGCTTAGACATCTGCTCTCGAGTCTTTCCGTATGGGGCCTCCTGGAACCATCCAATAGGACTCGACTGTCGTGCAGAAGGAAACCTTGAGGTTTGGAGTAGTTCACAAATCCCATCGTAGGCAAACCTCCCTGGCTTCATGAAGCCCCCACACCCTTCAGGAAGAGGCCATGCTGGACAAAAACTCTAGCCTGAGGCACGTCTCATAGATGACATGACCTCAGTGCAGGAGATCTCGATTCAGCCTCTGCAGACTGGCCCTGCCTTGCCCTCGGTCCCAAACCTCATGCTAGCTTGTGTTTTCAGACTTCCTTCCTCACACTCCTGGCTAACAAGTCCTCCGGATTAGGAACTCCAGAACCACAACCCAGCCCAGTGTCTGCCCAAAGGAAGAAAAACGTTTCCCTGTGGGGCTCTCCAGAAAACCCAGATGAGGATCAACCTGCTCGGGCCTCGACGGTACCCGAACTGGATAGGATGCTCTGGGCACTCATGCTCTGTCTGACACAGCCTGAAGCCAGACGTCCAGACAGACAAGGAGACAGATGGCCGCACACCCAGCACTTCGGACACGCCATGGTCTTATGCCGTCACCTCTTCCTAACCTTGGTTTTCAGATATATGAACCTAGACATTATATCAATTCTCCACACAGCTGGGTATAGCAAGCACAAAACAGAACTCCTCCTTCCCCATGGCTGTCAAGCTTGCTCTTGGCATGGAGTCACACCTTCAGGGTGGGAGAAACCTTCATGGCCCCTGATGCCACGCCCAAACTTGAGTGCTGCTTGGGCACAAATTCACACTGTGACCCTCAGCATGAGCCCCATGTCAAAGAAAGGCCTGTCAGGGCCTGGACCAAGTGCCCGCATATGGGGCTTGCCAAGCCCTTATGCACCCAATCCTCACCAGTGTTTGAGTTTTCCAGTCGCCCCGCCCGTACCTGGAGCTCTGTTCTGGAATCCCTTTCTTGGAGAGACCCATGAGCCAGACAACACGACTCCACCCTTCCCACAAAATGACCCCAAACTCTTCGGAGCTGGGACAAATCCCCAGAGAGGGATACTCGTCCACAGTCCCTGAGGCCACCCCTCCAATCCACGGCTATCCAGGACACAACATTCAGAGACAAAAGCCTGAAGGAACGCCACCCACTCGCCCTTGTTTCAGAGGCCCAGGAGTTCCCACTTGGGCTGTACCTCCGGCCTGCCATACCCTAGGCGCCACTCATAAGCTGACTTTGTGTTTTCAGACTTCTGTGCCCACAGCCTGGACCCACACACCTCCAGGCTAGGGCCTCTGAAGCCACAGCGAAAGATTGTGCCTGCCCTCTCCAAAAAAAGTGTGCCCAATCCATTGACCACAAACGTACAGGTTAGGGAAAAGCTCCAAGGCCCTGAGGCCATCAATAGTGTAAGCCACCCTGGACTAAGAGGGGCTCTCTGACACCAGCGGAGCAACTATCTCAACTTAGACTCTCAGACAGTGTCCCCAGAGACAGAAGGTTGAAATGGACAGGCCCCCAGGCCCTAATCTGAACCTTAGCTTTGGTTTCCATGTGTCCATCCTCAGAAGACTGTTTTCATAGACCAGCACACGGGGCTTTTCTGAGGCTACAAACCAAACCTCTCTCTCCACATGGGCAGCTTTCTTACTGGGGATGTATCAAACCATTCAGGTAGGAGAGTTCCACAGGGCCACTGAACAACCAGCACATTCCAAGGTCTCCATGGACCCAAACGCACATTATGACGCATCCTCAGGAGAGGCCATTTCAACTCAGCCCCCTGGGTAGCGTGCCCCAGAGGCAGCAGGTCAAACATATCTTTTCGCTAATGGCCAATGGGAATGCGAGGCATGCTGTACAGGGATCCATCCTTCGAACCCTGCTCTCCAGTCCTTCCGTATGGTATGTCCTGGAGCCATGCAACAGGACTCGAATGTCCCACAGAAGGAAACCTTGTGGTTTGGGGCAACTTCCAAACTCAGCGTGGGAAAACTTCCTTGGCCTCATGAGGGCCCCGCTTCATGAAGGTGCCATCATGGACAAATACTCCAGCCTCAGCCAACGTCTGATCCTCAGCCTGGCTTCAGATGCAGGAGATTTTGATTCAGCCTCTGCAGAGTGGGTCTGCTCTGCCCTTGGCTCCAATCCTCACCCTAGCTTGTTATTTCAGACTTCTGTCCTCTCACTCCTGGCCCACAAGCCCTCCCTACTGGGAATTCTGGGGCCACAAAGAAGCACTCTGCCTGCCTCCCAGGAGAAAAACATTGTCTATGGTGCTGCCCCGAAACCCCAAATGAGGATCAAACTGCTTGGCCCTCGGCAACACCCCAATTGCATAGGCTACCTTAAACACTGATGCTCTGTCGCAAATAGCCTGAGCCCAGACCTTCCAACAGACACCGACACAGCTGGCTGCACACCCAGCATATTGGACCCGCCACTGCCTTAGGCCACCATCCATTCCCAACCTGGGTTTTCAGTCATCGGAACCTAGACCTTATCTCCAATCCCTGCACAGGGGGGAACTTGATGCACAAGTCAGAACCCCTCCTTCCCCATGGCAAGAAAACTTGCTGCTGGCAGTGAGTCAAACCTTCAGTGTAGGAGAAAACGGCATGGCCCATGAGGCAACGCCCAAGCGTTAGGGCCGCCTTGGGCACAAACACACATTGTGACCCTCAGTGTGAGAACCTTATTCAAGTAACGCCTCTCAGTGACTGGACCAAGAGCCCGCATATGTGGCTTGCCATGCCCATAGGCACCCAGGATTAACTAGATGGTGTGTATTCCAGTTGAGGGAACCCACTGCTGTGCTCTAGAGTCCCTCTCCTGGGGGGTCCCCTGTGGCAGAAAACAGTACTCTTCCCTTCCCACAGAATGAATCCAAACACTTGGGAGCTTGCACAATCCCCCGAGAGGAAGGCTCTTCCTCGGCCTCTGAGACAACCCCTACCCTGACCGGACACTGTGAACGCAACACCCAGAGACAAAATCCTGAGTGACTGCCTCCCACTTGCCCACCTTTGATATCCAGAGGATCTCCCCTCACAGACTGGAGATCAGTCCTGCCATTACCTTGGCCACTAGCTGAGCCAAGTTTGCTTTTTCAGACATCTGTCCCCACAGCCCTGGCAAACACAGCCTCTAGGCTGGGTCCTCTGGAGCAATACCACAGGACCGTGCCTGTTCTCTCCTTGGAAACTGTGTCCATTCCTATGGACACACACCTCCAGAATATGAGAAACCTCAAAGCCCCCGAAGACATCCCACTACTGGGAGCCTCCCTGGACACACAGGGGCATTCCGACACAAGCTGAGCAGCTACCTCCACGAAGGCATGCACACAGATGTCAACAGAGATAGAAGGTTCAGCCGGACAGGCCCTTAGGCCGTAATCTCAACTCTTGCTTTGGGTTCCAGGTGTTACTCCTCAGAGGCTTTGGTTCGAAGAACAGGATATGGGCCTTTCCTGAGGCACTGAACAGAACTCCTCTCGTCTTCACATGGGAAGCTTCCTTGTTGATGCTGTGTCAAACACCTCAGTTTGGAAAACCCTGCAGAGTCCCTGAGCCACCTCCACATTCCAAGGTCTCCCAGGCCACCAAGCCACAGTAGGACTCATCTTCAGGAGAGTCTATTTCAACTCTCCCCTCTGGGTAGCTCACCCAGGAGCCTGAAGATTGAGCCTGCCTTGTCCTGACTAAAGAGTGGGAATATGAGGTGGCCTTCCCAGGCATCCATGCTTAGACACCTGCTCTCGAGTCTTTCCGTATGGGGCCTCCTGGAACCATCCAATAGGACTCGTTTGTCGTGCAGAAGGAAACCTTGAGGTTTGGAGTAATTCACAAATCCCATCGTAGGCAAACCTCCTTGGCCTAAAGAAGCCCTCACCCTTCAGGAAGAGGCCATGCTGGACAAAAACTCTAGCCTGAGGCACGTCTCATAGTTGACATGACCTCAGTGCAGGAGATCTCGATTCAGCCTCTGCAGAGTGGGCCTGCCGTGCCCTCGGTCCCAAACCTCACGCTACCTTGTGTTTTCAGACTTCCTTCCTCACACTCCTGGCTAACAAGCCCTCCGGACCAGAAAGTCCAGAACCAAAACCCAGCCCAGTGTCTGCCCAAAGGAAGAAAAACTTTTCCCTGTGGGGCTCTCCAGAAAACCCAGATGAGGATCAACCTGCTCCGGCCTCGACGGTACCCGAACTGAATAGGATGCTCTGGGCACTCATGCTCTGTCTGCAACAGCCTGAAGCCAGACGTCCAGACAGACAAGGAGACAGATGGCCGCACACCCAGCACTTCGGACACGCCATGGTCTTATGCCGTCACCTCTTCCTAACCTTGGTTTTCAGATATCTGAACCTAGACATTATATCAATTCTCCACACAGCTGGGTATCGCAAGCACAAAACAGAACTCCTCCTTCCCCATGGCTGTCAAGCTTGCTCTTGGCATGGAGTCACACCTTCAGGGTGGGAGAAACCTTCATGGCCCCTGATGCCACGCCCAAACTTGAGTGCTGCTTGGGCACAAATTCACACTGTGACCCTCAGCATGAGCCCCATGTCAAAGAAAGGCCTGTCAGGACCTGGACCAAGAGCCCGCATATGGGGCTTGCCAAGCCCCTATGCACCAAATCCTCACCAGTGTTTGAGTTTTCCAGTCGCCCCACCTGTACCTGGGCTCTGCTCTGGAATCCCTTTCTTGGAGAGACCCATGAGCCAGACAACACGACTCCACCCTTCCCTCAAAATGACCCCAAACTCTTGGGAGCTGGGACAAATCCCCAGAGAGGGATACTCGTCCACAGTCCCTGAGGCCACCGCTCCAATCCACGGCTATCCCGGACACAACATCCAGAGACAAAAGCCTGAAGGAACGCCTTCCACTCGCCCTTGTTTCAGAGGCCCAGGAGTTCCCTCTCGGGCTGTACATCCGGCCTGTCATACCCTAGGCGCCACTCATAGGCTGACTTTGTGTTTTACGACTTCTGCCCACAGCATGGACCCACACAACCTCCAGGCTAGGGCCTCTGAAGCCACAGCGAAAGATTGTGCCGGCCCTCTCTAAGGAAAGTGTGTCCAATCCATTGACCACAACCCTACAGGTTAGGGAAAAGCTCCAAGGCCCCTCAGGCCATCAATAGGTAGGCCACCCTGGACTAAGAGGGGCTCTCTGACACCAGCAGAGCAACTATCTCCACTTAGATTCTCAGACAGTGTCCCCAGAGACAGAAGGTTGAAATGGACAGGCCCCCAGGCCCTAAATGAACCTTAGCTTTGTTTCCATGTGTCCGTTCTCAGAGGACTGTTTTCGTAGACCAGCACATGGGGCTTTTCTGAGGCACCAAACCAAGCATCTCTCGTCTCCACATGGGCAGCTTTCTTACTGGGGATGTATCAAACCCTTCAGGTAGGAGAGTTCCGCAAGGACACCGAACAACCAGCACATTCCAAGGTCTCCATGGACCCAAACGCACATTATGACGCATCCTCAGGAGAGGCCATTTCAACTCAGCCCCCTGGGTAGCGTGACCCAGAGGCAGCAGATCAAACATATCTTGTCTCTAATGGCCAATTGGAATGCGAGGAATGCTGTACAGGGATCCATCCTTCGAACCCTGCTCTCCAGTCCTTCCATATGGTATGTCCTGGAGCCATGCAACAGGACTCAAATGTCCCACAGAAGGAAACCTTGTGGTTTGGGGCAACTTCCAAACTCAGCGTGGGAAAACTTCCTTGGCCTCATGAGGCCCCCGCTTCATGAAGGTGCCATCATGGACACATACTCCAGCCTCAGCCAACGTCTGATCCTCAGCCTGACTTCAGATGCAGGAGATTTTGATTCAGCCTCTGCAGAGTGGGCCTGCTCTGCCCTTGGCTCCAATCCTCACCCTAGCTTGTGTTTTCAGACTTCCGTCCTCACACTCCTTGCCCACAAACCCTCCCTACTGGGAATTCTGGGGCCACAATGAAGCACTCTGCCTGCCTCCCAGGAGAAAAACATTGTCTATGGTGCTGCCCAGAAACCCCAAATGAGGATCAAACTGCTTGGCCCTCGGCAACACCCCAATTGCATAGGCTACCTTAAACACTGATGCTCTGTCGCAAATAGCCTAAGCCCAGACCTTCCAACAGACACCGACACAGCTGGCTGCACTCCTAGGACATTGGACCCGCCACTGCCTTAGGCCACCATCCATTCCCAACCTGGGTTTTCAGTCATCGGATCCTAGACCTTATCTCCAATCCCTGCACAGGGGGGAACCTGATGCACAAATCAGAACCCCTCCTTCCCCATGGCAAGAAAACTTGCTGCTGGCAGTGAGTCAAACCTTCAGTGTAGGAAAAACGACATGGCCCATGAGGCAACGCCCAAGCGTTAGGGCCGCCTTGGGCACAAACACACATTGTGACCCTCAGCGTGAGTACCTTATTCAAGTAACGCCTCTCAGTGACTGGACCAAGAGCCCGCATATGTGGCTTGCCATGCCCATAGGCACCCAGGACTAACTAGATGTTGTGTATTCCAGTTGAGGGAACCCACTGCTGTGCTCTAGAGTCCCTCTCCTGGGGGGTCCCCTGTGGCAGAAAACAGTACTCTTCCCTTCCCACAGAATGAACCCAAACACTTGGGAGCTTGGACAATCCCCCGAGAGGAAGGCTCTTCCTCGGCCTCTGAGACAACCCCTACCCTGACCGGACATTGTGAACGCAACACCCAGAGACAAAATCCTGAGTGACTGCCTCCCACTTGCCCTCCTTTGATATACAGAGGATCTCCCCTCACGGACTGGAGATCAGTCCTGCCATTACCTTGGCCACTAGCTGAGCCAAGGTTGCTTTTTCAGACATCTGTCCCCACAGCCCTGGCAAACACAGCCTCTAGGCTGGGTCCTCTGGAGCCATACCACAGGACCGTGCCTGCTCTCTCCTGGGAAACTGTATCCATTCCTTTGGACACACACCTCCAGAATATGAGAAACCTCAAGGCCCCCGAGGACATCCCACTAATGGGAGGCTACCTGGACACACAGGGGCATTCGGACACAAGCTGAGCAGCTACCTCCACGAAGGCATGCAAACAGATGTCAACAGAGATAGAAGGTTGAGCCGGACAGGCCCTTAGGCCGTAATCTCAACTCTTGCTTTGGGTTCCAGGTGTCACTCCTCAGAGGCTTTGGTTCGAAGAACAGGGTATGGGGCTTTCCTGAGGCACTGAACAGAACTCCTCTCGTCTCCACATGGGAAGCTTCCCTGTTGGAGCTGTGTCAAACACCTCAGTTTGGAGAACCCTGCAGAGTCCCTGAGCCACCTCCACATTCCAAGTTCTCCCAGGCCACCAAGCCACAGTAGGACTCATCTTCAGGAGAGTCCATTTCAACTCTCCCCACTGGGTAGCTCACCCAGGAGCCTGCAGATTGAGCCTGCCTTGTCCTGACTAAAGAGTGGGAATATGAGGTGGCGTTCCCAGGCATCCATGCTTAGACACCTGCTCTCGAGTCTTTCCGTATGGGGCCTCCTGGAACCATCCAATAGGACTCGACTGTCGTGCAGAAGGAAAGCTTTAGGTTTGGAGTAGTTCACAAATCCCATCGTAGGCAAACCTCCCTGGCTTCATGAAGCCCCCACACCCTTCAGGAAGAGACCATGCTGGACAAAAACTCTAGCCTGAGGCACGTCTCATAGTTGACATGACCTCAGTGCAGGAGATCTCGATTCAGACTCTGCAGAGTGGCCCTGCCATGCCCTCAGTCCCAAACCTCACGCTAGCTTTTGTTTTCAGACTTCCTTCCTCACACTCCTGGCAAACAAGCCCTACGGACTAGGAACTCCAGAACCACAACCCAGCCCAGTGTCTGCCCAACGGAAGAAAAACGCTTCCCTGTGGGGCTCTCCAGAAAACCCAGATGAGGATCAACCTGCTCGGGCCTCGACGGTTCCCGAAGTGGATATGCTGCTCTGGGCACTCATGCTCTGTCTGACACAGCCTGAAGCCAGACGTCCAGACAGACAAGGAGACAGCTGGCCGCACACCCAGCACTTCGGACACACCATGGTCTTATGCCGTCACCTCTTCTTAACCTTGGTTTTCAGATATCTGAACCTAGACATTATATCAATTCTCCACACAGCTGGGTATCGCAAGCACAAAACAGAACTCCTCCTTCCCCATGGCTGTCAAGCTTGCTCTTGGCATGGAGTCACACCTTCAGGGTGGGAGAAACCTTCATGGCCCCCGATGCCACGCCCAAACTTGAGTGCTGCTTGGGCACAAATTCACACTGTGACCCTCAGCATGAGCCCCATGTCAAAGAAAGGCCTGTCAGGACCTGGACCAAGAGCCCGCATATGGGGCTTGCCAAGCCCCTATGCACCCAATCCTCACCAGTGTTTGAGTTTTCCAGTCGCCCCACCTGTACCTGGGCTCTGTTCTGGAATCCCTTTCTTGGAGAGACACATGAGCCAGACAACACGACTCCACCCTTCCCACAAAATGACCCCAAACTCATGAGGCCCCCGCTTCATGAAGGTGCCATCATGGACACATACTCCAGCCTCAGCCAACTTTTGATCCTCAGCCTGACTTCAGATGCAGGAGATTTTGATTCAGCCTCTGCCGATTGGGCCTGCTCTGCCCTTGGCTCCAATCCTCACCCTAGCTTGTGTTTTCAGACTTCCGTCCTCACACTCCTGGCCCACAAACCCTCCCTACTGGGAATTCTGGGGCCACACTGAAGCACTCTGCCTGCCTCCCAGGAGAAAAACATTTTCTATGGCGCTGCCCAGAAACCCCAAATGAGGATCAAACTGCTTGGCCCTCGGCAACACCCCAATTGCATAGGCTACCTTAAACACTGATGCTCTGTCGCAAATAGCCTGAGCCCAGACCTTCCAACAGACACCGACACAGCTGGCTGCACACCCAGCACATTGGACCCGCCACTGCCTTAGGCCACCATCCTTTCCCAACCTGGGTTTTCAGTCATCGGAACCTAGACCTTATCTCCAATCCCTGCACAGGGGGAACCTGATGCACAAGTCAGAACCCCTCCTTCCCCATGGCAAGAAACCTTGCTCCTGGCCGTGAGTCAAACCTTCAGTGTAGGAGAAAACGGCAAACCTGCCGGGCCTCATGAAGCCCCCCATATCCTTCAGGGAGAGGCCATCATGGACAAAAACTCTAGCTTGAAGCACGTCTCATAGTAGATATGACCGCAATGCAGGAGATCTTGATTCAGTCTCTGCAGAGTGGCCTGCCGTGCCCTCGGTCCCAAACCTCACGCTAGCTTGTGTTTTCAGACTTCCTTCCTCACACTCCTGGCAAACAATCCCTCCAGAGTAGGATTTGCAGAACCACAAGCCAGCCCAGTGACTGCCCACCAGTAGAAAACGTTTCCTTGTGGGGCTCTCCATAAAACCCAGATGAGGATCAACCTGCTCTTGCCTCGATGGCACTCAGATTTGATAGGCTGCTCTAGGCACTAATGCTCTGCCTTTCACAGCCTGATGCCAGACGTCCAGACAGGCAAGGAGACAGCTGGCCACACACCTAGCACTTCTGACACGCCATGGTCTTATGCCGTTATCTCTTCCTAACCTTGGTTTTCAGATATCTAAACCCAGATATTATATCAATTCGCCACACAGTTGGGCATCTGAATCACAAATCAGAACTCCTTCTTCCCCATGGCTGTAAGGCTTGCTCTTGGCATGGAGTCACACCTTCAGGGTGGGAGAAACCTTTATTTCCCCTGAAACCACGCCCAAACTTGAGTGCTGCCTTGGGCACAAATTCACTCTGTGACCCTCAGCATGAGCCCAATATCAAAGAAAGGCCTGTCAGGGCCTTGACCAAGAGCCCGCGTATGGGGCGTGCCAAGCCCCTATACACCCAATCCTCACCAGTGTTTGAGTTTTCCAGTCTCGCCCTTGTTCCTGGGGCTCTGCTCTGGAATCACTTTCTTGGAGAGACACATGAGCCAGACAACAGGACTTCACCCTTCCCACAAAATGACCCCAAACTCCTGTTAGCTGGGACAAATCCCCAGAGAGGGATACTTGTCCACAGTCACTGAGGCCACCCCCTACAATCTACGGCTATCCTGGACGCATCCAGAGACAAAAGCCTGAAGGAATCTCGCCCTTGATTCACAAGCCAAGGAGCTCACTCTCTATCTGTACATCCGGCCTGCCATACCCTCGGCGCCACTCATAAGCTGAGTTTGTGTTTTCAGACTTCTGTGCCCACAGCCTGGCCCCACACACCCTCCAGGCTAGGGCATCTGGAGCCACAGCGAAAGATTGTGCCTGCCCTCTCCAAGGAAAGTGTGCCCAATCCATTGACCACAACCCTACAGGTTAGGGAAAAGCTCCAAGGCCCCTGAGGCCATCCTGATAGTGTAGGCTGCCCTGGACTAAAAGGGGCACTCTGACACCAGCTGAGCCATTATCACCACTTAGACTCTCAGACAGTGTCCCCAGAGACAGAAGATTGAAATGGACAGGCCCTTAGGCCCTAATATGAACCTTAGCTTTAGTTTTCATGTGTCTGTCCTCAGAGGACTGGTTTCGTATACCAGCATATTAGGTTTTTCTGAGGCTCCAAACCAAACCTCTCTCGTCTCCACATGGAGTGCTTTCTTACTGGATCTGTATCAAACCCTTCTGGTCGGAGAATTCCGCAGGGCCACAGTACAACCATCACATTCCAAGGTCTCCATGGACAGAAACACACATTATGACGCATCCTCAGGAGAGGCCATTTCAACTCAGCCCACTGGTTAGCTTGCCCCAGAGCCAGCAGATCAAACATATCTTGTCGTTAATGGCCAAATGGAATGCGAGGCATGCTGTTCAGGGATCCATCCTTTGAACCCTCCTCTTCAGTCCTTCCGTATGGTATGTACTGGAGCCACTCAACAGGACTCGACTGTCTTGCAGAAGGAAACCTTGTGGTTTGTGGCAACCTCCAAACTCAGCGTGGGAAAATTTCGTTGGCCTCATGAGGCACCTGCTTCATGAAGGTGCTATCAAGGGCACAATCCAACCTCAGCCAACGTCTGATCCTCAGCCTGACTTCAGATGCATGAGATATCCTTTCAGCCTTTGCAGAGTGTGCCTGCTCCCTACCTCACCCTATCTTTTGTTTTCAGACTCTACCCTAGCACTCCTGGCCCAAAAGCCCTCATGATTGGGAATTCTGGTTCCAGAACGAAGCACTCTGCCTGGCCCCAAAGAAAAACATTGTCTATGGCATTGCTCAGAAACCCCAAATGAAAATCAACCTGCTCAGCCCTCGGCAACACCCCAATTGCATAGGCTACCCTAAACACTATGCTCTGTCTTACATAGCCTGAGCCCAGACCTTGTGAGAGACATTGAGACAGTTGGCTTCACACCCAGCACATCGAACCTGCCATGGGTTAGGCCATTTCATCCCTTCCCATTGACCTGGGTGTCTTCCTGGAGGTATATTCTGAGGCTGTGTCAGACTATGCATTTTTTCTGGAGCTTCCTATGGAATTGGGGTGGTATTAGGGGCCTTGCAATTTTCTCTTAATCTGGTGGGTTGGGAAACTGAGACAGGCTGACATTCCTTGGGAGAGCTGGACCAGTGCTGTTGTGTGTTCCTGGAGGCCCCATCCTGGAGGGCATATGGGTCAGGACTAACGGTCCAAAGTCTTCAGACACAAACTCGGGTAAGAGTTAAGCTCGAGGTGATGGCAGACCCAATCTGCAGACCCTGAGCGAAGCATCTCCAGATATGAAATTCGGACGGCTGTGAGGCAGGAGCACAGTCTTTTCTGTCTGACTTGTTTGTCTATGATGGCCACGAAATGAAGGGGTGGCCTCATGGGTCCATGTGAGATTCTACCTCTCTGGGAATTCTGCTCGGCACCCAAGAGTTTGGTGTATTTCTGGGGGATGGTAGGAGCGCAGTTTTATGAGTCAGGGATCCCGTCCAAACAGCCATTCCAGAGATGGGTCCTGGGTTCTGGAGCCTGGATCACCGCAACAAGGCTTAGGATTTGGGCCTAGGGTCTTGCTCTATGTTTTCCTGGTACAGCTCCCGAGTGTTCTTGTTGGAAATGGGTCTCATTCTGAGGGTCACAATGCCTGTTTTTGCCCAGATGCCCATGCTGAGTGGGTGTGACCTCATGGGCTATGCACTTGGCTCCCACTCTGATGGTTGGACTGCCATCTCAACATTCAGTTTTCCTGCCATGGGGAAGGAGGTGTACTTTTTTATGCTTCAGGTTCCCCCATGGGCAGGAACTTGAGCTAAGTTCTGGGACAGGTGCCTGAATACCCAGTTCACTTTGAGATGAGGTCCTCGGGCCAAGGCAGGCCCCACCTGCAGAAAATGAGGCCTGCTTTCTGGGTGGCTGTCAGGAGCTCGGGCTCGAGCTGTGTCAGACTGAACATTTGTGGAGAGTTCGGCCTATGATATTGGGGTGCTTTTGAGAGCTGTGCAACTGGATCCTCATGGGGGATTTTTACACAGACCCTTTTTTCACTTCTTCTATCTGGTGAGCAGGCAGATCGCTGCATTACGGCTTCAGAATATCCAAGTTGGAGGGTTTGCAGGCGAGGAGTGTGAGGACAGAAGTATGAAAACATAAGCTACGGTTACGCTCAGTGCCGAGCACATGTCTATTCCAATGTACAGCAGTTGTTTCGAGATCTCCAGCACCTGGGCGAGGGGAAGATGTCTGCTCACGCTGGAGTTTGTATCCATGATGGCCAACAAATGGTGGGGAGGCCTCAAGAATTCTTGGAGGTTTTTCCAAGCTGGAGCTTGTGAGCTGCTCCAAACATCAAGGTGTCCTACTAAGGGACAGCAGAAGTCTTCTTACAGGGCTCCAGGGTCCCCCATATGGAAGATTCGATAGCAATGCTCTCTGAATGGAGGCCTGGGAAGCCAATCTCGTGTTACCATTGCAGCTGAGGAACAGGGTAAGCTTGAACCAATGACACTGATTCCAAGTTCCAAGTGATTTGCGTTGATGGAAGTTCTCAGTCTAACAGGTCCCAATGCTGCTTGGTGTCCAGGGAGACCTTAGAATGTGGTGGCGGCTCTCTGACCATTGAGGATTCTCTATCCTTAGGATTAGACCCAGTACCCAGGAGCCAGGTTTCCTTCTTGGGACAGGAGGTGTGCTCTTGTATGGCTCACGGACCACAGGTTGGACCATATGCTTGAATTTCCAGAACAGACCTCTAGGAAGAGAGACCTCAAAACATAAGCTAGGGTTCTGATGAGGTTTTAGGGCCATGGAAGTTTTAATCTTCGGACTAAGTGCCATTGGCCTGCATGTCATCCTGGAGGTAGGTGCTGAGGCTGTGTCAGGCTGTGCACTTTTTCCAGAGTGGCCTATGATATTGGGGTGCAGTCAGGGGCCTTGGAGTTTTCTCCTAATCTGGACATTTTGGGAAACTGAGATGGGCAGGGTTTCCTCAGGAGAGCAGGGCCAGTGATGTCATGTGTTTCTCGAGGCCCCATCCTGGAGGTCATGTGTGTCAGGACTTTGGGACCAAAGACTTTAGACACAACCTCGGATAAGAGATAGGAGTGAGGTGATGGCAGTCCGAATCTGAAGACCCTGAGGGAAGCTCCTCGGGATTTGAAATTCAGGTGGCTGGGAGGGAGGAGCACAGGCTTTTCTGTCTGGATTTTGTGTCTAGGATGGCCACTAAATGGAGGGGTGACCTCATGTGTCCGTGGGATATTCTTCCACTCTGGTGATTCTGCTTGGCACCCAAGAGTTTGATTTCTTTCTGGGGAAGAGGAAAAGACTGTATTCCATCTCTGGGATCCTGTCCAAACAGGGATTCCAGAGATGGGTTCTGGGTCCAGACACTGGGAAAACTTAACCAAAGCTTCGATTTGGGATCCTGGTCCAGATCCCAAGGGGGATCTTTGGAAAGGGGTCTCATTCTGAGGGTCACAATGCCTATTTGTGCCCAGCTGCCCATCCTGTGTAGGCATGGTCTCATGGACCATGCACCTGGTTCCCACTCAGGGTTGTACAGCCATCTCAACATTCAGTTTTCTGGCCATGGGGAAGGAGGAGCACTCTTTTGTGCTTCCGAGTCCCCTATGGGCAGGAATTTGAGCTAAGTCTGGGACAGGTACCTGAATATCCAGGTTGCTTCAAGATGATGGCCTCGGGCCAAGGTTGGACCCACCTGGAGGATATGGGGCCCACTATCTGGGTGGCTGACAGGAGGTCGGGGATCAGGCGGCGTCAGATAGACAATGTATGCAGAGGTTGGTCTATTATATTGGGGTGCCATTGAGGGCCGTGCAGGAGGATCCTCATGTGGGTTTCTACGAAGACCCATAGGGCACTTCTTTCTGGTGGGCAGGCAGAAAGCTGCACTGTGGCTTCAGAATTCCCAATATGAAGGGCTTGTAGGCGAGGAATGTGAAGACAGAAGTCTGAAAACACAAGCCACGGATAAGCTCAGTGCCGACCACAGGACCATTCCATTGTGCAGTGGTTGTTTCGAGATTTCCAGCACCTGAGTATGGGCGAGGGTCAGATGTCTGCTCACGCTGGGTTTGCATCCATGATGGTCAACGAATTGTGGGGTGGCCTCAAGAATTCTTGGAGATTTTCCCAAGCAGGACCTTGTGAGCTGCTCCAAACAGCAAGGTGTCCTACTGTGGGACAGGGGAAGTCCGCTTACAAGGCTCCAGGGTCCCCCATATAGAAAGATTCGACAGCAGAGGTCTCTGAATGGGGGCCTGGGAAGTCTTCCTTGCATGACCATTGCAGCTGAGGAACATTGCAGGCTTGATCTGCTGGTTTTTGTTCAAATTTCCAAGTGATCTAAGTTGACGGATGTTCTCAGTCTAATGAGTCACAATGCTGCTTGGTGTCCAGGGAGACCTTAGAATGTGGTGGTGAGGGTGCCTGGGTGGCTCAATGGGCTAAGCCGCTGCCTTCGGCTCAGGTCATGATCTCAGGGTCCTGGGATTGAGTCCCGCATCGGGCTCTCTGCTCAGCAGGGAGCCTGCTTCTTCCTCTCTCTCTCTCTGCCTTCCTCTATGCCTACTTGTGATCTCTGTCTGTCAAATAAATAAATAAAATCTATATAAAAAAAACAATGCGGTTGTGGGTCTGTGGCCATGCAGGATTTTCCTAACTGAGGGTTAGACCCAGTTCCCAGGAGCCAGGTTCCCTTCTCGGGACCGGAGGGGTTCTCTTGTATGGCTCAGGGACCACATGTCGGATCATATGTTGGATTTCAAGACCAGGCCTCTGGGCACAGAGGCCTGAATATCTAGGCTAGGGTTCTTATGAGGTTGTAGGGGCATGTCATCCTCAACCTTCGGACTTAGGGACTTTGACCTGTGAGTCTTCCTGGAGGTAGATGCTCAGGCTGTGTCAGACTGTGCATTTTTTCCAGAGTGGCCTATGAAATTGGGGTGGGCTCAGGGGCCTTGCAGGCTTTTCCTAATCTGGAGGGTTTGTGCAACTGAGACGGCAGAATTTCATCCAGAGATCAGGCCCAGTGATGTAGTGTGGTTCTGTCAGCCCCATCCTGCAGGGAATGTGGTTAAGGGCTCTGGGACCAAAGTCTTCAGACACAAAATTGTGTATCAATTAGGAGGGAGGTGATGGCAGCCCCGATCTGCAGACGCTGAGGGCAGCTCCTCAGGATTTGAAATTCGTGTGGCTGGGAGGCAGGAGCAAAGGCTTTTCTGTCTGGATTGTGTCTAGGATGGCCTTGGAATGGTGGGGTGTCCTCATGTGTCCATGGAATATTCTACCTCTCTGGGGATTCTGCCCAGCACCCAAGAGTTTGGTGTCTCACTGAGAAGGAGAGAGCGTGGTTTACTGTTTCAGGGTTTCCGTCAACACAGGGATTCCAGAGATGGGTTATAGGTCCCTGTGCCTGGATAACCCTACAAAGGCTTAGTATTTGGGCCTAGAGGCTTGACTGCCTGGCTCTGTGGGGCTTTGGTTCAGCTCCCATGGAGACTTGTTGGAAATGGGTCTCAGGGTAAGGGTCACAATGCCTGTTTTTGCCCAGATGCCCATCCTGAGTGGGCATTGGCTCTTGTTCCATGCAACTGGATCCCAATATGAGGGTTGGACCACCATATCAACATTTAATTTTCCTTCTATGAGGAAGGAGGAGTACTCTTTTGTGCTTCAGATTCCCCCATGCACAGTAATTTGAGCTATGTTCTGGGACTGGTACGTGAATAACCAGGTTGGTTTGAGATGAAGGACTCAGGTCAAGGCAGGTCACACCTGCCAGATATGGGTCCCGCTATCTAGGTGGCTACCAGGAGGTCGGGGCTCAAGCTGTGTCAGACAAAGCATTAGTTCACAAGGTGGCCTATGATATTGTGGTGCTATAGAGGGCTGTGCTGGTGGAACCTTATATGGAGTTTCACGCAGACCCATAGGGCACCTCTTTTTTCTGGTGGGCAGGCAGAAGGCATTGTGGCTCCCAAATTCCCAATATGGGGGACTTGAAGGCGAGGAGTGTGAGAACAGAAGGCAGAAAACACAATCTATGCTTAATCTCAGTGCCGAGAACATGGCCATTCCAATGTGCAGTGGTTTTTTCGAGATCTCCAGCATCTGAGTACAGGCGAGGGTCAGATGTCTGCTCATGATAGAGTTTGTATCTATCGTGGCCAACAAATGAAATATCCAGCACCTGAGTAAAGGTGGATTTCAGATGTTTACGCACACTGGAGTTTGTGTCTCTGATGACCGAATGGAGGAGTGGCATCAAGAGGCTGATGCATGTGAGATGCTCCAAACAGCAAGGTTGTTTTTTCTACTGGACAGTTAGAGTCTGGTATGTTTTCTGCAGGGCCCCCCATGTGAAAAGTATGGGTAGCAGAGCCCTTCCACATGGATGCCTGGAAAGCACACCTCCATTGACCAATGCAGCTGAGGAACATGCAGGTTCTTTACGGTGCTTCTGGGGCGAAGCACCAAGGTCTTGAGTTGACATGGAATCTCTTGAAGATGGGTTACAATGCTGGTTTTTTTTACCAGGTAGATCTTAGAATGTGTTGGTGGCTAAGATGCCTGCAAGATTCTCCTACCCTGAGGGTTTAACACAGGTCGAAGAGCACGGTTACCTTCTGGGGACAGGAGATGTAGTGTTTTGTGGCTCAGGGACCACATGCCGTATCATAAGTTCCTATTCAAGAACAGGCCTCTGAAGACAGATGCCCGACAACCTAATCTAGGGTTCCAATGAGTCCCAGGGGCATGAGAGGTTCAATCTTCAGACTTAGGAAAGTTGACTTGGGTGTCTGCCAGGATGTAGGTGATCAGGGAGTTTCATACTGCGCACTTATGTCCAGAGTAACCTCCAATATTGGGGTGGCCACAGGGGCCTTGAATGTTTCAACCAACTCTGGAGGGTTTGGTTAACTGACATGCACAATTTCCATGGGGATGGCAAGCACAGTCCTGTGGTGTGGCTCCAGAGACTCCACCCTGGAGGGCATGTGAGCCATGGTTCTGGGAGGGAAGTCTGCAAACACAAACTCGGGTTAGGTTTAGTGGCTAGGTTATCGCAGGGCAATGTGTAGACCTGGAAGGCTACTCGTCAGGAACAGTAACTGGAATGACCCGAAGGCGGAAGCACAGGCTTTTATATCTGGATTGTGTGTCTAGGGTGACCTCAAAATGTAGCTGTGGCCTCATGGGTCTATGGGAGATTTTTCCTCTAAGGATACTGGCAGCTCCCAATATTTTGATGACTTTTTGAGATGGGAAGACTGCTATTTTCGATCTTAGGTGTGCCCCAAAACAGGGATTCCAGAGATGGGCTCTGGGTCTAGGCGCCTGGAAAATCCCACCAAGGGTTGGGATTTGGGCTTATGGGCAGACCAGGCCTGCAATGCAGGATCTTGGTGGTGCAACTGAGAGGGCTTGTTTGGAAGCATGCTCAGGCTGAGCATTACAATGCCTGTTTGTGCCCAGGGTGGCCCTCAGGAGTGGGCGTGGTCCCATTGTCCATTTTCTGGCTCCCACACTGAGGGATGGACACACATTCCAATGGCCAGGTTTCCAGCCATGGGGAAGGAGGAAATATCTATTGTGCTTCATGTTCCCCCATAGGCAGGGATTACAGCAAAGGTCTGGGGACAGATGCCTGAATACCAAGGATGCATAGAGATGACAGATTTGGGCCATGGCCGTTCTCACATGCTGGATATGGGCCCCGCTCTCTGGGTGGCTGACACGAGGTCTGGGCTCAGGCTGTGTCAGACACAGCACTAGTGGCCAGAGAAGTCTATATATTGGGGTTCTCTCCAGGGCCGAGTAAATTGATCCTCATGTAGGGTTTCTGGCCAGACTCACGAAGCACTTCTTTCTGTGGGGCAGGCAGAATGCTGCCTTATGGATCCAGAATTCCCTATCAAGAGGGTTTGGGGACAAATAGGGTGAGAATGCAATTGTAAACACCAGCTATGCTTAAATTGAGTGCCAAGCGGAAGTCAGTTTCAATGTGCAGCAGCTTATACGAGATATCCAGCACCTGAGTAAGGGCAGATGTCAGATATTTGCTCACACTTGAGTTTGTGTCTAGGATGATGACTAATGGAGGGGTGGCTTCAGGAGGCAATGGAGGATTACCCACGCTTAAGATTGTGAGATGCTCCAAACAACAAGGTTTCCTTCTAATGGACAGGAGGAGTCTGTTTTTTTTTCCTCCAGGGTCCCTCAAGTGGAAGTTTGCGTAGCAGAGCCCTCCCGCATGGATGACTGGAAAGCACACGTCCAATGACCATTGCAGCTGAGGAACATGACAGGTTCGTTTTGGTGGTTCTGGTGCCAAGTACCAAGGCCTTGAGTTGACTTGGAATCTCTTACAGATGTGTCCCAAAACTGGTTTGTTACAAGGGAGTTCTTAGAATGTATTGGTGGCTATGGGCCACGCTGAGGGTTTGGCACAGGTCGATGTGCACAGTTTCCATCTTGGGAGAGGAGATGTTCTGTTTTGTGGCTCAGGGTACATATGTTGTATCCTGACTTGGTATTCAAGAACAGGCCTCTGAGGATTGATGCTTGCAAACTAATCTAGAGATCCAATGATGTCCTTGGTGCCCATCAGGTTCAATTTTCTTACTAAGGACCATTGATATGGTTGTCTGACTGGATGTAGGTGATCAGGGTGTTTCAGACTGTGCATTTGCATCCAGAGCCACTTCCAATATTGGGGTGGGCTCAGGGGCCTTGCAGGTTTCTCCTAACTTGGAGGCTTTGGGGAACTGTGATGGGCACAGTTTCCTTGGGGATGGCAGGCCCAGTCCTGTGGTAAGGCTTCAGAGACCACCTCCTTGAGGATATGAGAGCCATGGTTTTGGGAGGGAAGTCTGCAAACACAAATTTGGGTCAGGGATAGTGGCAAGGTGATCGCAGTTCCAATGCATAGACCTAGAAGGCATCACGTCAGGAACTGTAATTAGGGTGACTGAAAGCTTGTAGCACAGGCTTTTCTATCTGGATTGTGTGTCCAGGATGGGCTCTGAATGTAGACGTGGTCTCATGGTTCAATGGGAGACTTTTCCTCTCTAAGGATCCTGGTGGATCTCCATAGATTGGTGGTTTTTCAGAGAAGAAAAGAGTGCTCTTTTCCATCTTAGGGGTGCTCCAAAACAGGGAAGAATGCTGTTTTCCAACTTAGGCTTATGCCAAAACAGGGATTCCAGAGACGGGCTCTGGGTCTGGGTGCCCGGATATCCCACCAAGTGTTAGGATTTGGGCCTAGGGGCATCCCAGGCCTACAATGCAGGATCCTAATGGTGTAACAGAGAGGGCTTGTTTGAAAGCATGCTCAGGCTGAGGGTCATCATGCCTCTTTGTGCCCAGGGGGGCCCTCAGGAGAGGGCGTAGTCTCATTGGCCATATAGCTGGATCCCACTTTGAGGGTTGGACACCCATTGCAACAGCCAGGCTTCCTGCAATGGAAAGAGGAGTTCTCTATTGTGCTTCAGGTTCCCCCATTGGCAGGGTTACAGGAAAGGTCTGTGGAAAGTTGCCTTAATACCAAGGATGTGTACAGATGACAGGCTAAGAATTCCCAGGTAACAAAACAGCATTGTTACCCATGTTCATGACATTCCATGTAAAAATAAGACCTTAGTACTTCGCCCCAGAGCCACCAGAATGAACTTGCCAAGTTCCTAAGCTACAATGGTCAGTGGAGGTGTGGTTTCCAGGCAACCATACGGGGGTGCTCTGCTACACAAACTTTGCAATTGGCTGGGACCCTTGAGACAAAAAAACAGAATGCCCCTGTCCGGTAGAAGGAAACCTTCTGTTTGGAGCATCTCACAAGCCCCAGCGTGGGAAATCCACCATTTCCTCTTGAAGCCACCACTCCATTTGTCAGTCATCATAGACACAAACTCCAGCATGAGCAAACATCTGACATCTGCCCTTACTCAGGTGCTGGATTTCAATTCGATCGCTGCACACTGGAACTGCCTTTAGTTTGACTGAATTAAGCCATAGCTTGGGTTTACAATTCCATCCTCAGCCTACTGGTCCACAAGCCCTATTGTGAGGGAATTCTGGAGCTACAACACAATATTCTGCCTTCCCCATAGAAAGAAAAAGGGCCTGGAGAGTCTGCCCAGAAACTCCATATGATGGTCAATCTTCTCGGTGCTAGACGGAACCCTGATTCATAGGCTGCCCTGGGCACTAGTGCTGTGTCTGACATAGCCAGAGCCAGGACCTAGTGTCAGCCACGGAGAGATCAGGGCCCATATCCAGCATGTGAGACCAGCTATGGCCCAAGTCTGTCTTCTCTTCTATTCTTGGTATTCAGGCATCTCTATCCACACCTTTGCGAAATCCTTGCCATTGGGGGAACCTGAAGCACAATAGAGAACTCCTCCTTCCCCATGGAAGGTATTCTGACAGTTGGGATAGTTGCTCAACCCTCAAAGTGGAAGGCAGCTCCATGGCCAAGGAGACCATGTGCACTCATGATGGCTTCCCCGGGCACAAGCAGGCATTGTGACCTCAGCCTGAGCATGCTTTCAACCAAACGCTCTCAATTGCATCTCTGGGACCCCGAATTGCAGGCCTAGTACACACCTAGGCCCAAATCCTAACCCTAGTGGGATTTTACAGGGGCCCAGACACAGAGCCCATCTCTGGAATCCCTATTTTGGGGGACCCTTAAGATGGAAAACAGCACTCTTCCCTTCCCCGAGATAGTCACCAAGCTCTTGGTAGCCACCAGGATCCTTGAGTGGAAAAATCTGCCATAGACCCATGAGAACACACCTGCATTCCGAGGCCATCCTGGACATACAATCCAGATACATATCATGTGCTATCACCTTTGAGTCATCGGATTTACAGTTCCTGACGAGCTGCCTTCCAGGTCTATGCATTGGGCCTGCAATCACCTTGTCATTAACCTAAACTGAGTTTGTGTTTGCAGACTTCCTTCCTAAAACCATGGCTCACATGACCTCCAGGTTCTGGCATCTGAAGCCACACCACAAGACTGTGCATGAGATCCTCAAGGAAACTGTGCCCATCACTTTTGCCCGATACCTTTAGATTAGGAGAAACCTGCAAGGCCCCTGAGCGCAGCCAAATAATGGAGGCCGCTCTGGGCACAAATGCACAGTCTGAGACACCCTGATCCCCTCCATACAGGCAGACACCCAAGTCAATGCTCCTGAGTCAGAAGATTGAACCTGACATGCCCCGAGGACTTCATTGGCACACTAGATTAGGTTTACAGGTATCTGTCATCAGAGGCCTGCTCTGGAATATCAACTTATGATAAAATATATAGTCCCTGAGCCACAGAACAGAATATGTCCTCCCCAAAAAGGAAGCCATGCTCCTGGAATTGTGTCATACCCTAAGGGTATTTGGATCCTGAATGGCCCCTTAGCAACCAGCACATTCTATGATATTCCTGGTAACAAACCATCATTGTGCCCCATCTTCATGAGACTCCATGTCAACTCAAGGTCTCGATATATTGCCCCAGAGCCACCAGAATGCACCTGCCATGTTCCTCAGCTGCAATGGTCAATGGAGGGGTGATTTCCAGGCATCCCTGTGGGGTTCTCTGCTACAAAACTTTCCACATGGAGAAACCAGAGAAAACAAACCAGACTTCTCCTGTCCGGTAGAAAGAAACTTTGCTATTTGGAGCATCTCACAAGCCCCAGCATGGGAAATCCTGCATGGCCTCTTGACGCCACCCTTCCATTTGTGGGTAATCACAGACACAAACTCCAGTGTGAGCAAACATCTGACATCCACCCTTACTCAGGTGCTGGATATTCGAAACGGCAGCTGCACACTGGAACTGCCTTTTGCTTTTCACTGAACTTAACCATAGCTTTGTATTACTATTCTATCCTCACCACACTGCTCCACAATATCTCTTGATAGGGAATTCTGGAGCCACAACGCAGTATTCTGCCTTCCACATAGAAAGAAGAAGGACCTGTTGAGTCTGCCCAGAACCTGCACATGAGGATCAATCTACTCAGACCACGAGGCAACCCTGATTAATAGATTTCCCTGACCACTAGTGCTGTGTCTGACAGAGTCTAAGCCCCGACCTCGTGTCAGCCACCCAGAGGTGAGGGCCCATATTTAGCATGAGAGATCGGCCATGGCCCTGGGCCATCATCTGTACCCATCCTTGGTATCCAGTCATCTGTCCCCCAAACTTTGCTGGAATTTCTGCCAATGGCGAACCTGAAACACAATAGAGAACACCTCCTTCCCCATGGCAGGAATATTGGCTGTTGGGATGGTTGTCCAACCCTCAGCGTGGGAGCCAGCTGCATGGCCAAGGAGACCATGCCCACTCCTGAGGGCCGACATGGGCACAGGCAGGCATGGTGATCCTCAGCCTGAGCATGTTTTCAAACAAACACTCTCAGTTGCTCCTCCAGTACCAGCATTGCAGGCCTGGTATGCCCCTAGGCCCAAATCCTAACCCTTGGTGGGATTTTCCAGGTGCCCAGACCCAGAGTCCGTCTCAGAATCCCTGTTTGGGGCACCCTTAAGATGGAAAACAGCACTCTTCCCTTCCCTGAGAAAGGCACCAAACTATTGGGAGCCGCCAGGATCCTTAGAGAGAAAAAATCTCCCATGGACCCATGAAAACAAACCTGCATTCCGAGGCCATCCTGTCCACACAATCCAGAGAGAAAAGTCTTTGCTACCGACTTTGAGTCATCCTATTTACATTTCCTGACGAGCTGACCTCCATGTCTATGCATTGGGCCTGTGATCATCTCGACACTAACCCTAACCCCAGTTTGTGTTTGCCGACTTCTCTCCCAAAACCATGGCTTACATGCCCACCAAGATGTGGTCCCTCAAGCCACATCACAGGAAAGTTCCTGCCATCCCCAAGAAAACAGTGCCCATCAGGTTGTCCAAACCCTCCAGATTAGGAGAAACCTGCCAGGCCCCTGAACCCACCCCAATATTGGCGGTTGCTCTGGATGCAAACGTGCAGTCTGAAACACCCTGAGCACCTCCATCGAGGCAGAAAGCCAAGTCAATGGTTCTGAGTCAGATGATTGAACCTGACATGCCCCTAGGACTTCACTGGAACCCTAGATTGGGTCTTCAGACATCTGTTCTCAGAGTCCTGTTCTGGAATACCAAGTTATGATACAACATGTGGTCCCTGATTCCCACAACAGAACATCTCCTGTCTCCAGAAGGAAAATGTGCTCTTGGATCTATGTCCAACTTTCAGGGTAGATGGATCCTGCATGACCCATTAGCCCCAGCACCTTCTATGATCTCCCTGGTAACAAACCAGCATTGTGACCCAACTTCCTGAGACTTGATGCCAACTCAAGGTGTTGGTACTTTGCCCAAGAGCCATGAAACGAATCTGCCATGTTCCTCAGGTACAAAGGTCAATGGACGTGTGCTTTCTAGGCATCCAAGAGGTAGTTCTCTGCTACACAAAAATTCCACATAGGGAACCCTAGAGCAAACAAATAAGACTGCTCCTGTCAGGTTGAAGGAAACCTTGGTTGTTTGGAGCATCTCACAAGCCCCAGCCTGGGAAGTCCTCCACATTCTCTTGATGCCAACCCTCCATTTGTTAGTCATCATAGACACAAATTCCAGCATGAGCAAACATCTGACATCTGCTCTTACTCAGGTGCTGGATATTCGAATCAGTCACGCACACTGGAAATACCTTTCACTTAACACTGTATTCTTGCATAGTTTGGGTTTACAATTCCATCCTCACCCTACTGGACTGCAAGTCCTCTTGAGAGGGAATTAGGGAGACAAAACGCAACATTCTGCCTTCCCCATAGGAAGAAGGGCCTGGTGAGTCTGCCCAGAAACTCCCCATGAAGATCAATCTACTTGGCCCTCGAGGGAACCCCGATTTATACTTTGCGCTGGCCACTAGCGCTGTGTCTGAGAGAGCCTGAGCCCCAACCTCGTGTCAGCCACCCAGAGTGTGGGGCCCTTATCCAGCATGTGGGACTGGCCATGGCCCAGTCATCTCTACCCATCCTTGGTATTCCGGCAACTATCCCAGACCTTTGCTGGAATCCCTACCAGTGGGGGAACCTGAAGCACAATTGAGAACTCCTCCTTCCCCATGGCAGGAAGCCTGGCTGTTGCTATGGGTGCCCAACCCTCAGAATTAGAACCAGGTGCATGGCCAATGAGACAACGCTCAATCATAAGGGCCGCCTGGGCCAAAGCAGGCATTGTGTCCCTCAACCTTAGCATGCATTCAAACAAATGCTCTCAGTTGTTTCTGCAGGGTCCCGCATCGCAGGCCTGGTATGCCCTTAGGACCATATCCTAACACTTCGTGGGATTTTCCATGCCAACATAACCAGAGCCCGTCTCTGGAATCTCTGTTTTGAAGCACCCCTATGATGGAAAACAGCACTCTTCCCTCCCCTGAGAAAACTATTAGGAGCTGCCAGGATGCGTAGAGAGGAAAAATCTCCCAGGGCTCCATAAGACCACACCTTCATTCCGAGGCCATCCAGGACACACAATCCAGATACAAGAGACTGTGCTACCACCTTCGAATCACCTGGTTTACAGTTCCAGACGAGCTGCCCTACAGATCTACGCATTGGGCCTGTGATCACCTCGCCATTAACCCTACCCCAAGTTTGTGTTTGCAGACTTCTTTCCCAAAACCATGGCTCACATGCCCTCTATGATGGGTCTCTGTAGCCACACCACAGGAAAGATCCTGCTATCCCCAATGAAACTGTGTCCATCACAGTTGCCCAAACCCTCCAGATTAGGAGAGACCTGCAAGTCCCCTGAGCCCAGTCCAATATTGGAGGCCACTCTGGACACAAATGCACAGTGTGCAACACCCTGATCACCTCCATCCAGGAAGACACCCAAGTCAATGGTCCTGAGTCAGAAGATTGGTCCCTGAACCCCACAATAGAATATCTCCTGTCCCCAGATGGAATTCGTGCTCTTCAACTTGTGTCAAGGGTCGGGGTATATGAATTATGCACAGCCCCTTAGCCCCCAGCACATTCTAAGATCTCTCTGGTAACAAACAAACAGCATTGTGATCCATCTTCATGAGATTCCATGTCACTTCAAGTCCTTGGTAATTCGCCCCAGAGCCACCAGAATGAACCTGCCATGTTCCTCACCTGATATGGTCAGTGATATGCTTTCCAGGCATCCATGTGGGAGTGCTCTTCTACTTATTCTTTCCACATGTGGGACCCTGGAGCAAACAAACCAGACTGCCACTGACCAGTAGAAAGGAACCCTCTGTTTGGAGCATCTCAGAAGCACCAGCAGGAGAAATCCTCCATGGCCCTTGACACAACCCCTCCATTTGTCAGTCATCATAGACAAAAACTCCAGCATGAGAAAACATCTGAAATCTGCCGTTATTTAGATTCTGCACTTTCTCTTCCACCACTGCACACTAGAACTGCGTTTCACTTGACACTGAATTTATCCATAGCTTGGGTTTAGAATTCCATCCTCAGCCTCCTGGTATGCAAGCCCTCTAGAGAGGGAATTTGGAGCCACAAGGCAACATTCTCCATTCCCACTAGAAAGAAATAGGGCCTGGTGAATCTTCCCAGAAACTCCACATGAGGTTCAATCTACTTGGCACTCGATGGAACCTTGATTTATAGGCTGTCCTGGGCACTAGTACTAGTACTAGTACTAGTACTGTGTCTGACAGAGCCTGAGCCAAGACCTAGTTTCAGGCACCCAGAGATATGAGCCCATATCCAGCATGTGAGATTGGCCAGGGCCCAAGTCCATCATCTCTACCCATCCTTGGTATTCAGGCACCTGTCCCCAGACCTTTTATGTAATCCCTACCAATGGGGTAACCTAAAGCACAATAGAGAACTCCTCCTTCCCCATGGTAGGAATCCTGGCTGTTGATATGGGTGTCCAAACCTCAAAGTGGGAGCCAGCTGCATGGCCAAGGAGACAATGCCCACTCATGAGGGCTGCCCTCGGCACAAGTAGCCATTGTAACCCTCAGCTTGATCAAGCCTTCAAAAAAATGCTCTTAGTTGCACCTCCAGTATCCTGCATTGCAGGCCTGATATGCCCTTAAGCCCAAATCCTAACACATCGTGGGATGTTCCATGTGCACATACCCAGAGCCCGTCACTGGAATCCCTGTTTTGAGGCACCCCTAAGATGGAAAACAGCACTCTTCACTTCCCTGAGAAAGCCACCAAACTAATGGGATCCCCCAGGATCCTTGAGAAGAAGAATCTCCCATGGTCCCATGAGTCCACACCTGTATTCCGAGGCCAGCGTGGATATGCTATCCAGATACAAGAGACTGTGCTACTGGCTTCGAGTCACCTGATTTACAGTTCCTGACGTGCTGCCCTCCAGATCTTTGGATTGGGACTGTGAACACCTCTCCATTAAACTTATCCCGAATTTGTGTTTGCAGATCTCTCTCTAAAAACCATAGCTCACATGTCCTCCAGGATGGGGCCCCTAGAGTCACACCACAAGACTGTGCTTGCCATCCCCAAGGAAACTGGGCCCATCACAGTTGCCCAAACCCTCCTGATTAGGAGAAACCCGGAAGGCTCCTGAGCACATCCCAATATTGGAGGCTGCTCTGGATGCAAATGCACAGTCTGAAACACCCTGATCACCTCCATCCAGGCAGACACCCAAATCAATGGTCCTGAGTCAGATAATTGAACCTGACATGGCCCTAGGACCTCATTGGAAGAGGGATTAACTTTTCAGGCACCTGTCCTCAAAGGCCTCTTCTGGAATACCAACTTATGATACAAATTATGGCCCCTGAGCCCCAGGGTGGGAAATCCTCCATGGCCTCTTGACGCCACCTCTCCATTTGTTGGTCATCATAGACACAAACTCCAGCCTGAGCAAACATCTGACATCCGCCCATATTCAGGCGCTGATATTGGAATCAGCTGCTGCACACTGGAACTGCCTTTCGCTTTGCAATGAATTTAAGCCTAGCTTCAGACTACAATTTCATCCTCACCCTACTGGTCTGCCATATCTCTTGATAGGGAATTCTGGAGCCACAACGCAACATTCTGCCTTCTTCATAGATAGAAGGACCTGGTGAGTCTGCCCATAAACTACACATGAAGATCAATATACTCAGCCCAGGAGGGAACCCCTATTTATAGTTTGCCCTAGCCACTAGTGCTGTGTCTGACAGAGCCTGAGCCCCTACCTCGTGTCAGCAACCCAGAGGGTGGGGCCCACATTAACCATGTGAGACCGGCCATGGCCCAGGGCTGTCATTACTACCCATCCTTGGTATTCAGGCATCTGTCCCCTAGATCTTAGCTGGAATCCCTACCAATGGGGGGACCTGAAGCACAATAGAGAATTCATCCTTCGCCATGGCAGGAATCCTGGCTTTTGGATGGGTGTCCAACCCTAGGAATGGGAACTGGCTGCATGGCTGAGTAGACATCGCCCAATCCTGATGGCCTCCGGGGCACAAGCAGGCATTGGGACCCTCAGCTTGACCATACTTTCAAACAAACGCTCTCAGTTGCACCTCCAGGATCCCGCATTGCAGGCCTGGTATGGCCCTAGGCCTAAATATTAACCCTTGGTGGGATTTTCCAAGCACTTAGACCCAGAGCTCATCTCTGGAATGCCTGTTTTGGGGCACGCTTAAGCTGGAAAACAGTACTCATCCCTTCCCGGAGAAATCCAACAAACTATTGAGAACCGCCAGGATCCTTGAGAGGAGAAATCTCCCATGGACCCTTGAGACAACACCTGCAATAAAGGCCATTCTGGAAATTAAATCCAGATACAATTACCTGTGCTACCACCTTTGAGTTACGTGATTTACAGTTCCAGACTTGCTGCCCTCCTGGTCTATGGATTGGGACTATGATCACCTTGCCACTAACCCTAACCTAAGTTTGTGTTTGCAGACTTCTCTCTCAAAATCATGGCGCACATGTCCTCCAGGATGGGGTCTCTGGAGTCACACCACAGGACAGTTCCTGCAATCCCCAAGGAAACTGCCCATCACAGTTGTCCAAAAACCCCATATAAGGAGAAACCTGCAAGGAACCTGAGCCAACCCTAGTATTGGATGCCACTCTGGACACAAATGCACAGTCTGAAACACCCTCATCACCTGCATCCAGTCAGACACCAGAGTCAATGATCCTGAGTCAGAAGATTGAATGACATTCCCCTAGGGCCTCATTCAAACCCTTTATTAGGTTTTCAGGCTTCTGTCCTCAGAGACCTGTTCTGGATTACCAATTTATGATACAACTATGGCCGCTGAGCCCCACAACAGAATATCTCCTGCCCCCAGAAGCAATCCGGGCTCTTGGGCCTGTGTCAAATCCTCAGGCTAGATGAATCCTGCATGGCCCATTAACCACCAGCACATTCTAAGATCTCCCTGGTAACAAACCAACATTTTGACCTATCTTCATGAGGTTCCATGTCCAATCCAGTCTTTATTTCTTCGCCTCAAAGCCACCAGATGCCATGTTCCTTCGCTGTCATGGTCAATGAAGGTGTGCTTTCCAGTCACCCATGTGGGAGATCTATGTTATCCGATCTTTCGACATGGGGAACCATGGAGGAAACAAATCAGACTGCCCCTGTCTGGTAGAAGGAAACCTTGCTGTTTGGAGCATCAAAAAAACACCAGATTGGGAAATCCTCCATAACCTCTTGACGCCACCCCTCCATTTTTGTGTCATCATAGACACAAACTCCAGCATGAGCAAATATCTGACATCCACCCTCACTCAAGTGCTGAATATTGGATTCAAACATTGCACACTGGAAATTTCTTTCGCTTGATACAGAATGTAACCATAGCTTAGGTTTACAATTCCATCCTCAGCCTCCTGGTCCACAAGCCCTCTTGATAGTGAATTCTAGAGCCACAAAACAGCATTCTGCCTTCCCCTTACAAACAAGAAGGGCCTGGTGAGTCTGCCCAGAAACCATACATGAGGATCAATCTGCTCGGCACTCGAGGGAACCCCAATTTATAGGCTGCCCTGGGCACTAGTGCTGTGTCTGACAGAGCCTGAGCCAAGACCTAGTGTCAGCCACCCAGTGATCGGGGCCCATATCCACGATTTGATACTGGCCATGACCCATGTCCATCATCTTTACCCATCCTTGGTATTCAGGCCTCTGTCCCCAGACCTTTGCTGGAATCCCAGCTAATGGGGGAACCTGACGCACTATAGAGAACTCCTCTTTCCCCATGGCAGGATTCTGGCTGTTGGGATGGTTGTCCAACCCTCAAAGTGGGAGCCAGCTGCATGGCCAATGTGACCACGCCCACTCATGAGGGCCACCTGGGCATAAGCAAGTATTGTGACCCTCAGCCTGAGAATGATTTCAAACAAGACCTCTCAGTTGCACCTCCAGGATCCTGCATGCAGGCCTGGTAAGCCACTAGGCCCAAATCCTAACACTTGGTGGGATTTTCCAGGGGACCAAACCCAGAGTCCGTCTCTGGAATCCATATTTTGGGTCACCCCTAACATGAAAAACAGCACTCTTGCCTTCCCCGAAAAAGCCACCAACTATTGGGAGCCACCAGGATCCTTAGAGAGGAAAAATCTCCCATGGACCCATGAGGCCACAACTGCATTCTGAAGCCATCCTGCACACAATACAGAGAAAAAAGCCTGTGATTCTGCCTTTGAGTCACCCGATTAACAGTTCCTGAAGAGCTGCCATCCATGTCTATGCATTGGGCCTGTGATAACCTTGCCACTAACCCTAACCCAAGTTTGTGTTTTCAGACTTCCCTCCCAAAACCATGGCTCACATGCCCTCCAGTTTGTGATAACTGGAGCCACACCACGGGATTGTACCTGTCTTCCCGAAGGAAACTGTGATTGTCACTATTAAACAAACCCTCTAGATTAGGAGAAACCTGCAAGGCCCCTAAGCCCAGCCCAATATTGGAGGCCACTCTGGACGCAAATGCACAGTCTGACACACCATATCACCTACATCCAGGATGATATCCAAGTCAATGGTCCTCAGACAGAAGATTGAACCTGACATGCTCCTAGGATTCACTGGAACACTAGAATAGGTTTTCAGGTATCTGTACTCAGAAGGCTGTTCTGAATATCAATGTATGATACAATATGGTCACTGAGCCACACAAAAGAACATCTCCTGTCCTTAGAAGAAAGCTGTGCTCTGGACCTGTGTCAAACACTCTGGGTAGATGAATCCTTCAAGGCCCCCTGGCAACCAGCACATTCTATGATCTCCCTGACAACATACCAGCATTGTGACCCATCTTCATGAGACTCCATGACAACTCCAGCCCTTGGTACTTCGGCCCAGAGCCACCAGAATGAAACTGCCATGTTCCTCTGCTGCCATGGTCAATGTAGGTGTACTTTCCAGGCATCCAGCGGGAGTGCTCTGATACCAGCTTTCCACATGGGGAACCCTGGAGGAAACAAACCAGACTCCACTGTACGGTAAAAAGGAATCTTTTCTGTATGGAGTATCTCAAGCCTGAGGGTGGGTAATCCTCCATGGCTTCTTGAGGCCACCCATCCATTTGTTGGTCATCATAGACACTAACTCAGCGTGAGCAATCAACTGACATCTGCACTTACTCAAGTGCTGGATATTTGAATCAGCTGCTACACACTGGAATTGCCTTATGCTTGGCACTGAATTTAAAAGTAGCTTGGCGGGACGCCTGGTTGGCTCAGTTGGTTAAACAGCTGCCTTCGGCTCAGGTCATGATCCCAGCGTCCTGGGATCGAGTCCCACATCAGGCTCCTTGCTCCGCAGGGAGCCTGCTTCTCCGTCTGACTCTGCCTTCCACTCTGTCTGCCTGTGCTTGCTCTCGCTCGCTCTCTGACAAATAAAATCTTGAAAAAAAAAAGTAGCTTGGGTTTGCAATTCCATCCTCACCCTGGTGTTCAGTAAGCTCTCTTGATAGGGAATTCTGAAGCCACAACACAGCATTCTGCCTTCCCCATAGCAAGAAAAAACAGCCTGGAGAGACTGCCCAGAAACCCTACATGAGGATAAATCTACTCGACCCTCGAGTGAACCCCATTTATAGGTTTACCTGGCCACTAGCGCTGAGTCTGACAGAACCTCGTCTCTGACCTCGTGTCAGGACCCAGAGACTGGGCTCCAACTCCAGAATGTGAGACCAGCCATGTCCCAGGGCTGTCATCTCTACCCATTCTTGATTCAGGCATCTGTCCCCAGACATTTGCTGAAATCCCTGCCAATGGGGGAAGGAGAAGCACAATAGGGAAATCCTCCTTCCCCATGGCAGGAATGATGGCTCTTGGGATGGGTTTCCAGACCTCAGAGTGGTAGCCAGCTGAATGGCCAATGATAACCCGCCCACTCATGAGGGCCGCCCTGGACACAAGCAGGCATTGTGACCCCCAACATGAGCATGCTTTCAAACAAACACTCTCAGTTGCATTCCAGAATCCAAATTTGCAGGCCTGATATTCCCCTAAGCACAAATCCTAACACCTGGTGAGATTTTTCAGGGGACCAGAAACACAGCCTGTCTCTGGAATCCCTGTTTTGGGACACCCCTAAGATGTAAAATAGCACTCTCCCCTTCGCCAAGAAAGCCACCATAGTATAGGGAGCCGCTAGGATCCTTCAGAGGAAAAATCTCCCATGGATCCATGAGACCACACCTGCATTCCGAGGCCATCCTGGACACAAAAGCCAGATACACAAGCCTGTGCTACCACCTTCAAGGCAACTAATTTATAGTTCCAGACGAGCTGCCCTCCAGGTCTATGCATTGGGCCTGCGATCACCTCACCGCTAACCTTAACCCGAGTTTGTGCTTACAGACTTCTATCCCGAAACCATGGCTCATATTTCCTCCAGGATGGGGTCTCTGGAGCCACACCAAAGGACTGTGCCTGCCATCCCCAAGGAAAATGTGTCCATCACATTTGCCTAAAACTTCGAGATAAGGAGAAACCTGCAAGGCCCCTGAGCCCACCCCAATACTGGAGGCCCCTCTGGACACAAATGTGCATTCTGAAATACGCTGATCACCTGAATCCAGGCAGATACCCAAGTCAGTGTTTCTCAGTCAGAAGATTGAACCTGACATGCTCCTATGACCTCATTGTAACCCCTGATGAGGTTTTCAGGCATTTGTAATCAGAGACCTGTTCTGGAGTACCAACTTAAGATACAACATATGGTCCCTGATCCCCACAACAGAACATCTCCTTTCTCTAGATGGAAGCCGTGCTCTTGGAACTGTGTCAAACCCTCAGGGTAAATGAATCCTACTTGGCCCGTAGCCACCAGCAGATTCTAAGATCTCACTGGTAACAAGCCAGCATTGTGAGCCATCTTCATGAGATTCCATGTCAACTACAGGCCTTGGTACTTCACCCCAGAGCCTTCAGAAAGAACCTGTCATGTTCCTCAGCTGCAATGTTCAGTGGAAGTGTGCTTTCCAGGCATCCATGTGGGAGTGCTCTGCTACCCAAACTTTCCACATGGGGGACTCTCGAGCAAACAAATCTGACTGCCCTGTCCTGTAGAAGGAAACCTGGCTGTTTGGAGCATCTCACAAGCTCAAGTGTGGGAAATCCTCTATGACCTCTTTTCAACTCCTCTCCATTTGTCGGTCATTATAGACACAAACTCCAGCTTGAGCAAACATCTGACGTCTGCGCTTACTCAGGTGCTGGATATTCGAATCAGCCGCTGCACACTGGAAATGCCTTTCGCTTGTCACTGAATTTATTCATAGCTTGGGTTTACAATTCCATCCTCACCTTACTGGTCCACAAGCCCTCATGATAGGGAATTCTGCAGCCACAACACAGCATTCTGCCTTCCCAATAGAAAGAAGAAGGGCCTGGTGAGTCTGACCAGAAACTCCACATTATGATCAATCTACTTGTCCCTTGAGGGAACCCTGAATTATAGACAGCCCTGGCCCCTAGTGTTGTGTCTGACAGAGCCTAAGCCCCGACCTCGTGTCAGCCACCTAGAAGGCGGGGCCCATATCCCGCATGTTAGACTGGCCACGGAACAGAGCCGTCATCTTTACCCATCCTTGGTATTCAGGCATGTGTCCCCAGACCTTTCCTGGAATCCCTACCAATGAGGGAACCTGAATCACAATAGAGAAATCCTCATTCCCCATGGCAGGATTCCTGTAAGTTCGGAAGGGTGTCCAACACTCAGAGTGTTAGCCTACTGAATGGCCATTGAGACCACCCCCATTCCTGAGGGCCACCCTATGCAAAAGCTTGCATAGTGACCCTCAGCCTGAGCATGCTTTCAAACAAACGCTCTCAGTTGTATCTCCAGGACTTGCATTGGAGGCCTGGTAAGTCCCTATGCCCAAATCATAACCCTTGGTGGGTATTTCCAGGTGCCCAGAGCCAGAGCACTTCTCTGCAATCCCTGTTATGGGACACCCTTAATATGGAAAACAGAACTCTTTCCTCTCTGAGAAAGCCACCACATTATAAGGAGCCGCCAGGATACTTGAGAGGAAATATCACCCATGGACACCTGAGACCACACCTGCATTCTTAGTCCATCGTGGATACACAATCCAGATAAAAAAGCCTGTGCTACCTCTTTTGAGGCATGCGATTTACATTTCACACGGAGCTTCCCTCCAGGAGTATGCATTGGGCCTACAATCACTTCGCCACTAAACCTAACCCGCATTTGTGTTTGCATACTTCCCTCCCAAAACCATGGCTCTCATGCCCTCCAGCATGGGGTCTCTGGAGCCACATCACAGGACTGTGCCCACCATTGCGAGGGAAACTGTGCCCATCAAATTGCCCTATCTTTCCAGATTAGGAGAAACCTGCAAGGCCCCTGAGCCCACCCCAATACTGGTTGCCACTCTGTACACAAATGCACAGTCTGGAACACCCTGATAACCTACATCTAGGCAGACATTGAAGTCAATGATACTGAGTCAGAGGATTGAACCTGACATTCCGTTAGGATTTTATTGGAACCCTAGATTAAATTTTCAGGCATCTATCCTCAGAGGCCTGTTCTGCAATACCAAATTATGATACATTTGGTCCGTTAGCCCCACATCAGAACATCTCTGGTCCGAGAAGGAAACCGTGCCCTTTGACCAGTGTCAAACCCTCAGGGTAGATGAATCCTACATGGTCCCTTAGCCACCAGCACACTGTAAGGTCTCCATGGTAACAAACCTGCATTATGACCCATCTTCATGAGACTTCATGTCAACTCCAGGCCTTGGTAATTCGCCCAGAACGAATTGGCCATGTTTCTCAGCTGCAATTTTAATGGAGGTGTGCTTTTCAGGCATCCACGTGGGAGTGCTCTGCTACCCAAACTTTCCACATGGGGGACCCTGGAGCAAATAAACCAGACTCCCCCTGTGTGGTAGAAGGAAACTTTGCTGTTTGAAGCATCTCACAAGCCCCAGCATGTGAAATCCTCCATGGCCTCTTGACGCCACCCCTCCATTCATCGGTCATCATAGACATAAACTCCAGCATGAGGAAATGTCTGACTTTCACCTTTACTCAGGTGCTGGATATCTGGAATCAGACACTGCACAATGGAACTGCCTTTTGCTTGGCACTGAATTGAACCTTAGCTTGAGTTTACAATTCCATCCTCACCCTACTGGTCCCCAAGCCCGCTTGATAGGGAATTCTGGGGCCACAACGCAGCTTTTTGCCTTCCCCTTAGAAAGAAGAAGGGCATGGTGATTCTGCCCAGAAACTCTGCATGAGGATCCATCTGCTCAGCCCTTGAGGGATCCCTGATTCATACTCAGCCCTGACCACTAGTTCTGTTTCTGACAGAGCCTGAGTGCTCAATTCATGTCAGCTACTCAGAGAGTCAGGCATGTGAGACTGGCCATGTCTCAGGTCCCTCATCTCTACCCATCCTTGGTATTCAGGCATCTGTCCCCAGACATTTGCTAGAATACCTGCTAATGGGGGAACCTGAGGCACAATAGAGAATTCTTCCTTTTCCATGGCAGGAATCCTGGTAGTTGGGATGGGTGTCCTACATTAAAGTGGTAGCCAGCTGCATGGCCAAGGAGACAACTCCCACTCATAAGGGCTGCCCTAATCACATCAGGCATTGTGACACTCAGACTAGCATGCTTTCAAACAAACGCTCTCAGTTGTACCTCCAAGTCACACATTGTAGGCCTGGTACTCCCCTAGGCCCAAATCCTAATCCTGGTGGGATTTTCCAAGCACCCAGACTCACAGCCCTTCTCTGGAATCCCTTTTTGGGGAACATCTAAGATTGAAAACAGCACTCTTCCATTCAAACAAGAAAGCCACCATACTATTGGGAGCTTCCAGGATCCGTAGAGAGGAAAATACTCTCATGGAAACATTAGAACACACCTGCATTCCAAGGCTATCATGGACACACAATCCAGATACAAAAGCCAGTGCTAGTGCCTTCGAGGTACGTGATTTACAGTTCCTGACGATCTGCCCTCCAGGTCTATGCATTGGGCCTACGATCACCTCGCAACTCAACCTAATCCGAGTTTGTGATTGCAGACTTCTCTCCCAAAACCATGGCTTACATGCCCTCCACGATGGAGTCTCTGGAGCCACACCACAGGACTGTGCCTGCCACCCCCAAAGAAACCGTGCCCACAAATTTTCCTAAACCTTCAAGATTAGGAGAAACCTGCAAGGCCCCAGAGCCCACCCCAATATTGGAGGCCACTCTGTACACAAAGGCACAGTCAGAAACACCCTGATTGCCTACATATAGGCAGACACCGAAGTCAATGGTCCTGAGTCTGATGATTGAACCTGAAATTCCCCTTGGACTTCATTGGAACCCTAGATGAAGTTTTTAGGCATCTGTCCTCAGAGGCCTGTTCTGGAATTCCAACTTATGATACAACATTTGGTCCGTGAGCCCCACAACAGAACATCTCCGATACCCAGAAAAAAACCGTGTTCTTCGACCGGTGTCAAACCATCAGGATAGACTAATCATACATGGCCCCTTAGCCACCAGCACATAGTAAGATTTCCGTGGTAACAAAACTGCATTGTGACCCAACTTCATTAGAAACCAGGCCTTGGTACTTTGCCCTAGAGCAACCAGAAAGAACCTGCCATGTTCCTTAGGTGCAATGGTCAATGTAGGTGTGCTTTCCAGTATCCACGTGCGAGTACTATGCTACCCAAACTTTGCACATGTGGGAACCTGGTGTAAACAAACCAGACCTCCCCTGTCCAGTAGAAGGAAACCTTATGTTTGGATCAACTCACAGGCCTCAGCGTGCAAACTGCTCCATGGCCTCTTGATGCCACCACTCCATTGGTCGGTCATCAAGACACAAACTCCAGTCTAAGCAAACATATGACATGCACCCTTATCCCGGTGCTGGATGTCTTGAATAAACCACTGCACATTGGAACTGCCTTCCACTTGGCACTGAATTGAACCATAGCTTGTGTTTACAATTCCATCCTCACCTGACTGGTCCCTAAGCCCTCTTGATAGGGAAATCTGGGGCCACAACGCAGCATTCTGCCTTCCCCATCGAATGAAGAAATGCCTGGTGAGTCTGCCCTGAAAACCCACATGAGGATCAATCAGGTCGGCCCTCGAGTCAACACCGATTTATAGGCTGCCATGGCCACTAGTGCCGTGTCTGACAGAGCCTGAGCTCGACTGAGTTTCAGCCACTAGAGAGCAGGCCCCATATCTAGCATTTGGGATTGCCATGGCCCAAGTATGTCATCTCTACCCATCCTTGATATTCAGGCACCTGTCCCCAGACCTTGGCAGGGATCCCTGCCAATTAGGGAACTTGAAGCACAATAGAGAACTCTTCTTTCCCCATGGCAATAAACCTGGCTTTTGGTATGGGTGTTCTACCCTCAAAGGGGGAGCCAGTTACAACATCAATGACATCACACACACTCCTGAGGACTACCCTTGGCACAAACAGGCATTGTGACCCTCACCCTGAGCATGCTTTCAAAAAATCCCTCTCAGATTCACCACAATGATCCCTCATTTCAGGCCTGGTATGCCTGTAGGTTCAAATCATAAAACTTGGTGGGATTTTCGAGGTACCCAGACCCAGAGACCATCTCTGGAATTTTTGTTTTGGTGCACCCTTCAGATGGAAAACAGCACTCATCCCTTCCCCAAAAATGTCACCAAATTATGAGGAGCCACCAGGATCCATAGAGAAGCAATGTCTCCCATGGACCCATGAGAACACACCTGCATTCCGAGGCCATCCTGGACACACAATCCGGAGAGAAAAGCCTGTGCTACTGCCTTCCATTCACCCTAATTACAGTTCCAGATGAGCTGCTCTCAAGGTATATGCATTGGGCCTGTGATCACCTCGCCACTCACCCTAATTCGAATTTGTGTTTGCAGACTTATCTACCAAAACCATGGCACACATGCCCTCCAGGATGGGGTCTCTGGATCCACACTGCAGGACTGTCCCTGCCATCCACAAGGAAACTGTTTCCATCACAGTTGCCCAAACTGTCTAGATTAGGAGAAACCTACAAGGCCTCTGGGCCTACCCCAATTTCGGTGGCCGCTCTGAACACAAATGCACAGTCTGAAATACCCTGATCCCCTACATCCAGGAACACAGCCAAGTCAATGGTCCTGAGTCAGAATAATGAACCTAACATGCCCCTAGGACGTCATTGGAACCATTGATTCGGTTTTCAGACATGTGTCCTCAGAGGCCTGTTCTAGAATGCGAACTTATGATACAACATGTGGTGCCTGGGCCACACAACAGAACATCTCCTGTCCCCAGAAGGAAACCGTGCCCTACAATCTGTGCAAAATCCCAGAGTAGTAGATTCCTGCACAACTACTAAGCCACCAGCACATTCTAAGATCTACCTGGTAACAAACCAGCTGTGTGGCCCATCTGCAAGAGATTCCATGTCAAATCAAGGACTTGGTACTTTGCTACAGAGACACCAGAATAAAGCTGCCATGTTCTTCAGTTGCAATGGTCAATGAAGTTGAACATTCCAGGCATCCATGCGGTAGAGCTCTGCTACCCAAACTTTCCACATGGGGGACCCTGGAGCAAATAAACCACACTCCACCTGTCCAGTAGAACAAAACCTTGCTATTTGGAGCAGCTCATGAGTCTCAACGTGAAAATCCCTCCATGGCTTCTTGACGCCACCCCTCCATTTGTCAGTCATCATAGACACAAACTCCAGTGTGAGCAAATATCCGACGTCCTCCCTTACTAAGGTGCTGGATATCTCGAAAAAGCTGCTGGACACAGGAACTGCCTTCCGCTTGGCAGTGAATTGAACTGTAGCTTGTGTTTACAATTCCTTCCTCACCCGACTGGTCCCCAAGCCTTCTTGATAGCGAATTATGGAGACACAACACAGCATTCTGCCTTCCCGATAGAAACAAGTGCCTGGTGAGTCTGGCCAGAAACCCCACATGAGGATCAATCTGCTCGGCCCTATATCGGAGGGACCCTTATTTATAGGTTGCCCTGGCCACTAGTGCTGTGTCTGACAGAGCCTGAGCCCAGACCTAGTGTCAGTCACCAGAGTTGAGCCCCACATCTAGCATTTGGGATTGCCATGGCTCAAGTATTTCATCTCTACCCATCCTTGGTATTCAGGCACCTGTCCCCAGAACTTTGCTGGAATCCCTGACAATGGGGCATCCTGAAGCACAATAGAGAACTCCCCCTTCTTCATATCAGGAAACTTGGCTGTTAGGATGGGTGTTCAACCCTGAAAGGGGGAGTCATTTACAAGTCCAGTGAGACCACACAAACTCCTCAGGGATGCCCTGGAGGCAAACAGGCCTTGTGACCCTCAGCCTGAGCATGCTTTCAAACAATCCTTCTCTGTTGCACCACCATGAACCCGCATTGCAGGCCTAATATGCCCCTAAGCCCAAATCATAGCACATGTTGTGATGTCCCAGATGCCATGAACCAGAGCCCGTCTCTGGAATCCCTGTTTTGTGGCACCCATAAGGTGGAAAACATCACTCTCCCCTTCCCCGAAAAAGCCACCAAACTATGGAGAGCCACCAGGATCCATAGAGAGGAAAAGACTCCCATGGACCCATGAGACCACACCTGCATTCCAAGGCCATACTGGACACACAATCCAAAGAGAAAAGCCTGTGCTACTGCCTTCCAGTCTCCCTAATTATAGTTCATGAGGAGCTTCCCTGCAGGTCTACGCATTGGGCCTGTGATCACCTCGCCACTCACCCTAATTTGTATTTGTGTTTGCAGACTTCTCTCCCAAAACCATGGCTCACATGCCCACCAGAATGTGATCTCTGGAGCCACACCACAGAACTCTGGCTGCCAACCCCAAGGACACTGTGCAAATCAGATTTGCCCAAACCTTCCAGATTAGGAGAAACCTGTGTGGCCCCTGAGCCCACACCAATATTGCCGGCCACTCGGGATGGAAATGCGCAGTCTGAAACACCCTTATCACCTACATCCAGGGAAATAGCCAAGTCAATGATCGTGAGATAGACGATTGAACCTAAAATGCCCCTAGGCTCTCAATGGAACCCCATTAGGTTTTTAGGCATCTTTCCTCAGGGGCCTGTTCTGAAATACCAATCTATGACACATCATGTGGTCTCTGAGCCACACGACAGAACATCCCCTGTCCCCAGAAGAATACCATGCTCTTCGACCTGTGCCAAACCCTCAGGGTAGGAGAATCCTGCATGGCACCTTAGCAACCAGCACATTCTAAGTTCTCCCTGGTAACAAACAAGCATTGTGACCCATCTGCAAGAGATCCCATGTCAACTCAAGGCCTTGGCACTTTGTCCCAGAGCCACCAGAACGAATCTGCCATGTTCCTCAGCTGCAATTGTCAATGGAGGTGTGCTTTCCTGGCATCCATGCTGGAGAGCTCTTCTTCACAAACTTTCCACATGGGGAAACCTAGAGTAAACAAACCAGACTTCACCTACACTGTACAAAAAAATGTTACTTTTTGCAGCAGTTCACAGGCCTCAGCATGTGAACTCCTCCATGGCCTCTTTATACCACCCCTCCACTTGTCGGTCATCATAGACAAAAACTCTAGTGTGAGCAAGCATCTGACATCCACCCTTATTCCAGTGCTGGATGTCTCGAGTAAACTGCTACAAATTGGAACTGCCTTCTGCTTGGCACTGAATTGAACCATAGCTTTTGTTTACAATTCCACCCAAAACTGACTGGTTCCCAAGCTCTCGTGATTGGGAAACCTGGAGCCACAACACAGCATTCTGCCTTCCCTATTGAATGAACAAATGCCTGGGAATCTTCCCAAGAAACTCCACATGAGGATCAATCTGCTCCGCCCTCGAATCTACTCTGATATAAAGGCTGCCATGGCCACTAGCGCTGTGTCTGACAGAGCCTGAGCCCCGACCGAGTTTTAGGCCTCATATCTAGCATTTGGTATTGCTATGGCCCAAGTACGTCATCTCCACCCATCCTTGGTATTCAGACACCTATCTCGAGACCTTGCTGGAAACCCTGCCAATGGGGCAACCTGAAGCACAGAGGAACCTGACAGAAGAGAACTCATCCTTCCTCATGGCAGGACATTTGGCTGTTGGGTTGGGTGTCCAACTCTCTAAGAGGGAGCCAGATATATGACCAATGAGACCACTCCCACTCCTGAGGGCCGCCATGGGAGCAAACAGGCATTGTGAGACTCAGCCTGAGCAAGCTTTCAAACAATCCCTCTCAGTTGCACCATCATGATCCCGCATTGCAGGCCTCATACACCCCTAGGTGCAAATCCTAACCCTTGGTGGGAAGTCCCAGATGCCCAGAAAAAGAGCCTGTATCTGGAATCCCTGTTTTGGGGCACCCATTAGATGGAAAACAACACTCTTCCCTTCCCCCAAAAAGCCACCAAACTATGAGCTGCACAGATCCATAGAGAGAAAAAGTTTCCCATGGACCCATGAGACTATACCTGCATTCCAAGGCCATCCTGGACACACAATATAGAGAGAAAAGCCTGTGCTACTGCCTTCCAGTCACCCTAATTACTCCTGACAAGCTGCACTCCAGGTCTACTCATTGGGCCTGTGATCACCTTTCCACTAACCATAACCCACATTTGTGTTTGCAGACTTCTCTCCCAAAACCATGGCTCATATGCCCTCCAGGACAGGTTCTCTGGATCCACAACACATGACTGGGCCTGCCATCCCCAAGGAAACTGTGACCGTCAAACCTGCCCAAACCTTCCAGTTTAGGAGAAACACGCAAGAGCCCTGAACCCGACCCAATATTGTCGGCAGCACTGGACACAAATGCCAGTCTGAAACGCCCTGATCACCTACATCCAAGCAGACAGCCATTTCAATGTTCCTGGGTCAGAAGATTGTACCTGACATGCTCCTAGGACGTCATTGGAACACTAGATTAGGTTTTCAGGCATCTGTCCTCAGGGTCCTGTTCTGAAATACCAACTTAGGATACAACATGTGGTCCCTGAGCCACACAATAGAATATCTCCTGTCCCCAGTAGGAAACCATGCCCTTCGACCTGTGCCAAACCCTCAAGATTGGAGAATCCTGCACAGCACCTTAGACACCAGCACAAACTCTAGTTTGTGCGTTGACCCATACCACAAGCTTTCCATCTGCTGGACAGTCGAGTCCTGTTGAATGGCTCCAGGATGTCCCATACGGAAAGACTGGAGAACAGGATTCGAAGGATGGATGCCTGTACAGCATACCTCACATTCCCATTGGCTCTTTGTGACAAGACATGTTTGAACTACTGGCTCTGGGCGAGCTAACTAGGGTGCTGAATTGAAATGGACTCTCCTGCGGATGGGTCATAATGTGGGTTTGTGTGCATGGAGACCTTGGAATATGTTGGCAGCTCAGGGGCCATGAAGTATTCGCCTAACCGAAGGGTGTAATATTGCTCCAATTAAAAAGAGATCCCTATGTGGAGATGAGACAGGTTCTCTTTGGTGCCTCAGAAAAGCCCCAGATACTGGTCTTCAAACCAGTTCTCTGAGTAGAGACACCTGGAAACCAAAGCTAGGGTTCAGATTAGAGCCTAGATGCCTGTCCGTTTCAATCTTCTGTCTCTGGGGACACTGTCTGAGTATCTAAGTGAAGATAGTTGCTCAGCTGGTGTCAGAGTGCCCCTCTTAGTCCATGGCCGAGGCATGGCCTTGGAGACCTTATTGGATTCTCCTAATCTCTAGGGTTGTGGCCAATGGATTGGGTACAGTTTTCTTGGAGAGGACTGGCACAGTCCTTCAGTGTGTCTCCATAGGCCCTAGCCTGGAGGGTGTGTGGGTCCGGGCTGTGGGCACAGAAGTCTGAAAACACAAACTCGGCTTGGGTGTGGAGCCGAGAGCATGGCAGGATGGACCCACAGACCGTGAGAGGAGATCCTCAGCTTATGAAAGAAGGGCAAATGGGAGGCAGTCACGCAAGCTTTTGTCTTTGGATGTTTTGTCTCCCATAGCCGTGGAATGTAGGGGTGACCTCAGGGGCTATGGAAGAGTCTCCCTCTCTGAGGAGTTGGTCCAGCTCTTAAGATTTTGGGGACATTTTGTGGGAAGGGTGGAGTCCTGCTGTCTGGCTCAGGTGTTCTTCCAGGAGAGGGACTCCAGATCACAGTCCTGGGTTCGAGCAAATGAAATACTCGAGCTCTTGTGAAGATTGGGATCATAGGGGCTTGGCAAGCCCCATATGCGGGCTATTGGTCCAGGCCCTGAGAGACCTTACTTCGACATGGGGCCCTGCTGATGGTCCCAATGCGAGTTTGTACCCAAGGAGGCACTCAAGTTTAGGCTTGGCCTCAGGGGCCATGAAGGTTTCTCCTACACTGAAGGTATGACTCCATGCCAACAGCAAGCTTTCCAGCCATGGGGAAGGAGAAGATCTGATTTGTGCTTCAGTTACCCACGTTTGCCAGGATTTGATATAATATCTAGGGTCAGATGTCTGAAAACCCAGGTTGGGAAGAGATGACGGCATAAGGCCATGGCCTGTCTGATGTGCTTAGTGTGCAGCCAGCTGTTTCCTTGTCTGTCGGGACGTCAGGCTGTGTCAGTCAGAGCATTACTGACCAGGGTAGCCTTTCCAGTTAGGGTGCGGTCGAGGCCAGAGCAGGTTGGTTCTCGTTTGTGGTTTCTGGAGAGCCCCATAGGGCAACGTTTTTCTTCTGGTGGGCAGGCAGAAAACTGTGTTGTGGTTCTGGAATTCCCAGTCTGGAGGGCTTGTTTGCCAGGAGTGTGAAGAGGGAAGTCTGAAAACACAAGCTTTCGTTAGGTTTGGGGCCGAGGGCATGGCAGGCCCACTCTGCTAAGACTGAATCGAGATCTCCTGCATCTGAGGTCAGGGCAAGTATCAGACGTTGCCTCAGGTTGGAGTTTGTGTCCATTATGGCCCCTTCCTGAAGGGGGTGGGGGCGTCATGAGGCCAGGGGGGTTTCCCAACGCTGGGAGTTATGAGCTGCCCCAAACATCAAGGTTTCCTCTGTAGGACAGTCGAGTACTATGAGATGGTTCTAGGATGACCCCTACAGAAAGACTCGAGAGAAGGGGTCTAAGCATGATTGTCTGCAAATGCCACCTCACATTCCCACTGGCTGCTTGGGGCAAGGCAGGCTCAATCTGCAGGCTCTTGGGCGGGTTTCTCAGAGGGCTGAGTAGAAATGGACTCTCCTGAGGATGAGTCATACTGTGTGTTGGTGGCCATGGAGACCTTGAAATGTGGCGGGGGCTCAGGGACTCTGCAGGTTTCTCCAAACCGAAGGGTTTGACACAGCTCCAACAATGAAGCTTCCCATGTGGAGACGATAGTTGTTCTGTTTGGTGTCTCAGGAAAGCCCCAGATGCTGGTCTTCAAACCCAGGCCTCTGAGGAGTGACACCTGGAAACCAAAGCAAGAGTTCAGATTAGGGCCCAGGGGCCTGTCTGGTTCAATCTACTGTCTCTGCCGACATCTGTCTGTGTTTCTGCATGGAGGTAGTTGCTCAGCTTGTGTCAGGATGCCTTTGTCCAGAGAGGCTTATAGTAGTGGGATGTCCTCAGGGGCCTTGAGGTTTCTCCTATTCTGTGGGGTTATGGGCAATGGAATGGGCATAGTCTCCTTGGAGAGAGCAGGACAGTCCTGTGGTGTGGCTCCAGAGGCCCCAGCCAGGCGGCTGTGTGGGCCAGGGCTGTGGGGACAGACATCCAAAAACACAAACTCGGCTGAGGTTTGGGGCTGAGGTTATGGCAGGAGTGATCTACAGTCCGTGAGGGGAGCTCATTGTGATTAGAAAGTAAGGCGAGTGAGAGGCGGTCGTTCAGGCTTATGTCTCTGGATGTTGTATTCATGATGGTCATTTAATGTAAGCATGGTCTCATGGGCCATGGAAGTCTCCCTCTCTGGTGATTTGTCCGGCTCCCAAGAGATTGGGGTCATTTTGTGGGAAGGGAGGAGTCCTGTTTTCTGCCTCATGTGTCCCCACAATAGAGGGATTCTAGAGCAGAGCACTGAGTACATACAACTGGAATACCCACCCTCTGGTTAGGCCTGGGGTCCTATGGGCATGGCAAGCCCATATGCAGATTCTTGGTCCAGCCACTGAGAGACGTTACTTGAATAGTGGACTCATGCTGAGGGTCACAATGTGTGTTTGTGCCCAAGGTGGTCCTCAATATTGGGCGGGACTTCATTGAGCTTGCAGGTTTCTCCTACAGTGAACCTTGGACATGCCAACCTCAGGGTTTCTTGCCATGGGGAAGGAGGAGTTTTGATTTCTGCATCACGTTCACCTCTGGGCACTAATTGGAGATAAGGTCTAGGTTCTGAAGCCTGAAAACCGAGGTTTGGAAGAGATGACGACCTAAGGCCATGGCGGGTCCGATGTGTTCAGTTTGGGGCCAGCTTTCTAGGTGTCGTTCAGGAGGTCTGCACTCAGGCTGTGCCAGACAGGGCATTCGTGCCCAGATACGCTGTATAATTGGGGTACAGTTGAGTGGCATGCAGAAGATAATTATTTGGGGTTTCTCCGTAGCCCCATAAGGCAAAGTCTTTCTTCTGGAGGGCAGGCAGAGTGCTGCATTCTGGCTCCGGAACTGCCAAACTGGAGGCCTTGCGGCCAGGAATGCAAGGATGTAAGTCTGAGAACTGAAGCTTTGCTTTGGTTTCAGGGCGAGGAAATGGCAGGCACACTCTGCAGAGCTGAATTTAGATTTCATGCATCTGAGGTCAGGGCGAGGTTCATATATTGGCTCAGGTTGGAGTTTCTGTCCATGATGGCCCCTTCATGAAGGGGGGTCATCACACCGCCATTGGTGTTTTCCCATGATGGCAGTAGTGAGATGCTCCAAACCACAAGGATTTTCTGCGGGTCAATTGAAACCTGTTGGATGGCTCCAGGACATCCCATATGGAACAATTGCAGAGCAGGGTTCTAAGGATGGATGCCTGGGCATCCGGCCTTGCATTCCAATTGTCTCCTAGCGAAACGGCACGTTTGATTGCTGCCTATGATGTAGCAGCCGAGGGGGCTGAGTTGAAATGCATTCTCCTGAGGATCGGTCATAATGTGGGATTGTGTCCATGGAGACCTTGGAATGGGGCAGTGGCACCAGGGCTCTGAAGGATGCTCCTAACCAGAGGTTTTGACACAGCTCCAAGAAGCATTTTTCCCATGGGGAAACAAGATTTGTTCTCATTGGTGCTTCAGTAACCCCCAATATGCTGGTATTGGAAACCAGAACTCTGAGGAGAGATGCCTGGAAACCAAGGCAATGGATCTGATTAGGGCCTGGGGCCTGTCTCGTTTAATCTTCTTCTCTCGGTTCATCTGTCTATGGGATTGAGTGGAGGTAGTTCCTCAGCTGGTGTCAGATTGCCCCTATTTGTCCTGGGCAGTCTACACTATTGGGATGGCCACTTTGACTTTGGAGGTTTCTCCTAATTTGCAAGTTTGTGGCCAATGAAATGGGCAGAATTCCTTTGGGGAGGGAAGGCACAATCCTGAGGTGTGGCTCTAGGGGCTCAAGCATGGAGGGTGTGTGGGTCAGAGCTGTGGGGACAGAAGTCTGAAAACAGAAACTCGTCTTAGGTTTGGGGACATAGGTATGGGAGGCCCGATCTACAGACCTTGAGGAGAACTCTTCAGGATATGAACAAAGAGTGAGTGTGAGGCACTTGCTCAGGCTTTTGACTCTGGATTTTGTGTCACTGATGGCCGTGGAATGTAGGGGCGTCCTCATGGACCATGGGTGAGACTTCCTCTATGGGGATTTGGATGATCCCAATATTTTGGGGTCATTCCGTGGGATGGGAGGAGTCCATTCTGTTTTTTTTTTTTTTTTTTTTTACCTCAGGTGTGCCACTAAAGAGGGATTCCAGAGCAGATCCCTGGGAAGGGGCGACTGGACAACCCGAACTCTGTATAAGATTGGGGGCCTAAGGGCATGGCAATCCCCATATGGGGTACCTTGGTCCAGCCACTGAGAGGTCTTACTTGAGTACAGTGCTCACACTGAGGGTCACAATGCATGTTTGTGCCCAATGTAGGCATCAAGCATGGGCGGGGACTCATGGGCCATGCTTGATTCTCCTACACTGAACTTTGGACAACATACGAACCACAAGGTTTCTTTCCATGGGGAAGGAGGAATTCTCATTTCTGCATCATGTTCACCCCTGGGCAGTGACTGGAGATAAGATCTAAGTTCTGAATCCAGAAAATCGAGGTTGGGATGAGATGATAACCTAAGGTCATGGAGGGTCCGATGTGCTCAGTGTGCGGTCAGCTTTCTGGGTGTTGTTCAGGAGGTATGGATTCAGGCTGTGTCAGACAGTGCATTAGTGCCCAGGTTAGAATGTATAATTTGGGTACAGTTGAGTTCCATGTAGGTTCATCCTCATTTATTGTGTCAGGGAAGCTCACTGGGGCAACATTTTTCTTCTGCTGGGCAGGCAGAGTGCAGCATTGTGGGTCCAGAATTGCCAAACTTGAGGGCGTCGGGACCAGGAGTGTGAGGACGTAAGTCTGAGATCATAAGCTAGACTTAAGTTTCAGGGCGAGGGCACGGCAGGCACCCTCTGCAGATCCGAATCAAAATCTCATTCATCTGAAGTCAGGACGAGGATCAGACTTAGGCGCAGGTTGGAGTTTCTGTCCATGATGGCCCCTTCATCAAAGGGGTGGAATCTCGAGGCCATGGAGGTTTTCCCACGTTGGGAGTTGTGGGATGCTCCAAACTGCAAGGATTCCTTCTGCGGGAAAATTGAGAACTGTTGGATGGCTCCAGGACATCCCATATGGAATGACTCCAGAGCCGGGTTCTAAGGATGGATGCCTGAGCAGACTGCCTCTTACACCAATTGTCTCCCTGCCACAAGACAGGTACGATCTGATGGCTATGCAGGAGCAATCGTGGGAGCTGAGTTGAAATGGACTCTCCTGAAGATGGGTCTTAATGTGTGTTTGTGTCCATGAGGACGTTGGAATGGGGTGGTGGCCCCAGGGCTCTAAAGGATTCTAACCGGAGATTTTGAAACAACTCGAAAGAGCAAGTTTTCCATGTGGAGACAAGATTTGTTCTAATTGGTGCCTCAGGAAACCCACATATGCTGGTATTAGAACCAGGCCTCTGAGGAGAGATACATAGAAACCACAGCAATGCATCCAATTAGGTCCTAGGAGCCTCTCTGGTTCAATCTTCTTCTCTGTCGACATCTGTCTATTTTATGAAATGGAGGTAGTTGCTCAGCTGGTGTCAGACCGCTCCTGTTTGTCCGGGTGGCCTACACTATAGGGATGGCCTCGGGGACTTTGGAGGTTTCTCCTAAATTGTATGATTATGGACAATGGCATGGGCAGAATTCCTGTGGAGTGGGCAGGCACAGACCTGATGTGTGGCTCCAAGGGCCCAGCCTTGAGGGTGTGTGGGCAAGGACTGTGGGGACAGATGTCTGAAAACACAAACTCAGCTTAGCTTTGGGGACGTAGGTATGGCAGGTCCGATTTACAGACTATGAGGAGAACTTTTTGGGATATGAATAAAGGGTGAAAGTGTGACACTTGTCAGGCTTTTGCCCCTGGATTTTGTGTCAATGATGGCTGTGGAATGTCAAGGAGTCCTCATGGGCCATGGAAGAGTCTTTCTCTCTGTGGATTTGGCCAGATCCCAAATGTTTTGGGTTAATCTGTGGGATTCAGTTTTGTTAACTAAGGTGTCCCACCAAAAGAGGGATTCCAGAGCAGAGCCCTGGACAACAAGAAATCTAACTAAAAATACGGGCCTAGGGGCATGGCAAGCCCAATATGCCTTCTAATGGTCCAGCCACTGAGAGGCCTTCATTGAGGACAGAACTCATGCTGAGGGTCACAATGCGTGTTTATGCCCTCGTGGTACTCAAGCATGGGTGGGGACTCATGGTGCATGCTTGTTTCTCCTACACTGAATGATAGTCAACATGTCAACCACATGAGTTCTTGCCATGGGGAAGTATTAATTCTGATTTCTGCATGTCATTCACCCCTGGGCAGTGATTGGAGATAAGGTCTAGGTTGTGAAGTCTGAAAACCGAGGTTGGGAAGAGATGACGACCTAAGACCATGTTGGGTCCGATATGCTCAGCGTGGAGCCAGCTGTCTGGGTGTTGGTCGGGAGGTCCAAGCTTGGGCTGTGTCAGACAGGGCCTTAGTGCCCAGGGTAGATTGTATAATTGGGGTACAACTGAGTGCCGTGCAGGTTGATCTTTATTTGGCATTTCTGGGTAGCCCCAAGGGCAATGTTTTTCTTCTGGAGAACAGGCAGAGTGCTGCATTGTGGCTCCGGAATTTCCAAAGTGGATGCCTTGTGGACGGGGAGTGTGAGGACGGAAGTCTGAGAACACATGTTAGGCGTAGGTTCTGGGCGAGGGCACGGCAGGCACCCTCTGCAGATCTGAATCGGGATATCATGAATCTGAAGTCAGGGCGAGGTTCAAACCTAGGCTTAGGTTTGAATTTCTGTCCATTCTGGCCACTTTATGAAGGGGACAGCTTCTCCAGTCCATGGAGGTTTACCCACGATGGGAGTTGTGAGATGCTCCAAACAACAAGGATTCCTTCTGATCAACAATTGAGACCTTTTGTATCACTCCAGTACATACCATACAGAATGACACCAGAGCAGGGATCTAAGGATGGATGCATGGGAAGCCCGCCTCACATTGCAGTTGTCTCCTAGCAAATACACAGGTTTGATATGCTGGCTCTGTCAGAGCAACCAAGGGGGCTGAGTTGAAATGGACTCTCCTGAGGATGGATGCTAATGTGGGTTTGTGTCCATGGAGACCTTGGAATGGGGCGTTGGTGCATGGGCCCTGAAGGATTCTCCTAACCGGAGGTTTTGAGACATCTCCAAAGGACAAGTTTCCCATGTGGAGACGAGATTTGTTCTGATTGGTGCCTCAGGAAACCCCCATATACTGTTATTGGAATATAGGCCTCTGAAGAGAGATAACTGGAAACCAAAGCAATGGCTCCGTTTAGAGCCTAGGGGCCTGTCCGGTTGAATCTTCTTCTCTGTGTACATCCATCTAAGGTATTAGTGGAGTTAGATGCTCAGCTGGTGTCAGATGGCCCTTGTTTGTCCCAGGCGGCCTACACTATTGTGAAGGCCTTGGGGACTTTGGAGGTTTCTCCTAATTTTATGATTATGGACAATGGAATGGGCAGAATTCCCCTGGAGAGGGAAGGCACAGTTTTGATGTGGCTCCAGGGGCCCTAGCTTGCAGGGTGTGTGCACCAGGACTGTGGAGACAGAAGTCTAAAACACAAACTCAGTTTAGGTTTAGGGACGTAGGTATGGCAGGCCCGATCTACAGACCGTGAGGAGAATTCTTCCGGATATGAAGAAAGAGAGATTGAGAGGCACTTGTTCAGGCTTTTGTTTCTGGATTTTGTGTCAAAGATGGGCGTGGAATGTCGGGGAGGCCTCATGGGCCATAGACGAGTCTTCCGCTCTGTGGATTTGGCCCGATTCCAATTGTTTTGGGTCAAACTGTGGGATGGGAGGAGTCCTTTCAGTTTTGTTACCTCAGGTGTCCCACCAAAAGAGGGATTCCAAAGCCGAGCCCTGGGGAGGGGAGACTGGACAACCAGAAATCTGGTTAAAAATTGGGGCCTAGGGGCATGGCAAGCCCAATATGCTGTCTTTTGGTCCAGCCGCTGAGAGGCCTTACTTGAGAACTGGGCTCACGTTGAGGGTCACAATGCATGTTCGTGACCGACTTGGTCCTCAAGCATCTGCAGGGCCTCATGGGCCACACTGGTTTCAACTACACTTTACGTTGGACAACATGCCAACCACAAGGTTTCTTGCCATGGGGAAGGAGTTCTGATTCCTGCATTATGTTCAACCCTGGGTGGTGACTGGAGATAAGGTTTAGGTTCTGAAGCCTGAAAACCGAGGTTGGAAAGAGATGATGACCTAAGGCCATGGCGGGTCCGATGTGCTCAGTGTGTGGCTAGCTGGGTGGGTGCGAGCCAGGAGGTTCAGTCTCAGGCTGTGCCAGAAAGGGCAGTAGTGCCCAGGGCAGCCTGTATAATTGGGGTCCAGTCAAGTGGCATGCAGGTTGATCCTCATTTGGGGAATCTGGGTATCCCCAGAGGGCAAAGTTTTTCTTCCGGAAAGCAGGCAGAGTGCTGCCTTGTAGTTCTGGAATTGCCAAACTGGAGGGCTTGTGGGCCAGGAATGTGAGGATGGAAGTTGAGAACACAAACTAGACTTACGTTTCTGGGCAAGGGCACGGCAGGCACACTCTGCAGAGCTGAATCAAGATGTCATGCATCTGAAGTCAGGGCGAGGATCAGACGATCGCTCAGGTTGGAGCTTCTGTCCCTGATGGCCCCTTCATGAAGCGCAGGGGGCGGGATCACGAGGCCATGGAGGTTTTCCCACGATGGGAGTTGTGAGATGCTCCAAACAGTAAAGATTCTTCTGCGGGACTATTGAGACCTGTTGGTTGGCTCCAGGACTTCCCATACAGCATCATTCTGAGAATGGTTCTAAGTATGGATGGCTGGGAAGCCTGCCTCTCATTCCAATCATCTCCTAGCGACAAGACGGGTTAGATCTGCTGGATCAGGGGGAGCAACTGAGGGGGCTGAGTTGAAATGGACTCTCCTGTGGATGGGTCCTAATGTGGGTGTGTCTCCATGGAGACCTTGGAATGAGGCGCTGGCACCGGGAACCTGAAATGTCCTTCTAAACAGAGGCTTTGAGAGAGCTCCAACATGCAAGTTTCCCATGTGTAAACGAGATTTGTTCTGATGGGTGCCTCAGGAAAAGCCCTCAGCTGGTATTGGAAACCAGGCTTTTGAGGAGACATGCCTGTAAAACAAAGCTATGGATCCCATTATGGCCTGGGGTCCTGTCTGGTCAATCTTCTTCTCTGGGGACATCCACCTATGGTATGAGTGGAGGTAGATGCTCAGCTGGTGTTAGACGGCCCTTTTTTGTCCCGGACAACCTACACCATTGGTATGGCCTCAGGGAATTTGGAGGTTTCTCCTAATTTGTATGGTTTTGGATAATGGAATGGGCAGAATTCCCATGGATTGGTAAGGCATAGTCCTAATGTGTGGTTCCAGGGGCCCAGCCTGGAGGGTGTGTGGCCCAGGACTTTGAGGACAGAACTCAAAAAACACAAACTCAGCTTAGGTTTGGGGACGTAGGTATGGCATGGCCGAACTACAAATCATGAGAAGAACTCTTCAGGATATGAAGAAAGAGCGAGTCTGAGGCGCTTGCTTAGGCTTTTGTCTCTGGATTTTGTATCAGCGATGGCCGTGGAATGTCGGGGAGGCCTCATGAGCCATGGACGAATCTTCCTCTCTGTGGATTTGGCCCTATCCCAATTCTTTTTCGTGAATCTGTGGAATGGGAGGACTCCTTTAAGGTTTGTTACCTGAGGTGTCCCACCAAAAGAGGAATTCCAAAGCAGAGCCCTGGGCAAGAGTGAAGGGACAACTCGAACTTGGTTAAAAATTGGGGTCTAGGGGCATGGCAAGCCCAATATGCTCTTTCTTCATGCAGCCACTGAGAGGCCTTGCCTGAGGACCGGGCTCAGGCTGAGGGTCACAATGTGTGTTTGAGACCAATGTGGCCCTCAAGCGTGGGCTGGGTCTCATGTGCCACACTGGTTTCAACTACACTGAAAGTTGGACAACATGCCAACCACGAGGTTTCTTGCCAAGGGAACGAGTTCGGATTTCTGCAACATTTTCAAACCTGGGCAGTGATTGGAGATAAGGTCAAGGTTCTGAAGCGTGAAAACCGAGGTTGGGTAGAGATGACGACCTATGGCCATGGCGGGTCCGATGTGCTCAGTGTGTGGCCAGCTGTCTGGGTGAGGCCAGGAGTTCCAGCCTCAGGCTGTGTCAGAATGGGCAATTGTGCCCACCTCAGCCTATATATTTGGTGTACAGCCAAATGGCGTGCAGGTTGATCCTCATTTGGGGTTTCTGCGTAGCCCCAGAGGGCAATGTTCTTCTTCCAGGGAGCAGGCAGAGTGCCACATTGTACTTCTGGATTGCCAAACTGGAGGGCTTATGGGCCGGTAGTCTGAGGACGGAACTCCGAAAACACAAGCTAGGCTTAGGTTTTATGTGTGAGGACATGGCAGGCACAATCTACAGACCTGAATCGAGATCTCTTGCACCTGAAGTCAGGTTGAGCATCAGACGATGCCTCAGGTTTGACTTTCTGTCCCTGATGGCCCCTTCATAAAGGGGGGGAATCACGAGGCCGTGGGGGTTTTCCCACCATGGGAGTTGTGAGAAGCTCCAAACTGCAAAGATTCTACTGTGGGAAAATTGAGACCAGTTGGTTGGCTCCAGGCCAACGATTCTGAGCAGGGTTCTAAGGATGGATGGCTGGGTAGCCCACCTCGCATTCCAATATTCTCCTAGCTACAAGACAGGCTAGATCTGTTGGATCTCGGGGAGCAACCGAGGAGGCTGAGTTTAAATGGACTCTCCTGTGGATGGGTCCTAATATGTTTTTGTGTCTATGGAGACTGTGGCATTAAGCGGTGGCACTAGGGCCCTGAAGACTTTTCCTAAACAGAGGTTTGACACAGGTCCACCATGCAAGTTTCCCATGTGTAGAGGAGATTTGTTCTGATGGGTGAGTCAAGAAACAGCCATATTCTGGTATTGAAATCCAGGCCTCTGAGGAGAGATGCCTGGAAACCAAAGCAATGGATCCGATTAGTGCCTAGGGGCCTGTTGGTTTCTTTTTACCTCGGGCGACATCTATCTATGGGTCAGAGTGCAGGTAGGTGCTCAGATGAACTCAGATTGCCCGTGTTTGTCCTTGGAAGCCAACACTATGGGATGGCCTCAGGGAATTTAAAGGTTTATACTTTTAGTTGCGTTGTCGCCATTGGAATGGGCTCACACAATTCCCTTGCGAGGGCAAGAACAGTCCTCAGGTTTGGCTTCAGGGGCCTGAGCCTATAGGGTGTGTAGGCCAGGGCTGTTTGGACAGTTGTCTGAAAACACAAACTCGACTTCTGTTTCGGGTCATAGGTAGGGCAGGACTGATCTACAGACCATGAGGAGAACATTTCGGTATATGAAAAAAGGGCGAGTGTGAGGCTATTGCTCATGTTTTTGTCTCTGCATATCATGTCACTCATGGTCGTGAAATTTCCGGGTGACTTCATGGGAAATGGACGAGTCTTACTCTCTGGCGATTTGGCCCCTTCCAAAGAGGTTGGGGTCATTCTTGGGATGGAAGAAGTCGTTTTTTTTGTTGTTGTTGTTGCTTTGTTTCGTTTCATTTTTTAACCTCCGTTGTCCCACCACATGAGGAATTCCAGAGTAGAGCTCTGGGGAGGGGTGACTGAACAACCAGAAATCTGGTTAAAAATTGGGGCGTAGGGCTATGTCAAGCCCATTATGACATCTAGTGATCCAGGCTCTGAGAGGACTTACTAGAGGACAGGACTCACCCTGAGGGTCACAATGCATATTTATGCCCTCGTCGCACTCAAGAATAGGCGGGCCTCAGGGTGAATGCTAGTTTCTCCTACAATGAACGTTGGACAACATGCCAACCACAAGGTTTCTTGCCATGTGTAAGGAGAAGTTCTGATTTCTGCATCACACTCATCCCCAGGCAGAGATAAAGTCTAGTTTCTGAGGCCTGAAAATTGAGGTAGGGAAGAGATGAGGACCTAAGGCCATGGCGGGTCTGATGTGCGCAGTGTGCGGTCAGCTGTCTGGGTGTTGGTCAGGAAGTCCGGGCTCAGGTTGTGTCAGACAGTGCATTAGTGCCCAGGTTAGACTATATAATTCGGGCAAAGCCGAGTACCGTGTAGGTTTATCTTCATATAAGTTGCCTTGGCAGCTCTTTAGGCAATATTTTTTTTCCAGAAAGCAGGCCATGTGCTTAATTGTGGGACCGGATTTACCAATCATGAGGGCTTTGAGGCCAGGAGAGTGAGGTCGGAATTCTGAGAACAAAAGTTATACTTGGGCTAAGGGCAAGGGCACGGCAGGTACCCCCTGCAGATCTGAACCAATATCTCATCCATTTCAAGTCAGGGAGAGAATTAGACTTTGGCTTAGGTTGGAGTTTCTGTGCCTGACGGCTCCTTCATGAAGGGAGCGGAATCTCGTGTCCATGGAGTTTTTCCCACGTGGGAGTTGTGGGTTGCCCCCTTCAAGAATTCCTTCTGCAGGACAATTGAGGCCTTTGGGCAGCTCCAGGACATCCCATATGGAATGACTCTATAGCACTGTTCGAGGGAGGATGCCTGGGAAGCCAGCCTCGCATTCCAATTGTCTCCTAGCAACAAGCCAGTTTAGATCTGATGGCTCTGCGGGAGCAACCGGGGTGGCTGACTTGAAATGGACTTTCCTCACGATGGGTCCTAATGTGTGTTTGTGTCCATGGGGCCTTGGAATGGGGCCGTGGCACCGGGACCCTGAAGTATTCTCCTAAGCTTTTGACAGAGCTCGATGCACATGTTTCCTTGTGGAGACGAGATTTGTTCTGATTGCTACCTCAGGAAAACCCCTATGCTGGTATTGGAATCCAGGCTTTTGAGGAGACATGCCTCTCACCAAAGCAATGGATCCGATTGGCCAGGGTCCTGTCTGGTTCAATCTTCTTCTCTGGGGACATCCATCTATGGTATGAGTGGAGGTTGATGCTCAGCTGCTATCAGACCGCGCTTGTATGTCACGGGCGACATGCCCTATTGGGATGGCCTCAGGGATTTGGAGGGTTCTCCTAATTTTACGGTTTTGGACAATGGAATGGGCAGAGTTCCCATGGATTGGGTAGGCACAGTCCTTATGTGTGGCTCCAGGGACCGAAGCCTGGAGGGTGTGTGGTCCAGGACTTTGAGGACAGAAGTCTGAAAACATAAACTCAGCTTAGGTTTGGAGACGTAGGTATGGCAGGCCCGATCTATAAACCATGAGAAGAACTCTTCAGGATATGAAGAAAGAGCGAGTCTGAGGTGCTTGTTCAGTCTTTTGTCTCTAGATTCGGTATCAGCGATGGCCGTGGATTGTCTGGGAAACCTCATGGGCCATGGACGAATCTTCCTCTCTGTGGAATTGGCCCGATCCCAATTCTTTTTCGTCAATCTGTGGAATGGGAGGTCTCCTTTCAGGTTGGTTACCTTAGGTGTCCCGCCAAAAGAGGAATTCCAAAGAAGTGCCCTGGGGAAAAGCGAAGGGACAACCCGAATTATGGGTAAAATTTGGGGCCTAGGGGCATGGCTAGCCCAATATGCTGTCTCTTCATCCAGCCACTGAGAGGCCTTACCTGAGGACTGGGATCAGGCTGAGGGTCACAATGTGTGTTTGTGACCAATGTGGCCCATAAACATGGGTGGGGCCTCATGGGCCACACTGGTTTCAACTACACTGAACATTGGAAAACATGCCAACCACATGGTTTCTAGCCACGGGGAAGGAGTTGTGATTTCTGCATCACTTACAAGCCTGGGCAGTGATTGGAGATAAGGTCTAGGTTCTGAAACTTGACAACCGAGGTTGGGAAGAGATGACGACCTAAGGACATGGCTCATCCGGCATGCTCAGTGTTCGACCAGCTTTCTGGGTGGGGCCAGGAAGTCCAGGCTCAGGCTGTGTCAGAAAGGGCAATAGTGCCTAGGTCAGCCTATATATTTGGGGTACAGTCGAATGGCATGCAGGTTGATCCTCATTTGGAGTTTCTGGGTAGCCCCACAGGGCTATGTTTTTCTTCCTGAAGGCTGGCAGAGTGCTGCATTATAGTTCTGGTTTGCAAACTGGAGGGCTTGTGGGCCAGTAGTCTGAAGACGGAAATCTGATAACACAAGCTAGGCTTAGGTTTCTGGGTGAGGACAAGGCAGGAACAATCTACAGACCTGAATCGAGATCTCGTGCTTCTGAAGTCAGGGTGAGGATTAGAAGATCGCTCAGGTTGGTGTTTCTGTCCCTGATGGCCCCTTCATGAAGGGGCGGGGTCTCGAGTTCGTGGGGGTTTTCCCACGATGTTAGTTGTGAGAAGGTCCAAACTGCAAAGATTCTTGTGCAGGACAATTGAGACATGTTGGTTGGCTCCAGGCCAACGATTCCGAGCAGGGTTCTAAGGATGGATGCCTGGGTAGCCCACCTTGCATTCCAATTGTGTCCTAGCAACAAGACAGGTTATATCTGCTGGATCTGGGCGAGCAATCTGGATCTGGGTTGAAATGGACTCTCCTGTGGATGGATCCTAATATGTTTTTGTGTCTATGGAGACCTTGGAATGAAGGGGTGGCACTGGGGTCCTGAAGGGTTTTTTCAAACAGAGGATTTGACACAGCTCCAACCTGCAAGTTTCCCATATGTAGATGAGATTTGTTCTGACGGATGAGTCAGGAAACAGCCATATGCTGGTATTGAAATCCAGGCCTCTGAGGAGAGATGACTGGATACCACAGCAATGGATCCGAATAGTGCCTAGGGGCCTGTTCGTACATTTTTACCTCTGGGGACATCAGTCTATGCGTCTGAGAGCATGTAGGTGCTCAGATGGGCTCAGATTGCCCCTGTTTGTCCTGGGAAGCCACCACTATTGGGATGGCCTCAGGGAGTTTGCAGGTTTATCCTATTAGTAGGTTGTGGCCATTGGAATGGGCACATACAATTCCCTTGTAGAGGGCAAGTACAATCCTCAGGTTTGGCTCCAGGGGCCGGAGCCTGTAGGGTGTGTAGGCAGAGCTGTTTGGACAGTCGTCTGAACACACAAACGCGGCTTATGTTTCAGGTCATAGGTATGGCAGGATTGATCTACAGACCATGAGGAGAACACTTCGGGATATGAATAAGGGGCGAGTGTGAGGCTCGTGCTCAAGTTTTTGTCTCTGGATATCGTGTCACTCATGGTCGTGAAATTTCCTGGTGACTTCATGGGAAATGGACGAGTCTTACACTCTGGGGGTTTGGCCCCGTCCAAGGAGTTTTGGGTCATTCTGGGGATGGAAGAAGTCCGTTTTTTTGTTGTTGTTGATTTGCCTTGTTTTGTTTTTTAACCTCAGGTGTCCCACCAAATGGGGGATTCCAGAGTAGAGCCCTGGGGAGGGCCGACCGGACAACCAGAAATGTGGATAAAAATTGTGGCCTAGGGACATGTCAAGCCCATTATGACATCTAATGGTCGAGCCACTGAGAGGACTTACTAGAGCATAGGACTCACGCTGAGGGTCACAATGCGTGTTTATGCCCACTTCGCAAACAAGAATGGGCAGGGCCTCATGGTGAATCCTGGTTTCTCGTACACTGAACGTTGCACAACATGCCAACCACAAGATTTCTTGCCATGGGTAAGGAAGAGTTCTGATTTCTGCATCACAGGCACCCCTGGGCAGTGATTGGAGATAAGGTCTAGGTTCTGAAGCCTAAAAACTGAGGTAGGGAAGAGATGATGACCTAAGGCCATGGCGGGTCTGATGTGCTCAGTGTGCGGTCAGCTGTCTGGGTGTTGGTCATGAGATCCGGGCTCAGGTTGTGTCAGAGAGTGCATTAGTGCCCAGTTTAGACTATATACTTTGGGTACAGTTGAGTGCCATGTAGATTTATCCTCATATAAGTTGTCTGGGCAGCTCATTAGGCAAAATTTGTTTTCTAGAGGGCAGGCAGAGTGCTTCATTGTCGGTCCGGAATTTTAAACTTGAGGGATTCATGTCCAGGAGTGTGAGGACGGAAGTCTGAGAACACAAGCTAGACTTGGGTTTCAGGGCGAGGACACGGCAGGTACCACTGTAGATCTGAACCTATATCTCATGCATCTGAAGTCAGGGCGAGGATCAGACGTTGGCTCACGTTGGAGTTTCTGTGCATGACGGACCCTTCATGAAGGGAGCGGAATCTCAAGGCCATGGAGTTTTTCCCACGTTGGGAGTTGTGGGATGCCCCCTTCAAGGATTCCTTCTGTGGGAAAATTGAGACCTGTTGGGCAGCTTCAGGACATCCCATATGGAATGACTCCAGGTCACTGTTCGAGGTTGGATGCCTGGGAAGCCGGCCTCGCATTCCAATTGTCTCCCAGCAACAAGACAGTTTAGATCTGATGGCTCTGCGGGAGAAACCGGGGTGGCTGACTTGAAATGGACTTTCCTGAGGATGGGTCCTAATGTGCGTTTGTGTCCATGAGGGCCTTAAAATGGGGCGGTGGCACCGAGACCCTGAAGTATTCTCCTAAGCTTTTGACATAGCTCGATGCACAAGGTTCCTTGTGGAGACGAGATTTGTTTTGATGGGTGCCTCAGGAAAACCTCTATGCTGGTATTGGAATCCAGGCTTTTGAGGAGACATGCCTGTAATCCAAAGCAATGTATCCGATTATGGCCTAGGGTCCTGTCTGGTTCAATCTTCTTCTCAGGGGACATCCATCTATGGTATGAGTGGAGGTAGATGCTCAGCTGGTATCAGACCACCCTTGTTTGTCCCGGGCGACCTACACGATGGGATGGCCTCAGCGATTTGTAGGGTTCTCAAAATTTTACTGTTTTGGACAATGGCATCGGCAGAATTCCCATGTATTGGGTAGGCACAGTCCTACTGTGTGACTCCAGGGGCCCCAGCCTGGAGGGTGTGTGGCCCAGGACTTTAAGGACAGAAGTCTGAAAACACAAACTCAGTTTAGGTTTGGGGACGTAGGTATGGCAGGCCCGATCTATAAACCATGAGAAGAACTCTTGCGGATATGAAGAAAGAGCGAATCTGAGGGGCTTGCTCAGGCTTTTGTCTCTGGATTTTGTATCAGAGATGGCCGTGGAATGTCGGGGAGGCCTCATGGGCCATGGACGAATCTTCCTCTCTGTGGATTTGGCCCGATCCCAATTGTTTTTCGTCAATCTGTGGAATGGGAGGACTCTTTCAGGTTTGTTACCTCAGGTGTCCCGCCAAAAGAGGAATTCCAAAGAAGAGCTCTGGGGAAAAGTGAAGGGAGAACCCGAACTATGGGTAAAATTTGGGGCCTACGGGCATGGCATGCCCAATATGCTATCTCTTCATCCAGCCACTGAGAGGCCTTATTGATGACTGGGATCAGGGTGAGGGTCACAATGTGTGGTTTTGACCAATGTGGCCCGCAAACATGAGCGGGGCCTCATGGGCCACACTGGTTTCAACTACACTGAACGTTGGACAACATGCCAACCACATGGTTTCTTGCCACGGGGAAGGAGTTGTGTTTTCTGCATCACTTTCAAGCCTGGGCAGTGATTGGAGATAAGGTCTAGGTTCTGAAACTTGACAACCGAGGTTGGGAAGAGATGACGACCTAAGACCATGGTGGGTCCGATGTGCTCAGTGAGCGGCCAGCTTTCTGTGTGGGGCCAGGTAATCCAGGCTCAGGCTGTGTCAAAAAGGGCAATAGTGCACAGGTCAGCCTATATATTTGGGGTACAGTCGTATGGCGTGCAGGTTGATCCTCTTTTGGAGTTTCTGGGTAGCCCCAGAGGGCAATGTTTTTCTTCCTGAGGGCAGGAAGAGTGCTGCATTATAGTTCTGGTTTTCAAACTGGAGGCTTGTGGGCCAGTAGTCTGAGGAAGGAAATCTGAGAACAAGCTAGGCTTAGGTTTCTGGGTGAGGACAAGGCAGGAACAATCTACAGACCTGAATCGAGATCTCGTGCTTATGATGTCAGGGCGAGGATCAGAAGATCGCTCAGGCTGGAGTTTCTGTCCCTGATGGCCCTTCATGAAGGGGCGGGGGGGTCACGAGGCCGTGGGGGTTTTCCCACGATGTTAGTTCTGAGAAGCTCCAAACTGCAAAGATTCTTCTGCAGGACAATTGAGACCTGTTGGTTGGCTCCAGGGCAACGATTCCGAGCAGGGTTCTAAGGATGGATGGCTGGGTAGCCCACCTCGCATTCCAATTGTGTCCTAGCAACAAGACAGGTTAGATCTGCTGGATCTGGGGGAGCAACCCAGGAGGCTGAGTTGAAATAAACTCTCCTGTGGATGGGTCCTAATGTCTTTTTGTGTCTATGGAGACCTTGGAATGTAGCGGTGGCACTGGGGTCCTGAAGGGTTTTTCCAAACAGAGGCTTTCACACAGCTCCAACGTGCAAGTTTCCCATATGTAGATGAGATGTTTTCTGATGGGTGAGTCAAGAAACAGCCATACGCTGGTATTGAAATCCAGGCCTCTGAGGAGAGATGACTGGATAACACAGCAATGGATCCGTTTAGTGCCTAGGGGCCTGTTTGTTCCTTTTTACCTCTGGGGACATCAGTCTATGCGTCTGAGTGCAGGTAGGTGCTCAGATGAGCTCAGATTGCCCCTGTTTGTCCTGGGAAGCCACCACTATTGGGATGGCCTCAGGCAGTTTGGAGGTTTATCCTATTAGTAGGGTTGTGGCCATTGGAATGGGCACATACAATTCCCTTGGAGAGGGCAAGTACAGTCCTCAGGTTTGGCTCCAGGTGCCTGAGCCTGTAGGGTGTGTAGGCCAGAGCTGTTTGGACAGTTGTCTGAAAACACAAACGCGGCTTATGTTTCGGGTCATAGGTATGGCAGGACTGATCTACAGACCATGAGGAGAACTCTTCGGGATTTGAAAGAAGGGCGAGTGTGAGGCTCCTGCTCAAGTTTTTGTCTCTGGATATCGTGTCACTCATGGTCGTGAAATTTCCGGGTGACTTCATGGGAAATGGACGAGTCTTACTATCTGGGGTTTTGCCCATTCCCAGAGTTTTGGGTCATACTGGGGATGGAAGGAGTCCGTTTTGTTGTTGTTGTTGTTGATTTGCTTTGTTTTGTTTTTTAACCTCAGGTGTCTCACCAAATGAGGTATTCCAGAGTAGAGCCCTGGGGAGGGCCGACCGGACAACCAGAAATCTGGTTAAAAATTGTGGCCTAGGGACATGTCAAGCCCATTATGACATCTAATGGTCGAGCCACTGAGAGGACTTACTAGAGCACAGGACTCACGCTGAGGGTCACAATGCATGTTTATGCCCTCTTCGCACTCAAGAATTGGCGGGGCCTTCGGGTGAATGCTGGTTTCTCCTACACTGAACGTTGGACAACATGCCAACCACAAGGTTTCTTGCCATGGGTAAGGAAGAGTTCTGATTTCTGCATCACAGGCACCCCTGGGCAGTGGTTGGAGATAAGGTCTAGGTTCTGAAGCCTGAAAAACCGCAGTTGGGAAGAGATGATGACCTAAGGCCATGGCGGTTCTGATGTGCTCAGTGTGCGGTCAGCTGTCTGGGTGTTGGTCAGGAGGTCCGAGCTCAGGTTGTGTCAGACAGTGCATTAGTGCCCAGGTTAGACTATATACTTTGGGTACAGTCGAATGCCATGTAGATTTATCCTCATATAAGGTGCCTGGGCAGCTCATTAGGCCAAATTTTTTTTCTAGAGGGCAGGCTGAGTGCTGCATTGTGGGTCTGGAATTGCGAAACTTCCGGGCTTCGGGGCCTGGAGTGTGAGGACGGAAGTCTGAGAACACAGCTAGACTTGGGTTTCAGGGCCAGGGCACGGCAGGTACCCCTGTAGATCTGAACCTATATCTCATGCATCTGAAGTCAGGGCGAGGATCAGACGTTGGCTCAGGTTGGAGTTTCTGTGCATGACGGCCCCTTCATGAAGGGAGCGGAATCTCGAGGCCATGGAGGTTTTCCCACGTTGGGAGTTGTGGGATGCCCCCTTCAAGGATTCCTTCTGCGGGACAATTGAGACTTGTTGGGCAGCTCCAGGACATCCCATATGGAATGACTCCAGGGCACCGTTCGAGGATGGATGCCTGGGAAGCCCGCCTCGCATTCCAATTGTCTCCTAGCAACAAGACAGTTTAGATCTGATGGCTCTGCGGGAGAAAGCGGGGTGGCTGACTTGAAATGGACTTTCCTGAGGATGGGTCCTAATGTGTGTTTGTGTCCATGAGGGCCTTAAAATGGGGCGGTGGCACCGGGACCCTGAAGTATTCTCCTAAGCTTTTGACATAGCTCGATGCACATGGTTCCTTGTGGAGACGAGATTTGTTTTGATGGGTGCCTCAGGAAAACCTCTATGCTGGTATTGTAATCCAGGCTTTTGAGGAGACATGCCTGTAAACCAAAGCAATGTATCCGATTATGGCCTAGGGTCCTGTCTGGTTCAATCTTCTTCTCAGGGGACATCCATCTATGGTATGAGTGGAGGTAGATGCTCAGCTGGTATCAGACCGCCCTTGTTTGTCCCGGGCGACCTGCACTATTGGGATGGGCTCAGGGATTTGTAGGGTTCTCCAAATTTTACTGTTTTGGACAATTGCATCGGCAGAATTCCCATGGATTGGGTAGGCACAGTCCTAATGTGTGACTCCAGGGGCCCAAGCCTGGAGGGTGTGTGGCCCAGGACTTTGAGGACAGAAGTCTGAAAACACAAACTCAACTTAGGTTTGGGGACGTAGGTATGGCAGGCCCGATCTATAAACCATGAGAAGAACTCTTGCGGATATGAAGAAAGAGCGACTCTGAGGGGCTTGCTCAGGCTTTTGTCTCTGGATTTTGTATCAGAGATGGCCGTGGAATGTCGGGGAGGCCTCATGGGCCATGGACGAATCTTCCTCTCTGTGGATTTGGCCCGATCCCAATTGTTTTTCGTCAATCTGTGGAATGGGAGGACTCCTTTCAGGTTTGTTACTTCAGGTGTCCCGCCAAAAGAGGAATTCCAAAGAAGAGCCCTGGGGAAAAGTGAAGGGAGAACCCTAACTATGGGTAAAATTTGGGGCCTAGGGGCATGGCAAGCCCAATATGCTATCTCTTCATCCAGCCACTGAGAGGCCTTATTGAGGACTGGGATCAGGGTGAGGGTCACAATGTGTGGTTTTGACCAATTTGGCCCGCAAACATGAGCGGGGCCTCATGGGCCACCCTGGTTTCAACTACACTGAACGTTGGACAACATGCCAACCACATGGTTTCTTGCCACGGGGAAGGAGTTGTGTTTTCTGCATCACTTTCAAGCCTGGGCAGTGATTGGAGATAAGGTCTAGGTTCTGAAACTTGACAACCGAGGTTGGGAAGAGATGACGACCTAAGACCATGGCGGGTCCGATGTGCTCAGTGAGCGGCCAGCTTTCTGTGTGGGGCCAGGTAATCCAGGCTCAGGCTGTGTCAAAAAGGGCAATAGTGCCCAGGTCAGCCTATATATTTGGGGTACAGTCGTATGGCGTGCAGGTTGATCCTCTTTTGGAGTTTCTGGGTAGCCCCAGAGGGCAATGTTTTTCTTCCTGAGGGCAGGTAGAGTGCTGCATTATAGTTCTGGTTTTCAAACTGGAGGCTTGTGGGCCAGTAGTCTGAGGAAGGAAATCTGAGAACAAGCTAGGCTTAGGTTTCTGGGTGAGGACAAGGCAGGAACAATCTACAGACCTGAATCGAGATCTCGTGCTTATGATGTCAGGGCGAGGATCAGAAGATCGCTCAGGCTGGAGTTTCTGTCCCTGATGGCCCTTCATGAAGGGGCGGGGGGGTCATGAGGCCGTGGGGGTTTTCCCACGATGTTAGTTGTGAGAAGCTCCAAACTGCAAAGATTGTTCTGCAGGACAATTGAGAACTGTTGGTTGGCTCCAGGGCAATGATTCCAAGCAGGGTTCTAAGGATGGATGGCTGGGTAGCCCACCTCGCATTCCAATTGTGTCCTAGCAACAAGACAGGTTAGATCTGCTGGATCTGGGGGAGCAACCCAGGAGGCTGAGTTGAAATGGACTCTCCTGTTGATGGATCCTAAAATGTTTTTGTGTCTATGGAGATCTTGGAATGAAGCGGTGGCACTGGGGCCCTGAAGGGTTTTTTCAAACAGAGGCTTTGACACAGCTCCAACGTGCAAGTTTCCCATATGTAAATGAGATTTGTTCTGAGGGATGAGTCAGGAAACAGCAATACGCTGGTATTGAAATCCAGGCCTCTGAGGAGAGTTGACTGGATAGCACAACAATGAATCCAAATAGTGCCTAGGGGCCTGTTCGTACCTTTTTACCTCTGGGGACATCAGTCTATGCGTCTGAGTGCATGTAGGTGTCAGATGGGCTCAGATTGCTCCTGTTTGTCCTGGAGAGCCACCACTATTGGGATGGCCTCAGGGAGTTTGGAGGTTTATCCTATTAGTAGGTTGTGGCCATTGGAATGGGCACATACAATTCCCTTGGAGAGGGCAAGTACAGTCCTCAGGTTTGGCTCCAGGGGCCTGAGCCTGTAGGGTGTGTAGGCAGAGCTGTTTGGACAGTTGTCTGAAAACACAAACGCGGCTTATGTTTCGGGTAATAGGTATGGCAGTATTGATCTACAGACCATGAGGAGAACTCTTCGGGATATGAAAAAAGGGCGAGTGTCAGGCTCTTGCTCAAGTTTTTGTCTCTGGATATCGTGTCACTCATGGTCCTGAAATTTCCGGTTGACTTCAGGGGAAATGGACGAGTCTTACTCTCTGGTGGTTTGTCCCCATCGCAAGATTTTGGGGTCATTTTGTGGGATGGAAGAAGTCTGTTTTGTTGTTGTTGTGATTTGCCTTGTTTTGTTTTTTAACCTCAGGTGTCTCACCAAATGAGGTATTCCAGAGTAGAGCCCTGGGGAGGGCCGACTGGACAACCAGAAATCTGGTTACAAATTTGGGCCTAGGGACATGTCAAGCCCATTATGTCATCTAATGGTCGAGCGACTGAGAGGACTTACTAGAGGACAGGACTCACACTGAGGGTCACAATGCGTGTTTATGCCCACTTCGCAAACAAGAATGGGCGGGGCCTCATGGTGAATCCTGGTTTCTCCTACACTGAACGTTGGACAACCTGCCAACGACAAGATTTCTTGCCATGGGTAAGGAAGTGTTCTGATTTCTGCATCAGAGTCACCCTTGGGCAGTTATTGGAGATAAGGTCTAGGTTCTGAAGCCTGAAAACGGAGGTAGGGAAGAGATGATGACCTAAGGCCATGGCGGGTCTGATGTGCTCAGTGTGCGGTCAGCTGTCTGGGTGTTGGTCAGGAGGTCCGGGCTCAGGTTGAGTCAGACAGTGCATTAGTGCCCCCGTAGACTATATAATTTGGGTAAAGTCGAGTGCCATGTAGATTTATCCTCATATAAGTTGTCTGGGCAGCTCATTAGGCAAAATTTGTTTTCTAGAGGGCAGGCAGAGTGCTTCATTGTCGGTCCGGAATTGCCAAACTTGAGGGCTTCGTGTCCAGGAGTGTGAGGACGGAAGTCTGAGAAACAAGCTAGACTTGTGTATCAGGGCGAGGACACGGCAGGGACCACTGTAGATCTGAACCAATATCTCATGCATCTGAAGTCAGGGCGAGGATCAGACGTTGGCTCACGTTGGAGTTTATGTGCATGACGACCCCTTCATGAAGGGAGCGAAATCTCGAGGTCATGTAGGTTTTCCCACGTTGGGTGTTGTGGGATGCCCCCTTCAAGGATACCTTCTGCGGGACAATTGAGACCTGTTGGGCAGCTTCAGGACATCCCATATGGAATGACTCCAGGGCACCATTCGAGAATGGATGACTGGGAAGCAGGCCTCGCATTCCAATTTTCTCCTAGCAACAAGAGAGTTTAGATCTGATGGCTCTGCGTGAGCAACAGGAGTGACTGACTTGAAATGGACTTTCCTGAGGATGGGTCCTAATGTGTGTTTGTGTCCATGAGGGCCTTAAAATGGGGCGGTGGTACCGGGACCCTGAAGTATTCTCCTAAGCTATTGACATAGCTCGATGCACAAGGTTCCTTGTGGAGACGAGATTTGTTCTAATGGGTGCCTCAGAAAACCCCTATGCTGGTATTGGAATCCAGGCTTTTGAGGAGACATGCCTGTAAACCAAAGCAATGTATCCGATTATGGCCTAGGGTCCTTTCTGGTTCAATCTGCTTCTCAGGGGACATCCATCTATGGTATGAGTGGAGGTAGATGCTCAGCTGGTATCAGACCGCCCTTGTTTGTCCCGGGCGACCTGCACTATTGGGATGGCCTCAGGGATTTGTAGGGTTCTCCTAATTTTAGGGTTTTGGACCATGGAATGGGCAGAATTCCCATGGATTGGGTAGACACAGTCCTAATGTGTGACACCTGGGGCCCCAGCCTGGAAGGTGTGTGGCCCAGGATTTTGGGGACAGAAGTCTGAAAACACAAACTCAGCTTAGCTTTGGGGAGGTAGGTATGGCAGGCCCGATCTATAAACCATGAGAAGAACTCTTCTGGATATAAAGAAAGAGCGAGTCTGAGGCACTTGCTCAGGCTTTTGTCTCTGGATTTTGTATCCGAGATGGCCGTGGAATGTCGGGGAAGCCTCATGGGCCATGGACGAATCTTTCTCTCTGGGGATTTGGTCCGATCCCAATTGTTTTTCATCAATCTGTGGAATGGGAGGACTCCTTTCAGGTTTGTTACCTCAGGTATCCCGCCAAAAGAGGAATTCCAAAGATGAGCCCTGGGGAAAAGTGAAGGGAGAACGCGAACTATGGGTAAAATTTGGGGCCTAGGGGCATGGCAAGCCGAATATGCTAACTCTTCATCCAGCCACTGAGAGGCCTTACCTGAGGCCTGGGATCAGGCTGAGGGACACAATGTGTGTTTGTGACCAATGTGGCCCATAAACATGAGCGGGGCATCATGGGCCACACTGGTTTCAACTACACTGAACGTTGCAAAAACATGCCAACCACTAGGTTTCTTGCCAAGGCGAAGGAGAAGTTCTGATTCCTGTATCACGTTCACTCCTGAGCAGTGAGTGGAGATAAGGTCTAGGTTCTGAAGGTGAAAACTGAGGTTGTGTAGAGTTGATGGCCTAAAGCCATTGTAGTTGTGATATGCTCTGTTATGGCCAGCTGTCTGGGTGTTGGACTGGAGGTCTGCCCTCAGGCTGTGTCAGACAGGGCTTTAGTGCACAGGCTAGACTGTATAATTGGGGTATGGTCGAGTGGCATGCAGGTTGTTACTCATTTAGCGTTTCCGGTTAGCCCTATAGGGACTCTCCTGAAGATGAGTCATAATGTGGGTTGGTGGCCATGGAGACCTTGGAATGTGGCAGTAGCTAAGGGACTCGGCAGGATTCTCCAACCCGAAGGGCTTGACACAACTCCAACAAGGAAGCTTCCCATGTGGAGATGAGAGGTCTTCTGTCTGGTGCCTCAGGAAAGCCCCGTATGCTGGTCTTCGAACCCAGTCCTCTGAGGAGTGATACCTGGACACCAAAACAAGAGTTCATAATAGGGCCTAGGGGCCTGTCTGGTTCAATCTTCTGTCTCTGCGGATATCTGTCTGTGTGTCTGCATGGAGGTAGTAGTTGCTCAGCTTGTGTCATAATGCCCCTATTTGTCCAGTGAGGCTTGCGGTAGTGGGATGTCCTTGGGGACCTTGAGGTTTCTACTATTTTGTAGAGTTGTGGCCAATGGAATGGGCAGTTTCTTAGGAGAGAGCAGGCACAGTTCTGTGGTGTGGCTCCAGAGACCCCAGCCTGGAGGCTGTGTGGGCCATGGCTGTGCAGACAGACATCCAAAAACCCTAACTCAGCTCAGGTTTGGGGCCGAGGTTACGGCAGGCCTGATCTACAGTCCATGAGGGGAGCTCCTCTGGATATGAAAGAAGGGTGAGAGGGAGGCAGTCGCTCAGGCTTTTGTCTCTGGATGTTTTGTCCACAATGGCCGTTTAATGTAGGAGTTGCCTCATGGGTCGTAGAAGTCTCCCTCTCTGGTAGTTTGTCCAGCCCCCAAGAGTTTGGGGTCATTCTGTGGGAAGGGAAGTGTCCTATTTCTGCTTCATGTGTCCCCCCAGTAGAGGGATTCTAGAGCATAGCAGTGGGTACTGACAACTGGAATACTCGCCCTCTGGTTAAGCCTGGGGGCCTATGGATATGACAAGCCCCATATGCAGGATCTTGGTCCAGCCACTGAGAGGCGTTACTTTAATACGGGACTCACGCTGCAGGTCACAATGCATGTGTGTGCCCTAGGCGGCCCTCAAGCACTGGCGTGGCCTTTCGGACAATGCAGGTTTTCCCACATTGAACGTTGGACAACATGCCAACCACAAGTTTTCTGGCCATGGGGAAGGAGGAATTCTAATTTCTGCATCACGTTCACCCCTGGGCAGTGATTGGAGATAAGGTCTAGGTTCTGAAGCCTGAAAACCGAGGTTGGGAAGAGATGACGACCTACAGCCATAGCGGGTCCTATGTGTCCAGGTTGGGGCCAGCTGTCTGGGTGTCGTTTGGGATGTCGTGTCTCAGGCTGTGCCAGACAGGGCATTAGAATACAGGGTGGGCTGTATAATTGCTTTACAATCGAGTGGCATGAATTTGAAAATCATTTGGGGTTTCTTATTAGCAGCATAGGGCAAAGTTTTTCTTCTGAGGGCAGGCAGAGTGCTGCATTGTGGCTTCGGAATTCCCAAACTGGAGGGCTTGTGGGCCAGGAGAGTGAGGACGGAAGTCTGAGAACACAAGCTAGGCTTAGGTTTCGGGGCAAGGACATGGCAGGAACACTCTGCAGAGCTGAATTGATATCTCATGCGTCTGAAGTCAGGTCGAGGTTCAGACTTTGGCTCAGGTTTGAGTTTCTGTCCATTTTGGTCCCTTCAGGACGGGGGGGCATTAGGATGCCATGGGGGTTTTCCCACTATTGGAGTTGTGAGATGCTCCAAACCGCAAGGATTCCTTCTGTGGGACAATTAAGATTTGTTGGATGGCTCCAGGACGTCTTATAAGGTATTTTTCCAGAACAGCGTTCTAAGTATGGATGCCTGGGCAGCCAGCCTCACATTCCAATTGTCTCCTAGCAACAAGAAACGTTTGATCGGCTGTCTTGGGGTAGCAACAGAGGGGGCTGAGTTGAAATGGACTTTCCTGAGGATGGTCTTAATGTTGGTTTGAGTCCATGGAGACCTTGGTATGGGGCAGTGGCACCAGGGCCCTGAAGGATTCTCCTAACCAGAGGTTATGACAAAGTTCCAATGAGCAAGTTTTCCATGGGGAGACGAGATTTGTTCTTAATGGTGCCTCAGGAAACCACCATATGCTGGTATTGGAAACGAGGCCTCTGAGGAGAGATGCCTGGAAACCAAAGCAATGGATCTGATTAGGGCCTAGGGGCCTGTCCGGTTCAATATTCTTTTCTGGGGACATCTATTGTCTGAGTGGAGGTAGTTGCTCAGCTGGTTTGAGATCACCCCTGTTTGTCCTGGGCGGCCTACACTATTGGGATGGCCTCGGTGACTTTGGAGGTTTTTCCTAATTTGCAAGGTTGTGGCCAATGGAATGGGAAGAATTCCCTTGAAAGGGAAGCACAGTCCTGAGGTGTGGCTCCAGGGACCCAAGTGTGGAGCGTGTGTGGTCCAGGGCTATTTGGACAAAAGTCTGAAAACACAAACTCCACTTAGGTTGGGGGATGTAGGTATGGCCGGCCCGATCTATAGACCGTGAGGAGAACACTTCGGGTTATGAACAAAGGGCGAATGTGAGGTGCTTGCTCATGCTTTTTTTTTTTTTTTTCTGGAAATCTGTCACCGATTGCCTTGGAATGTCGTGGTGTCCTCATGGGCCATCGATGAGGCTCCCTTTCTGGGGATTTGACCTGATCCCAAGAGTTTGGGGTCATACTGTCGGAGGGAGGAGGCCTTTCTGTTTTTTTTGTTTATTTTTTATTTATTTATTTATTTATTTATTTTTACCTCAGGTGGACCACCAAAAGAGGGATTCCAGAGCAGAGTCGTGGGTTGGGGCAACTGGACTCCAGACCTCTGGTTAACATTGGGACCTAAGAACATGGCAATCCCCATATGTGGGCTCTTGGTCCAGACACTGAGAGGCCTTCCTTTAGGATAGGTCTCACACTGAGTTTCACAATGTGTTTTTGTGCCCAAGGAGTCCCTCAAGTCAGGGCGTGGCCTAATGTACCATGCTGGTTTCTCCTACACTGAACGTTGCACAATATGGCAACCACAAGTTTTCTGGCCATGGGGAAGATGGAGTTCTAATTTCTGCAACACTTTCACTCCTGGACTGTGATTGGATTTAAGGTCTAGGTTCTGAAGCCTGAAAACTGAGGTTGGGAAGAGATGAAGACCTAAGGCCATGGTGTGTCTGATGTGCTCAGTGTTCGGCCAGCTGTTGAGTGTGGGTTGGGAGGTGCAGGCTCAGGCTGTGGCAGACAGGGAATTAGTGCCCAGGCTAGACTGTATCATTGGGGTGCAGTCGAGTTTCATGCAGGATGGTACTCATTTGTGGTTACTGGGTAGCCCCAGAGGGCAACGTTTTTCTTCTGGAGGGAAGACACAGTGCCACATAGTGGCTCCAGAATTCCCAAACTGGAAGGCTTGTGGGCCAGGAGCGTGAGGAAAAAATTCTGAGAACACAAGCCAGACTTAGATTTCGGGGTGAGGGGACGGCAGGCACCCTCTGCAGAGATGATTCGAGATCCCGTATACCTGAAGACAGAGCTAGGATCAGACGTTGGCTTAGGTCGAAGTTTCTGTCCATGACGGCCCCTTCATGAAGGGGAGGGTGTCACGAGGACATGGAGGTTTTCCCATGATGGGAATTGTGAGATGCTCCAAACCGCAATGATTCCTTCTGTGGGACAGTCGAGACCTGTTGGATGGCTCCAGGACATCCCATAAGGAAGTTATCCAGAGCAGGGTTCTAAGGATGGATGCCTGGGCAGCCTGCCTCCCATTCCAGGTGTCTCATAGCGCCAAGGCAAGTTCGATCTGCTGGATCTAGGGGAGCAACCTAGGCGTGTGTGTTGAAATGGGTGAGTTGAGGATGGGTCATAATGTGCATTTGTGTCCATGTAGACCTTGGAATGGGGTGCTTGATCCGGGGCCTTGAGGGATGTTCATAACCGGAGGTTTTGATGGAGCTCTAAAGAGTATGTTTCCTATGTAGAGAAGAGAATTGTTTTGATGAGTGCCTAAGGAATCTCCCATATGCTGGTATTGGAAACCAGGCCTCTGAGGAGAGATGACTGGAAACAAAAGCAATCGAGATGATTAGGGCCTAGGTGCCTGTCCGGTTCAATATCTTTTTTGAGGATACGTGTCTAAGGATCTGAGGGGATGTAGTTGCTCAGCTTGTGTCAGATCGCCCCTGTTTGTCCTGGGCAGCCTATAATATTGGGATGGCCTCAGGACTTTGGAGTTTCTCCTAATCTATAGGGTTGTGGCCAATGGAATGGGCAGAAATCCCCTGGAGAGGGCAAGCACAGTTCTGAGTTTGGCTCTAAGGGCCCAGCCTTGAGGCTGTGTGGGCCAGGCCTGTGGGGACAAAAGTCTGAAAACACAAACTCCGCTTAGGATTGGGGACATAGGTATGGCACGCCCAATCTACAGACCGTGATAACACTTAGGGATATGAAAAAGGGTGAGTTTGAGGTGCTTGCTCAGGTTTTGTCTCTGGATTTGTGTCAACAATGTGGGTGGAATGCTGGCGTGGCCTCATGGGTTGTAGATGGCTTTCCTTCTCTGAGCATTTGACCCAATCCCAAGAGTTTGGGTACATTCTGTGGGATGGGGGGAGTCTTTTCTGTTTTTTATTTTATTTTATTTTATATTTTATTTTATGTACCTCAAGTGTCCCAATAAAAGAGGGATTCCAGAGCAGAGTCCTTGGGAGGGACAACTGGATATCCCCACCTCTGTTTAAGTTTGGGGCCTACGGGCATGGCAAGTCCAATAGGCGGGCTCTTGATTCAGACACTGAGAGGCCTTCCTTGAGGACAGGGCTCATGCTGAGGGTCACAATGCCTATTTGTGCCAACAAGGCCCTCAAGCATGGGAAGTGCCTCATGGGCCACGCTGGATTCTCCTACACTGAACGTTGGAGAATATGCCAACCACAAGGTTTCCAGCCATGGCGAAGGAAGAGTTGTGATTTCTGCATCACGTTCACCCCTGGACAGTGATTGGAGTTTAGGTCTAGGTTCTGAAACCCAAAAACTGAGGTTGAGAAGAGATGAAGACCTAAGGACCTGATGGGTCCAATGATCTCAGTGTGCGGCCAGCTGTTGAGCGTAGGTCTGGAGGTGTGGGCTCATGCTGTGTCAGACAAGGCATTAGACAGGGTAGACTGCATATTTGGGGTGCAGTCGAGTGGTGTTCAGTTGATCCTTATTCGGGTTTCTAGGTAGCTCCATAAGGCAACGTTTTTCTTCTGGAGGGCAGGCAGTGTGCTGCATTATGGCCCCAGTATTGCCAATCTGTAGGGCTTTTGGGGCAGCGGTGTGAGGACGGTAGTCTGAGAACACAAGCTAGGCTTAGTTTTGGGGGTGAGTGCACAGAAGGCACACTCTGCAGAGCTGAATCAAGATCTCATGCACCTGAAGTCAGGGCGAATATCAGACGTTTGCTCAGGTTGGAGTTTCTGTCCATGATAGCCCCTTTATAAAGTGGAGCGTCTCAAGAGGCCATGTAGATTTTCCCACAATGGGAGTTGTGAGATGCTCCAGACTGCAAAGATTCCTTCTGTGGGACACTTGAGACCTGTTGGATGGCTCTAGGATGTCCCATGTGGAACGACTCCAGAGTAGGGTTCTAAGGATGGATGCCTGGGCAGCCCGCCTCCCATTCTAGTTGTCTCCAAAACAAGGCAAGTTTGATCTGCAGGCCCTGGGGGAGAAACCAAAGGGGTTGAGTTGACATGGACTCTCCCGACAATAGATCATAATGTGGGTTTAAAGTCCATGGAGACCTTGGAATGGGGCGCTTGATCCGGGGCCCTGAAAGATTCTCCTAAACAGAGGTTTTTATAGAGCTCCAAAGAGTACATTTCCTATGTGGAGATGAGATTTTTCTGATGAGTCCCTCAGTAATCCCCCGTATTCTGGTATTGGAAACCAGGCCTCTGAGGAGAGATGCCTGGAAACAAAAGCAATGGATCTGATTAGGGCCTAAGTGCCTGTCCAGTTCAATCTTATTCTATGGGGATATCTGTCTCTGGGTCTGAGTGGAGTTAGTTTCCTAACTTGTGAAAGATCATCCCTGTGTGTCCTGAGCAGCCAACATTATTCGGATGGCCTGGGGGAGTTTGGCGGATTCTCCTAATCTATTGGGTTGTGGCCAATGGAAATGCAGAATTCCCCTGGAGAGGGAAGCCACAGTCCTGAGGTGTCGCTCCAGGGGCCCCAGCTTGGATGGTGTGTGAGCCAGGCCTGTGGGGACAGAAGTCTGAAAACACAAACTCAGCTTAGGTTTGGGGATGTATGTATGAAGGCTCGATCTACAGACCGTGAGAATTTTCCGGGCTATGAACAAAGGGCGAGTATGTGGCGCTTGCTCAGGCTTTTGTCTCTGGATTTTCTGTCAACGGTGGCCGTGGAATGTCGGGGTGTCCTCAAGGGCCATGGACAATTCTTTCTCTGGTGATTTGGCCTGATCGCACGGGCTTGGGATCATTCTGTGGATTGGAAGAAACCTTTCTGTATATATATATATATGTTTGTTTTTTTTTTTTTTTACCTCAGGTGTCCCACCAAAGAGGGATTCCAGAGTAGAGCCCTGAGTAGGGGTGACTAGTCATCTCGAACTCTGGTTGAGATTGGGGGACTAGGGGCTTGGCAAGCCCCATATGTGGGCTGTTGTTCCTGTCACTAAGAGGCTTTACATGAGGATAGGGCTCACGCTGAGGGTCACAATGTGTGTTTGTGCAAATTGTGGCCCTCAGGGATAGGTGGGGCCTCATAGTCCATGCTGCTTTCTCCTACAATGAACAATGGACAACATGCCAACCACTAGGTTACTTGCCAAGGCGAAGGAGAAGTTCTAATTCTTGCATCACGTTCACTCCTGAGCAGTGAGAAGAGATAAGGCTTAGGTTCTGAAGGTGAAAACTGAGGTTGGGTAGAGATGATGGCCTAAAGCCATTGTGGGTGTGATATGCTCTGTGTACGGCCAGCTTTCTGGATGTTGGACTGGAGGTCTGCCCTCAGGCTGTATCAGACAGGGCTTTAGTGCACAGGCTAGACTGTATAATTGGGGTATGGACGAGTGGCATGCAGGTTGTTATTCATTTGGCGTTTCCGGTTAGCCCTATAGGGCAACATTTTTCTTCTGGAGGGCAGGCAGAGTGCTGCATTGTGTCTCCAGAATTGCCAAACTGGAGGGGTGTGGCCAGGATTGTGAGGAAGGAAGTCTGAAAACACAAGCTAGCACGAGTTTTGGGGCCAAGAGCATGGCAGGCCCTCTCTGCAGAGGCTGAATCGAGATCTCCTGCAGGTGAGGTCAGGGCGAGTATCAGATGTTGCCTCAAGCTGGAGTTTGTGTCCATGACGGCCCCTTCCTGAAGGGGGTGGGGGCGTCATGAGGCCAGGGAGGTTTCTCTACGCTGGGAGTTGTGAGCTGCTCCAAACTTCAAAGTTTCCTTCTTCAGGAGAGTCGAGTACTATTGGATGGTTCCAGGATGCCCCATACAGAAAGACTCGAGAGCAGGGGCCTAAGCATGGATGCTGAGACACGCCAACTCACCTTCCCATTGCCTGGTGGAGACAAGGCACGCTCAATCTGCGGGCTCTTGGGTGAGCTACCCAGAAGGCTGAGTTTAAATGGACTCTCCTGAGGATGAGTCATAATGTGGGTTGGTGGCCATGGAGACCTTGGAATGTGGCAGTATCTAAGGGACTCGGCAGGATTCTCCAACCCGAAGGGCTTGACACAACTCCAACAAGGAAGCTTCCCATGTGGAGATGAGAGGTCTTCTGTCTGGTGCCTCAGGAAAGCCCCGTATGCTGGTCTTCGAACCCAGGCCTCTGAGGAGTGATACGTGGACACCAAAGCAAGAGTTCATAATAGGGCCTAGGGGCCTGTCTGGTTCAATCTTCTGTCTCTGCGGATATCTGTCTGTGTGTCTGCATGGAGGTAGTAGTTGCTCAGCTTGTGTCATAATGCCCCTATTTGTCCAGTGCGGCTTGCGGTAGTGGGATGTTCTTGGGGACCTTGAGGTTTCTACTATTTTGTAGAGTTGTAGCCAATGGAATGGGCAGTTTCTTAGGAGAGAGCAGGCACAGTTCTGTGGTGTGGTTCCAGAGACCCCAGCCTGGAGGCTGTGTGGGCCATGGCTGTGCAGACAGACATCCGAAAACCCTAACTCAGCTCAGGTTTGGGGCCGAGGTTACGGCAGGCCTGATCTACAGTCCATGAGGGGAGCTCCTCTGGATATGAAAGAAGGGTGAGAGGGAGGCAGTCGCTCAGGCTTTTGTCTCTGGATGTTTTGTCCACAATGGCCATTTAATGTAGGAGTTGCCTCATGGGTCGTAGAAGTCTCCCTCTCTGGTAGTTTGTCCAGCCCCCAAGAGTTTGGGGTCATTCTGTGGGAAGGGAAGTGTCCTGTTTTCTGCTTCATGTGTCCCCCCAGTAGAGGAATTCTAGAGCATAGCAGTGGGTACTGACAACTGGAATACACGCCCTCTGGTTAAGCCTGGGGCCTATGGATATGACAAGCCCCATATGCAGGATCTAGGTCCAGCCACTGAGAGGCGTTACTTTAATACGGGACTCACGCTGCAGGTCACAATGCATGTCTGTGCCCTAGGCGGCCCTCAAGCACTGGCGTGGCCTTTCGGACAATGTAGGTTTTCCCACAGTGAACGTTGGACAACATGCCAACCGCAAGGTTTCTGGCCATGGGGAAGGAGGAATTCTAATTTCTGCATCACGTTCACCCCTGGGCAGTGATTGGAGATAAGGTCTAGGTTCTGAAGCCTGAAAACCGAGGTTGGGAAGAGATGACGACCTACAGCCATAGCGGGTCCTATGTGTCCAGGTTGGGGCCAGCTGTCTGGGTGTCTTTTGGGATGTTTTGTCTCAGGCTGTGCCAGACAGGGCATTAGAATACAGGGTGGGCTGTATAATTGCTTTACAATCGAGTGGCATGCATTAGAAAATCATTTGGGGTTTCTTATTAGCAGCATAGGGCAAAGTTTTTCTTCTGGAGGGCAGGCAGAGTGCTGCATTGTGGCTTCGGATTTCCCAAACTGGAGGGCTTGTGGGCCAGGAGAGTGAGGACGGAAGCTGAGAACACAAGCTAGGCTTAGGTTTCGGGGCAAGGACATGGCAGGCACTCTCTGCAGAGCTGAATTGAGATCTCATGCGTCTGAAGTCAGTCGAGGTTCAGACTTGGCTCAGGTTTGAGTTTCTGTCCATGTTGGCCCCTTCAAGAAGAGGGGGGATTATGAGACCATGGGGGTTTTGCAACTATTGGAGTTGTGAGATGCTCCAAACCGCAAGGATTCCTTCTTTGGGACAATTAAGATTTGTTGGATGGCTCCAGGACGTCTTATAAGGTATTTTTCCAGAACAGGGTTCTACGTATGGATGCCTGGGCAGCAGCCTCACATTCCAATTGTCTCCTAGCAATGAGAAACGTTTGATCTGTTGTCCTGGGGTAGCAAAAGAGGGGTCTGAGTTGAAATGGACTTTCCTGAGGATGGTCTTAATGTTGGTTTGAGTCCATGGAGACCTTGGTATGGGGCAGTGGCACCAGGGCCCTGAAGGATTCTCCTAACCAGAGGTTATGACAAAGCTCCAATGAGCAAGTTTTCCATGGGGAGACGAGATTTGTTCTTATTGGTGCCTCAGGAAACCACCATATGCTGGTATTGGAAACGAGGCCTCTGAGGACAGATGCCTGGAAACCAAAGCAATGGATCTGATTAGGGCCTAGGGGCCTGTCCGGTTCAATATTCTTCTCTGGGGACATCTGTTGTCTGAGTGGAGGTAGTTGCTCAGCTGGTTTGAGATCACCCCTGTTTGTCCTGGGCGGCCTACACTATTGGGATGGCCTCGGTGACTTTGGAGGTTTTTCCTAATTTGCAAGGTTGTGGCCAATGGAATGGGAAGAATTCCCTTGAAAGGGAAGCACAGTCCTGAGGTGTGGCTCCAGGGACCCAAGTGTGGAGCGTGTGTGGTCCAGGGCTATTTGGACAAAAGTCTGAAAACACAAACTCCACTTAGGTTGGGGGATGTAGGTATGGCCGGGCCGTATTAGACCGTGAGGAGAACTCCAATGGATATGAAAAAAGGGCGAATGTGAGGTGCTCTCATGCTTTTTTTTTTTTTTTTTCTGGAAATGTGTCACCGAATGCCATGGAATGTCGTGGTGTCCTCATGGGCCATCGATGAGGCTCACTTTCTGGGGATTTAACCCGATCCCAAGAGTTTGGGTTCATTCTGTCGGAAGGGAGGAGGCCTTTCTGTTTTTTTTTGTTTATTTTTTATTTATTTATTTATTTATTTTTTTTTTACCTCAGGTGGACCACCAAAAGAGGGATTCCAGAGCAGAGTCGTGGGTTGGGGCAACTGGACAACCAGACCTCTGGTTAACATTGGGACCTAAGAACATGGCAAGCCCCATATGTGGGCTCTTGGTCCAGACACTGAGAGGCCTTCCTTGAGGATAGGTCTCACACTGAGTTTCACAATGTGTTTTTGTGCCCAAGGAGCCCCTCAAGGCAGGGCGTGGCCTAATGTACCATGCTGGTTTCTCCTACACTGAACGTTGCACTATGGTAACCACAAGTTTTCTGGCCATGGGGAAGATGGAGTTCTAATTTCTGCAACACTTTCACTCCTGGACTGTGATTGGATTTAAGGTGTAGGTTCTGAAGCCTGAAAACTGAGGTTGGGAAGAGATTAAGACATAAGGCCATGGTGTGTCTGTTGTGCTCAGTGTTCGGCCAGCTGTTGAGTGTGGGTTAGGAGGTGCAGGCTCAGGCTGTGGCAGACAGGGAATTAATGCCCAGGCTAGACTGTATCATTGGGGTGCAGTCGAGTTTCGTGCAGGATGGTACTCATTTGTGGTTACTGCGTAGCCCCAAAGGGAAACGTTTTTCTTCTGGAGGGAAGACACAGTGCCACATAGTTGTTCCAGAATTCCCAAACTGGAAGGCTTGTGGGCCAGGAGTGTGAGGAAAAAATTCTGAGAACACAAGCCAGACTTAGATTTCGGGGTGAGGGGACGGCAGGCACCCTCTGCAGAGATGATACGAGATCCTGTATACCTGAAGACAGAGCTAGGATCAGACGTTGGCTTAGGTCGGAGTTTCTGTCCATGACGGCCCCTTCATGAAGGGGAGGGTGTCACGAGGACATGGAGGTTTTCCCACGATGGGAATTGTGATATGGTCCAAACCGCAATGATTCCTTCTGTGGGACAGGTGAGACCTGTTGGATGGCTCCCGGACATCCCATAAGGAAGTTATCCAGAGCAGGGTTCTAAGGATGGATGCCTGGGCAGCCTGCCTCCCATTCCAGGTGTCTCATAGAGCCAAGGCAAGTTCTATCTGCTGAATCCAGGGGAGCAACCGAGGCGGGTGTGTTGAAATGGGTGAGTTGAGGATAGGTCATAATGTGCATTTGTGTCCATGTAGACATTGGAATGGGGTGCTTGATCCGGGGCCTTGAGGGATGTTCATAACGGAGGTTTTGATGGAGCTCTAAAGATTATGTTTCCTATGTAGAGAAGAGAATTGTTTTAATGAGTGCCTAAGGAATCTCCCATATGTTGGTATTGGAAACCAGGCCTCTGAGGAGAGATGACTGGCATCAAAAGCAATGGATCTGATTAGGGCCTAAGTGCCTGTCCAGTTCAATCTTATTCTATGGGGATATCTGTCTCTGGGTCTGAGTGGAGGTAGTTTCCTAACTTGTGAAAGATCATCCCTGTGTGTCCTGGGCAGCCAACACTATTCGGATGGCCTCGTGGAGATTGGAGGATACTCCTAATCTATAGGGTTGTGGCCAATGGAAATGCAGAATTCCCCTGGAGAGGTAAGCCACAGTCCTGAGGTGTGGCTCCAGGGGCTCCAACTTGGATGGTGTGTGGGCCATGCCTGTGGGGACAGAAGTCTGAAAACACAAACTCAGCTTAGGTTTGGGGATGTATGTATGAAGGCTCGATCTACAGACCGTGAGAATTTTCCGGGCTATGAACAAAGGGCGAGTATGTGGCGCTTGCTCAGGCTTTTGTCTCTGGATTTTGTGTCAACGGTGGCCGTGGAATGTCGCGGTGTCCTCAAGCGCCATGGACAATTCTTTCTCTGGTGATTTGGCCTGATCCCAAGTGGTTGGGATCATTCTGTGGATGGGAAGAGTCCTTTATGTATTTTTTTTTTACCTCAGTTGTCCCACCAAAGAGGGATTCCAGAGTAAAGCCCTGAGTAGGGGTGACTAGACATCTCGAACTCTGGTTGAGATTGGGGGACTAGGGGACTGGCAAGCCCCATATGTGGGCTGTTGTTCCAGTCACTAAAAGGCTTTACATGAGGATAGGGCTCACGCTGAGTGTCACAATGTGTGTTTGTTCACATTGTGGCCCTCAGGGATAGGTGGGGCCTCTTAGTCCATGGTGCTTTCTCCTACAATGAACATTGGAAAACATGCCAACCACTAGGTTTCTTGCCAAGGCGAAGGAGAAGTTCTGATTCTTGCATCACGTTCACTCCTGAGCAGTGAGAGGAGATAAGGTCTAGGTTCTGAAGGTGAAAACTGAGGTTGGGTAGAGATGATGGCCTAAAGCCATTGTGGGTGTGATATGCTCTGTGTACGGCCAGCTGTCTGGGTGTTGGACTGGAGGTCTGCCCTCAGGCTGTGTCAGACAGGGCTTTAGTGCACAGGCTAGACTGTATAATTGGGGTATGGTCGAGTGGCATGCAGGTTGTTACTCATTTGGTGTTTCCGGTTAGCCCTATAGGGCAACATTTTTCTTCTGGAGGGCAGGCAGAGTGCTGCATTGTGTCTCCAGAATTGCCAAACTGGAGGGGTGTGGCCAGGATTGTGAGGAAGGAAGTCTGAAAACACAAGCTAGCACGAGTTCTGGGGCCAAGAGCATGGCAGGCCCACTCTGCAGAGGCTGAATCGAGATCTCCTGCAGGTGAGGTCAGGGCGAGTATCAGATGTTGCCTCAAGCTGGAGTATGTGTCCATGACGGCCCCTTCCTGAAGGGGGTGGGGGCGTCATGAGGCCAGGGAGGTTGCCCTACGCTGGGAGTTGTGAGCTGCTCCAAACTTCAAAGTTTCCTTCTTCAGGACAGTCGAGTACTATTGGATGGTTCCAGGATGCCCCATACAAAAAGACTCGAGAGCAGGGGCCTAAGCATGGATGCCGAGAAACGCCAACTCACCTTCCCATTGCCTGGTCGAGACAAGGCACGCTCAATCTGCGGGCTCTTGGGTGAGCTACCCAGAAGGCTGAGTTTAAATGGACTCTCCTGAGGATGAGTCATAATGTGGGTTGGTGGCCATGGAGACCTTGGAATGTGGCAGTATCTAAGGGACTCGGCAGGATTCTCCAACCCGAAGGGCTTGACACAACTCCAACAAGGAAGCTTCCCATGTGGAGATGAGAGGTCTTCTGTCTGGTGCCTCAGGAAAGCCCCGTATGCTGGTCTTCGAACCCAGGCCTCTGAGGAGTGATACGTGGACACCAAAGCAAGAGTTCATAATAGGGCCTAGGGGCCTGTCTGGTTCAATCTTCTGTCTCTGCGGATATCTGTCTGTGTGTCTGCATGGAGGTAGTAGTTGCTCAGCTTGTGTCATAATGCCCCTATTTGTCCAGTGCGGCTTGCGGTAGTGGGATGTCCTTGGGGACCTTGAGGTTTCTACTATTTTGTAGAGTTGTGGCCAATGGAATGGGCAGTTTCTTAGGAGAGAGCAGGCACAGTTCTGTGGTGTGGCTCCAGAGACCCCAGCCTGGAGGCTGTGTGGGCCATGGCTGTGCAGACAGACATCCAAAAACCCTAACTCAGCTCAGGTTTGGGGCCGAGGTTACGGCAGGCCTGATCTACAGTCCATGAGGGGAGCTCCTCTGGATATGAAAGAAGGGTGAGAGGGAGGCAGTCGCTCAGGCTTTTGTCTCTGGATGTTTTGTCCACAATGGCCGTTTAATGTAGGAGTTGCCTCATGGGTCGTAGAAGTCTCCCTCTCTGGTAGTTTGTCCAGCCCCCAAGAGTTTGGGGTCATTCTGTGGGAAGGGAAGTGTCCTGTTTTCTGCTTCATGTGTCCCCCCAGTAGAGGGATTCTAGAGCATAGCAGTGGGTACTGACAACTGGAATACTCGCCCTCTGGTTAAGCCTGGGGGCTTATGGATATGACAAGCCCCATATGCAGGATCTTGGTCCAGCCACTGAGAGGCGTTACTTTAATACGGGACTCACGCTGCAGGTCACAATGCATGTGTGTGCCCTAGGCGGCCCTCAAGCACTGGCGTGGCCTTTCGGACAATGCAGGTTTTCCCAATTGAACGTTGGACAACATGCCAACCGCAAGGTTTCTGGCCATGGGGAAGGAGGAATTCTAATTTCTGCATCACGTTCACCCCTGGGCAGTGATTGGAGATAAGGTCTAGGTTCTGAAGCCTGAAAACCGAGGTTGGGAAGAGATGACGACCTACAGCAATAGCGGGTCCTATGTGTCCAGGTTGGGGCCAGCTGTCTGGGTGTCGTTTGGGATGTCTTGTCTCAGGCTGTGCCAGACAGGGCATTAGTATACAGGGTGGGCTGTATAATTGCTTTACAATCGAGTGGCATGCATTAGAAAATCATTTGGGGTTTCTTATTAGCAGCATAGGGCAAAGTTTTTCTTCTGGAGGGCAGGCAGAGTGCTGCATTGTGGCTTCGGAATTCCCAAACTGGAGGGCTTGTGGGCCAGGAGATTGAGGAGGGAAGTTGAGAACACAAGCTAGGCTTAGGTTTCGGGGCAAGGACATGGCAGGCACACTCTGCAGAGCTGAATTGAGATCTCATGCGTCTGAAGTCAGTCGAGGTTCAGACTTACCTCAGGGTTGAGTTTCTGTCCATGTTGGCCCCTTCAAGAAGAGGGGGGATTATGAGGCCATGGGGGTTTTTCCACTATTGGAGTTGTGAGATGCTCCAAACCGCAAGGATTCCTTCTGTGGGAAAATTAAGATTTGTTGGATGGCTCCAGGACGTCTTATAAGGTATTTTTCCAGAACAGCGTTCTAAATATGGATGCCTGGGCAGCCAGCCTCACATTCCAATTGTCTCCTAGCAACAAGAAACGTTTGATCTGCTGGCTTGGGGTAGCAACAGAGGGGTCTGAGTTGAAATGGACTTTCCTGAGGATGGTCTTAATGTTGGTTTGAGTCCATGGAGACCTTGGTATGGGGCAGTGGCACCAGGGCCCTGAAGGATTCTCCTAACCAGAGGTTATGACAAAGCTCCAATGAGCAAGTTTTCCATGGGGAGACGAGATTTGTTCTTATTGGTGCCTCAGGAAACCACCATATGTTGGTATTGGAAACGAGGCCTCTGAGGAGAGATGCCTGGAAACCAAAGCAATGGATCTGATTAGGGCCTAGGGGCCTGTCCGGTTTAATATTTTTCTCTGGGGACATCTGTTGTCTGAGTGGAGGTAGTTGCTCAGCTGGTTTGAGATCACCCCTGTTTGTCCTGGGCGTCCTACACTATTGGGATGGCCTCGGTGACTTTGGAGGTTTTTCCTAATTTGCAAGGTTGTGGCCAATGGAATGGGAAGAATTCCCTTGAAAGGGAAGCACAGTCCTGAGGTGTGGCTCCAGGGACCCAAGTGTGGAGCGTGTGTGGTCCAGGGCTATTTGGACAAAAGTCTGAAAACACAAACTCCACTTAGGTTAGACGATGTATGTATGGCCGGCCCGATCTATAGACCGTGAGGAGAACTCTTCGGGATATGAACAAAGGGCGAATGTGAGGTGCTTGCTCATGCTTTTTTTTTTTTTTTTTTTTTCTGGAAATGTGTCACCGATTGCCATGAAATGTCGTGGTGTCCTCATGGGCCATCGATGAAGCTCCCTTTCTGGGGATTTAACCCGATCCCAAGGGTTTGGGGTCATTCTGTCTGAAGGGAGGAGGCCTTTCTGTTTTTTTTGTTTATTTTTTTTTGTTTTTTTGTTTTTTTTTTTTACCTCAGGTGGACCACCAAAAGAGGGATTCCAGAGCAGAGTCGTGGGTGGGGTCAACTGGACAACCAGACCTCTGGTTAACATTGGGACCTAAGAACATGGCAAGCCCCATATGTGGGCTCTTGGTCCAGACACTGAGAGGCCTTCCTTGAGGATAGGTCTCACACTGAGTTTCACAATGTGTTTTTGTGCCCAAGGAGCCCCTCAAGGCAGGGCGTGGCCTAATGTACCATGCTGGTTTCTCCTACACTGAACGTTGCACTATGGTAACCACAAGTTTTCTGGCCATGGGGAAGATGGAGTTCTAATTTCTGCAACACTTTCACTCCTGGACTGTGATTGGATTTAAGGTGTAGGTTCTGAAGCCTGAAAACTGAGGTTGGGAAGAGATTAAGACATAAGGCCATGGTGTGTCTGTTGTGCTCAGTGTTCGGCCAGCTGTTGAGTGTGGGTTAGGAGGTGCAGGCTCAGGCTGTGGCAGACAGGGAATTAATGCCCAGGCTAGACTGTATCATTGGGGTGCAGTCGAGTTTCGTGCAGGATGGTACTCATTTGTGGTTACTGCGTAGCCCCAAAGGGAAACGTTTTTCTTCTGGAGGGAAGACACAGTGCCACATAGTTGCTCCAGAATTCCCAAACTGGAAGGCTTGTGGGCCAGGAGTGTGAGGAAAAAATTCTGAGAACACAAGCCAGACTTAGATTTCGGGGTGAGGGGACGGCAGGCACCCTCTGCAGAGATGATACGAGATCCTGTATACCTGAAGACAGAGCTAGGATCAGACGTTGGCTTAGGTCGGAGTTTCTGTCCATGACGGCCCCTTCATGAAGGGGAGGGTGTCACGAGGACATGGAGGTTTTCCCACGATGGGAATTGTGATATGGTCCAAACCGCAATGATTCCTTCTGTGGGACAGGTGAGACCTGTTGGATGGCTCCCGGACATCCCATAAGGAAGTTATCCAGAGCAGGGTTCTAAGGATGGATGCCTGGGCAGCCTGCCTCCCATTCCAGGTGTCTCATAGAGCCAAGGCAAGTTCTATCTGCTGAATCCAGGGGAGCAACCGAGGCGGGTGTGTTGAAATGGGTGAGTTGAGGATAGGTCATAATGTGCATTTGTGTCCATGTAGACATTGGAATGGGGTGCTTGATCCGGGGCCTTGAGGGATGTTCATAACGGAGGTTTTGATGGAGCTCTAAAGATTATGTTTCCTATGTAGAGAAGAGAATTGTTTTAATGAGTGCCTAAGGAATCTCCCATATGTTGGTATTGGAAACCAGGCCTCTGAGGAGAGATGACTGGCATCAAAAGCAATGGATCTGATTAGGGCCTAAGTGCCTGTCCAGTTCAATCTTATTCTATGGGGATATCTGTCTCTGGGTCTGAGTGGAGGTAGTTTCCTAACTTGTGAAAGATCATCCCTGTGTGTCCTGGGCAGCCAACACTATTCGGATGGCCTCGTGGAGATTGGAGGATACTCCTAATCTATAGGGTTGTGGCCAATGGAAATGCAGAATTCCCCTGGAGAGGTAAGCCACAGTCCTGAGGTGTGGCTCCAGGGGCTCCAACTTGGATGGTGTGTGGGCCATGCCTGTGGGGACAGAAGTCTGAAAACACAAACTCAGCTTAGGTTTGGGGATGTATGTATGAAGGCTCGATCTACAGACCGTGAGAATTTTCCGGGCTATGAACAAAGGGCGAGTATGTGGCGCTTGCTCAGGCTTTTGTCTCTGGATTTTGTGTCAACGGTGGCCGTGGAATGTCGCGGTGTCCTCAAGCGCCATGGACAATTCTTTCTCTGGTGATTTGGCCTGATCCCAAGTGGTTGGGATCATTCTGTGGATGGGAAGAGTCCTTTATGTATTTTTTTTTTACCTCAGTTGTCCCACCAAAGAGGGATTCCAGAGTAAAGCCCTGAGTAGGGGTGACTAGACATCTCGAACTCTGGTTGAGATTGGGGGACTAGGGGACTGGCAAGCCCCATATGTGGGCTGTTGTTCCAGTCACTAAAAGGCTTTACATGAGGATAGGGCTCACGCTGAGTGTCACAATGTGTGTTTGTTCACATTGTGGCCCTCAGGGATAGGTGGGGCCTCTTAGTCCATGGTGCTTTCTCCTACAATGAACATTGGAAAACATGCCAACCACTAGGTTTCTTGCCAAGGCGAAGGAGAAGTTCTGATTCTTGCATCACGTTCACTCCTGAGCAGTGAGAGGAGATAAGGTCTAGGTTCTGAAGGTGAAAACTGAGGTTGGGTAGAGATGATGGCCTAAAGCCATTGTGGGTGTGATATGCTCTGTGTACGGCCAGCTGTCTGGGTGTTGGACTGGAGGTCTGCCCTCAGGCTGTGTCAGACAGGGCTTTAGTGCACAGGCTAGACTGTATAATTGGGGTATGGTCGAGTGGCATGCAGGTTGTTACTCATTTGGTGTTTCCGGTTAGCCCTATAGGGCAACATTTTTCTTCTGGAGGGCAGGCAGAGTGCTGCATTGTGTCTCCAGAATTGCCAAACTGGAGGGGTGTGGCCAGGATTGTGAGGAAGGAAGTCTGAAAACACAAGCTAGCACGAGTTCTGGGGCCAAGAGCATGGCAGGCCCACTCTGCAGAGGCTGAATCGAGATCTCCTGCAGGTGAGGTCAGGGCGAGTATCAGATGTTGCCTCAAGCTGGAGTATGTGTCCATGACGGCCCCTTCCTGAAGGGGGTGGGGGCGTCATGAGGCCAGGGAGGTTTCCCTACGCTGGGAGTTGTGAGCTGCTCCAAACTTCAAAGTTTCCTTCTTCAGGACAGTCGAGTACTATTGGATGGTTCCAGGATGCCCCATACAAAAAGACTCGAGAGCAGGGGCCTAAGCATGGATGCCGAGAAACGCCAACTCACCTTCCCATTGCCTGGTGGAGACAAGGCACGCTCAATCTGCGGGCTCTTGGGTGAGCTACCCAGAAGCCTGAGTTTAAATGGACTCTCCTGAGGATGAGTCATAATGTGGGTTGGTGGCCATGGAGACCTTGGAATGTGGCAGTATCTAAGGGACTCGGCAGGATTCTCCAACCCGAAGGGCTTGACACAACTCCAACAAGGAAGCTTCCCATGTGGAGATGAGAGGTCTTCTGTCTGGTGCCTCAGGAAAGCCCCGTATGCTGGTCTTCGAACCCAGGCCTCTGAGGAGTGATACGTGGACACCAAAGCAAGAGTTCATAATAGGGCCTAGGGGCCTGTCTGGTTCAATCTTCTGTCTCTGCGGATATCTGTCTGTGTGTCTGCATGGAGGTAGTAGTTGCTCAGCTTGTGTCATAATGCCCCTCTTTGTCCAGTGCGGCTTGCGGTAGTGGGATGTCCTTGGGGACCTTGAGGTTTCTACTATTTTGTAGAGTTGTGGCCAATGGAATGGGCAGTTTCTTAGGAGAGAGCAGGCACAGTTCTGTGGTGTGGCTCCAGAGACCCCAGCCTGGAGGCTGTGTGGGCCATGGCTGTGCAGACAGACATCCAAAAACCCTAACTCAGCTCAGGTTTGGGGCCGAGGTTACGGCAGGCCTGATCTACAGTCCATGAGGGGAGCTCCTCTGGATATGAAAGAAGGGTGAGAGGGAGGCAGTCGCTCAGGCTTTTGTCTCTGGATGTTTTGTCCACAATGGCCGTTTAATGTAGGAGTTGCCTCATGGGTCGTAGAAGTCTCCCTCTCTGGTAGTTTGTCCAGCCCCCAAGAGTTTGGGGTCATTCTGTGGGAAGGGAAGTGTCCTGTTTTCTGCTTCATGTGTCCCCCCAGTAGAGGGATTCTAGAGCATAGCAGTGGGTACTGACAACTGGAATACTCGCCCTCTGGTTAAGCCTGGGGGCTTATGGATATGACAAGCCCCATATGCAGGATCTTGGTCCAGCCACTGAGAGGCGTTACTTTAATACGGGACTCACGCTGCCGGTCACAATGCATGTCTGTGCCCTAGGCGGCCCTCAAGCACTGGCGTGGCCTTTCGGACAATGCAGGTTTTCCCAATTGAACGTTGGACAACATGCCAACCGCAAGGTTTCTGGCCATGGGGAAGGAGGAATTCTAATTTCTGCATCACGTTCACCCCTGGGCAGTGATTGGAGATAAGGTCTAGGTTCTGAAGCCTGAAAACCGAGGTTGGGAAGAGATGACGACCTACAGCAATAGCGGGTCCTATGTGTCCAGGTTGGGGCCAGCTGTCTGGGTGTCGTTTGGGATGTCTTGTCTCAGGCTGTGCCAGACAGGGCATTAGTATACAGGGTGGGCTGTATAATTGCTTTACAATCGAGTGGCATGCATTAGAAAATCATTTGGGGTTTCTTATTAGCAGCATAGGGCAAAGTTTTTCTTCTGGAGGGCAGGCAGAGTGCTGCATTGTGGCTTCGGAATTCCCAAACTGGAGGGCTTGTGGGCCAGGAGATTGAGGAGGGAAGTTGAGAACACAAGCTAGGCTTAGGTTTCGGGGCAAGGACATGGCAGGCACACTCTGCAGAGCTGAATTGAGATCTCATGCGTCTGAAGTCAGTCGAGGTTCAGACTTACCTCAGGGTTGAGTTTCTGTCCATGTTGGCCCCTTCAAGAAGAGGGGGGATTATGAGGCCATGGGGGTTTTTCCACTATTGGAGTTGTGAGATGCTCCAAACCGCAAGGATTCCTTCTGTGGGAAAATTAAGATTTGTTGGATGGCTCCAGGACGTCTTATAAGGTATTTTTCCAGAACAGCGTTCTAAATATGGATGCCTGGGCAGCCAGCCTCACATTCCAATTGTCTCCTAGCAACAAGAAACGTTTGATCTGCTGGCTTGGGGTAGCAACAGAGGGGTCTGAGTTGAAATGGACTTTCCTGAGGATGGTCTTAATGTTGGTTTGAGTCCATGGAGACCTTGGTATGGGGCAGTGGCACCAGGGCCCTGAAGGATTCTCCTAACCAGAGGTTATGACAAAGCTCCAATGAGCAAGTTTTCCATGGGGAGACGAGATTTGTTCTTATTGGTGCCTCAGGAAACCACCATATGTTGGTATTGGAAACGAGGCCTCTGAGGAGAGATGCCTGGAAACCAAAGCAATGGATCTGATTAGGGCCTAGGGGCCTGTCCGGTTTAATATTTTTCTCTGGGGACATCTGTTGTCTGAGTGGAGTTAGTTGCTCAGCTGGTTTGAGATCACCCCTGTTTGTCCTGGGCGTCCTACACTATTGGGATGGCCTCGGTGACTTTGGAGGTTTTTCCTAATTTGCAAGGTTGTGGCCAATGGAATGGGAAGAATTCCCTTGAAAGGGAAGCACAGTCCTGAGGTGTGGCTCCAGGGACCCAAGTGTGGAGCGTGTGTGGTCCAGGGCTATTTGGACAAAAGTCTGAAAACACAAACTCCACTTAGGTTAGACGATGTATGTATGGCCGGCCCGATCTATAGACCGTGAGGAGAACTCTTCGGGATATGAAAAAAGGGCGAATGTGAGGTGCTTGCTCATGCTTTTTTTTTTTTTTTTTTTTTCTGGAAATGTGTCACCGATTGCCATGAAATGTCGTGGTGTCCTCATGGGCCATCGATGAAGCTCCCTTTCTGGGGATTTAACCCGATCCCAAGGGTTTGGGGTCATTCTGTCTGAAGGGAGGAGGCCTTTCTGTTTTTTTTGTTTATTTTTTTTTGTTTTTTTGTTTTTTTTTTTTTTTACCTCAGGTGGACCACCAAAAGAGGGATTCCAGAGCAGAGTCATGGGTGGGGTCAACTGGACAACCAGACCTCTGGTTAACATTGGGACCTAAGAACATGGCAAGCCCCATATGTGGGCTCTTGGTCCAGACACTAAGAGGCCTTCCTTGAGGATAGGTCTCACACTGAGTTTCCCAATGTGTTTTTGTGCCCAAGGAGCCCCTCAAGGCAGGGCGTGGCCTAATGTACCATGCTGGTTTCTCCTACACTGAACGTTGCACTATGGTAACCACAAGTTTTCTGGCCATGGGGAAGATGGAGTTCTAATTTCTGCAACACTTTCACTCCTGGACTGTGATTGGATTTAAGGTGTAGGTTCTGAAGCCTGAAAACTGAGGTTGGGAAGAGATTAAGACATAAGGCCATGGTGTGTCTGTTGTGCTCAGTGTTCGGCCAGCTGTTGAGTGTGGGTTAGGAGGTGCAGGCTCAGGCTGTGGCAGACAGGGAATTAATGCCCAGGCTAGACTGTATCATTGGGGTGCAGTCGAGTTTCGTGCAGGATGGTACTCATTTGTGGTTACTGCGTAGCCCCAAAGGGAAACGTTTTTCTTCTGGAGGGAAGACACAGTGCCACATAGTTGCTCCAGAATTCCCAAACTGGAAGGCTTGTGGGCCAGGAGTGTGAGGAAAAAATTCTGAGAACACAAGCCAGACTTAGATTTCGGGGTGAGGGGACGGCAGGCACCCTCTGCAGAGATGATACGAGATCCTGTATACCTGAAGACAGAGCTAGGATCAGACGTTGGCTTAGGTCGGAGTTTCTGTCCATGACGGCCCCTTCATGAAGGGGAGGGTGTCACGAGGACATGGAGGTTTTCCCACGATGGGAATTGTGATATGGTCCAAACCGCAATGATTCCTTCTGTGGGACAGGTGAGACCTGTTGGATGGCTCCCGGACATCCCATAAGGAAGTTATCCAGAGCAGGGTTCTAAGGATGGATGCCTGGGCAGCCTGCCTCCCATTCCAGGTGTCTCATAGAGCCAAGGCAAGTTCTATCTGCTGAATCCAGGGGAGCAACCGAGGCGGGTGTGTTGAAATGGGTGAGTTGAGGATAGGTCATAATGTGCATTTGTGTCCATGTAGACATTGGAATGGGGTGCTTGATCCGGGGCCTTGAGGGATGTTCATAACGGAGGTTTTGATGGAGCTCTAAAGATTATGTTTCCTATGTAGAGAAGAGAATTGTTTTAATGAGTGCCTAAGGAATCTCCCATATGTTGGTATTGGAAACCAGGCCTCTGAGGAGAGATGACTGGCATCAAAAGCAATGGATCTGATTAGGGCCTAAGTGCCTGTCCAGTTCAATCTTATTCTATGGGGATATCTGTCTCTGGGTCTGAGTGGAGGTAGTTTCCTAACTTGTGAAAGATCATCCCTGTGTGTCCTGGGCAGCCAACACTATTCGGATGGCCTCGTGGAGATTGGAGGATACTCCTAATCTATAGGGTTGTGGCCAATGGAAATGCAGAATTCCCCTGGAGAGGTAAGCCACAGTCCTGAGGTGTGGCTCCAGGGGCTCCAACTTGGATGGTGTGTGGGCCATGCCTGTGGGGACAGAAGTCTGAAAACACAAACTCAGCTTAGGTTTGGGGATGTATGTATGAAGGCTCGATCTACAGACCGTGAGAATTTTCCGGGCTATGAACAAAGGGCGAGTATGTGGCGCTTGCTCAGGCTTTTGTCTCTGGATTTTGTGTCAACGGTGGCCGTGGAATGTCGCGGTGTCCTCAAGCGCCATGGACAATTCTTTCTCTGGTGATTTGGCCTGATCCCAAGTGGTTGGGATCATTCTGTGGATGGGAAGAGTCCTTTATGTATTTTTTTTTTACCTCAGTTGTCCCACCAAAGAGGGATTCCAGAGTAAAGCCCTGAGTAGGGGTGACTAGACATCTCGAACTCTGGTTGAGATTGGGGGACTAGGGGACTGGCAAGCCCCATATGTGGGCTGTTGTTCCAGTCACTAAAAGGCTTTACATGAGGATAGGGCTCACGCTGAGTGTCACAATGTGTGTTTGTTCACATTGTGGCCCTCAGGGATAGGTGGGGCCTCTTAGTCCATGGTGCTTTCTCCTACAATGAACATTGGAAAACATGCCAACCACTAGGTTTCTTGCCAAGGCGAAGGAGAAGTTCTGATTCTTGCATCACGTTCACTCCTGAGCAGTGAGAGGAGATAAGGTCTAGGTTCTGAAGGTGAAAACTGAGGTTGGGTAGAGATGATGGCCTAAAGCCATTGTGGGTGTGATATGCTCTGTGTACGGCCAGCTGTCTGGGTGTTGGACTGGAGGTCTGCCCTCAGGCTGTGTCAGACAGGGCTTTAGTGCACAGGCTAGACTGTATAATTGGGGTATGGTCGAGTGGCATGCAGGTTGTTACTCATTTGGTGTTTCCGGTTAGCCCTATAGGGCAACATTTTTCTTCTGGAGGGCAGGCAGAGTGCTGCATTGTGTCTCCAGAATTGCCAAACTGGAGGGGTGTGGCCAGGATTGTGAGGAAGGAAGTCTGAAAGCACAAGCTAGCACGAGTTCTGGGGCCAAGAGCATGGCAGGCCCACTCTGCAGAGGCTGAATCGAGATCTCCTGCAGGTGAGGTCAGGGCGAGTATCAGATGTTGCCTCAAGCTGGAGTATGTGTCCATGACGGCCCCTTCCTGAAGGGGGTGGGGGCGTCATGAGGCCAGGGAGGTTTCCCTACGCTGGGAGTTGTGAGCTGCTCCAAACTTCAAAGTTTCCTTCTTCAGGACAGTCGAGTACTATTGGATGGTTCCAGGATGCCCCATACAAAAAGACTCGAGAGCAGGGGCCTAAGCATGGATGCCGAGAAACGCCAACTCACCTTCCCATTGCCTGGTGGAGACAAGGCACGCTCAATCTGCGGGCTCTTGGGTGAGCTACCCAGAAGCCTGAGTTTAAATGGACTCTCCTGAGGATGAGTCATAATGTGGGTTGGTGGCCATGGAGACCTTGGAATGTGGCAGTATCTAAGGGACTCGGCAGGATTCTCCAACCCGAAGGGCTTGACACAACTCCAACAAGGAAGCTTCCCATGTGGAGATGAGAGGTCTTCTGTCTGGTGCCTCAGGAAAGCCCCGTATGCTGGTCTTCGAACCCAGGCCTCTGAGGAGTGATACGTGGACACCAAAGCAAGAGTTCATAATAGGGCCTAGGGGCCTGTCTGGTTCAATCTTCTGTCTCTGCGGATATCTGTCTGTGTGTCTGCATGGAGGTAGTAGTTGCTCAGCTTGTGTCATAATGCCCCTCTTTGTCCAGTGCGGCTTGCGGTAGTGGGATGTCCTTGGGGACCTTGAGGTTTCTACTATTTTGTAGAGTTGTGGCCAATGGAATGGGCAGTTTCTTAGGAGAGAGCAGGCACAGTTCTGTGGTGTGGCTCCAGAGACCCCAGCCTGGAGGCTGTGTGGGCCATGGCTGTGCAGACAGACATCCAAAAACCCTAACTCAGCTCAGGTTTGGGGCCGAGGTTACGGCAGGCCTGATCTACAGTCCATGAGGGGAGCTCCTCTGGATATGAAAGAAGGGTGAGAGGGAGGCAGTCGCTCAGGCTTTTGTCTCTGGATGTTTTGTCCACAATGGCCGTTTAATGTAGGAGTTGCCTCATGGGTCGTAGAAGTCTCCCTCTCTGGTAGTTTGTCCAGCCCCCAAGAGTTTGGGGTCATTCTGTGGGAAGGGAAGTGTCCTGTTTTCTGCTTCATGTGTCCCCCCAGTAGAGGGATTCTAGAGCATAGCAGTGGGTACTGACAACTGGAATACTCGCCCTCTGGTTAAGCCTGGGGGCTTATGGATATGACAAGCCCCATATGCAGGATCTTGGTCCAGCCACTGAGAGGCGTTACTTTAATACGGGACTCACGCTGCCGGTCACAATGCATGTCTGTGCCCTAGGCGGCCCTCAAGCACTGGCGTGGCCTTTCGGACAATGCAGGTTTTCCCAATTGAACGTTGGACAACATGCCAACCGCAAGGTTTCTGGCCATGGGGAAGGAGGAATTCTAATTTCTGCATCACGTTCACCCCTGGGCAGTGATTGGAGATAAGGTCTAGGTTCTGAAGCCTGAAAACCGAGGTTGGGAAGAGATGACGACCTACAGCAATAGCGGGTCCTATGTGTCCAGGTTGGGGCCAGCTGTCTGGGTGTCGTTTGGGATGTCTTGTCTCAGGCTGTGCCAGACAGGGCATTAGTATACAGGGTGGGCTGTATAATTGCTTTACAATCGAGTGGCATGCATTGGAAAATCATTTGGGGTTTCTTATTAGCAGCATAGGGCAAAGTTTTTCTTCTGGAGGGCAGGCAGAGTGCTGCATTGTGGCTTCGGAATTCCCAAACTGGAGGGCTTGTGGGCCAGGAGATTAGGAGGGAAGTTGAGAACACAAGCTAGGCTTAGGTTTCGGGGCAAGGACATGGCAGGCACACTCTGCAGAGCTGAATTGAGATCTCATGCGTCTGAAGTCAGTCGAGGTTCAGACTTACCTCAGGGTTGAGTTTCTGTCCATGTTGGCCCCTTCAAGAAGAGGGGGGATTATGAGGCCATGGGGGTTTTTCCACTATTGGAGTTGTGAGATGCTCCAAACCGCAAGGATTCCTTCTGTGGGAAAATTAAGATTTGTTGGATGGCTCCAGGACGTCTTATAAGGTATTTTTCCAGAACAGCGTTCTAAATATGGATGCCTGGGCAGCCAGCCTCACATTCCAATTGTCTCCTAGCAACAAGAAACGTTTGATCTGCTGGCTTGGGGTAGCAACAGAGGGGTCTGAGTTGAAATGGACTTTCCTGAGGATGGTCTTAATGTTGGTTTGAGTCCATGGAGACCTTGGTATGGGGCAGTGGCACCAGGGCCCTGAAGGATTCTCCTAACCAGAGGTTATGACAAAGCTCCAATGAGCAAGTTTTCCATGGGGAGACGAGATTTGTTCTTATTGGTGCCTCAGGAAACCACCATATGTTGGTATTGGAAACGAGGCCTCTGAGGAGAGATGCCTGGAAACCAAAGCAATGGATCTGATTAGGGCCTAGGGGCCTGTCCGGTTTAATATTTTTCTCTGGGGACATCTGTTGTCTGAGTGGAGTTAGTTGCTCAGCTGGTTTGAGATCACCCCTGTTTGTCCTGGGCGTCCTACACTATTGGGATGGCCTCGGTGACTTTGGAGGTTTTTCCTAATTTGCAAGGTTGTGGCCAATGGAATGGGAAGAATTCCCTTGAAAGGGAAGCACAGTCCTGAGGTGTGGCTCCAGGGACCCAAGTGTGGAGCGTGTGTGGTCCAGGGCTATTTGGACAAAAGTCTGAAAACACAAACTCCACTTAGGTTAGACGATGTATGTATGGCCGGCCCGATCTATAGACCGTGAGGAGAACTCTTCGGGATATGAACAAAGGGCGAATGTGAGGTGCTTGCTCATGCTTTTTTTTTTTTTTTTTTTTCTGGAAATGTGTCACCGATTGCCATGAAATGTCGTGGTGTCCTCATGGGCCATCGATGAAGCTCCCTTTCTGGGGATTTAACCCGATCCCAAGGGTTTGGGGTCATTCTGTCTGAAGGGAGGAGGCCTTTCTGTTTTTTTTGTTTATTTTTTTTTGTTTTTTTGTTTTTTTTTTTTTTTACCTCAGGTGGACCACCAAAAGAGGGATTCCAGAGCAGAGTCATGGGTGGGGTCAACTGGACAACCAGACCTCTGGTTAACATTGGGACCTAAGAACATGGCAAGCCCCATATGTGGGCTCTTGGTCCAGACACTAAGAGGCCTTCCTTGAGGATAGGTCTCACACTGAGTTTCCCAATGTGTTTTTGAGCCCAAGGAGCCCCTCAAGTCAGGGCGTGGCCTAATGTACCATGCTGGTTTCTCCTACACTGAACATTGCACAATATGGCAACCACAAGTTTTCTGGCCATGGGGAAGAAGGAGTTCTAATTTCTGCAACACTTTCACTCCTGGACTATGATTGGATTTAAGGTCTAGGTTCTGAAGCCTGAAACCGAGGTTGGGAAGAGATGAAGACATACAGCAATAGCGGGTCCTATGTGTCCAGGTTGGGGCCAGCTGTCTGGGTGTCGTTTGGGATGTCTTGTCTCAGGCTGTGCCAGACAGGGCATTAGTATACAGGGTAGTCTGTATAATTGCTTTAACATCGAGTGACATGCATTAGAAAATCATTTGGGGTTTCTTATTAGCAGCATAGGGCAAAGTTTTTCTTCTGGAGGGCAGGCAGAGTGCTGCATTGTGGCTTCGGAATTCCCAAACTGGAGGGCTTGTGGGCCAGGAGAGTGAGGACGGAAGCTGAGAACACAAGCTAGGCTTAGGTTTCGGGGCAACGGCATGGCAGGCACACTCTGCAGAGCTGAATTGAGATCTCATGCGTCTGAAGTTAGGTCGAGGATCAGAATTTGGCTCAGGTTTGAGTTTCTTTCCTTTTGGCCCCTTCAAGAAGAGGGGGGATTATGAGGCCATGGGGGTTTTGCCACTATTGGAGTTGTGAGATGCTCCAAACCGCAAGGATTCCTTCTGTGGGACAATTAAGATTTGTGGATGGCTCCAGGACATCTTATAATGTATTTTTCCAGAACAGGGTTCTACGTATGGATGCCTGGGCAGCAGCCTCACATTCCAATTGTCTCCTAGCAACAAGAAACGTTGGTTCTGCTGGGTTGGGGTAGCAACAGAGGGGGCTGAGTTGAATGGACTTTCCTGAGGATGGTCTTAATGTTGGTTTGAGTCCATGGAGACCTTGGTATGGGGCAGTGGCACCAGGGCCCTGAAGGATTCTCCTAACCAGAGGTTATGACAAAGCTCCAATGAGCAAGTTTTCCATGGGGAGATGAGATTTGTTCTTATTGGTGCCTCAGGAAACCACCATATGCTGGTATTGGAAACGAGGCCTCTGAGGAGAGATGCCTGGAAACCAAAGCAATGGATCTGATTAGGGCCTAGGGGCCTGTCCGGTTCAATATTCTTCTCTGGGGACATCTGTTGTCTGAGTGGAGGTAGTTGCTCAGGTGGTTTGAGATCACACCTATTAGTCCTGGTCGGCCTAAACTATTGGGATGGCCTCGGTGACTTTGGAAGTTTTTCCTCATTTGCAAGGTTGTGGCCAATGGAATGGGAAGAATTCCCTTGAAAGGGAAGCAGAGTCCTGAGGTGTGGCTCCAGGGACCCAAGTGTGGAGCGTGTGTGGTCCAAGGTTATTTGGAATAAAATCTGAAAACACAAACTCCACTTAGGTTGGAGGATGTAGGTATGGCCGGCCCGATCTATAGACCGTGAGGAGAACTCTTCGGGATATGAACAAAGGGCGAATGTGAGGTGCTTGCTCATGCTTTTTTTTTTTTTTCTGGAAATGTGTCACTGATTGCCGTGGAATGTCGGGGGGTCCTCATGGGCCATCGATGAGGCTCGCTTTCTGGGGATTTGACCCGATCCCAAGAGTTTGGGGTCATTCTGTCGGAAGGGAGGAGGTCTTTCTGTTTTTTTTTACCTCAGGTGGACCACCAAAAGAGGCATTCCAGAGCAGAGTCCTGGGGAGGGGCGACTGGACAACCAGACCTCTGGTTAACATTGGGACCTAAGAACATGGCAAGCCCCATATTTGGGCTCTTGGTCCAGACATTGAGAGGCCTTCCTTGAGGATAGGTCTCACACTGAGTTTCACAATGTGTTTTTGAGCCCAAGGAGCCCCTCAAGTCAGGGCGTGGCCTAATGTACCATGCTGGTTTCTCCTACACTGAACATTGCACAATATGGCAACCACAAGTTTTCTGGCCATGGGGAAGAACGAGTTCTAATTTCTGCAACACTTTCACTCCTGGACTGTGATTGGATTTAACGTCTAGGTTCTGAAGCCTGAAAACTGAGGTTGGGAAGAGATGAAGCCCTAAGGCCATGGTGTGTCTGATGTGCTCAGTGTTCGGCCAGCTGTTGAGTGTGGGTTGGGAGGTGCAGGCTCAGGCTGTGGCAGACAGCGAATTAGTGTCCAGGCTAGACTGTATCATTGGGGTGCAGTCGAGTTTCGTGCAGGATGGTACTCATTTGTGGTTACTGGGTAGCCCCAGAGGGCAACGTTTTTCTTCTGGAGGGAAGACACAGTGTCACATACTGGCTCCAGAATTCCCAAACTGGAAGGCTTGTGGGCCAGGAGTGTGAGGAAAAAATTCTGAAACACAAGCAAGTCTTAGATTTCGGGGTGAAGGGACGGCAGGCACCCTCTGCAGAGATGATTCGAGATCCCGTATACCTGAAGACAGAGCTAGGATCAGACGTTGGCTTAGGTCGGAGTTTCTGTCCATGACGGCCCCTTCATGAAGGGGAGGGTGTCACGAGGACATGGAGTTTTTCCCACGATTTGAATTGTGAGATGCTCCAAACCGCAATGATTCCTTCTGTGGGACAGGTGAGACCGGTGAATGGCTCCAGGACATCCCATAAGGAAGTTATCCAGAGCAGGGTTCTAAGGATGGATGCCTGGGCAGCCTGCCTCCCATTCCAGGTGTCTCATAGAGCCAAGGCAAGTTCGATTTGCCTGATCTAGTGGAGCAACCGAATCTAGTGTGTTGAAATGGGTGAGTTGAGGATGGGTCATAATGTGCATTTGTGTCCATGGAGACCTTGGAATGGGGTCTTGATCCGGGTCCTTGAGGGATGTTCATAACCGGAGGTTTTGATGGAGCTCTAAAGAGTATGTTTCCTATGTAGAGAAGAGAATTGTTTTGATGAGTGCCTAAGGTATCTCCCATATGCTGGTATTGGAAAACAGGCCTCTGAGGAGAGATGACTGAAAACAAAAGTAATGGATATGATTAGAGCCTAGGTGCCTGTCCGGTTCAATCTCTTTGCTGGGGATATGTGTCTAAGTATCTGAGGTGAGGTAGTTGCTCAGATTGTGTCAGATCTCCCCTGTTTGTCCTGGGCGACCTATAATATTGGAATGGCCTCGGGACTCTGGAGTTTCTCCTAATCTATAGGGTTGTGGTCAATGGAATGGGCAGAAATTCCCTGGAGAGGGCAGGCAAAGTTCTGAGTTTGGCTCTAGGGGCCCAACCTTGAGGGTGTGTGGGCCAGGCCTGTGGAGCAAAAATCTGAAAACACAAACTCCGCTTAGGATTGGGGACATAGTTATGGCACGCCCAATCTACAAACCGTGATAACACTTCAGGATATGAAAAAGTGTGAGTTTGAGGTGCTTGCTCAGATTTTGTCTCTGGATTTGTGTCAACAATGTGGGTGGAATGCTGGCGTGGCCTCATGGGTTGTGGACGGCTTTCCTTCTCTGAGGATTTGACCCAATCCCTAGAGTTTGTGTATGTTCTGTGGGATGGGAGGAGTCCTTTCTGTTTTTTATTTTATTTTATATTATTTTTTGTACCTCATGTGTCCCAATAAAGGAGGGATTCCAGAGCAGAGTCCTCGGGAGGGACAACTGGACAACCCCACCTCTGTTTTAGTTTGGGGGCCTAAGGGCATGGCAAGTCCAATATGTGGGCTCTTGATTCAGACACTGAGAGGCCTTCCTTGAGGACAGGGCTCATGCTGAGGGTCACAATGCCTATTTGTGCCAACAAGGCCCTCAAGCATGGGAAGGGCCTCATGGGCCACGCTGGATTCTCCGACACTGAACGTTGAAGAATATGCCAACCACAAGGTTTCTGGCCATGGCGAAGGAAGAGTTGTGACTTCTGCATCACGTTCACTGCTGGACAGTGATTGGAGTTTAAGTCTAGGTTCTGAAACCCGAAAACCGAGGTTGGGAAGAGATGAAGACCTAAGGACCTGTTGGGTCCAATGAGCTCAGTGTGCGGCCAGCTGTTGAGCGTAGGTCTGGAGGTGTGGGCTCATGCTGTGTCAGACAAGGCATTAGACAGGGTAGACTGAATATTTGGGGTGCAGTCGAGTGGCGTTCAATTGATCCTCATTCGGGTCTCTAGGTAGTTCCATAAGGCAACGTTTTTTCTCTGGGAGGGCAGGCAGAGTGCTGCATTGTGGCCCCAGTATTGCCAAACTGTAGGGCTTTTGGGCCAGGGGTGTGAGGACTGTAGCCTGAGACCACAAGCTAGGCTTATTTTTTGGGGTGAGGGCACAGAAGGCACACTCTACAGAGCTGAATCAAGATCTCATGCACCTGAAGTCAGGGCGAATATCAGACGTTTGCTCAGGTTGGAGTTTCTGTCCATGATGGCCACTTTATAAAGTGGAGCGTCTCAAGAGGCCATGTAGATTTTCCCACAATGCGAGTTCTGAGATGCTCCAGACTGCAAAGATTCCTTCTGTGGGACACTTGAGACCTGTTGGATGGCTCTAGGATGTCCCATATGGAATGACTCCAGAGTAGGGTTCTAAGGATTGATGCCTAGGCAGCCCACCTCCCATTCTAGTTGTCTCTTAGCGACAAGGCAGGTTTGATCTGCAGGCCCTGGGGGAGAAACCAAGGGGGTTGAGTTGACATGGACGCTCCCGAGGATAGATCATAATGTGGGTTTAAGTCCATGGAGACCTTGGAATGGGGCGCTTGATCCGGGGCCCTGAAAGATTCTCCTAAACAGAGGTTTTTATAGAGCTCCAAAGAGTACATTTCCTATGTGGAGACGAGATTTTTCTGATGAGTGCCTCAGTAATCCCCCTATGCTGGTATTGGAAACCAGGCCTCTGAGGAGAGATGCCTGGAAACAAAAGCAATGGATCTGATTAGGGCCTAAGTGCCTGTCCAGTTCAATCTTATTCTATGGGGATATCTGTCTCTGGGTCTGAGTGGAGGTAGTTTCCTAACATGTGAAAGATCATCCCTGTTTGTTCTGGGCAGCCAACACTATTCGGATGGCCTCGGGGAGTTTGGAGGTTTCTCCTAATCTATAAGGTTGTGGCCAATGGAAATGGCAGAATTCCCCTGGAGAGGGAAGCCACAGTCCTGAGGTGTGGCTCCAGGGGCCCCAGCTTGGATGGTGTGTGGGCCAGGACTGTGGGGACAGAAGTCTGAAAACACAAACTCAGCTTAGGTTTGGGGATGTATGTATGAAGGCTGGATCTACAGACCGTGAGAATTTTCCGGGCTATGAACAAAGGGCGAGTATGTGGCGCTTGCTCAGGCTTTTGTCTCTGGATTTTGTGTCAACGGTGGCCGTGGAATGTCGGGGTGTTCTCAAGGGCCATGGACAATTCTTTCTCTGGTGATTTGGCCTGATCCCAAGGGGTTGGGATCATTCTGTGGATGGGAAAAGTCCTTTCTGTATTTTTTTTTTTTTACCTCAGGTTTCCCACCAAAGAGGGATTCCAGAGCAGAGCCCTGAGTCGGGTGACTAGACATCTCGAACTCTGGTTGAGATTGGGTGACTAGGGGCTTGGCAAGCCCCATATGTGGGCTGTTGTTCCAGTCACTAAGAGGCTTCACATGAGGATAGGGCTCACGCTGAGGGTCACAATATGTGTTTGTGCAAATTGTGGCCCTCAGGGATAGGTGGGACCTCATAGTCCATGCTGCTTTCTCCTACAATGAACGTTGGACAACATGCCAACCACAAGGTTTCTTGCCATAGCGAAGGAGAAGTTCTGATTCTTGCATCACGTTCACTCCTGAGCAGTGAGTGGAGATAAGGTCTAGGTTCTGAAGGTGAAAATTGAGGTTGGGTAGAGATGATGGCCTAAAGCCATTGTGGGTATGATATGCTCAGTGTACGGCCACCTGTCCTGGTGTTGGACTGGAGGTCTGCCCTCAGGCTGTGTCAGACAGGGCTTTAGTGCACAGGCTAGACTGTATAATTGGGGTATGGTCGAGTGGCATGCAGGTTGTTACTCATTTGGCGTTTCTGGTTAGCCCTATAGGGCCAGGCAGAGTGCTGCATTGGAGGCCAGGCAGAGTGCTGCATTGTGTCTCCAGAGTTTCTGTCCATGATGGCCCATTTATGAAGGTGTGGGGCATCATGAGGAAATGGAGGTTTTCTCACAGTGTTATTGTGTGATGCTTCAAACCACAAGGATTCATTCTGCGAGACAGTCAAGACAGGTTGGTTGGATTCAAGACGTCCCATAAAGAAGTTCTCCAGAGCAGGGTTCTAAGGATGGATGCCTGGGCAGCCCTCCTCCCATTCTAACTGTCTCCTAGTAACAAGGAAGGTTTGATCTGCTGGCTCTGGGTGAGCAGCCGAGTGGGCTGATTTGAAATGGACTCTCCTGAGAATGGTTCATAATGTAAGTTTGTGTCCTTGGAGACCTTGGGATTGGGCCATGGTGCCAGCGCCCTGAAGGATCCTCCTAACCTGAGGTATTGACACAGCTCCAAAGAGCAAGTTTCCCATGTGGAGATGAGATCTGTTCTGATTGTTTCCTTAGGAAACCCCCATATTCTGATATTGGAAACCAGGCCTCTGAGGAGAGATACCTAGAAACCAAAGCAATGCATCAGAAGTTGGCTCAGGTTGGAGTTTCTGTCCATGATGGCCCCTTTATAAAGGGGAGCATCTCATGAGGCCATGTTGGTTTTCCCACGATAGGAGTTGTGAGATGCTCCAATCTGCAAGGATTCCTTCTGTGGGACAGTCAAGACCTTTTGGAAGGCTCCAGGACATCCCATATGGAACGGCGCCAGAGCAGGATTCCATGGATGGATGCCTAGAGAGTCTGCTTTGCATTCCAGTTGTCTCCTAGCGACAAGGCAGGTTTGATATTCTGCCTCTGGGGGAGTAATCGACGGGGCTGAGTAGAAATGTACTCTCCTGCCGAATGGTCATAATGCGGGTATGTGTCCATGGAGACCTTGGAAAAGGGCGGTTGCTCCGGCTACCTGAAGGTTTCTCCTAACTGGAGGCTTTTACAGAGCTCCAAAGGATAAGTTTCCCATGTGAAGACAAGATTTGTTCTGATTGGTATCTCTGGAATCCCCCATATGCTGGTATTGGAAAACAGGCCTCTGAGGAGAGATGCTTAGAAAAAAAAAGCAATGGAACCAATTACATTCTAGGGGCCAGTCCAGTTTAATCTTCTTCTCTTGGGTTATCTGTCTACGGGTGAGTTGACGTCGTTGCTCAGCTTGTGAGAGATCGCCCCTCTTTGTCCTGGGTGGACTACACTATTGGAATGGCCTCTGGGACTTTGGAGGTTTCTCCTTATCTGTAGGGTTGTGGCCAATGGAATGGGAAGAATTTCCTTGGAGAGGGCAGGCACAGTCCTGAGGTGTGGCTCCAGGGGCCTCAGTCTGGAGGGTGTGTGGGACAGGGATGTCAGGATAGAAGTCTGAAAACACAAACTCGGCTTAGGTTTGGGGACGTAGGTATGGCAGGCCCAATCTACAGACTATGAGGAGAATTTTTTGGGCTATGACCTAAGGGTGAGTGTGAACACTTGCTGAAGCTTATGTCTCTGGATTTTGTGTCAATAGTGGCCGTGGAATGTCGGGCTGGCCTCATGGGCCATGGACGAGTCTTTCTCTCTGGACCCCAATCACTTGGGATGGCCCAATCCCAAGTGATTGGGGTCATTCTGTGAGTGGGAGGAGTCCTGTCTGTGTTTATTTACCTCAAATGTCCCACCAAAGAGGGATTCCAGAGCAGAGCCCTGAGTAGGGGTGACTAGATGTCTCTACCTCTGGTTAAGATTGGGTGACTTGGAGCATGGCAGGCCCCATATGCGGGCTCATGGTCCAGCCACTGAGAGGCTTTACTTGAGGACAGGGCTCAAACTGAGGGTCCCAATGTGTGTTTGAGCCCACCGCAGCTCTTAAGCATAGGCAGGGCCTCAGGGACCCTACACTATCCTCAGGGGCCGTACTACTACCCCTGTAGGCCCTACAGGGGTCCTACACTGAACGTTGGACAAGATGCCAACCACAAGATTCTGGCGAGAGGGAAGGAGGAGTTCTGATTTCTGCATCACGTTCACCCATGGGAAGTGAGTAGAGATAAGGTCTAGGATTCTGTAGCCTGAAAACCGAAGTTGGAAAGAGATGGCGACCTAAGGCCATGGCGGTTCAGATGTTCTCAGTGTACTGCAAGCTGTCTGGGTGTCGGTTGGGAATTCAGGCCTCAGGTTCTGTCAGACAGGGCATTAGTGCACAGGCTAGACTATATAATTGGTGTACAGTTGAGTGACGTGCAGGTTTATCCTCATTTGAGGTTTCTGGGTAGACCCATAGGGCAATATTTTTCTTCTAGAGGGCAGGCAGAGTGCAGCACTGTGTCATCGGAAATCCCAAAATAGAGGGCGTGTGGTCCAGGAGAGTGAGGACGGAAGTCGGAGAACACTAGCTACGCTTAGGTTTTGGGGTGAGGGCACAGCAGGTACACTCTGAAGAGCTGAATCAAGATCTCGTGCATCTGAAGTCAAGGCGAAGATCAGCTGTTGGCTCAGGTTGGAGTTTCTTTCCATGATCTGCCTTCATGAAGATTGGGGGCATCATGTGACCTTGGAAGCTTTCCATGATATGAGTTGTTAGGTGGTCCATGCACAAGGACTCCTGTGGGACAGTCGAGACCTGTTGGATGGCTCAAGGATGTCCCATAAGGAACGACGCAAGAGCAGGGTTCTAAGGATGGATGCCTGAAGAGCCCAACTCGCATTTCAATTGTCTCCTAGCGACAAGGCAGGTTCAATCTGCTGGCTCTGGAGTAGCAACCGAGGGGGTTTAGATGAAATGGACTCTCCTGAGGATGGGTCATAATTTGGGATTGTGTCCATGGAGATATTCAAATGGGGCAGTGGCTCCAGTGACCTGAAGTTTTCTCCTAACTGGAGGTTATGACACAGCTCCATAGAGCAAGATTCCCATGTGGAGACGAGATTTTTTCTGATAGGTAGCTCTGGAAACCCCCTTATGCTGGTATTGGAATCCAGGCCTCTGAGGAGAGATGCCTGAAAACAAAAGAAATGGATCCAATTAGGGCCTAGGTGCCTGTCTTGTTCAATATTCTTTTCTATGGATATCTGTCTAAGGTTCTGATTGGAGGTAGTGGCTCAGCTTGTGCCAGAGGGTCCCTGTATGTCCAGGACATCCTACACTATTGGGATGGCCTCAGAGATTTTGGATGATTCTCCTAATCTGTCAGGTTGTGCCAAATGAATGAGCAGAATTCCCTTGGAGAGGGCAGGCACAGTCCTGAGGTGTGGCTCCATGGGGCCCAGCCTTTAGAATGTGTGGGTGAGGACAATGGAGACAGAAGTCTGAAAACACAAACTCGGCTTAGGTTTGGGGACATAGGTATGGCAGGCCCGATCTACAGACCTTGAGAATTTTGGGGGCTCTGAACAAAGGGCAAGTGTGTGGCGCTTTTTCAGGTTTTTGTGTCCGGATTTTGTGTCAATGGTGGCCGTGGAATGTCAGGCTGGCCTCATCGACCATGGACGAGTATTTCTCTCTGTGGATTTGGCCAGATTCCAAGTGTTTGGGGTCATTCTTTGGATGGTAGGAGTCCTTACTTTTTTTTTTTTTTATCTTGGTTTTTTTTTTTTACCTTATGTGTCCCACCAAAGAGGGATTCCAGAAAAGAGCTCTGAATAAGGTTGACTAGACTTCTCAAGCTCTGGCTAGGATTGGGGGAGTAGGGGCATGGCAAGTCCCATATGCAGGCTCTTGGTCCAGCCCCGGAGAGGCTTTACTTGAGGCCAGGGTTCATGCTTAGGGTCCTAATGTGTGTTTGTGCCCATCGCAGCCCTCAAGCATGTCTGAGGCCTCATGGGCCATGCTGGGTTCTCATATACTGAACGTTGGACAACATGCCAACCACAAGGTTTCTGGTCATGGGGAAGGTGAAGTTCTGATTTCTGCATCACGTACATCACTTAGTTGTGAGTGGAGATAATGTCTAGGTTCTGAAGCCTGAAGACCAAGGTTGGGAAGAGATGATGACCTAAGGCCATGGCATGTTCGATGTGTTCAGTGTGAGGCCAGGTGTCTGGGTGTCGGTCCCGAGGTCTGGGGTCAGGCTGTGTCAGACAGGGCATTAGTGCCCAGGCTAGACTGTATAATTGGGGTACAGTCTAGAGAATTGCAGGTTGATCCTCATTTGATGTTTCTGGGTAGACCCCTAGGGCAAAGTCTCTCTTCTGGAGGGCAGGCAGAGTGCTGCATTTTGTCTCCAGAATTCCCAAAGTGGAAGGCTTGTGGGCCAGGAGTGTGAGGACGGAAGTCTGAGAACGTGAGCTGGCTTAGGTTTTGGGGCGAGGGCAAGGCAGGCACACTCTGCAGAGCTGAATTGAGATCTCATGCATCTGAAGTCAGGGCGAGGATCAGACGGGAGTTTCTGTCCATGATGTCCTCTACCTGAAGGTGGAGGCATCACGAGGCCATGGAGGTTTTCCCACGGTGCGAGTGTGTGATGCTGCAAACCACAAGAATTCCTTCTGCAGGACAGTTGAGACCTGTTGAATGGATCAAGGACACCCCATTAGGAATTTCTCCAGTGCAGAGTTCTAACAACGGATACCTGGGCAACGAACTCGCATTCCAATTGTCTCCTAGTGACAAAGCAGGTTTGATCTGCTGGCACTGGGTGAGCAACCGCCAGGTTTGAGTTGAAATGGACTCTCCTGAGGATGGGTCATAATGTGGGATTGTGTCCATTGAGACATTGGAATGGGGCGGTGGCTCCAGTGACGTGAAATTTTCTCCTAACTGGAGGTTTTGACACAGTTCCATATAGCATGATTCCCATGTATCATGCGATTTGTTCTGATTGGTAGCTCCAGAAACCCCCATGTGCTGGTATTGGAATCCAGGCCTCTGAGGAGAGATACGTGAAAACAAAAGCAATGGATCCGTTTAGGGCCTAGGTGCCTGTCCTGCTCAATCTTCTTTTCTATGGATATCTATCTACAGGTCTGATTGGAGGTAGTGGCTCAGCTTGTGGCAGATGGTCCCTGTTTGTCCCGGACATCCTACAATATTGGGGTGGCCTCGGGGACTTCGGATGTTTCTCCTAATCTGTCAGGTTGTGCCAAAGGAATGAGCAGAATTCCCATGGAGAGGGCAGGCACAGTCCTGAGGTGTGGCTCCATGGGGCCAAGCCTTGAGGGTGTGTGGGCCAGGACAATGGAGACAGAAGTCTGAAAACACAAACGTGGCTTAGGTTTGGGGACATAGGTATGGCAGGCCCGATCTACAGACCGTGAGAATTTTTCAGGCTTTGAACAAAGGGCGAGTGTGTGGCGCTTTTTCAGGCTTTTGTCTCCGGATTTTGTGTCAATGGTGGCCGTGGAATGTCAGGATGGCCTCATCAGCCATGGACGAGTATTTCTCTCTGTGAATTTGGCCCAATTCCAAGTGTTTGCGGTCATTCTTTGGACGGTAGGAGTCCTTTCTCTATTTTTTTTTTAACCTCATGTGTCCCACCAAGGAGGGATTCTAGAGAAGAGATCTGAGTAGGGGTGACTAGACTTCTCAAGCACTGGTTAAGGCTTGGGGAGTAGGGGCATGGTAATCTCCATATGTGGGCTCTTGGTCCATCCCCGGAGAGGCTTTACTTGAGGCCAGGGATCATGCTTAGGATCCTAATGTGTGTTTGTGCCCATCGCAGCCCTCAAGCATGTCTGAGGCCTCATGGGCCATGGTGGTTTCTCCTACACTGCACGTTGGACAACATGCCAACCACAGGGTTTCTGGTCATGGGGAAGGAGGAGTTCTGATTTCTGCATCACGTACATGGCATGGCAGTGAGTAGAGATAAGGTCTAGATTCTGAAGCCTGAAAACCGAGGTTGGTAAGAGATGACGACCTAAGGCCATGGTGGGTCCGATGCACTTAGTGTGCAGCCAGATGTCTGTGTCCATCATGAGGTCTGGGCTCAGGCTGTGTCAGGCAGGGCATTAGTCCCCAGGCTAGACTGTATAATTGGGGTACAGTCGAGTGATGTGAAGGTTGGTCCTCATTTGGGGTTTCTGGTTGGCCCCATAGGGCAAAGATTTTCTTCTGGAGGGCAGGCAGAGTGCTGCATTCTGGCTCCAGAATTGCCAACTTCAGGGCTTGTGGGCCAGGTGTCTTAGGACAGAAGTCTGAGAACACAAGTTCAGCTTTGAATTCGCAGCGGTGACATGGCAGGCACACTCTACAGACCTGAAATGAGATCTCGTGCATCTGAATTCAGGGCGAGGATCAGATGTTGGCTTAGGTTGGAGTTTCTGTACATGATGTCCCCTTCATTAAGGTGGGGGGGGCATCAGGAAACCATGGAAGATTTCCAACTTTGTGAGTGTGTGATGTTCCAAACCACAAGGATTCCGTCAGCGGGACAGTCACGACTTTTTGGATGGATCAAGGACGTCCCATAAGAAATGCTCCAAAGCACAGTTCTAATGATGGATGCCTGGGCAGTCCAACTTGCATTACAGTTGTGTCCTAGTGAAAAGGAGGATTTGATCTGCTGTCACTGGGGGAACAACCGAGGGGGCTGAATTGAAATGGAATCTCATGAGGATCAGTCGATGTGGATTTGTGTCCATGGATCCCTTGGAATGGGGCAGTGGCTCTGTTGCCCTGAAGAATTCTCCTAACCTGAGGTTTTGATGCAGCTCCAAAGAGCAAGTTTCCCATGTAGAGACGAGATTTGTTCTGAAACCCCCACAACCTGGTATTGGAAACCAAGCATCTGGGGAACAATGCCTGGAATCCAAAGCAATGGATCTGATTGCGGTCTAGGGGCCTGTCCTTTTCAATATTCTCCTCTGAGTGTCTCTGTCTAAGATTCAGAATGGAGGTCACTGCTCAGCTTGTGTCAGATCACCCATGTTTGTTGGGGGAGGCCAACACTATTGGACTGGTCTTGGGAATTGGAGGTTTCTCCTAATCTGTAAGGGTGTGGCAAATGAAACGGGCAGAGTTCCCTTGGAGAGCACTGGCACAGTCCTTAGGTGTGACACCACCTTTCTGGGTGTCATCCAGGAGGTCCAGGCTCAGGCTGTGTCAGACAGGGCATTAGTGCCAAGCTTAGACTGTATAATTGGAGTAAAGTTGAGTGGCATGCAGGTTGATCCTCATTTGGCGTTTCTGGGTAGCCCCAGGGGCAACGTTTTTCTTCTGGAGGGAAGGAAGAGTGCTGCATTGTGGCGACGGAATTCTCACACTGGAGGGCTTGTGGGCCAGAATTGTGAGGAAGGAAGTGTGAGAACACAAGCTAGGCTTAGGTTTTGGGTCAAGATCATGGCAGGCACACTCTGTAGAGCTAAATCTAAATCTCATGCATCTGAAGTCAGGGCGAGGATCAGACGTAGGCTCAGGTTGAAGTTTCTGTTCAGGATGGCCCCTTCATGATGGTGGGGGGCATCATGGGGCTATGGAGACTTTCCCACGATTGGCATTGTATGTTGCTCCAATCGGCAAGGATTCCTTCTACGGGACAGTCGAGACCGGTCAGATTGCTCCAGGACGTCCCATGCGGAACCACGGCAGTGCAGGGTTCTAAGGATGGATTCCTGGAGTGCCCGCCTCACATTCCTATTGTCTCCTAGTGACAAGGCAGGTTCGATCTGCTTCTTTTGGGGAGCAACCAAAGGGGATGTGTTGAAATGGACTTGCCTGCGGATGGGTCATAATGTGGGTTTGTGTCCATGGAGACCTTGGAATGGGGTGTTGGCTGCTGGGACCTGAAGGTTTCCCTTAACTGGAGGTTGTGACACAGCTCCAAAATGCATGTTTCCCATGTGGAAATGAGATTTGTTCAGACTGGTACCTCCAGAAGAACACATATGCTGGTATTGGAAACCAGGCCTCGGAGGAGAGATGCCAGGAATCAAAAGCAATGGATTTGCATAGGTCCTAGGTGCCTGTCCGGTTCAATCTTCTTCTCTGGGGTTATCTGTCTATGGGTCTGAGTTGAGGTAGTTGCTCATCTTGGGACAGATCACCCTGTTTGCCCTGAGTGGCCAACACTATTGGGATGGCCTCAGGGACGTTGGAGTGTTCTCCTAATCTTTAGGGTTGTGGCCAATGGAATGGGCAGAATTTGCTTGGAGAAGGCAGGCACAGTCCTGAGGCATGGCTCCAGGGGCCCCAGCCTGGAGGGTGTGTGGGCCAGGACAGTGGGGACAGAAATCTGAAAACCCAAACTCAGCTTAGGTTTGGGGACGTAGGTATGACAGGCCTGATCTATAGTCCATGAGGAGAATTTTTCAGGCTATGAACAAAGGGCAAGTGTGAGGCATATCTCCAGGCTTTTGTCTCTAGATTTTGTGTCAATGGTGGCCATGGAATGACGGGATGGCCTCTTTGGCCATGGATGATTCTTTCTCTTTTAAGATTTGGTCAGATCCCAAGTTTTGGGGCTCATTCAGGGGATGGAGGAGACCCTTCGATATTTTTTTCCTCAGGGGTTCCAGAGCAGAGAACTGAATAGGGGTGACTAGACCTCTCAACCTCTCATTAATATTGGGGGACTAGGGATGGCAATGCGGGTTCTTGGTCCAGCCCCTGAGAGGCTTTACTTGAGGACAGGGCTCACACTGAGGGTCCCAATGTGTTTGTGCCCATTGCGGTTCTCAAGCATGGGCGGGGACTCATGGGCTACACTGGATTCTCCTACACTGAACGTTGGAAAACATGCCAACCACAAGGTTTCTTGCCTTGAGGAAGAAGGAGTTTCATTTCTGCATCACGTTCACCCCTGGGTAGTGAGTATATATAAGGTCTAGGTTCTGAAGCTTGAAAACCAAGGTTGGGAAGAGATGATGACCTAAAGCCATGGCGGGTCTGATGTGCTCAGTGTACAGCCAGCTGTCTGCGTGTCGGTTGGGAATTCAGACCTCAGGCTGTGCAAGACAGGGCATTAACGCCGAAGTGAAACTGTATAATTGGGGTAGAGTCAAGTGGCATGCAGGTTGATCCTCATTTGGTGTTTCTGGTTAGCCCCATAGGACAACGTTTCTCTTCTGGAGGGCAGTCAGAGTGCTGCATTGTGTCTCTCCAGAATTCCCTAACTGGAGGGCTGGTGGGCTCGGAGTGTGAGGACGAAGTCTGAGAACAATAGCTAGGTTTTGCTTCGGGGCGGGGTTTCGGCAGGCACACTCTGCAGAGTTGAATCAAGATTTCGTGCATCTGAAGTCAGGGTGAGGATTAGACGTTGGCTCAGGTTGGAGTTTCTGTCCAAGATGGCTCTTTCATGAAGGGGACGGTGCACCACGAGGCCACAGAGCTTTTCCCATGATGGGAGTTGTGAGGTGCTCCAAAGCACAAGGATTCCTTCTGCAGGACAGCTGTGACCTGTTGGATGGCTCCAGGATGTCCCATATGAAATTACTTCAGAGTAGTTTTCTACAGATGGATGCCTAGCCAGCCCGCCTCACATTCCAATTGTCTCCTAGTGACAAGATAGGTTCGATCTGCTGGCTCTAGGGGAGCACCCAAGGGCACTGAGTTGAAATAGACTCTCCTGCAGATGGGTCCTAATGTGGGATTGTGTCCATGGAGACCTTGGAATGAGGTGGTGGCACCGGGGCCCTGAAGGATTTTCCTAGCCGGAGGTTTTGACACAGCTTGAAAGAGCACGTTTCCCATGTGGAGAAGACATTTGTTCTGACTGATGACTCAGGAAACCCCCATATGGTGGTATTGAAAACCAGGCCTCTGAGGTTCTGACATAGCTCCACGAGCAAGTTTCCAATGTGAAGACAAGACTTGCTCTGAAGGGGCCTATGGAAACCCCATAGGCTGGTATTGGAAACCAGGCCTCTGAGAAGAGATGCCTGGAAACCAAAGCAATGGATCTGATTAGGGCCTAGGGGCCTGTCCAGTTCAATGTTCTTCTCTGGGGACATCTGTCTCCGAGTTGGTGTGGAGCTAGTTGCTCAGCTAGTGTCAGATCACCCCTGTTTGTTCCAAGCGGCCTACAAAATTGGTATGGTCCCAGGGACATTGGAGATTTCTCATGATTTATATGGTTGTGGCAAATGGAATATGAAGAATTCCCTTTGAGAGGGCAGGAACAATCCTGAGGTGTGGTTCCAGAAGCCCTAGCCTGGAGGGTGTGTGTTTTCAGACAACTGTCCAAACAGCCCAGGCCTACACAACCTACAGGCTCAGGCCCCTGGAGCCAAACCTGAGGACTGTACTTGCCCTCTCCAAGGGAATTGTGTGTGCCCATTCCAATGGCCACAACCCTTCTAATAGGATAAAACTCCAAAGTCCCTGATCCATCTCAATAATGGTGACTTCCCAGGAAAAACAGGGGCAATCTGAGCCCAACTGAGCACCTACCTGCACTCAGACCCATAGACAGATGTCCCCAGAGGTAAAAAGGAAAGAACAGGCCCCTAGGCACTAATCAGATCCATTGCTTTGGTTTCTAAGCATCTCTCCTCAGAGGCCTGGATTTCAAAAGCAGCATATAGCTGTTTCTTGACCCACACATCAGAAAGCATCTCATCTACACATGGGAAACTTGCACGTTGGGGCTGTGTCAAAGCCTCTGTTTAGGAGAACCCTTTAGGGCCCAGTGCCTCCGCTTCATTCCAAGGTCTCCATAGACACAAAAGCACATTAGGACCCATCCCCAGGGGTGTCCATTTCAACTCAGCGTCCTCGGTTGCTCCCCACAGATCCAGGAGATCTAACCTGTCTTGTTGCTAGGAGACAATTGGAATGCGAGGTGGGATACCCAGCCATCCATCCTTAGAACCCTGCTCAGAATCATTGGCCTGGAGCCAAACGACAGGTCTCAATTGTCCTGCAGAAGACTCTCTGCAGTTTGGAGCTTCTCACAATCCCATCGTGGGAAAACCCCCATGGCCTCGTGATGCCCCCCCCATTCATGAAGGGGCCATCAGGGACAGAAACTCCAACCTGAGCGATCGTCTGATCCTCGCCATGACTTCAGATGCACGAGATCTCAATTCAGGTCTGTAGATTGTGCCTGCCATGGCCTCACCCAGAAACCTAAGCCTAGCTTGTGTTCTCAGACTTTTGTCGTCAGACTACTGGCCCACAAGCCCTCCAGTTTGGCAATCCAGAACTACAATGCAGCACTCTGCCGGCCCTCCAGAAGAAAAACATTGTCCGCTGGGGCTACCCAGTAACCCCAAATGAGGATCAAACTGCACCGACCTTGGCTGTACCCCAAATACATAGGCTGACCAGGGCACTAATGCCCTTTCTGACACAGCCTGAGCCTGGACCCCCTGGCCCCTTTCAGACAGCTGGCCGCACACTGAGCACATCGAGCCGCCATGGCCTTAGGTCGTCATCTCTTCCCAACCTCGGTTTTCAGGTTTCAGAACCTAGACCTTATCTCCAATCACTGCCCAGGGTTGAAGGTGATGCAGAAATCAGAACTCCTTCCCCATGGCAAGAAACCTTGTGGTTGGCATGGTGTCCACGCTCATTGTAGTTGAAACCAGTGTGGCCCATGAGGCCCCGCCCATGCTCGCGGGCCACATTGGTCACAAACACACATTGTGACCCTCAGGCCGAGCCAAATCCTCAAGTAAGGCCACTCAGTGTTTGGATGAAGAGATATCATATTGGGCTTGCCATGCCCCTAGGCCCCAATTTTTAACCATATTTCGGGTTGTCCCTTCAGTCTTCCCCACGGCTTTGCTTTGGAATTCCTCTTTTGGTGGGACACCTGAGGTAATAAAACTGAAATGAGTCCTCCCATCCCACAGATTGACGAAAAGCAATTGGGAATCGGGCCAACCTCAGAGAGGAAGATTCGTCCATGGCCATGAGGCGTCCCCGACATTCCACGGCCATCGCTGAAACAAAATCCAGAGACAAAAGCCTGAGCAAGCGCCTCAGACTAGCACTTTCTTCATATCCTGAAGAGTTCTTCTCATGGTTTGTAGATCGGGCCTGCCATACCTACATCCCCAATCCTAAGTTGAGTTTCTGTTTTCAGACTTCTGTCCTCAAAGTCTTGGGCCACACCCCCTCCAGCCTGGGCCCCTGGAGCCACACATTAGGACTGTGCCTAACAATCCATGGGAATTCTGCCCATTCCATGGTCCAAAATCGTACAAATTAGGAGAAACCTCCAAAGTCCCTGTGGCCATCCCAATAGTGTAGGTCGCCCGGAACAAACAAGGGCTGTCTGACACCAGCTGATAATCGACCTCCACTCATACCATAGATGGATGTCCCCAGAGAAGAAGATTGAACCAGACAGGACCCTAGGCCATAATAGGATCCATTGCTTTGGGTTACAGGCATGTGTCCTCAAAAGCCTGATTCCAATACGAGCATAGGGGTTTTCCTGAGGCACCCATTAGAACTCATCTCGTCTCCACAAGGAAACCTGTGCATGGGAGCCATGTCCAAAGCTTAGGAGAGTACTTCAGGGTCCCGGTGCAACCGCCCCATTCCAAGGCCCTCATGGACACAAAAACACATTAGGACCCATCCTCAGGAAAGTCCATTTCAACTCAGCCACCGCGGTTGCTCCCGCAGAGCCATCAGATCTAAACTGTCTTGTTGCTAGGAGACAATTGGAATGCGAGGCGGGATTCCCAGGCATCCATCCGCGAACGATGCTCTGGAGTCATTCCATATGGCATGTCCTGGAGCTGTCCAACAGGTCTCAATTGTCCCGCAGAAGGAATCCTTGAAGGGGGCATCCCACAACTCCCATGTGGGAAAACCTCAATGGCCTCGAGATTCCGCTCCCTTCATGAATTGGCCGTCATGCTCAGAAACTCCAACCTGAGCCAACGTCTGATCCTCGCCCTGACTTCAGATGCATGAGATATTGGTTCAGATCTGCAGGGGGTACCTGCCGTGCCCTCGCCCTGAAACCCAAGTCTAGCTTGTCTTCTCAGACTTCCGTCCTCACACTCCTGGCCCCGAAGCTCTCAAGTTTGGCAATTCCGGACCCACAATGCAGCACTCTGCCTGCCCTCTAGAAAAAAAATTATTGCCTCATGAGCTGCCCAGGCACCTTAAATGAGGGTAAACCTACACAGCACTCGACTTTACCCAAATTATATAGTCTAACCTGGGCACTCATGCACTGTCGAACACAACCTGAGCCCGGACTTCCTGACCAACACCCAGAAAGCTGACCGCACACTGAGCACATAAAACCCGCCATGGCCTTAGGTCATCATCTCTTCCCTACCTCAGTTTTCAGGCTTCAGAACCGAGACCTTATCTCCAATCACTGCCCAGGGGTGAGTGTGATGCAGAAATCAGAACTCCTCCTTACCCATGGCAAGAACCCTGTGGTTGGCACGTTGTCCAACGTTTAGTGTAGGAGAAACCAGCATTCACCCTGAGGCTCCGCCCATTCTTGAGTGCGAGGAGGGCATATACACGCATTGTGACCCTCAGCATGAGTCCTGTCCTCTAGTAAGTCCTCTCAGTTGCAGGACCATTAGATGTCATAATGGGCTTGAAATGTCTCTAGGCCCCAATTTTTAACCAAATTTCTGATGGTCCAGTCGCCCCTCCCCAGGGCTCTACTCTGGAATCCCTCATTTGGTGGGACACCTGAGGATAAAAAAGAAAAAAAACAACAATAAAAAAATAAACAGACTTCTTCCAGCCCACAGAATGACCCCAAACTCTTTGGACGGGGCCAAACCACCAGAGAGTAAGATTCGTCCATTTCCCATGAAGTCACCCAGAAATTCCACGACCATGAGTGACACGATATCCAGAGACAAAAACTTGAGCAGAGCCTCAAACTCGCCCTTCTTTCAAATCCCGAAGAGTTCTCCTCATGGTCTGTAGATCAGTCCTGCCATACCTATGACCAGAAACATAAGCCGAGTTTGTGTTTTCAGACAACTGTCCAAACAGCCCTGGCCCTCACAACCTACAGGCTCAGGCCCCTGGAGCCAAACCTGAGGACTGTACTTGCCCTCTCCAAGGGAATTGTGTGTGCCCATTCCAATGGCCACAACGCTTCTCATAGGATAAACCTCCAAAGTCCCTGATCCATCTCAATAGTGGTGGCTTCCCAGGAAAAACAGGGGCAATCTGAGCCCAACTGAGCACCTACCTGCACTCAGACCCATAGACAGATGTCCCCAGAGGTAAAAAGGAAAGAACAGGCCCCTAGGCACTAATCAGATCCATTGCTTTGGTTTCCAGGCATCTCTCCTCAGAGGCCTGGATTTCAAAAGCAGCATATAGCTGTTTCTTGACTCACCCATCAGAAAACATCTCATCTACACATGGGAAACTTGCACGTTGGAGCTGTTTCAAAGCCTCTGTTTAGGAGAACCCTTTTGGGCCCCAGTGCCACCGCTTCATTCCAAGGTCTCCATAGACACAAAAGCACGTTAGGACCCATCCCCAGGGGTGTCCATTTCAACTCAGCGTCCTCGGTTGCTCCCACAGATCCAGGAGATCTAACCTGTCTTGTTGCTAGGAGACAATTGGAATGCGAGGTGGGCTACCCAGCCATCCATCCTTAGAACCCTGCTCAGAAACATTGGCCTGGAGCCAAACAACAGGTCTCAATTGTCCTGCAGAAGACTCTCTGCAGTTTGGAGCTTCTCACAACTCTCATCGTGGGAAAATCCCCATTGCCTCGTGATGCCCCCCCCCATTCATGAAGGGGCCATCAGGGACAGAAACTCCAACCTGAGCGATCGTCTGATCCTCGCCCTGACTTCAGATGCACGAGATCTCGATTCAGGTCTGTAGATTGTGCCTGCCATGGCCTCACCCAGAAACCTAAGCCTAGCTTGTGTTCTCAGACTTTTGTCGTCAGACTACTGGCCCACATGCCCTCCAGTTTGGCAATCCAGAACTACAATGCAGCACTCTGCCGGCCCTCCAGAAGAAAAACATTGTCCTCTGGGGCTACCCAGTAACCCCAAATGAGGATCAACCTGCACCGACCATGGCTGTACCCCAAATACATAGGCTGACCAGGGCACTAATGCCCTTTCTGACACAGCCTGAGCCTGGACCCCCTGGACCCTCCCAGACAGCTGGCCGCACACTGAGCACATTGAGCCGCCATGGCCTTAGGTCGTCATCTCTTCCCAACCTCAGTTTTCAGGTTTCAGAACCTAGACCTTATCTCCAATCACTGCCCAGGGTTGAAGGTGATGCAGAAATCAGAACTCCTTTCCCATGGCAAGAAACCTTGTGGTTGGCATGTTGTCCAACGTTCAGTGTCGTTGAAACCATTGAGGCCCATGAGGCCCCGCCCATGCTCGCGGGCCACATTGGTCACAAACACACATTGTGACGCTCAGGCTGAGCCTAGTCCTCAAGTAAGGCCACTCAGTGGCTGGATGAAGAGATAGCATATTGGGCTTGCCATGCCCCTAGGCCCCAATTTTTAACCATAGTTCGGGTTGATTCTTCAGTCTTCCCCACGGCTTGGCTTTGGAATTCCTCTTTTGGTGGGACACCTGAGGTAACAAAACTGAAATGAGTCCTCCCATCCCACAGATTGACGAAAAGCAATTGGGAATCGGGCCAAATCCTCAGAGAGGAAGATTCGTCCATGGCCCATGAGGCCTCCCCGACATTCCACGGCCATCGCTGATACAAAATCCAGAGACAAAAGCCTGAGCAAGCGCCTCAGACTAGCACTTTCTTCATATCCTGAAGAGTTCTTCTCATGGTTTGTAGATCGGGCCTGCCATACCTACGTCCCCAAATCTAAGCTGAGTTTGTGTTTTCAGACTTCTGTCCTCAAAGTCTTGGGCCAACCACCCTGCAGGCTGGGCCCCTGGAGCCACACATTAGGACTGTGCCTACCAATCCATGGGAATTCTGCCCATTCCATGGTCCAAAATAGTACAAATTAGGAGAAACCTCCAAAGTCCCTGAGGCCATCCCAATAGTGTAGGTCGCCCGGAACAAACAAGGGCTGTCTGACACCAGCTGATAATCGACCTCCACTCATACCATAGATGGATGTCCCCAGAGAAGAAGATTGAACCAGACAGGACCCTAGGCCATAATAGGATCCATTGCTTTGGGTTACAGGCATGTGTCCTCAAAAGCCTGATTCCAATACGAGCATAGGAATTTTCCTGAGGCACCCATCAGAACTCATCTCGTCTCCACAAGGAAACCTGTGCATGGGAGCCATGTCCAAAGCTTAGGAGAGTACTTCAGGGTCCCGGTGCCACCGCCCCATTCCAAGGCCCTCATGGACACAAAAACACATTAGGACCCATCCTCAGGAAAGTCCATTTCAACTCAGCCACCGCGGTTGCTCCGGCAGAGCCATCAGATCTAAACTGTCTTGTTGCTAAGAGACAATTGGAATGCGAGGCGGGCTTCCCAGGCATCCATCTGCGAACGGTGCTCTGGAGTCATTCCATATGGGATGTCCTGGAGTTGTCCAACAGGTCTCAATTGTCCCGCAGAAGGAATCCTTGAAGGGGGCATCCCACAACTCCCAACGTGGGAAAACCTCAATGGCCTCGAGATTCCGCTCCCTTCATGAAGCGGCCGTCATGCTCAGAAACTCCAACCTGAGCCAACTTCTGATCCTCGCCCTGACTTCAGATACATGAGATATTGGTTCAGATCTGCAGGGGGGACCTGCCGTGCCCTCGCCCTGAAACCCAAGTCTAGCTTGTCTTCTCAGACTTCCGTCCTCACACTCCTGGCCCCGAATCCCTCAAGTTTGGCAATTCCAGACCCACAATGCAGCACTCTGCCTGCCCTCTAGAAAAAAAATTATTGCCTCATGAGCTGCCCAGGCACCTTAAATGAGGGTAAACCTACACAGCACTCGACTTTACCCAAATTATATAGTCAAACCTGGGCACTAATGCACTGTCGAACACAACATGAGCCCGGACCTCCTGACCAACACCCAGAAAGCTGACCGCACACTGAGCACATAAAACCCGCCATGGCCTTAGGTCATCATCTCTTCCCTACCTCAGTTTTCAGGCTTCAGAACCGAGACCTTATCTCCAATCACTGCCCATGGGTGAGTGTGATGCAGAAATCAGAACTCCTCCTTACCCATGGCAAGAACCCTTGTGGTTGGCACATTGTCCAACGTTCAGTGTAGGAGAAACCAGAATTCACCCTGAGGCCCCGCCCATTCTTGAGTGCGACGAGGGCATACACACGCATTGTGACCCTCAGCATGAGTCCTGTCCTCTAGTAAGTCCTCTCAGTGGCTGAACCATTAGATGTCATAATGGGCTTGACATGTCCCTAGGCCCCAATTTTTAACCAGATTTCTGATTATCCAGTCACCCCTCCCCAGGGCTCTACTCTGGAATCCATCATTTGGTGGGACACCTGAGGTTAAAAAAGAAAAAAAACAACAACAACACAACAAAAAAAAAAGGACTTCTTCCAGCCCACAGAATGAACGCAAACTCTTTGGACGTGGCCAAACCACCAGAGAGTAAGACTCGTCCATTTCCCATGAAGTACCCAGAAATTCCACGACCATGAGTGACACGATATCCAGAGACAAAAACTTGAGCAGAGCCTCACACTCGCCCTTCTTTCAAATCCCGAAGAGTTCTCCTCATGGTCTGTCGATCAGTCCTGCCGTACCTATGACCCGAAACATAAGCCGAGTTTGTGATTTCAGACAACTGTCCAAACAGCCCTGGCCTACACAACCTACAGGCTCAGGCCCCTGGAGCCAAACCTGAGGACTGTACTTGCCCTCTCCAAGGGAATTGTGTGTGCCCATTCCAATGGCCACAACCCTTCTCATAGGATAAACCTCCAAAGTCCCTGATCCATCTCAATAGTGGTGGCTTCCCAGGAAAAACAGGGGCAATCTGAGCCCAACTGAGCACCTACCTGCACTCAGACCCATAGACAGATGTCCCCAGAGGTAAAAAGGAAAGAACAGGCCCCTAGGCACTAATCAGATCCATTGCTTTGGTTTCCAGGCATCTCTCCTCAGAGGCCTGGATTTCAAAAGCAGCATATAGCTGTTTCTTGACTCACCCACCAGAAAACATCTCATCTACACATGGGACACTTGCACGTTGGAGCTGTGTCAAAGCCTTTGTTTAGGAGAACCCTTTTGGGCCCCAGTACCACCGCTTCATTCCAAGGTCTCAATAGACACAAAAGCACGTTAGGACCCATCCCCTGGGGTGTCCATTTCAACTCAGCGTCCTCGGTTGCTCCCCATATCCAGGAGATCTAACCTGTCTTGTTGCTAGGAGACAATTGGAATGCGAGGTGGGCTACCCAGCCATCCATCCTTAGAACCCTGCTCAGAATCATTGGCCTGGAGCCAAACAACAGGTCTCAATTGTCCTGCAGAAGACTCTCTACAGTTTGGAGCTTCTCACAACTCCCATCGTGGGAAAACACCCATGGCCTCGTGAAGCCCCCCCCGCATTCATGAAGGGGCCATCAGGGACAGAAACTCCAACCTGAGCGATCGTCTGATCCTGCCCTGACTTCAGATGCACGAGATATCGATTCAGGTCTGTAGATTGTGCCTGCCATGTCCTCACCCAGAAACCTAAGCCTAGCTTGTGTTCTCAGACTTTTGTCGTCAGACTACTGGCCCACAAGCCCTCCAGTTTGGCAATCCAGAACTACAATGCAGCACTCTGCCGGCCTCCAGAAGAAAAACATTGTCCTCTGGGGCTACCCAGTAACCCCAAATGAGGATAACCTGCACCGACCATGGCTGTACCCCAAATACATAGGCTGACCAGGTCACTAATGCCCTTTCTGACACAGCCTGAGCCTGGAACCCCTGGACCCTCCCAGACAGCTGGCCGCACACTGAGCACATCGAACCGCCATGGCCTTAGGTCGTCAACTCTTCCCAACCTCGGTTTTCAGGTTTCAGAACCTAGACCTTATCTCCAATCACTGCCCAGGGTTGAAGGTGATGCAGAAATCAGAACTCCTTCCCCATGGCAAGAAACCTTGTGGTTGGCATGTTGTCCAACGTTCAGTGTCGTTGAAACCAGTGTGGCCCATGAGGCCCCGCCCATGCTCGCGGGACACATTGGTCACAAACACACATTGTGACGCTCAGGCTGAGCCCAGTCCTCAAGTAAGGCCGCTCAGTGGCTGGATGAAGAGATAGCATATTGGGCTTGCCATGCCCCTAGGCCCCAATTTTTAACCATAGTTCGGGTTGACCCTTCAGTCTTCCCCACGGCTTGGCTTTGGAATTCCTCTTTTGGTGGGACACCTGAGGTAACAAAACTGAAATGAGTCCTCCCATCCCACAGATTGACGAAAAGCAATTGGGAATCGGGCCAAATCCTCAGAGAGGAAGATTCGTCCATGGCCCATGAGGCCTCCCCGACATTCCACGGCCATCGCTGATACAAAATCCAGAGACAAAAGCCTGAGCAAGCGCCTCAGACTCGCACTTTCTTCATATCCTGAAGAGTTCTTCTCATGGTTTGTAGATCGGGCCTGCCATACCTACGTCCCCAAATCTAAGCTGAGTTTGTGTTTTCAGACTTCTGTCCTCAAAGTCTTGGGCCAACCACCCTGCAGGCTGGGCCCCTGGAGCCACACATTAGGACTGTGCCTACCAATCCATGGGAATTCTGCCCATTCCATGGTCCAAAATAGTACAAATTAGGAGAAACCTCCAAAGTCCCTGAGGCCATCCCAATAGTGTAGGTCGCCCGGAACAAACAAGGGCTGTCTGACACCAGCTGATAATCGACCTCCACTCATACCATAGATGGATGTCCCTAGAGAAGAAGATTGAACCAGACAGGACCCTAGGCCATAATAGGATCCATTGCTTTGGGTTACAGGCATGTGTCCTCAAAAGCCTGATTCCAATACGAGCATAGGAGTTTTCCTGAGGCACCCATCAGAACTCATCTCGTCTCCACAAGGAAACCTGTGCATGGGAGCCATACCCAAAGCTTAGGAGAGTACTTCAGGGTCCCGGTGCCACCGCCCCATTCCAAGGCCCTCATGGACACAAAAACACATTAGGACCCATCCTCAGGAAAGTCCATTTCAACTCAGCCACCGCGGTTGCTCCGGCAGAGCCATCAGATCTAAACTGTCTTGTTGCTATGAAACAATTGGAATGCGAGGCGGGCTTCCCAGGCATCCATCCGCGAACGGTGCTCTGGAGTCATTCCATATGGGATGTCCTGGAGCTGGCCAACAGGTCTCAATTGTCCCGCAGAAGGAATCCTTGAAGGGGGCATCCCACAACTCCCAACGTGGGAAAACCTCAATGGCCTCGAGATTCCGCTCCCTTCATGAAGCGGCCGTCATGCTCAGAAACTCCAACCTGAGCCAACGTCTGATCCTCGCCCTGACTTCAGATGCATGGGATATTGGTTCAGATCTGCAGGGGGTACCTGCCATGCCCTCGCCCTGAAACCCAAGTCTAGCTTGTCTTCTCAGACTTCCGTCCTCACACTCCTGGCCCCGAATCCCTCAAGTTTGGCAATTCCGGACCCACAATGCAGCACTCTGCCTGCCCTCTAGAAAAAAAATTATTGCCTCATGAGCTGCCCAGGCACCTTAAATGAGGGTAAACCTACACAGCACTCGACTTTACCCAAATTATATAGTGTAACCTGGGCACTAATGCACTGTCGAACAAACCTGAGCCCGGACCTCCTGACCAATACCCAGAAAGCTGACCGCACACTGAGCACATAAAACCCGCCATGGCCTTAGGTCATCATCTCTTCCCTACCTCAGTTTTCAGGCTTCAGAACCGAGACCTTATCTCCAATCACTGCCCAGGGGTGAGTGTGATGCAGAAATCAGTATTCCTCCTTACCCATGGCAAGAATCCTTGTGGTTGGCACGTTCAGTGTAGGAGAAACCAGCATTCACCCTGAGGCTCCGCCCATTCTTGAGTGCGATGAGGGCATACACACGCATTGTGACCCTCAGCATGAGTCCTGTCCTCTAGTAAGTCCTCTCAGTGGCTGGACCATTAGATGTCATAATGGGCTTGACATGTCCCTAGGCCCCAATTTTTAACCAGATTTCTGATTGTCCAATCGCCCCTCCCCAGGGCTCTACTCTGGAATCCATCATTTGGTGGGACACCTGAGGTTAAAAAAGAAAAAAACAAAACAAAAAAAAAAACTGACTTCTTCCAGCCCACAGAATGAACCCAAACTCTATGGACAAGGCCAAACCACCAGAGAGTAAGACTCGTCCATTTCCCATGAAGTCACCCAGAAATTCAACGACCATGAGTGACACGATATCCAGGATAAAAACTTGAGCAGAGCCTCACACTCGCCCTTCCTTCAAATCCCGAAGAGTTCTCCTCATGGTCTGTAGATCAGTCCTGCCATACCTATGACCCGAAACATAAGCCGAGTTTGTGATTTCAGACAACTGTCCAAACAGCCCTGGCCTACACAACCTACAGGCTCAGGCCCCTGGAGCCAAACCTGAGGACTGTACTTGCCCTCTCCAAGGGAATTGTGTGTGCCCATTCCAATGGCCACAACCCTTCTCATAGGATAAACCTCCAAAGTCCCTGATCCATCTCAATAGTGGTGGCTTCCCAGGAAAAACAGGGGCAATCTGAGCCCAACTGAGCACCTACCTGCACTCAGACCCATAGACAGATGTCCCCAGAGGTAAAAAGGAAAGAACAGGCCCCTAGGCACTAATCAGATCCATTGCTTTGGTTTCCAGGCATCTCTCCTCAGAGGCCTGGATTTCAAAAGCAGCATATAGCTGTTTCTTGACTCACCCATCAGAAAACATCTCATCTACACATGGGAAACTTGCACGTTGGAGCTGTGTCAAAGCCTTTGTTTAGAACCCTTTAGGGCCCCAGGGCCACCGCTTCATTCCAAGGTCTCTATAGACACAAAAGCACGTTAGGACCCATCCTCAGGGGTGTCCATTTCAACTCAGTGTCCTCGGTTTCTCCCCACAGATCCAGGAGATCTAACCTGTCTTGTTGCTAAGAGACAATTGGAATGCAAGGTTGGCTACCCAGCCATCCATCCTTAGAAGCCTGCTCAGAATCATTGGCCTGGAGCCAAACAACAGGTCTCAATTGTCCTGCAGAAGACTCTCTACATTTTGGAGCTTCTCACAACTCCCATCGTGGGAAAACACCCATGGCCTCGTGATGCCCCCGCCCTTTCATGTAGGGGCCATCAGGGACAGAAACTCCAAACTGAGCGATCGTCTGATCCTCGCCCTGACTTCAGATGCATGAGAACTCGATTCAGGTCTGTAGATTGTGCCTGCCATGGCCTCACCCAGAAACCTAAGCCTAGCTTGTGTTCTCAGACTTTTGTCGTCAGACTACTGGCCCACAAGCCCTCCAGTTTGGCAATCCAGAACTACAATGCAGCACTCTGCCAGCCCTCCAGAAGAAAAACATTGTCCTCTGGGGCTACCCAGTATCCCCAAATGAGGATCAAACTGCACCGACCATGGCTGTACCCCAAATACATAGGCTGACCAGGTCACTAATGCCCTTTCTGACACAGCCTGAGCCTGGACCCCCTGGACCCTCCCAGACAGCTGGCCGCACACTGAGCACATTGAGCCGCCATGGCCTTAGGTCGTCATCTCTTCCCAACCTCGGTTTTCAGGTTTCAGAACCTAGACCTTATCTCCAATCACTGCCCAGGGTTGAAGGTGATGCAAAAATCAGAACTCCTTCCCCATGGCAGGAAACCTTGTGGTTGGCATGTTGTCCAACGTTCAGTGTCGTTGAAACCAGTGTGGCCCATGAGGCCCCGCACATGCTCGCGGGCCACATTGGTCACAAACACACATTGTGACGCTCAGGCTGAGCCTAGTCCTCAAGTAAGGCCGCTCAGTGGCTGGATGAAGAGATAGCATATTGTGCTTGCCATGCCCCTAGGCCCCAATTTTTAACCATAGTTCGGGTTGACCCTTCAGTCTTCCCCACGGCTTGGCTTTGGAATTCCTCTTTTGGTGGGACACCTGAGGTAACAAAACTGAAATGAGTCCTCCCATCCCACAGATTGACGAAAAGCAATTGGGAATCGGGCCAAATCCTCAGAGAGGAAGATTCGTCCATGGCCCATGAGGCCTCCCCGACATTCCACGGCCATCGCTGATACAAAATCCAGAGACAAAAGCCTGAGCAAGCGCCTCAGACTCGCACTTTCTTCATATCCTGAAGAGTTCTTCTCATGGTTTGTAGATCGGGCCTGCCATACCTACGTCCCCAAATCTAAGCTGAGTTTGTGTTTTCAGACTTCTGTCCTCAAAGTCTTGGGCCAACCACCCTGCAGGCTGGGCCCCTGGAGCCACACATTAGGACTGTGCCTACCTATCCATGGGAATTCTGCCCATTCCATGGTCCAAAATAGTACAAATTAGGAGAAACCTCCAAAGTCCCTGAGGCCATCCCAATAGTGTAGGTCGCCCGGAACAAACAAGGGCTGTCTGACACCAGCTGATAATCACCCTCCACTCATACCATAGATGGATGTCCCCAGAGAAGAAGATTGAACCAGACAGGACCCTAGGCCATAATAGGATCCATTGCTTTGGGTTACAGGCATGTGTCCTCAAAAGCCTGATTCCAATACGAGCATAGGGGTTTTCCTGAGGCACCCATCAGAACTCATCTCGTCTCCACAAGGAAACCTGTGCATGGGAGCCATGTCCAAAGCTTAGGAGAGTACTTCAGGGTCCCGGTGCCACCGCCCCATTCCAAGGCCCTCATGGACACAAAAACACATTAGGACCCATCCTCAGGAAAGTCCATTTCAACTCAGCCACCCCGGTTGCTCCGGCAGAGCCATCAGATCTAAACTGTCTTATTGCTAGGAGACAATTGGAATGCGAGGCGGGCTTCCCAGGCATCCATCCGCGAACGATGCTCTGGAGTCATTCCATATGGGATGTCCTGGAGCTGTCCAACAGGTCTCAATTGTCCCGCAGAAGGAATCCTTGAAGGGGGCATCCCACAACTCCCAACGTGGGAAAACCTCAATGGCCTCGAGATTCCGCTCCCTTCATGAAGCGGCCATCATGCTCAGAAACTCCAACCTGAGCCAACGTCTGATCCTCGCCCTGACTTCAGATGCATGAGATATTGGTTCAGATCTGCAGGGGGTACCTGCCATGCCCTCGCCCTGAAACCCAAGTCTAGCTTGTCTTCTCAGACTTCCGTCCTCACACTCCTGGCCCCGAATCCCTCAAGTTTGGCAATTCCGGGCCCACAATGCAGCACTCTGCCTGCCCTCTAGAAAAAATATTATTGCCTCATGAGCTGCCCAGGCACCTTAAATGAGGGTAAACCTACACAGCACTCGACTTTACCCAAATTATATAGTGTAACCTGGGCACTAATGCACTGTCGAACAAACCTGAGCCCGGACCTCCTGACCAATACCCAGAAAGCTGACCGCACACTGAGCACATAAAACCCGTCATGGCCTTAGGTCATCATCTCTTCCCTACCTCAGTTTTCAGGCTTCAGAACCGAGACCTTATCTCCAATCACTGCCCAGGGGTGAGTGTGATGCAGAAATCAGAATTCCTCCTTACCCATGGCAAGAATCCTTGTGGTTGGCACGTTCAGTGTAGGAGAAACCAGCATTCACCCTGAGGCCCCGCCCATTCTTGAGTGCGATGAGGGTATACACACGCATTGTGACCCTCAGCATGAGTCCTGTCCTCTAGTAAGTCCTCTCAGTGGCTGGACCATTAGATGTCATAATGGGCTTGACATGTCCCTAGGCCCCATTTTTTAACCAGATTTCTGATTGTCCAGTCGCCCCTCCCCAGGGCTCTACTCTGGAATCCATCATTTGGTGGGACACCTGAGGTTAAAATAAAACAACAACAACAACAACAACAACAACAACAAAAAGGACTTCTTCCAGCCCACAGAATGACCGCAAACTCTTTGGACGTGGCCAAACCACCAGAGAGTAAGACTCGTCCATTTCCCATGAAGTCACCCAGAAATTCAACGACCATGAGTGACACGATATCCAGGACAAAAACTGGAGCAGAGCCTCACACTCGCCCTTCTTTCAAATCCCGAAGAGTTCTCCTCATGGTCTGTAGATCAGTTCTGCCATACCTATGACCCGAAACATAAGCCGAGTTTGTGTTTTGAGACAACTGTCCAAACAGCCCTGGCCTACACAACCTACAGGCTCAGGCCCCTGGAGCCAAACCTGAGGACTGTACTTGCCCTCTCCAAGGGAATTGTGTGTGCCCATTCCAATGGCCACAACCCTTCTCATAGGATAAACCTCCAAAGTCCCTGATCCATCTCAATAGTGGTGGCTTCCCAGGAAAAACAGGGGCAATCTGAGCCCAACTGAGCACCTACCTGCACTCAGACCCATAGACAGATGTCCCCAGAGGTAAAAAGGAAAGAACAGGCCCCTAGGCACTAATCAGATCCATTGCTTTGGTTTCTAAGCATCTCTCCTCAGAGGCCTGGATTTCAAAAGCAGCATATAGCTGTTTCTTGACCCACACATCAGAAAGCATCTCATCTACACATGGGAAACTTGCACATTGGGGCTGTGTCAAAGCCTCTGTTTAGGAGAACCCTTTAGGGCCCAGTGCCTCCGCTTCATTCCAAGGTCTCCATAGACACAAAAGTACATTAGGACCCATCCCCAGGGGTGTCCATTTCAACTCAGCGTCCTCGGTTGCTCCCCATATCCAGGAGATCTAACCTGTCTTGTTGCTAGGAGACAATTGGAATGCGAGGTGGGCTACCCAGCCATCCATCCTTAGAACCCTGCTCAGAATCATTGGCCTGGAGCCAAACAACAGGTCTCAATTGTCCAGCATAAGACTCTCTGCAGTTTGGAGCTTCTCACAACTCCCATCGTGGGAAAACACCCATGGCCTCGAGAAGGCCCCCCCCATTCATGAAGGGGCCATCAGGGACAGAAACTCCAACCTGAGCGATCGTCTGATCCTCGCCCTGACTTCAGATGCACGAGATCTCGATTCAGGTCTGTAGATTGTGCGTGCCATGGCCTCACCCAGAAACCTAAGCCTAGCTTGTGTTCTCAGACTTTTGTCGTCAGACTACTGGCCCACAAGCCCTCCAGTTTGGCAATCCAGAACTACAATGCAGCACTCTGCCGGCCCTCCAGAAGAAAAACATTGTCCTCTGGGGCTACCCAGTAACCCCAAATGAGGATCAAACTGCACCGACCATGGCTGTACCCCAAATACATAGGCTGACCAGGGCACTAATGCCCTTTCTGACACAGCCTGAGCCTGGACCCCCTGGACCCTCCCAGACAGCTGGCCGCACACTGAGCACATCGAGCCGCCATGGCCTCAGTTCGTCATCTCTTCCCAACCTCGGTTTTCAGGTTTCAGAACCTAGACCTTATCTCCAATCACTGCCCAGGGTTGAAGGTGATGCAGAAATCAGAACTCCTTCCACATGGCAAGAAACCTTGTGGTTGGCATGTTGTCCAACGTTCAGTGTAGTTGAAACCAGTGTGGCCCATGAGGCCCCGCCCATGACGCAGGACACATTGGTCACAAACACACATTGTGACGCTCAGGCTGAGCCCAGTCCTCAAGTAAGGCCTCTCAGTGGCTGGATGAAGAGATACCATATTGGGCTTGCCATGCTCCTAGGCCCCAATTTTTAACCATAGTTCGGGTTGACCCTTCAGTCTTCCCCACGGCTTGGCTTTGGAATTCCTCTTTTGGTGGGACACTGAGGTAACAAAACTGAAATGAGTCCTCCCATCCCACAGATTGACGAAAAGCAATTGGGAATCGGGCCAAATCCTCAGAGAGGAAGATTCGTCCATGGCCCATGAGGCCTCCCCGACATTCCACGGCCATCGCTGATACAAAATCCAGAGACAAAAGACTGAGCAAGCACCTCAGACTCGCACTTTCTTCATATCCTGAAGAGTTCTTCTCATGGTTTGTAGATCGGGCCTGCCATACCTACGTCCCCAAATCTAAGCTGAGTTTGTGTTTTCAGACTTCTGTCCTCAAAGTCTTGGGCCAACCACCCTGCAGGCTGGGCCCCTGGAGCCACACATTAGGACTGTGCCTACCAATCCATGGGAATTCTGCCCATTCCATGGTCCAAAATAGTACAAATTAGGAGAAACCTCCAAAGTCCCTGAGGCCATCCCAATAGTGTAGGTTGCCTGGAACAAACAAGGGCTGTCTGACACCAGCTGATAATCACCCTCCACTCATACCATAGATGGATGTCCCCAGAGAAGAAGATTGAACCAGACAGGACCCTAGGCCATAATAGGATCCATTGCTTTGGGTTACAGGCATGTGTCCTCAAAAGCCTGATTCCAATACGAGCATAGGGGTTTTCCTGAGGCACCCATCAGAACTCATCTCGTCTCCACAAGGAAACCTCTGCATGGGAGCCATGTCCAAAGCTTAGGAGAGTACTTCAGGGTCCCGGTGCAACCGCCCCATTCCAAGGCCCTCATGGACACAAAAACACATTAGGACCCATCCTCAGGAAAGTCCATTTCAACTCAGCCACCGCGGTTGTTCCGGCAGAGCCATCAGATCTAAACTGTCTTGTTGCTAGGAGACAATTGGAATGCGAGGCGGGCTTCCCAGGCATCCATCCGCGAACGATGCTCTGGAGTCATTCCATATGGGATGTCCTGGAGCTGTCCAACAGGTCTCAATTGTCCCGCAGAAGGAATTCTTGAAGGGGGCATCCCACAACTCCCAACGTGGGAAAACCTCAATGGCCTCGAGATTCCGCTCCCTTCATGAAGCGGCCGTCATGCTCAGAAACTCCAACCTCAGGCAACGTCTGATCCTCGCCCTGACTTAAGATGCATGAGATATTGGTGCAGATCTGCAGGGGGTACCTGCCATGCCCTCGCCCTGAAACCCAAGTCTAGCTTGTCTTCTCAGACTTCCGTCCTCACACTCCTGGCCCCGAATCCCTCAAGTTTGGCAATTCCGGACCCACAATGCAGCACTCTGCCTGCCCTCTAGAAAAAAAATTATTGCCTCATGAGCTGCCCAGGCACCTTAAATGAGGGTAAACCTACACAGCACTCGACGTTACCCAAATTATATAGTGTAACCTGGGCACTAATGCACTGTCGAACAAACCTGAGCCCGAACCTCCTGACCAACACCCAGAAAGCTGACCGCACACGGAGCACATAAAACCCGCCATGGCCTTAGGTCATCATCTCTTCCCTACGTCAGTTTTCAGGCTTCAGAACCGAGACCTTATCTCCAATCACTGCCCAGGGGTGAGTGTGATGCAGAAATCAGAATTCCTCCTTACCCATGGCAAGAATCCTTGTGGTTGGCACGTTCAGTGTAGGAGAAACCAGCATTCACCCTGAGGCCCCGCCCATTCTTGAGTGCGATGAGGGCATACACATGCATTGTGACCCTCAGCATGAGTCCTGTCCTCTAGTAAGTCCTCTCAGTGGCTGGACCATTAGATGTCATAATGGGCTTGACATGTCCCTAGGCCCCAATTTTTAACCAGATTTCTGATTGTCCAGTCGCCCCTCCCCAGGGCTCTACTCTGGAATCCATCATTTGGTGGGACACCTGAGGTTAAAAAGAAAAAAACAACAACAACAACAACAACAAAAAAAAAACGGACTTCTTCCAGCCCACAGAATGACCGCAAACTCTGTCGACGTGGCCAAACCACCAGAGAGTAAGACTCGTCCATTTCCCATGAAGTCACCCAGAAATTCAACGACCATGAGTGACACGATATCCAGGACAAAAACTTGAGCAGAGCCTCACACTCGCCCTTCTTTCAAATCCCGAAGAGTTCTCCTCATGGTCTGTAGATCAGTTCTGCCATACCTATGACCCGAAACATAAGCCGAGTTTGTGTTTTCAGACAACTGTCCAAACAGCCCTGGCCTACACAACCTACAGGCTCAGGCCCCTGGAGCCAAACCTGAGGACTGTACTTGCCCTCTCCAAGGGAATTGTGTGTGCCCATTCCAATGGCCACAACCCTTCTCATAGGATAAACCTCCAAAGTCCCTGATCCATCTCAATAGTGGTGGCTTCCCAGGAAAAACAGGGGCAATCTGAGCCCAACTGAGCACCTACCTGCACTCAGACCCATAGACAGATGTCCCCAGAGGTAAAAAGGAAAGAACAGGCCCCTAGGCACTAATCAGATCCATTGCTTTGGTTTCCAGGCATCTCTCCTCAGAGGCCTGGATTTCAAAAGCAGCATATAGCTGTTTCTTGACTCACCCATCAGAAAACATCTCATCTACACATGGGAAACTTGCACGTTGGAGCTGTGTCAAAGCCTTTGTTTAGGAGAACCCTTTTGGGCCCCAGTGCCACCGCTTCATTCCAAGGTCTCCATAGACACAAAAGCACGTTAGGACCCATCCCCAGGGCTGTCCATTTCAACACAGCGTCCTCGGTTGCTCCCCACAGATCCAGGAGATCTAACCTGTCTTGTTGCTAGGAGACAATTGGAATGCGAGGTGGGCTACCCAGCCATCCATCCTTAGAACCCTGCTCAGAATCATTGGCCTGGAGCCAAACAACAGGTCTCAATTGTCCTGCAGAAGACTCTCTGCAGTTTGGAGCTTCTCACAACTCCCATCGTGGGAAAACTCCCATGGGCTCGAGAAGCCCCCCCCCATTCATGAAGGGGCCATCAGGGACAGAAACTCCAACCTGAGCGATCGTCTGATCCTCGCCCTGACTTCAGATGCACGAGATCTCGATTCAGGTCTGTAGATTGTGCCTGCCATGGCCTCACCCAGAAACCTAAGCCTAGCTTGTGTTCTCAGACCTTTGTCGTCAGACTACTGGCCCACAAGCCCTCCAGTTTGGCAATCCAGAACTACAATGCAGCACTCTGCCGGCCCTCCAGAAGAAAAACATTGTCCTCTGGGGCTACCCAGTAACCCCAAATGAGGATAACCTGCACCGACCATGGCTGTACCCCAAATACATAGGCTGACCAGGGCACTAATGCCCTTTCTGACACAGCCTGAGGCTGGACCCCCTGGACCCTCCCAGACAGCTGGCCGTACCCTGAGCACATCGAGCCGCCATGGCCTTAGGTCGTCATCTCTTCCCAACCTCGGTTTTCAGGTTTCAGAACCTAGACCTTATCTCCAATCACTGCCCAGGGTTGAAGGTGATGCAGAAATCAGAACTCCTTCCCCATGGCAAGAAACCTTGTGGTTGGCATGTTGTCCAACGTTCAGTGTAGTTGAAACCAGTGTGGCCCATGAGGCCCTGCCCATGCTCGCAGGACACATTGGTCACAAACACACATTGTGACGCTCAGGCTGAGCCCAGTCCTCAAGTAAGGCCGCTCAGTGGCTGGATGAAGAGATAGCATATTGGGCTTGCCATGCCCCTAGGCCCCAATTTTAGACCATAGTTCGGGTTGACCCTTCAGTCTTCCCCACGGCTTGGCTTTGGAATTCCTCTTTTGGTGGGACACCTGAGGTAACAAAACTGAAATGAGTCCTCCCATCCCACAGATTGACGAAAAGCAATTGGGAATCGGGCCAAATCCTCAGAGAGGAAGATTCGTCCATGGCCCATGAGGCCTCCCCGACATTCCACGGCCATCGCTGATACAAAATCCAGAGACAAAAGCCTGAGCAAGCGCCTCAGACTCGCACTTTCTTCATATCCTGAAGAGTTCTTCTCATGGTTTGTAGATCGGGCCTGCCATACCTACGTCCCCAAATCTAAGCTGAGTTTGTGTTTTCAGACTTCTGTCCTCAAAGTCTTGGGCCAACCACCCTGCAGGCTGGGCCCCTGGAGCCACACATTAGGACTGTGCCTACCAATCCATGGGAATTCTGCCCTTTCCATGGTCCAAAATAGTACAAAGTAGGAGAAACCTCCAAAGTCCCTGAGGCCATCCCAATAGTGTAGGTCGCCCGGAACAAACAAGGGCTGTCTGACACCAGCTGATAATCGACCTCCACTCATACTATAGATGGATGTCCCCAGAGAAGAAGATTGAACCAGACAGGACCCTAGGCCATAATAGGATCCATTGCTTTGGGTTACAGGCATGTGTCCTCAAAAGCCTGATTCCAATACGAGCATAGGGGTTTTCCTGAGGCACCCATCAGAACTCATCTCGTCTCCACAAGGAAACCTGTGCATGGGAGCCATGTCCAAAGCTTAGGAGAGTACTTCAGGTTCCCGGTGCCACCGCCCCCTTCCAAGGCCCTCATGGACACAAAAACACATTAGGACCCATCCTCAGGAAAGTCCATTTCAACTCAGGCACCGCGGTTGCTCCGGCAGAGCCATCAGATCTAAACTGTCTTGTTGCTAGGAGACAATTGGAATGCGAGGCGGGCTTCCCAGGCATACATCCGCGAACGATGCTCTGGAGTCATTCCATATGGGATGTCCTGGAGCTTTCCAACAGGTCTCAATTGTCCCGCAGAAGGAATCCTTGAAGGGGGCATCCCACAACTCCCAACGTGGGAAAACCTCAATGGCCTCGAGATTCCGCTCCCTTCATGAAGCGGCCGTCATGCTCAGAAACTCCAACCTGAGCCAACGTCTGATCCTCGCCCTGACTTCAGATGCATGAGATATTGGTTCAGATCTGCAGGGGGTACCTGCCATGCCCTCGCCCTGAAACCCAAGTCTAGCTTGTCTTCTCAGACTTCCGTCCTCACACTCCTGGCCCCGAATCCCTCAAGTTTGGCAATTCCGGACCCACAATGCAGCACTCTGCCTGCCCTCTAGAAAAAATATTATTGCCTCATGAGCTGCCCAGGCACCTTAAATGAGGGTAAACCTACACAGCACTCGACTTTACCCAAATTATATAGTGTAACCTGGGCACTAATGCACTGTCGAACAAACCTGAGCCCGGACCTCCTGACCAACACCCAGAAAGCTGACCGCACACTGAGCACATAAAACCCGCCATGGCCTTAGGTCATCATCTCTTCCCTACCTCAGTTTTCAGGCTTCAGAACCGAGACCTTATCTCCAATCACTGCCCAGGGGTGAGTGTGATGCAGAAATCAGAATTCCTCCTTACCCATGGCAAGAATCCTTGTGGTTGGCACGTTCAGTGTAGGAGAAACCAGCATTCACCCTGACGCCCCGCCCATTCTTGAGTGCGATGAGGGCATACACACGCATTGTGACCCTCAGCATGAGTCCTGTCCTCTAGTAAGTCCTCTCAGTGGCTGGACCATTAGATGTCATAATGGGCTTGACATGTCCCTAGGCCCCAATTTTTAACCAGATTTCTGATTGTCCAGTCGCCCCTCCCCAGGGCTCTACTCTGGAATCCATCATTTGGTGGGACGCCTGAGGTTAAAAAAGAAAAAAAAAACAACAACAACAACAACAACAAAAAACGCACTTCTTCTTCCAGCCCACAGAATGACCACAAACTCTTTGGACGTGGACAAACCACCAGAGAGCAAGACTCGTCCATTTCCGATGAAGTCACCCAGAAATTCAACGACCATGAGTGACACGATATCCAGGATAAAAACTTGAGCAGAGCCTCACACTCGCCCTTCTTTCAAATCCCGAAGAGTTCTCCTCATGGTCTGTAGATCAGTCCTGCCATACCTATGACCCGAAACATAAGCCGAGTTTGTGTTTTCAGACAACTGTCCAAACAGCCCTGGCCTACACAACCTACAGGCTCAGGCCCCTGGAGCCAAACCTGAGGACTGTACTTGCCCTCTCCAAGGGAATAGTGTGTGCCCATTCCAATGGCCACAACCCTTCTAATAGGATAAACCTCCAAAGTCCCTGATCCATCTCAATAGTGGTGGCTTCCCTGGAAAAACAGGGGCAATCTGAGCCCAACTGAGCACCTACCTGCACTCAGACCCATAGACAGATGTCTCCAGAGGTAAAAAGGAAAGAACAGGCCCCTAGGCACTAATCAGATCCAATGCTTTGGTTTCCAGGCATCTCTCCTCAGAGGCCTGGATTTCAAAAGCAGCATATAGCTGTTTCTTGACTCACCCACCAGAAAACATCTCATCTACACATGGGACACTTGCACGTTGGAGCTGTGTCAAAGCCTTTGTTTAGGAGAACCCTTTTGGGCCCCAGTGCCACCGCTTCATTCCAAGGTCTCCATAGACACAAAAGCACGTTAGGACCCATCCCCAGGGGTGTCCATTTCAACTCAGCGTCCTCGGTTGCTTCCCACAGATCCAGGAGATCTAACCTGTCTTGTTGCTAGGAGACAATTGGAATGCGAGGTGGCCACCCAGCCATCCATCCTTGGATCCCTGCTCAGAATCATTGGCCTGGATCCAAACAACAGGTCTCAATTGTCCTGCAGAAGACTCTCTGCAGTTTGGAGCTTCTCACAACTCCCATCGTGGGAAAACACCCATGGCCTCGTGATGCCCCCCCCCCATTCATGAAGGGGCCATCAGGGACACAAATTCCAACCTGAGCGATCGTCTGATCCTCGCCCTGACTTCAGATGCACGAGATCTCGATTCAGGTCTGTAGATTGTGCCTGCCATGGCCTCACCCAGAACCTAAGCCTAGCTTGTGTTCTCAGACTTTTGTCGTCAGACTACTGGCCCACAAGCCCTCCAGTTTGGCAATCCAGAACTACAATGCAGCACTCTGCCAGCCCTCCAGAAGAAAAACATTGTCATCTGGGGCTACCCAGTAACCCCAAATGAGGATCAAACTGCACCGACCATGGCTGTACCCCAAATACATAGGCTGACCAGGGCACTAATGCCCTTTCTGACACAGCCTGAGCCTGGACCCCCTGGACCCTCCCAGACAGCTGGCCGCACACTGAGCACATCGAGCCGCCATGGCCTTAGGTCGTCATCTCTTCCCAACCTCGGTTTTCAGGTTTCAGAACCTAGACCTTATCTCCAATCACTGCCCAGGGTTGAAGGTGATGCAGAAATCAGAACTCCTTCCCCATGGCAAGAAACCTTGTGGTTGGCATGTTGTCCAACGTTCAGTGTAGTTGAAACCAGTGTGGCCCATGAGGCCCCGCCCATGCTCGCAGGACACATTGGTCACAAACACACATTGTGACGCTCAGGCTGAGCCCAGTCCTCAAGTAAGGCCTCTCAGTGGCTGGATGAAGAGATAGCATATTGGGCTTGCCATGCCCCTAGGCCCCAATTTTTAACCATAGTTCGGGTTGACCCTTCAGTCTTCCCCACGGCTTGGCTTTGGAATTCCTCTTTTGGTGGGACACCTGAGGTAACAAAACTGAAATGAGTCCTCCCATCCCACAGATTGACGAAAAGCAATTGGGAATCGGGCCAAATCCTCAAAGAGGAAGATTCGTCCATGGCCCATGAGGCCTCCCCGACATTCCACGGCCATCGCTGATACAAAATCCAGAGACAAAAGCCTGAGCAAGCGCCTCAGACTCGCACTTTCTTCATATCCTGAAGAGTTCTTCTCATGTTTTGTAGATCGGGCCTGCCATACCTACGTCCCCAAATCTAAGCTGAGTTTGTGTTTTCAGACTTCTGTCCTCAAAGTCTTGGGCCAACCACCCTGCAGGCTGGGCCCCTGGAGCCACACATTAGGACTGTGCCTACCAATCCATGGGAATTCTGCCCATTCCATGGTCCAAAATAGTACAAATTAGGAGAAACCTCCAAAGTCCCTGAGGCCATCCCAATAGTGTAGGTCGCCCGGAACAAACAAGGGCTGTCTGACACCAGCTTATAATCACCCTCCACTCGTACCGTAGATGGATGTCCACAGAGAAGAAGATTGAACCAGACAGGACCCTAGGCCATAATAGGATCCATTGCTTTGGGTTACAGGCATGTGTCCTCAAAAGCCTGATTCCAATACGAGCATAGGAGTTTTCCTGAGGCACCCATCAGAACTCATCTCGTCTCCACAAGGAAACCTGTGCATGGGAGCCATGTCCAAAGCTTAGGAGAGTACTTCAGGGTCCCGGTGCCACCGCCCCATTCCAAGGCCCTCATGGACACAAAAACACATTAGGACCCATCCTCAGGAAAGTCCATTTCAACTCAGCCACCCCGGTTGCTCCGGCAGAGCCATCAGATCTAAACTGTCTTGTTGCTAGGAGACAATTGGAATGCGAGGCGGGCTTCCCAGGCATACATCCGCGAACGATGCTCTGGAGTCATTCCATATGGGATGTCCTGGAGCTGTCCAACAGGTCTCAATTGTCCCGCAGAAGGAATCCTTGAAGGGGGCATCCCACAACTCCCAACGTGGGAAAACCTCAATGGCCTCGAGATTCCACTCCCTTCATGAAGCGGCCGTCATGCTCAGAAACTCCAATCTGAGCCAACGTCTGATCCTAGCCCTGACTTCAATGCATGAGATATTGTTTCAGATCTGCAGGGGGTACCTGCCATGCCCTCGCCCTGAAACCCAAGTCTAGCTTGTCTTCTCAGACTTCCGTCCTCACACTCCTGGCCCCGAAGCCCTCAAGTTTGGCAATTCCGGACCCACAATGCAGCACTCTGCCTGCCCTCTAGAAAAAAAATTATTGCCTCATGAGCTGCCCAGGCACCTTAAATGAGGGTAAACCTACACAGCACTCGACTTTACCCAAATTATATAGTGTAACCTGGGCACTAATGCACTGTCGAACAAACCTGAGCCCGGACCTCCTGACCAACACCCAGAAAGCTGACCGCACACTGAGCACATAAAACCCGCCATGGCCTTAGGTCATCATCTCTTCCCTACCTCAGTTTTCAGGCTTCAGAACCGAGACCTTATCTCCAATCATTGCCCAGGGGTGAGTGTGAGGCAGAAATCAGAATTCCTCCTTACCCATGGCAAGAATCCTTGTGGTTGGCACGTTATGTGTAGGAGAAACCAGCATTCACCCTGAGGCTCCCCCCAATTCTTGAGTGCGATGAGGGCATACACACGCATTGTGACCCTCAGCATGAGTCCTGTCCTCTAGTAAGTCCTCTCAGTGGCTGAACCATTTGATGTCATAATGGGCTTGACATGTCCCTAGGCCCCAATTTTTAACCAGATTTCTGATTGTCCCGGCGCCCCTCCCCAGGGCTCTACTCTGGAATCCATCATTTGGTGGGACACCTGAGGTTAAAAAAGAAAACAACAACAAAAAAAAAAAAAAAAAAAAAACGGACTTCTTCCAGCCCACAGAATGAACGCAATCTCTTTGGACTGGGCCAAACCACCAGAGAGTAAGTCTCGTCCATTTCCCATGAAGTCACCCAGAAATACCACGACCATGAGTGACACGATATCAAGAGACAAAAACTTGAGCAGGAGCCTCACTCGCCCTTCTTTCAAATCCCGAAGAGTTCTCCTCATTGTCTGTAGATCAGTCATGCCATACCTATGACCTGAAACATAAGCCGAGTTTGTGTTTTCAGACAACTGTCCAAACAGCCCTGGCCTACACAACCTACAGGCTCGGGCCCCTGGAGCCAAACCTGAGGACTGTACTTGCCCTCTCCAAGGGAATTGTGTGTGCCCATTCCAATGGCCACAACCCTTCTAATAGGATAAACCTCCAAAGTCCCTGCTCCATCTCAATAGTGGTGGCTTCCTAGGAAAAACAGGGGCAATCTGAGCCCAACTGAGCACCTACCTGCACTCAGACCCATAGACAGATGTCCCCAGAGGTAAAAAGGAAAGAAAAGGCCCCTAGGCACTAATCAGATCCATTGCTTTGGTTTCGAGGCATCTCTCCTCAGAGGCCTGGATTTCAAAAGCAGCATATAGCTGTTTCTTGACTCACCCATCAGAAAACATCTCATCTACACATGGGAAATTTGCACATTGGAGCTGTGTCAAAGCCTCTGCTTAGGAGAACCCTTTAGGGCCCCAGTGCCACCGCTTCATTCCAAGGTCTCCATAGATACAAAAGCACGTTAGGACCCATCCCCAGGGGTGTCCATTTCAACTCAGCGTTTTCGGTTGCTCCCCACAGATCCAGGAGATCTAACCTGTCTTGTTGCTAGGAGACAATTGGAATGCGAGGTGGGCTACCCATCCATCCATCCTTAGAACCCTGCTCAGAATCATTGGCCTGGAGCCAAACGACAGGTCTCAATTGTCCTGCAGAAGACTCTCTGCAGTTTGCAGCTTCTCACAACTCCCATCGTGGGAAAACACCCATGGCCTCGTGATGCCCCCCCCATTCATGAAGGGGCCATCAGGGACAGAAACTCCAACCTGAGCGATCGTCTGATCCTCGCCCTGACTTCAGATGCACGAGATCTCGATTCAGGTCTGTAGATTGTGCCTGCCATGGCCTCACCCAGAAACCTAAGCCTAGCTTGTGTTCTCAGACTTTTGTCGTCAGACTACTGGCCCACAATCCCTCCAGTTTGGCAATCCAGAACTACAATGCAGCACTCTGCCGGCCCTCCAGAAGAAAAACATTGTCCTCTGGGGCTACCCAGTAACCCCAAATGAGGATCAACCTGCACCGACCTTGGCTGTACCCCAAATACATAGGCTGACCAGGGCACTAATGCCCTTTCTGACACAGCCTGAGCCTGGAGCCCCTGGCCCCTCCCAGACAGCTGGCCGCACACTGAGCACATCCAGCCGCCATGGCCTTAGGTCGTCTTCTCTTCCCAACCTCGGTTTTCAGGTTTCAGAACCTAGACCTTATCTCCAATCACTGCCCAGGGTTGAAGGTGATGCAGAAATCAGAACTCCTTCCCCATGGCAAGAAACCTTGTGGTTGGCATGTTGTCCAACGTTCAGTGTCGTTGAAACCAGTGTGGCCCATGAGGCCCCGCCCATGCTCGCGGTCCACATTGGTCACAAACACACATTGTGACCCTCAGGCTGAGCCCAGTCCTCAAGTAAGGCCACTCAGTGGCTGGATGAAGAGATAGCATATTGGGCTTGCCATGCCCCTAGGCCCCAATTTTTAACCATTGTTCGGGTTGTCCCTTCAGTCTTCCCCACGGCTTGGCTTTGGAATTCCTCTTTTGGTGGGACATCTGAGGTTTCAAACCTGAAATGAGTCCTCCCATCCCACAGTTTGACGAAAAGCAATTGGGAATCGCGCCAAATCCTCAGAGAGGAAGATTCGTCCATGGCCCATGAGGCCTCCCCGACATTCCTCGGCCATCGCTGATACAAAATATAGAGACAAAAGCCTGAGCAAGCGCCTCAGACTCGCACTTTCTTCATATCCTGAAGATTTCTTCTCATGGTTTGTCGATCGGGCCTGCCATACATACGTCCCCAAACCTAAGCTGGGTTTGTGTTTTCAGACTTCTGTCCTCAAAATCTTGGGCCACACACGCACGAGGCCGGGCGCATGGAGCCACAAATTAGGACTCTGCCTACCAATCCATGGGAATTCTGCCCATTCCATGGTCCAAAATCGTACAAATTAGGAGAAACCTCCAAAGTCCCTGAGGCCATCCCAATAGTGTAGGTCGCCCGGAACAAACAAGGACTGTCTGACACCAGCTGATAATCGACATCCACTCATACCATAGATGGATGTCCCCAGAGACGAAGATTGAACCAGACAGGACCCTAGGCCATAATAGGATCCATTGCTTTGGGTTACAGGCATGTGTCCTCAAAAGCCTGATTCCAATACGAGCATAGGGGTTTTCCTGAGGCACCCATCAGAACTCATCTCGTCTCCACAAGGAAACCTGTGCATGGGAGCCATGTCCAAAGCTTAGGAGAGTACTTCAGGTTCCCGGTGCCACCGCCCCATTCCAAGGCCCTCATGGAAACAAAAACACATTAGGACCCATCCTCAGGAAAGTCCATTTCAACTCAGCCACCCCGGTTGCTCCCGCAGAGCCATCAGATCAAAACTGTCTTGTTGTTAGGAGACAATTGGAATGCGAGGCGGGCTTCCCAGGCATAAATCCGCGAACGGTGCTCTGGAGTCATTCCATATGGGATGTCCTGGAGCTGTCCAACAGGTCTCAATTGTCCCGCAGAAGGAATCCTTGAAGGGGGCATCCCACAACTCCCAACGTGGGAAAACCTCAATGGCCCCGAGATTCCGCTCCCTTCATAAAGCGGCCGTCATGCACAGGAACTCCAACCTGAGCCAACGTCTGATCCTCGCCCTGACTTCAGAAGCATGAGATAGTGGTTCAGATCTGCAGGGGGTACCTGTCGTGCCCTCGCCCTGAAACCCATGTCTAGCTTGTCTTCTCACACTTCGTCCTCAAACTCCTGGCCCCGAAGTCCTAAAATTTGGCAATTCCGGACCCACAATGCAGCACTCTGCCTGCCCTCTAGAAAAAAAAAAATTATTGCCTCTTGAGCTGCCCAGCCACCTTAAATGAGGGTAAACCTACACAGAACTCGACTTTAACCAAATTATATAGTCTAACCTGGGCACTAATGCACTGTCGAACACAACCTGAGCCCGGACCTCCTGACCAACACCCAGAAAGCTGACCGCACACTGAGCACATAAAACCCGCCATGGCCTTAGGTCATCATCTCTTCCCTACCTCAGATTTCAGGCTTCAGAACCGAGACCTTATCTCCAATCACTGCCCAGGGGTGAGTGTGATGCAGAAATCAGAACTCCTCCTTACCCACGGCAAGAATCCTTGTGGTTGGCACGTTCAGTGTAGGAGAAACCTGCATTCACCCTGAGCCCCCCCCCCATTCTTGAGTGCGATGAGGGCATACACACGCATTGTGACCCTCAGCATGAGTCCTGTCCTCTAGTAAGTCCTCTCAGTGGCTGAACCATTTGATGTCATAATGGGCTTGACATGTCCCTAGGCCCCAATTTTTAACCAGATTTCTGATTGTCCCGGCGCCCCTCCCCAGGGCTCTACTCTGGGATCCATCATTTGGTGGGACACCTGAGGTTAAAAAAGAAAACAACAACAACAACAAAAAAAAAAAAAAAAAAAACGGACTTCTTCCACCCCACAGAATGAACGCAAACTCTTTGGACTGGGCCGAACCACCAGAGAGTAAGACTCGTCCAATTCCCATGAAGTCACCCAGAAATTCCACGACCATGAGTGACACGATATCAAGAGACAAAAACTTGAGCAGGAGCCTCACTCGCCCTTCTTTCAAATCCCGAAGAGTTCTCCTCATTGTCTGTAGATCAGTCCTGCCATACCTATGACCCGAAACATAAGCCGAGTTTGTGTTTTCAGACAACTGTCCAAACAGCCCTGGCCTACACAACCTACAGGCTCGGGCCCCTGGAGCCAAACCTGAGGACTGTACTTGCCCTCTCCAAGGGAATTGTGTGTGCCCATTCCAATGGCCACAACCCTTCTAAAGGATAAACCTACAAAGTCCCTGCTCCATCTCAATAGTGGTGGCTTCCCAAAAAAAACAGGGGCAATCTGAGCCCAAGTGAGCACCTACCTGCACTCAGACCCATAGACAGATGTCCCCAGAGGTAAAAAGGAAAGAACAGGCCCCTAGGCACTAATCAGATCCATTGCTTTGGTTTCGAGGCATCTCTCCTCAGAGGCCTGGATTTCAAAAGCAGCATATAGCTGTTTCTTGACTCACCCATCAGAAAACATCTCATCTACACATGGGAAATTTGCACATTGGAGCTGTGTCAAAGCCTCTGCTTAGGAGAACCCTTTAGGGCCCCAGTGCCACCGCTTCATTCCAAGGTCTCCATAGATACAAAAGCACGTTAGGACCCATCCCCAGGGGTGTCCATTTCAACTCAGCGTTTTCGGTTGCTCCCCACAGATCCAGGAGATCTAACCTGTCTTGTTGCTAGGAGACAATTGGAATGCGAGGTGGGCTACCCATCCATCCATCCTTAAAACCCTACTCAGAATCATTGGCCTGGAGCCAAACGACAGGTCTCAATTGTACTGCAGAAGACTCTCTGAAGTTTGGAGCTTCTCACAACTCCCATCGTGGGAAAACACCCATGGCCTCGTGATGCCCCCCCCATTCATGAAGGGGCCATCAGGGACAGAAACTCCAACCTGAGCGATCGTCTGATCCTCGCCCTGACTTCAGATGCACGAGATCTCGATTCAGGTCTGTAGATTGTGCCTGCCATGGCCTCACCCAAAAACCTAAGCCTAGCTTGTGTTCTCAGACTTTTGTCGTCAGACTACTGGCCCACAATCCCTCCAGTTTGGCAATACAGAACTACAATGCAGCACTCTGCCGGCCCTCCAGAAGAAAAACATTGTCCTCTGGGGCTACCCAGTAACCCCAAATGAGGATCAACCTGCACCGACCTTGGCTGTACCCCAAATACATAGGCTGACCAGGGCACTAATGCCCTTTCTGACACAGCCTGAGCCTGGAGCCCCTGGCCCCTCCCAGACAGCTGGCCGCACACTGAGCACATCCAGCCGCCATGGCCTTAGGTCGTCATCTCTTCCCAACCTCGGTTTTCAGGTTTCAGAACCTAGACCTTATCTCCAATCAGTGCCCAAGGTTGAAGGTGATGCAGAAATCAGAACTCCTTCCCCATGGCAAGAAACCTTGTGGTTGGCATGTTGTCCAACGTTCAGTGTAGTTGAAACCAGTGTGGCCCATGAGGCCCCGCCCATGCTCGCGGGCCACATTGGTCACAAACACACATTGTGACCCTCAGGCTGAGCCCAGTCCTCAAGTAGGGCCACTCAGTGGCTGGATGAAGAGATAGCATATTGGGCTTGCCATGCCCCTAGGCCCCAATTTTTAACCATAGTTCGGGTTGTCCCTTCAGTCTTCCCCACGGCTTGGCTTTGGAATTCCTCTTTTGGTGGGACATCTGAGGTTTCAAACCTGAAATGAGTCCTCCCATCCCACAGTTTGACGAAAAGCAATTGGGAATCGCGCCAAATCCTCAGAGAGGAAGATTCGTCCATGGCCCATGAGGCCTCCCCGACATTCCTCGGCCATCGCTGATACAAAATCCAGAGACAAAAGCCTGAGCAAGCGCCTCAGACTCGCACTTTCTTCATATCCTGAAGATTTCTTCTCATGGTTTGTCGATCGGGCCTGCCATACATACGTCCCCAAACCTAAGCTGGGTTTGTGTTTTCAGACTTCTGTCCTCAAAATCTTGGGCCACACACGCACCAGGCCGGGCGCATGGAGCCACAAATTAGGACTCTGCCTACCAATCCATGGGAATTCTGCCCATTCCATGGTCCAAAATCGTACAAATTAGGAGAAACCTCCAAAGTCCCTGAGGCCATCCCAATAGTGTAGGTCGCCGGAACAAACAAGGACTGTCTGACACCAGCTGATAATCGACATCCACTCATACCATAGATGGATGTCCCCAGAGACGAAGATTGAACCAGACAGGACCCTAGGCCATAATAGGATCCATTGCTTTGGGTTACAGGCATGTGTCCTCAAAAGCCTGATTCCAATACGAGCATAGGGGTTTTCCTCAGGCACCCATCAGAACTCATCTCGTCTCCACAAGGAAACCTGTGCATGGGAGCCATGTCCAAAGCTTAGGAGAGTACTTCAGGGTCCCGGTGCCACCGCCCCATTCCAAGGCCCTCATGGAAACAAAAACACATTAGGACACATCCTCAGGAAAGTCCATTTCAACTCAGCCACCCCGGTTGCTCCCGCAGAGCCATCAGATCAAAACTGTCTTGTTGTTAGGAGACAATTGGAATGCGAGGCGGGCTTCCCAGGCATCCATCCGCGAACGGTGCTCTGGAGTCATTCCATATGGGATGTCCTGGAGCTGTCCAACAGGTCTCAATTGTCCCGCAGAAGGAATCCTTGAAGGGGGCATCCCACAACTCCCAACGTGGGAAAACCTCAATGGCCCCGAGATTCCGCTCCCTTCATAAAGCGGGCGTCATGCACAGGAACTCCAACCTGAGCCAACGTCTGATCCTCGCCCTGACTTCAGAAGCATGAGATAGTGGTTCAGATCTGCAGGGGGTACCTGTCGTGCCCTACCCTGAAACCCATGTCTAGCTTGTCTTCTCACACTTCGTCCTCAAACTCCTGGCCCCGAAGTCCTAAAATTTGGCAATTCCGGACCCACAATGCAGCACTCTGCCTGCCCTCTAGAAAAAAAAAAATTATTGCCTCTTGAGCTGCCCAGCCACCTTAAATGAGGGTAAACCTACACAGAACTCGACTTTAACCAAATTATATAGTCTAACCTGGGCACTAATGCACTGTCGAACACAACCTGAGCCCGGACCTCCTGACCAACACCCAGAAAGCTGACCGCACACTGAGCACATAAAACCCGCCATGGCCTTAGGTCATCATCTCTTCCCTACCTCAGATTTCAGGCTTCAGAACCGAGACCTTATCTCCAATCACTGCCCAGGGGTGAGTGTGATGCAGAAATCACAACTCCTCCTTACCCATGGCAAGAATCCTTGTGGTTGGCACGTTCAGTGTAGGAGAAACCAGCATTCACCCTGAGGCCCCCCCCCATTCTTGAGTGCGATGAGGGCATACACACGCATTGTGACCCTCAGCATGAGTCCTGTCCTCTAATAAGTCCTCTCAGTGGCTGAACCATTTGATGTCATAATGGGCTTGACATGTCCCTAGGCCCCAATTTTTAACCAGATTTCTGATTGTCCCGGCGCCCCTCCCCAGGGCTCTACTCTGGAATCCATCATTTGGTGGGACACCTGAGGTTAAAAAAGAAAACAACAACAACAACAACAAAAAAAAAAAAACGGACTTCTTCCAGCCCACAGAATGAACGCAAACTCTTTGGACTGGGCCAAACCACCAGAGAGTAAGACTCGTCCATTTCCCATGAAGTCACCCAGAAATTCCACGACCATGAGTGACACGATATCAAGAGACAAAAACTTGAGCAGGAGCCTCACTCGCCCTTCTTTCAAATCCCGAAGAGTTCTCCTCATGGTCTGTAGATCAGTCCTGCCATACCTATGACCCGAAACATAAGCCGAGTTTGTGTTTTCAGACAACTGTCCAAACAGCCCTGGCCTACACAACCTACAGGCTCGGGCCCCTGGAGCCAAACCTGAGGACTGTACTTGCCCTCTCCAAGGGAATTGTGTGTGCCCATTCCAATGGCCACAACCCTTCTAAAGGATAAACCTACAAAGTCCCTGCTCCATCTCAATAGTGGTGGCTTCCTAGGAAAAACAGGGGCAATCTGAGCCCAAGTGAGCACCTACCTGCACTCAGACCCATAGACAGATGTCCCCAGAGGTAAAAAGGAAAGAACAGGCCCCTAGGCACTAATCACATCCATTGGTTTGGTTTCCAGGCATCTCTCCTCAGAGGCCTGGATTTCAAAAGCAGCATATAGCTGTTTCTTGACTCACCCATCAGAAAACATCTGATCTACACATGGGAAATTTGCACGTTGGAGCTGTGTCAAAGCCTCTGTTTAGGAGAACCCTTTAGGGCCCCAGTGCCACCGCTTCATTCCAAGGTCTCCATAGATACAAAAGCACGTTAGGACCCATCCCCAGGGGTGTCCATTTCAACTCAGCGTTTTCGGTAGCTCCCCACAGATCCAGGAGTTCTAACCTGTCTTGTTGCTGGGAGACAATTGGAATGCGAGGTGGGCTACCCAGCCATCCATCCTTAGAACCCTGCTCAGAATCATTGGCCTGGAGCCAAACAACAGGTCTCAATTGTCCTGCAGAAGACTCTCTGCAGTTTGCAGCTTCTCACAACTCCCATCGTGGGAAAACACCCATGGCCTCATGATGCCCCCCCCCCATTTCATGAAGGGGCCATCAGGGACAGAAACTCCAACCTGAGCGATCGTCTGATCCTCGCCCTGACTTCAGATGCACGAGATCTCGATTCAGGTCTGTAGATTGTGCCTGGCATGGCCTCACCCAGAAACCTATGCCTAGCTTGTGTTCTCAGACTTTTGTCGTCAGACTACTGGCCCACAAGCCCTCCAGTTTGGCAATCCAGAACTTCAATGCAGCACTGTGCCGGCCCTCCAGAAGAAAAACATTGTCATCTGGGGCTACCCAGTAACCCCAAATGAGGATCAACCTGCACCGACCTTGGCTGTACCCCAAATACATAGGCTGACCAGGGCACTAATGCCCTTTCTGACACAGCCTGAGCCTGGAGCCCTTGGCCCCTCCCAGACAGCTGGCCGCACACTGAGCAAATCCAGCCGCCATGGCCTTAGGTCGTCATCTCTTCCCAACCTCGGTTTTCAGGTTTCAGATCCTAGACCTTATCTCCAATCAGTGCCCAAGGTTGAAGGTGATGCAGAAATCAGAACTCCTTCCCCATGGCAAGAAACCTTGTGGTTGGCATGTTGTCCAACGTTCAGTGTCGTTGAAACCAGTATGGCCCATGAGGCCCCGCCAATGCTCGCGGACCACATTGGTCACAAACACATATTGTGACCCTCAGGCTGAGCCGAGTCCTCAAGTAAGGCCACTCAGTGGCTGGATGAAGAGATAGCATATTGGGCTTGCCATGCCCCTAGACCCCATTTTTAACCATAGTTCGGGTTGACCCTTCAGTCTTCCCCACGGCTTGGTTTTGGAATTCCTCTTTTGGTGGGACACCTGAGGTAACAAAACTGAAATGAGTCCTCCCATCCCACAGATTGACGAAAAGCAATTGGGAATCGGGCCAAATCCTCAGAGAGGAAGATTCGTCCATGGCCCATGAGGCCTGGCCGACATTCCACGGCCATCGCTGATAAAAATCCAGAGACAAAAGCCTGAGCAAGCGACTCAGACTCGCACTTTCTTCATATCCTGAAGAGTTCTTCTCATGTTTTGTAGATCGGGCCTGCCATACCTACGTCCCCAAACCTAAGCTGAGTTTGTTTTCAGACAACTGTCTAAACCGCACTGGCCTACACAACCTACAGGCTCAGGCCCCTGGAGCCAAACCTGAGGAATGTACTTGCCTTCTCCAAGGGAATTGTTTGTGCCCATTCCAATGGCCACAACCCTTCTAATAGGATAAACCTCCAAATTCCCTGATCCATCTGAAAAGTGGTGGCTTCCCAGGAAAAACAGGGGCAATCTGAGCCCAAATGAGCACCTACCTGCACTCAGACCCATAGACAGATATCCCCAGAGGTAAAAAGGAAAGAACAGGCCCCTAGGCACTAATCAGATCCATTGCTTTGATTTCCAGGCATCTCTCCTCAGAGCCTGGATTTCAAAAGCAGCATATAGCTATTACTTAATTCACCCATCAGAAAACATCTCATCTACACATGGGAAACTTGCACGTTGGAGCTGTGTCAAAGCCTCTGTTTAGGAGAACCCTTTAGGGCCCCAGTGCCACCGCTTCATTCCAAGGTCTCCATAGACACAAAATCACATTAGGACCCATCACCAGGGGTGTGCATTTCAACTCAGCATCCTCGGTAGCTGCCCACAGTACCAGGAGATCTAACCTGTCTTGTTGCTAGGAGACAATTGGTATGCGAGGTGGGCTACCCAGCCATCCATCCTTAGAACCCTGCTCAGAATCATTGGCCTGGAGCCAAACAACAGGTCTCAATTGTCCTGCAGAAGACTCTCTGCAGTTTGGAGCTTCTCACAACTCCCATAGTGGGAAAACACCCATGGCCTCGTGATGCCCCCCCATTCATGAAGGGGCCATCAGGGACAGAAACTCCAACCTGAGCGATCGTCTGATCCTCGCCCTGACTTCAGATGCACGAGATCTCGATTCAGGTCTGTAGATTGTGCCTGCCATAGCCTCACCAAGAAACCTAAGCCTAGCTTGTGTTCTTAGACTTTTGTAGTCAGACTACTGGCCCACAAGCCCTCCATTTGGAAATCCAGAACTACAATGCAGGTCTCTGCCTGCCCTCCAGAAGAAAAACATTGTCCTCTGGGGCTACCCGGTAACCCCAAATGAGGATCAACCTGCACCGACCTTGGCATTACCCCAAATACATAGGCTGACCAGGTCACTAATGCCCTTTCTGACACAGCCTGAGTCTGGACCCCCTGGACCCTCCCAGACAGCTGGCCGCACACTGAGCATATCCAGCCGCCATGGCCTTAGGTCGTCATCTCTTCCCAACCTCGGTTTTCAGGTTTCAGAACCTAGACCTTATCTCCAATCACTGCCCAAGGTTGAAGGTGATGCAGAAATCAGAACTCCTTCCCCATGGCAAGAAACCTTGTGGTTGGCATGTTGTCCAACGTTCAGTGTCGTTGAAACCAGTGTGGCCCATGAGGCCCCGCCCATGCTCGCGGGCCACATTGGTCACAAACACACATTGTGACCCTCAGGCTGAGCCCAGTCCTCAAGTAAGGCCACTCAGTGGCCTTTCTTCTCATGGTTTGTCGATCGGGCCTGCCATACCTACGTCCCCAAACCTAAGCTGAGTTTGTGTTTTCAGACTTCTGTCCTCAAAGTCTTGGGCCACACACGCTCCAGGCTGGGCGCCTGAGCCACACATTAGGACTCTGCCTACCAATCCATGGGAATTCTGCCCATTCCATGGTCCAAAATCGTACAAATTAGGAGAAACCTCCAAAGTCCCTGAGGCCATCCCAATAGTGTAGGTCGCCCGGAACAAACAAGGACTGTCTGACACCAGCTGATAATCGACATCCACTCATACCATAGATGGATGTCCCCAGAGAAGAAGATTGAACCAGACAGGACCCTAGGCCATAATAGGATCCATTGCTTTGGGTTACAAGCATGTGTCCTCAAAAGCCTGATTCCAATACGAGCATAGGGGTTTTCCTGAGGCACCCATCAGAACTCATCTCGTCTCCGCAAGGAAACCTGTGCATGGGAGCCATGTACAAAGCTTAGGAGAGTACTTCAGGGTCCCGGTGCCACCGCCCCATTCCAAGGCCCTCATGGACACAAAAACACATTAGGACCCATCCTCAGGAAATTCCATTTCAACTCAGCCACCCCGGTTGCTCCGGCAGAGCCATCAGATCAAAACTGTCTTGTTGTTAGGAGACAATTGGAATGCGAGGCGGGCTTCCCAGGCATCCATCCGCGAACGGTGCTCTGGAGTCATTCCATATGGGATGTCCTGGAGCTGTCCAACAGGTCTCAATTGTCCCGCAGAAGGAATCCTTGAAGGGGGCATCCCACAACTCCCAACGTGGGAAAACCTCAATGGCCTCGAGATTCCGCTCCCTTCATAAAGCGGCCGTCATGCACAGGAACTCCAACCTGAGCCAACGTCTAATCCTCGCTCTGACTTCAGAAGCATGAGATATTGGTTCAGATCTGCAGGGGGTACCTGTCGTCCCCTCGCCCTGAAACCCATGTCTAGCTTGTCTTCTCACACTTCTGTCCTCAAACTCCTGGCCCCGAAGTCCTAAAATTTGGCAATTCCGGACCCACAATGCAGCACTCTCCCGGCCCTCTAGAAAAAAAAAAAATATTGCCTCATGAGCTGCCCAGGCACCTTAAATGAGGATAAACCTACACAGCACTCGACCTTACCCAAATTATATAGTCTAACCTGGGCACTAATGCACTGTCGAACACAACCTGAGCCCCGACCTCCTGACCAACACCCAGAAAGCTGACCGCACACTGAGCACATAAAACCCGCCATGGCCTTAGGTCATCATCTCTTCACTACCTCAGTTTTCAGGCTTCAGAAACGAGACCTTATCTCCAATCACTGCCCAGGGGTGAGTGTGATGCAGAAATCAGAACTCCTCCTTACCCATGGCAAGAACCCTTGTGGTTGGCACGTTGTCCAACGTTCAGTGTAGGAGAAACCAGCATTCACCCTGAGGCCCTGCCCATTCTTGAGTGCGACGAGGGCATACACACGCATTGTGACCCTTAGCATGAGTCCTCTCCTCTAGTAAGTCCTCTCCTTGGCTGGACCATTAGATGTCATAATGGGCTTGACATGTTCCTAGGCCCCAATTTTTAACCAGATTTCTGATTGTCCTGTCGCCCCTCCCCAGGGCTCTACTCTGGAATCCCTCATTTGGTGGGACACCTGAGGTTAAAAAAGAAAACAACAACAAAAGAAAAAAAATAAAAAACAAAAAACGGACTTCTTCCAGCCCACAGAATGACCCCAAACTCTTTGGACGGGGCCAAACCACCAGAGAGTACGAATCGTCCATTTCCCATGAAGTCACGCAGAAATTCCACGACCATAGTTCTGGTGGTCCCTTCAGTCTTCCCCACGGCTTTGCTTTGGAATTCCTCTTTTCGTGGGACACCTGAGGTAACAAAACTGAAAGGAGTTCTCCCATACCACATTTTGACGAAAAAAAATTGGGAATCGGGCGAAATCCTAATAGAGGTAGATTCGTCCATGGCCCATGAAGCATCCCCGACATTCTACGGCCATTGCTGATACAAATTCCAGAGACTAATGCCTGAGCAAGCGCCTCAGACTCGCTCTATATTCAAATCTTCATGAGTTCTTCTCATGGTTTGTATATTGGGCCTGCCATACCGACGTCCCCAAAAAAAGCTGAGTTTGTGTATCGGAATCACAATCAGAAATCTGCATTCCACATGGCTGTAATGCTTGTTCTTCACATGGAGTCACACCTTCACGTGGGGAACCCTTCCTGGCCCCTGATGCCACGCCAAAACATGAGTGCTGCTTGGGCACAAATTCACACTATGACCCTAGCATGAGCCCCATGTCAAAGAAAGGCCTGTCAGGTTCGGGACGTAGATCCTGCATATAGTCCCTGCCATGCCCATAGGCACACAGGACTAACTAGATGGTGTGTATTCCAGTTGAAGGAACCCACTGCTGTGCTCTTGAGTCCCTCTCCTGGGGGGTTCTTTCTGGCAGAAAACAGTACTCTTCACTTCCCACAGAATGAACCCAAACACTTGGGAGCTTGGACAATCCCCCGAGAGGAAGGCTCTTCCTCGGCCCCTGAGGCAACCCCTACCCTGACCGGACACTGTGAACGCAACACCCAGAGACAAAAGCCTGAGCAACTGCCTCCCACTTGCCCTCCTTTGATATTCAGAGAATCTCCCCTCACGGACTGGAGATCAGGCCTGCCATTACCTTGGCCCCTTCCTGAGCCAAGTTTGCTTTTTCAGACATCAGTCCCCACAGTCCTGGCAAACACAGCCTCTAGGCTGGGTCCTCTGGAGCCATACAACAGGACCGTGCCTGCTCTCTCCTGGGAAACTGTGTCCATTCCTTTGGACACACACTTCCAGAATATGAGAAACCTCAAGGCCCCCGAGGACATCCCACTACTGGGAGCCTCCCTGGACACACAGGGGCATTCGGACACAAGCTGAGCAGCTACCTCCATGAAGGCATGCACACAGATGTCAACAGAGATAGAAGGTTGAGCCGGACAGGCCCTTAGGCCATAATCTCAACTCTTGCTTTGGGTTCCAGGTGTTACTCCTCAGAGGCTTTGGTTCGAAGAACAGGATATGGGGCTTTCCTGAGGCACTGAACAGAACTCCTCTCGTCTCCAAATGGGGAGCTTTCTTACTGGGGATGTATAAAAACCTTCAGGTAGTGCCCAAGCAGCACTTGAGTGCTGATTGGGAACAAATTCACACTGTGACCCTAGCATTAGCCCCATGTCAAAGAAAGGCCTGTCAGGGCCTGGACAAAGAGCCCGCATATGGGGCTTGCCAAGCCCCTATGCACCCAATCCTCACCAGGGTTTGAGATTTCCAGTCGCCCCGCCTGTACCTGGGGCTCTGCTCTGGAATCCCTTTCTTGGAGAGACACATGAGCCAGACAACACGACTCCACCCTTCCCACAAAATAACCCCAAACTCTTGGGAGCTGGGACAAATCCCCAGAGAGGGATACTCGTCCACAGTCCCTGAGGCCACCGCTCCAATCCACGGCTATCACGGACACAACATCCAGAGACAAAAGCCTGAAGGAACGACTCCCACTCGCCCTTGTTTCAGAGGCACAGGAGTTCCCTCTCGGGCTGTACCTCCGGCCTGCCATACCGAAGCCATAGGCGCCACTCATAAGCTGACTTTGTGTTTTAAGACTTCTGTGCCCACAGCCTGGACCCACACACCTCCAGGCTAGGGCCTCTGGAGCCACAGCGAAAGTTTGTGCCTGCCCTCTCCAAGGAAACTGTGCCCAATCCATTGACCACAACCCTACAGGTTAGGGAAAAGCTCCAAGGCCCCTGAGGACATCAATAGTGTAGGCCACCCTGGACTAAGGGGGGCTCTCTGACACCAGCGGAGCAACTATATCCACTTAGACTCTCAGAAAGTGTCCCCAGAGACAGAAGGTTGAAATGGACAGGCCCCCAGGCCCTAATATGAACCTTAGCTTTGTTCCATGTGTCCGTTCTCAGAGGACTGTTTTCGTAGACCAGCACATGGGGCTTTTCTGATGCACCAAACAGCGGATCTCTCGTCTCCACATGGGCAGCTTTCTTACTGGGGATGTATCTAACCCTTCAGGTAGGAGAGTTCCGCAGGGCCACTGAACAACCAGCACATTCCAAGGTCTCCATGGACCCAAACGAACATTATGACGCATCCTCAGGAGAGGCCATTTCAACTCAGCCCCATGGGTCGCGTGTTCGAGAGGCCCAAGATCAAACATATCTTATCGCTAATGGCCAATTGGAATGCGAGGCATGCTGTACAGGGATCCATCCTTCGAACCCTGCTCTCCAGTCCTTCCGTATGGTATGTCCTGGAGCCATGCAACAGGACTCGAATGTCCCGCAGAAGGAAACCTTGTGGTTTGGGGCAACCTCCAAACTCAGCGTGGGAAAACTTCCTTGGCCTCATGAGGCCCCCGCTTCATGAAGGTGCCATCATGGACACATACTCTAGCCTCAGCCAACGTCTGATCCTCAGCCTGACTTCAGATGCAGGAGATTTTGATTCAGCCTCTGCAGAATGGGCCTGCTCTGCCCTTGGCTCCAATCCTCACCCTAGCTTGTGTTTTCAGACTTCCGTCCTCTCACTCCAGGCCCACAAGCCCTCCCTACTGGGAATTCTGGGGCCACAATGAAGCACTCTGCCTGCCTCCCAGGAGAAAAACATTGTCTATGGTGCTGCCCAGAAACCCCAAATGAGGATCAAACTGCTTGGCCCTCGGCAACACCCCAATTGCATAGGCTACCATAAACACTGATGCTCTGAGGCAAATAGCCTGAGCCCAGACCTTCCAACAGACACCGACACAGCTGGCTGCACACCCAGCACATTGGACCCGCCACTGCCTTAGGCCACCATCCATTCCTAACCTGGGTTTTCAGTCATCGGAACCTAGACCTTATCTCCAATCCCTGCACAGGGGGGAACCTGATACACAAGTCAGAACCCCTCCTTCCCCATGGCAAGAAAACTTGCTACTGGCAGTGAGTCAAACCTTCAGTGTAGGAGAAAACGGCATGGCCCATGAGGCAATGCCCAAGCGTTAGGGCCGCCTTGGGCACAAACACACATTGTGACCCTCAGCGTGAGTACCTTATTCAAGTAACGCCTCTCAGTGATTGGACCAAGAGCCCGCATATGTGGCTTGCCATGCACATAGACACCCAGGATTTACTAGATGGTGTGTATTTCAGTTCAGGGAACCCACTGCTGTGCTCTAGAATCCCTCTCCTGGGGGGTCCCCTGTGGCAGAAAACAGTACTCTTCCCTTCCCACAGAATGAATCCAAACACTTGGGAGCTTGCACAATCCCCCGAGAGGAAGGCTCTTCCTCGGCCTCTGAGACAACCCCTACCCTGACCGGACACTGTGAACGCAACACCCAGAGACAAAATCCTGAGTGACTGCCTCCCACTTGCCCTCCTTTGATATCCAGAGGATCTCTGGTCACGTACTGGAGATCAGTCCTGCCATTACCTTGGCCACTAGTTGAGCCAAGTTTGCTTTTTCAGACATCTGTCCCGACAGCCCTGGCAAACACAGCCTCTAGGCTGAATCCACTGGAGCCATACCACAGGACCGTGCCTGCTCTCTCCTGGGAAACTGTGTCCATTCCTTTGGACACACACCTCCAGAATATGAGAAACCTCAAGGCCCCCGAGGAAATCCCACTACTGGGAGCCTCCCTGGACACACAGGGGCATTCAGACACAAGCTGAGCAGCTACCTCCACGAAGGCATGCCCACAGATGTCAACAGAGATAAAAGGTTGAGCCGGACAGGCCCTTAGGCCGTAATCTCAACTCTTGCTTTGGGTTCCAGGTGTTACTCCTCAGAGGCTTTGGTTCGAAGAACAGGATATGGGGCTTTCCTGAGGCACTGAACAGAACTCCTCTCGTCTCCACATGGGAAGCTTCCCTGTTGGAGCTGTGTCAAACACCTCAGTTTGGAGAACCCTGCAGAGTCCATGAGCCACCTCCACATTCCAAGTTCTCCCAGGCCACCAAGCCACAGTAGGACTCATCTTCAGGAGAGTCCATTTCAACTCTCCCCTCTGGGTAGCTCACCCAGGAGCCTGCAGATTGAGCCTGCCTTGTCCTGACGAAAGAGTGGGAATATGAGGTGGCGTTCCCAGGCATCCATGCTTAGACACCTGCTCTCGAGTCTTTCCATATGGGGCCTCTTGGAACCATCCAATAGGACTCGACTGTCGTGCAGAAGGAAACCTTGAGGTTTGGAGCAGTTCACAAATCCCATCGTAGGCAAACATCCCTGGCCTAATGAAGCCCTCACCCTTCAGGAAGAGGCCATGCTGGACAAAAACTCTAGCCTGAGGCACGTCTCATTGTTGACATGACCTCAGTGCAGGAGATCTCGATTCAGCCTCTGCAGAGTGGGCCTGCCGTGCCCTCGGTCCCAAACCTCACGCTAGCTTGTGTTTTCAGACTTCCTTCCTCACACTCCTGGCAAACAAGCCCTCAGGACAAGAAACTCCAGAACCAAAACCCAGCCCAGTGTCTGCCCAACGGAAGAAAAACGTTTCACTGTGGGGCTCTCCAGAAAACCCAGATGAGGATCAACCTGCTCGGGCCTCGACGGTACCCGAACTGGATAGGCTGCTCTGGGAACTCATGCTCTGCCTGACACAGCCTGAAGCCAGACGTCCAGACAGACAAGGAGACAGCTGGCCGCACACCCAGCACTTTGGACACGCCATGGTCTTATGCCGTCACCTCTTCCTAACCTTGGTTTTCAGATATCTGAACCTAGATATTATATCAATTCTCCACACAGCTGGGTATCGCAAGCACAAAACAGAACTCCTCCTTCCCCATGGCTGTCAAGCTTGCTCTTGGCATGGAGTCACACCTTCAGGGTGGGAGAAATCTTCATGGCCCCTGATGCCACGCCCAAACTTGAGTGCTGCTTGGGCACAAATTCACACTGTGACCCTCAGCATGAGCCCCATGTCAAAGAAAGGCCTGTTAGGACCTGGACCTAGAGCCCGCATATGGGGCTTGCCAAGCCCCTATGCACCCAATCCTCACCAGTGTTTGAGTTTTCCAGTCGCCCCACCTGTACCTGGGCGCTGCTCTGGAATCCCTTTCTTGGAGAGACACATGAGCCAGACAACACGACTCCACCCTTCCCTCAAAATGACCCCAAACTCTTGGGAGCTGGGACAAATCCCCAGAGAGGGATACTCGTCCACAGTCCCTGAGGCCACCGCTCCAATCCACGGCAATCCCGGACACAACATCCAGAGACAAAAGCCTGAAGGAACGCCTTCCACTCGCCCTTGTTTCAGAGGCCCAGGAGTTCCCTCTCGGGCTGTACATCCGGCCTGTCATACCCTAGGCGCCACTCATAAGCTGACTTTGTGTTTTAAGACTTCTGTGCCCACAGCATGGACCCACACAACCTCCAGGCTAGGGCCTCTGAAGCCACAGCGAAAGATTGTGCCGGCCCTCTCTAAGGAAAGTGTGTCCAATCCATTGACCACAACCCTACAGTTTAGGGAAAAGCTCCAAGGCCCCTGAGGCCATCAATAGATAGGCCACCCTGGACTAAGAGGGGCTCTCTGACACCAGCAGAGCAACTATCTAAACTTAGATTCTCAGACAATGTCCCCAGAGACAGAAGGTTGAAATGGACATGCCCCCAGGCCCTAATATGAACCTTAGCTTTGTTTCCATGTGTCCATTCTCAGAGGACTGTTTTCGTAGACCAGCACATGGAGCTTTTCTGAGGCACCAAACCAAGCATCTCTCGTCTCCACATGGGCAGCTTTCTTACTGGTGATGTATCAAACACTTCAGGTAGGAGAGTTCTGCAAGGCCACCGAACAACCAGCACATTCCAAGGTCTCCATGGACCCAAACGCACATTATGACACATCCTCAGGAGAGGCCATTTCAACTCAGCCCCCTGGGTAGCGTGACCCAGAGGCAGCAGATCAAACATATCTTGTCGCTTATGGCCAATTGGAATGCGAGGAATGCTGTACAGGGATCCATCCTTCGAACCCTGCTCTCCAGTCCTTCCATATGGTATGTCCTGGAGCCATGCAACAGGACTCGAATGTCCCGCAGAAGGAAACCTTGTGGTTTGGGGCAACCTCCAAACTCAGCGTGGGAAAACTTCCTTGGCCTCATGAGGCCCCCGCTTCATGAAGGTGCCATCATGGACACATACTCCAGCCTCAGCCAACGTCTGATCCTCAGCCTGACTTCAGATGCAGGAGATTTTGATTCAGCCTCTGCCGATTGGGCCTGCTCTGCCCTTGGCTCCAATCCTCACCCTAGCTTGTGTTTTCAGACTTCCGTCCTCACACTCCTGGCCCACAAACCCTCCCTACTGGGAATTCTGGGGCCACACTGAAGCACTCTGCCTGCCTCCCAGGAGAAAAACATTGTCTATGGTGCTGCCCAGAAACCCCAAATGAGGATCAAACTGCTTGGCCCTCGGCAACACCCCAATTGCATAGGCTACCTTAAACATTGATGCTCTGAGGCAAATAGCCTGAGCCCAGACTTTCCAACAGACACCGACACAGCTGGCTGCACTCCTAGGACATTGGACCCGCCACTGCCTTAGGCCACCATCCATTCCCAACCTGGGTTTTCAGTCATCGGATCCTAGACCTTATCTCCAATCCCTGCACAGGGGGGAACCTGATGCACAAATCAGAACGTCTCCTTCCCCATGGCAAGAAAACTTGCTGCTGGCAGTGAGTCAAACCTTCAGTGTAGGAAAAACGACATGGCCCATGAGGCAACGCCCAAGCTTTAGGGCCGCCTTGGGCACAAACACACATTGTGACCCTCAGCGTGAGTACCTTATTCAAGTAACGCCTCTCAGTGACTGGACCAAGAGCCCGCATATGTGGCTTGCCATGCCCATAGGCACCCAGGACTAACTAGATGGTGTGTATTCCAGTTCAGGGAACCCACTGCTGTGCTCTAGAGTCCCTCTCCTGGGGGGTTCCCTGTGGCAGAAAACAGTACTCTTCCCTTCCCACAGAATGAACCCAAACACTTGGGAGCTTGGACAATCCCCCGAGAGGAAGGCTCTTCCTCGGCCTCTGAGACAACCCCTACCCTGAACGGACACTGTGAACGCAACACCCAGAGACAAAATCCTGAGTGACTGCCTCCCACTTGCCCTTCTTTGATATCCAGAGGATCTCCCCTCACGGACTGGAGATCAGTCCTGCCATTACCTTGGCCACTAGCTGAGCCAAGTTTGCTTTTTCAGACATCTGTCCCCACAGCCCTGGCAAACAGAGCCTCTAGGCTGGGTCCTCTGGAGCCATACCACAGGACCGTGCCTGATCTCTCCTGGGAAACTGTGTCCATTCCTTTGGACACACACCTCCAGAATATGAGAAACCTCAAGGCCCCCGAGGACATCCCACTATTGGGAGGCTCCTTGGACACACAGGTGCATTCGGACACAAGCTGAGCAGCTACCTCCACGAAGCCATGCCCACAGATGTCAACAGAGATAGAAGGTTGAGCCGGACAGGCTTTTAGGCCGTAATCTCAACTCTTGCTTTGGGTTCCAGGTGTTACTCCTCAGAGGCTTTGGTTCAAAAACAGGATATGGGGCTTTCCTGAGGCACTGAACAGAACTCCTCTCGTCTCCATATGGGAAGCTTCCCTGTTGGAGCTGTGTCAAACACCTCAGTTTGGAGAACCCTGCAGAGTCCCTGAGCCACCTCCACATTCCAAGGTCTCCCAGGCCACCAAGCCACAGTAGGACTCATCTTCAGGAGAGTCCATTTCAACTCTCCCCTCTGGGTAGCTCACCCAGGAGCCTGCAGATTGAGCCTGCCTTGTCCTGCTTAAAGAGTGGGAATATGAGGTGGCGATCCCAGGCATCCATGCTTAGACACCTGCTCTCGAGTCTTTCCGTATGGGGCCTCCTGGAACCATCCAATAGGAATCGACTGTCGTGCAGAAGGAAAGCTTGAGGTTTGGAGTAGTTCACAAATCCCATCGTAGGCAAACCTCCCTGGCTTCATGAAGCCCCCACACCCTTCAGGAAGAGGCCATGCTGGACAAAAACTCTAGCCTGAGGCACGTCTCATAGTTGACATGACCTCAGTGCAGGAGATCTCGATTCAGCCTCTGCAGAGTGGGCCTGCCGTGCCCTCGGTCCCAAACCTCACGCTAGCTTGTGTTTTCAGACTTCCTTCCTCACATTCCTGGCAACAAGCCCTACGGACTAGAAACTCCAGAACCACAACCCAGCCCAGTGTCTGCCCAACGGAAGAAAAACGTTTCCCTGTGGGGCTCTCCAGAAAACCCAGATGAGGATCAACCTGCTCGGGCCTCGACGGTCCCCGAACTGGATATGCTGCTCTGGGCACTCATGCTGTGTCTGACACAGCCTGAAGCTAGACGTCCAGACAGACAAAGAGACAGCTGGCCACACACCCAGCACTTCGGACACGCCATGGTCTTATGCCGTTACCTCTTCCAAACCTTGGTTTTCAGATATCTGAACCTAGACATTATATCAATTCTCCACACAGCTGGGTATCACAAGCACAAAACAGAACTCCTCCTTCCCCATGGCTGTCAAGCTTGCTCTTGGCATGGAGTCACACCTTCAGGGTGGGAGAAACCTTCATGGCCCCTGATGCCACGCCCAAACTTGAGTGCTGCTTGGGCACAAATTCACACTGTGACCCTCAGCATGAGCCCCATGTCAAAGAAAGGCCTGTCAGGACCTGGACCAAGAGCCCGCATATGGGGCTTGCCAAGCCCCTGTGCACCCAATCCTCACCAGTGTTTGAGTTTTCCAGTCGCCCCACCTGTACCTGGGCTCTGCTCTGGAATCCCTTTCTTGGAGAGACACATGAGCCAGACAACACGACTCAACCCTTCCTACAAAATGACCCCAAACTCATGAGGCCCCCGCTTCATGAAGGTGCCATCATGGACACATACTCCAGCCTCAGCCAACTTCTGATCCTCAGCCTGACTTCAGATGCAGGAGATTTTGATTCAGCCTCTGCCGATTGGGCCTGCTCTGCCCTTAGCTCCAATCCTCACCCTAGCTTGTGTTTTCAGACTTCCGTCCTCACACTCCTGGCCCACAAACCCTCCCTACTGGGAATTCTGGGGCCACACTGAAGCACTCTGCCTGCCTCCCAGGAGAAAAACATTGTCTATGGTGCTGCCCAGAAACCCCAAATGAGGATCAAACTGCTTGGCCCTCGGCAACACCCCAATTGCATAGGCTACCTTAAACACTGATGCTCTGTCGCAAATAGCCTGAGCCCAGACCTTCCAACAGACACCGACACAGCTGGCTGCACACCCAGCACATTGGACCCGCCACTGCCTTAGGCCACCATCCATTCCCAACCTGGGTTTTCAGTCATCGGAACCTAGACCTTATCTCCAATCCCTGCACAGGGGGAACCTGATGCACAAGTCAGAACCCCTCCTTCCCCATGGCAAGAAACCTTGCTCCTGGCCGTGAGTCAAACCTTCAGTGTAGGAGAAAACGGCAAACCTGCCGGGCCTCATGAAGCCCCCCATATCCTTCAGGGAGAGGCCATCATGGACAAAAACTCTAGCTTGAAGCACGTCTCATAGTAGATATGACCGCAATGCAGGAGATCTTGATTAAGCCTCTGCAGAGTGGCCTGCCGTGCCCTCGGTCCCAAACCTCATGCTAGCTTGTGTTTTCAGACTTCCTTCCTCACACTCCTGGCAAACAATCCCTCCAGAGTAGGATTTGCAGAACCACGAGCCAGCCCAGTGACTGCCCACCGGTAGAAAACATTTCCTTGTGGGGCTCTCCATAAAACCCAGATGAGGATCAACCTGCTCTTGCCTCGATGGCACTCAGATTTGATAGGCTGCTCTGGGCACTAATGCTCTGCCTTTCACAGCCTGATGCCAGACGTCCAGACAGGCAAGGAGACAGCTGGCCACACACCTAGCACTTCTGACACGCCATGGTCTTATGCCGTTATCTCTTCCTAACCTTGGTTTTCAGATATCTAAACCCAGATATTATATCAATTCCCCACACAGTTGGGCATCTGAATCACAAATCAGAACTCCTTCTTCCCCATGGCTGTAAGGCTTGCTCTTGGCATGGAGTCACACCTTCAGGGTGGGAGAAACCTTCATTTCCCCTGAAACCACGCCCAAACTTGAGTGCTGCCTTGGGCACAAATTCACTCTGTGACCCTCAGCATGAGCCCAATATCAAAGAAAGGCCTGTCAGGGCCTTGACCAAGAGCCCTCATATGGGGCGTGCCAAGCCCCTATACACCCAATCCTCACCAGTGTTTGAGTTTTCCAGTCTCCCCCCCCGTTCCTGGGGCTCTGCTCTGGAATCACTTTCTTGGAGAGACACATGAGCCAGACAACAGGACTCCACCCTTCCCCCAAAATGACCCCAAACTCCTGTTAGCTGGGACAAATCCCCAGAGAGGGATACTTGTCCACAGTCACTGAGGCCACCCCCAACAATCTACGGCTATCCTGGACGCATCCAGAGACAAAAGCCTGAAGGAATCTCGCCCTTGATTCACAAGCCAAGGAGCTCACTCTCTATCTGTACATCCGGCCTGCCATACCCTCGGCGCCACTCATAAGCTGAGTTTGTGTTTTCAGACTTCTGTGCCCACAGCCTGGACCCACACACCCTCTAGGCTAGGGCATCTGGAGCCACAGCGAAAGTTTGTGCCTGCCCTCTCCAAGGAAAGTGTGCCCAATCCATTGACCACAACCCTACAGGTCAGGGAAAAACTCCAAGGCCCCTGAGGCCATCCTGATAGTGTAGGCTGCCCTGGACTAAAAGGGGCACTCTGACACCAGCTGAGCCATTATCACCACTTAGACTCTCAGACAGTGTCCCCAGAGACAGAAGATTGAAATGGACAGGCCCTTAGGCCCTAATATGAACCTTAGCTTTAGTTTTCATGTGTCTGTCCTCAGAGGACTGGTTTCGTATACCAGCATATTAGGTTTTTCTGAGGCTCCAAACCAAACCTCTCTCGTCTCCACATGGAGTGCTTTCTTACTGGATCTGTATCAAACCCTTCTGGTCGGAGAATTCCGCAGGGCCACAGTACAACCATCACATTCCATGGTCTCCATGGACAGAAACACACATTATGACGCATCCTCAGGAGAGGCCATTTCAACTCAGCCCGCTGGTTAGCTTGCCCCAGAGCCAGCAGATCAAACATATCTTGTCGTTAATGGCCAAAGGGAATGCGAGGCATGCTGTTCAGGGATCCATCCTTTGAACCCTCCTCTTCAGTCCTTCCGTATGGTATGTACTGGAGCCACTCAACAGGACTCGACTGTCTTGCAGAAGGAAACCTTGTGGTTTGTGGCAACCTCCAAACTCAGCGTGGGAAAATTTCGTTGGCCTCATGAGGCACCTGCTTCATGAAGGTGCTATCAAGGGCACAATCCAACCTCAGCCAACGTCTGATCCTCAGCCTGACTTCAGATGCATGAGATATCCTTTCAGCCTTTGCAGAGTGTGCCTGCTCCCTACCTCACCCTATCTTTTGTTTTCAGACTCTACCCTAGCACTCCTGGCCCAAAAGCCCTCATGATTGGGAATTCTGGTTCCAGAACGAAGCACTCTGCCTGCCCCCCAAAGAAAAACATTGTCTATGGCATTGCTCAGAAACCCCAAATGAAAATCAACCTGCTCAGCCCTCGGCAACACCCCAATTGTATAGGCTACCCTAAACACTATGCTCTGTCTTACATAGCCTGAGCCCAGACCTTGTGAGAGACATTGAGACAGTTGGCTTCACACCCAGCACATCGAACCTGCCATGGGTTAGGCCATTTCATCCCTTCCCATTGACCTGGGTGTCTTCCTGGAGGTATATTCTGAGGCTGTGTCAGACTATGCATTTTTTCTGGAGCTTCCTATGGAATTGGGGTGGTATTAGGGGCCTTGCAATTTTCTCTTAATCTGGTGGGTTGGGAAACTGAGACAGGCTGACATTCCTTGGGAGAGCTGGCCCAGTGCTGTTGTGTGTTCCTGGAGGCCCCATCCTGGAGGGCATATGGGTCAGGACTCTGGGTCCAAAGTCTTCAGACACAAACTCGGGTAAGAGTTAAGCTCGAGGTGATGGCAGACCCAATCTGCAGACCCTGAGCGAAGCATCTCCAGATATGAAATTCGGACGGCTGTGAGGCAGGAGCACAGTCTTTTCTGTCTGACTTGTTTGTCTATGATGGCCACGAAATGAAGGGGTGGCCTCATGGGTCCATGTGAGATTCTACCTCTCTGGGAATTCTGCTCGGCACCCAAGAGTTTGGTGTATTTCTGGGGGATGGTAGGAGCGCAGTTTTATGAGTCAGGGATCCCGTCCAAACAGCCATTCCAGAGATGGGTCCTGGGTTCTGGAGCCTGGATCACCGCAACAAGGCTTAGGATTTGGGCCTAGGGTCTTGCTCTATGTTTTCCTGGTACAGCTCCCGAGTGTTCTTGTTGGAAATGGGTCTCATTCTGAGGGTCACAATGCCTGTTTTTGCCCAGATGCCCATGCTGAGTGGGTGTGACCTCATGGGCTATGCACTTGGCTCCCACTCTGATGGTTGGACTGCCATCTCAACATTCAGTTTTCCTGCCATGGGGAAGGAGGTGTACTTTTTTATGCTTCAGGTTCCCCCATGGGCAGGAACTTGAGCTAAGTTCTGGGACAGGTGCCTGAATACCCAGTTCACTTTGAGATGAGGTCCTCGGGCCAAGGCAGGCCCCACCTGCAGAAAATGAGGCCTGCTTTCTGGGTGGCTGTCAGGAGCTCGGGCTCGAGCTGTGTCAGACTGAACATTTGTGGAGAGTTCGGCCTATGATATTGGGGTGCTTTTGAGAGCTGTGCAACTGGATCCTCATGGGGGATTTTTACACAGACCCTTTTTTCACTTCTTCTATCTGGTGAGCAGGCAGATCGCTGCATTACGGCTTCAGAATATCCAAGTTGGAGGGTTTGCAGGCGAGGAGTGTGAGGACAGAAGTATGAAAACATAAGCTACGGTTACGCTCAGTGCCGAGCACATGTCTATTCCAATGTACAGCAGTTGTTTCGAGATCTTCAGCACCTGGGCGAGGGGAAGATGTCTGCTCACGCTGGAGTTTGTATCCATGATGGCCAACAAATGGTGGGGAGGCCTCAAGAATTCTTGGAGATTTTTCCAAGCTGGAGCTTGTGAGCTGCTCCAAACATCAAGGTGTCCTACTAAGGGACAGCAGAAGTCTTCTTACAGGGCTCCAGGGTCCCCCATATGGAAGATTCGATAGCAATGCTCTCTGAATGGAGGCCTGGGAAGCCAATCTCTTGTTACCATTGCAGCTGAGGAACAGGGTAAGCTTGAACCAATGACACTGATTCCAAGTTCCAAGTGATTTGCTTTGATGGAAGTTCTCAGTCTAACAGGTTCCAATGCTGCTTGGTGTCCAGGGAGACCTTAGAATGTGGTGGCGGCTCTCTGACCATTGAGGATTCTCTATCCTTAGGATTAGACCCAGTACCCAGGAGCCAGGTTTCCTTCTTGGGACAGGAGGTGTGCTCTTGTATGGCTCACGGACCACAGGTTGGACCATATGCTTGAATTTCCAGAACAGCCCTCTAGGGAGAGAGACCTCAAAACATAAGCTAGGGTTCTGATGAGGTTTTAGGGCCATGGAAGTTTCAATCTTCGGACTAAGTGCCATTGGCCTGCATGTAATCCTGGATGTAGGTGCTGAGGCTGTGTCAGGCTGTGCACTTTTTCCAGAGTGGCCTATGATATTGGGGTGCAGTCAGGGGCCTTGCAGTTTTCTCCTAATCTGGACATTTTGGGAAACTGAGATGGGCAGGGTTTCCTCAGGATAGCAGGGCCAGTGATGTCATGTGTTTCTCGAGGCCCCATCCTGGAGGTCATGTGTGTCAGGACTTTGGGACCAAAGACTTTAGACACAACCTCGGATAAGAGATAGGAGTGAGGTGTTGGCAGTCCGAATCTGAAGACCCTGAGGGAAGCTCCTCGGGATTTGAAATTCAGGTGGCTGGGAGGGAGGAGCACAGGCTTTTCTGTCTGGATTTTGTGTCTAGGATGGCCACTAAATGGAGGGGTGACCTCATGTGTCCATGGGATATTCTTCCACTCTGGTGATTCTGCTTGGCACCCAAGAGTTTGATTTCTTTCTGGGGAAGAGGAAAAGACTGTATTCCATCTCTGGGATCCTGTCCAAACAGGGATTCCAGAGATGGTTTCTGTGTCCAGACACTGGGAAAACTTAACCAAAGCTTCGATTTGGGTTCCTGGTCCAGATCCCAAGGGGGATCTTTGGAAAGGGGTCTCACTCTGAGGGTCACAATGCCTGTTTGTGCCCAGCTGCCCATCCTGTGTAGGCGTGGTCTCATGGACCATGCACCTGGTTCCCACTCAGCGTTGTACAGCCATCTCAACATTCAGTTTTCTGGCCATGGGGAAGGAGGAGCACTCTTTTGTGCTTCCGAGTCCCCTATGGGCAGGAATTTGAGCTAAGTCTGGGACAGGTACCTGAATATCCAGGTTGCTTCAAGATGATGGCCTCGGGCCAAGGTTGGACCCACCTGGAGGATATGGGGCCCACTATCTGGGTGGCTGACAGGAGGTCGGGGATCAGGCGGTGTCAGACAGACAATTTATGCAGAGGTCGGTCTATTATATTGGGGTGACATTGAGGGCCGTGCAGGAGGATCCTCATGTGGGTTTCTGCGAAGAACCATAGGGCACTTCTTCTTTCTGGTGGGAAGGCAGAAAGCTGCACTGTGGCTTCAGAATTCCCAATATTGAGGGCTTGTAGGCGAGGAGTGTGAAGACAGAAGTCTGAAAACACAAGCCAGGGATAAGCTCAGTGCCGACCACAGGACCATTCCATTGTGCAGTGGTTGTTTCGAGATTTCCAGCACCTGAGTATGGGCGAGGGTCAGATGTCTGCTCACGCTGGGTTTGCATCCATGATGGTCAACGAATTGTGGGGTGGCCTCAAGAATTCTTGGAGATTTTCCCAAGCAGGACCTTGTGAGCTGCTCCAAACAGCAAGGTGTCCTACTGTGGGACAGGGGAAGTCCGCTTACAAGGCTCCAGGGTCCCCCATATAGAAAGATTCGACAGCAGAGGTCTCTGAATGGGGGCCTGGGAAGTCTTCCTTGCATGACCATTGCAGCTGAGGAACATTGCAGGCTTGATCTGCTGGTTTTTGTTCAAATTTCCAAGTGATCTAAGTTGACGGATGTTCTCAGTCTAATGAGTCACAATGCTGCTTGGTGTCCAGGGAGACCTTAGAATGTGGTGGTGAGGGTGCCTGGGTGGCTCAATGGGCTAAGCCGCTGCCTTCGGCTCAGGTCATGATCTCAGGGTCCTGGGATTGAGTCCCGCATCGGGCTCTCTGCTCAGCAGGGAGCCTGCTTCTTCCTCTCTCTCTCTCTGCCTTCCTCTATGCCTACTTGTGATCTCTCTCTGTCAAATAAATAAATAAAATCTATATAAAAAAAAAGAATGTGGTTGTGGGTCTGTGGCCATGCAGGATTCTCCTACCTGAGGGTTAGACCCAGTTCCCAGGAGCCAGGTTCCCTTCTCGGGACAGGAGGGGTTCTCTTGTATGGCTCAGGGACCACATGTCGGATCATATGTTGGATTTCAAGACCAGGCCTCTGGGCACAGAGGCCTGAATATCTAGGCTAGGGTTCTTATGAGGTTGTAGGGGCATGTCATCCTCAACCTTCGGACTTAGGGACTTTGACCTGTGAGTCTTCCTGGAGGTAGATGCTCAGGCTGTGTCAGACTGTGCATTTTTTCCAGAGTGGCCTATGAAATTGGGGTGGGCTCAGGGGCCTTGCAGGCTTTTCCTAATCTGGAGGGTTTGTGCAACTGAGACGGCAGAATTTCATCCAGAGATCAGGCCCAGTGATGTAGTGTGGTTCTGTCAGCCCCATCCTGCAGGGAATGTGGTTAAGGGCTCTGGGACCAAAGTCTTCAGACACAAAATTGTGTATCAATTAGGAGGGAGGTGATGGCAGCCCCGATCTGCAGACGCTGAGGGCAGCTCCTCAGGATTTGAAATTCGTGTGGCTGGGAGGCAGGAGCAAAGGCTTTTCTGTCTGGATTGTGTCTAGGATGGCCTTGGAATGGTGGTGTGTCCTCATGTGTCCATGGAATATTCTACCTCTCTGGGGATTCTGCCCAGCACCCAAGAGTTTGGTGTCTCACTGGGAAGGAGAGAGCGTGGTTTACTGTTTCACGGTTCCCGTCAACACAGGGATTCCAGAGATGGGTTATAGGTCCCTGTGCCTGGATAACCCTACAAAGGCTTAGTATTTGGGCCTAGAGGCTTGACTGCCTGGCTCTGTGGGGCTTTGGTTCAGCTCCCATGGAGACTTGTTGGAAATGGGTCTCAGGGTAAGGGTCACAATGCCTGTTTTTGCCCAGATGCCCATCCTGAGTGGGCATTGGCTCTTGTTCCATGCACCTGGATCCCAATATGAGGGTTGGACCACCATATCAACATTTAATTTTCCTTCTATGAGGAAGGAGGAGTACTCTTTTGTGCTTCAGATTCCCCCATGCACAGTAATTTGAGCTATGTTCTGGGACTGGTACGTGAATAACCAGGTTGGTTTGAGATGAAGGACTCAGGTCAAGGCAGGTCACACCTGCCAGATATGGGTCCCGCTATCTAGGTGGCTACCAGGAGGTCGGGGCTCGAGCTGTGTCAGACAAAGCATTAGTTCACAAGGTGGCCTATGATATTGTGGTGCTATAGAGGGCTGTGCTGGTGGAACCTTATATGGAGTTTCACGCAGACCCATAGGGCACCTCTTTTTTCTGGTGGGCAGGCAGAAGGCTGCATTGTGGCTCCCAAATTCCCAATATGGGGGACTTGAAGGCGAGGAGTGTGAGAACAGAAGGCAGAAAACACAATCTATGCTTAATCTCAGTGCCGAGAACATGGCCGTTCCAATGTGCAGTGGTTTTTTTCGAGATCTCCAGCATCTGAGTACAGGCGAGGGTCAGATGTCTGCTCATGATAGAGTTTGTATCTATCGTGGCCAACAAATGAAATATCCAGCACCTGAGTAAAGGTGGATTTCAGACGTTTACGCACACTGGAGTTTGTGTCTCTGATGACCGAATGGAGGAGTGGCATCAAGAGGCTGATGCATGTGAGATGCTCCAAACAGCAAGGTTGTTTTTTCTACTGGACAGTTAGAGTCTGATATGTTTTCTGCAGGGCCCCCCATGTGAAAAGTATGGGTAGCAGAGCCCTTCCACATGGATGCCTGGAAAGCACACCTCCATTGACCAATGCAGCTGAGGAACATGCAGGTTCTTTACGGTGCTTCTGGGGCGAAGCACCAAGGTCTTGAGTTGACATGGAATCTCTTGAAGATGGGTTACAATGCTGGTTTTTTTTTTACCAGGTAGATCTTAGAATGTGTTGGTGGCTAAGGTGCCTGCAGGATTCTCCTACCCTGAGGGTTTAACACAGGTCGAAGAGCACGGTTACCTTCTGGGGACAGGAGATGTAGTGTTTTGTGGCTCAGGGACCACATGCCGTATCATAAGTTCCTATTCAAGAACAGGCCTCTGAAGACAGATGCCCGACAACCTAATCTAGGGTTCCAATGAGTCCCAGGGGCATGAGAGGTTCAATCTTCAGACTTAGGACAGTTGACTTGGGTGTCTGCCAGGATGTAGGTGATCAGGGAGTTTCAGACTGTGCACTTATGTCCAGAGTAACCTCCAATATTGGGGTGGCCACAGGGGCCTTGAATGTTTCAACCAACTCTGGAGGGTTTGGTTAACTGACATGCACAATTTCCATGGGGATGGCAAGCACAGTCCTGTGGTGTGGCTCCAGAGACTCCACCCTGGAGGGCATGTGAGCCATGGTTCTGGGAGGGAAGTCTGCAAAGACAAACTTGGGTTAGGTTTAGTGGCTAGGTTATCGCAGGGCAATGTGTAGACCTGGAAGGCTACTCGTCAGGAACAGTAACTGGAATGACCCGAAGGCGGAAGCACAGGCTTTTATATCTGGATTGTGTGTCTAGGGTGACGTCAGAATGTAGCTGTGGCCTCATGGGTCCATGGGAGATTTTTCCTCTAAGGATACAGGCGGCTCCCAATATTTTGATGACTTTTTGGTATGGGAAGACTGCTATTTTCGATCTTAGGTGTGCCCCAAAACAGGGATTCCAGAGATGGGCTCTGGGTCTAGGCGCCTGGAAAATCCCACCAAGGGTTGGGATTTGGGCTTATGGGCAGACCAGGCCTGCAATGCAGGATCTTGGTGGTGCAACTGAGAGGGCTTGTTTGGAAACATGCTCAGGCTGAGCATTACAATTCCTGTTTGTGCCCAGGGTGGCCCTCAGGAGTGGGCGTGGTCCCATTGTCCATTTTCTGGCTCCCACACTGAGGGATGGACACACATTCCAATGGCCAGGTTTCCAGCCATGGGGAAGGAGGAAATATCTATTGTGCTTCATGTTCCCCCATAGGCAGGGATTACAGCAAAGGTCTGGGGACAGATGCCTGAATACCAAGGATGCATAGAGATGACAGATTTGGGCCATGGCCGTTCTCACATGCTGGATATGGGCCCCGCTCTCTGGGTGGCTGACACGAGGTCTGGGCTCAGGCTGTGTCAGACACAGCACAAGTGGCCAGAGAAGTCTATATATTGGGGTTCTCTCCAGGGCCGAGTAAATTGATCCTCATGTAGGGTTTCTGGCGAGACTCACGAAGCACTTCCTTCTGTGGGGCAGGCAGAATGCTGCCTTATGGATCCAAAATTCCCTATCAAGAGGGTTTGGGGACAAATAGGGTGAGAATGCAATTGTAAACACCAGCTATGCTTAAATTGAGTGCCAAGCGGAAGTCAGTTTCAATGTGCAGCAGCTTATACGAGATATCCAGCACCTGAGTAAGGGCAGATGTCAGATATTTGCTCACACTTGAGTTTCTGTCTGGGATGACGACTAATGGAGGGGTGGCTTCAGGAGGCAATGGAGGATTACCCACGCTTAAGATTGTGAGATGCTCCAAACAACAAGGTTTCCTTCTAATGGACAGGAGGAGTCTGTTTTTTTTTCCTCCAGGGTCCCTCAAGTGGAAGTTTGCGTAGCAGAACCCTCCTGCATGGATGACTGGAAAGCACACGTCCAATGACCATTGCAGCTGAGGAACATGACAGGTTCGTTTTGGTGGTTCTGGTGCCAAGTACCAAGGCCTTGAGTTGACTTGGAATCTCTTACAGATGTGTCCCAAAACTGGTTTGTTACAAGGGAGGTCTTAGAATGTTTTGGTGCTATGGGCCACGCTGAGGGTTTGGCACAGGTCGATGTGCACAGTTTCCATCTTGGGAGAGGAGATGTTCTGTTTTGTGGCTCAGGGTACATATGTTGTATCCTGACTTGGTATTCAAGAACAGGCCTCTGAGGATTGATGCTGGCAACCTAATCTAGAGATCCAATGATGTCCTTGGTGCCCATCAGGTTCAATTTTCTTACTAAGGACCATTGATATGGTTGTCTGACTGGATGTAGGTGATCAGGGTGTTTCAGACTGTGCATTTGCATCCAGAGCCACTTCCACTATTGGGGTGGGCTCAGGGGCCTTGCAGGTTTCTCCTAACTTGGAGGCTTTGGGGAACTGTGATGGGCACAGTTTCCTTGGGGATGGCAGGCCCAGTCCTGTGGTAAGGCTTCAGAGACCACCTCCTTGAGGATATGAGAGCCATGGTTTTGGGAGGGAAGTCTGCAAACACAAATTTGGGTCAGGGATAGTGGCAAGGTGATCGCAGGTCCAATGCATAGACCTAGAAGGCATCACGTCAGGAACTGTAATTAGGGTGACTGAAAGCTGGTAACACAGGCTTTTCTATCTGGATTGTGTGTCCAGGATGGGCTCTGAATGTAGACGTGGTCTCATGGTTCAATGGGAGACTTTTCCTCTCTAAGGATCCTGGTGGATCTCCATAGATTGGTGGTTTTTCAGAGAAGAAAAGAGTGCTCTTTTCCATCTTAGGGGTGCTCCAAAACAGGGAAGAATGCTGTTTTCCAACTTAGGCTTCTGCCAAAACAGGGAATCCAGAGACGGGCTCTGGGTCTGGGTGCCCGGATATCCCACCAAGTGTTAGGATTTGGGCCTAGGGGCATCCCAGGCCTGCAATGCAGGATCCTAATGGTGTAACAGAGAGGGCTTGTTTGAAAGCATGCTCAGGCTGAGGGTCATCATGCCTCTTTGTGCCCAGGGGGGCCCTCAGGAGAGGGCGTAGTCTCATTGGCCATATAGCTGGATCCCACTTTGAGGTTTGGACACCCATTGCAACAGCCAGGCTTCCTGCAATGGAAAGAGGAGTTCTATATTGTGCTTCAGGTTCCTCCATTGACAGGGTTACAGGAAAGGTCTGTGGAAAGTTGCCTTAATACCAAGGATGTGTACAGATGACAGGCTAAGAATTCCCAGGTAACAAAACAGCATTGTTACCCATATTCATGACATTCCATGTAGAAATAAGACCTTAGAACTTCGCCCCAGAGCCACCAGAATGAACTTGCCATGTTCCTAAGCTGCAATGGTCAGTGGAGGTGTGGTTTCCAGGCAACCATATGGGGGTGCTCTGCTACACAAACTTTGCAATTGGCGGGGACCCTTGAGACAAAAAAACAGAATGCCCCTGTCCGGTAGAAGGAAACCTTCTGTTTGGAGCATCTCACAAGCCCCAGCTTGGGAAATCCTCCATTTCCTCTTGAAGCCACCACTCCATTTGTCAGTCATCATAGACACAAACTCCAGCATGAGCAAACATCTGACATCCGCCCTTACTCAGGTGCTGGATTTCAATTCGATCGCTGCACACTGGAACTGCCTTTAGTTTGACTGAATTAAGCCATAGCTTGGGTTTACAATTCCATCCTCAGCCTACTGGTCCACAAGCCCTATTGTGAGGGAATTCTGGAGCTACAACACAATATTCTGCCTTCCCCATAGAAAGAAAAAGGGCCTGGAGAGTCTGCCCAGAAACTCCATATGATGGTCAATCGTCTCGGTGCTAGACGGAACCCTGATTCATAGGCTGCCCTGGGCACTAGTGCTGTGTCTGACATAGCCGGAGCCAGGACCTAGTGTCAGCCACTGAGAGATCAGGGCCCATATACAGCATGTGAGACCAGCTATGGCCCAAGTCTGTCTTCTCTTCTATTCTTGGTATTCAGGCATCTGTACCCACACCTTTGCTGAAATCCTTGCCATTGGGGGAACCTGTAGCACAATAGAGAACTCCTCCTTCCCCATGGAAGGTATTCTGACAGTTGGGATAGTTGCTCAACCCTCAAAGTGGAAGGCAGCTCCATGGCCAAGGAGACCATGTGCACTCATGATGGCTTCCCCGGGCACAAGCAGGCATTGTGACCTCAGCCTGAGCATGCTTTCAACCAAACGCTCTCAATTGCATCTCTGGGACCCCGAATTGCAGGCCTAGTACACACCTAGGCCCAAATCCTAACCCTGGTGGGATTTTACAGGGGCCCAGACACAGAGCCCATCTCTGGAATCCCTATTTTGGGGGACCCTTAAGATGGAAAACAGCACTCTTCCCTTCCCCGAGATAGTCACCAAACTCATGGTAGCCACCAGGATCCTTGAGTGGAAAAATCTGCCATAGACCCATGAGAACACACCTGCATTCCGAGGCCATCCTGGACATACAATCCAGATACATATCATGTGCTATCACCTTTGAGTCATCTGATTTACAGTTCCTGACGAGCTGCCTTCCAGGTCTATGCATTGGGCCTGCAATCACCTTGCCATTAACCTAAACTGAGTTTGTGTTTGCAGACTTCCTTCCTAAAACCATGGCTCACTTGACCTCCAGGTTCTGGCATCTGAAGCCACACCACAAGACTGTGCATGAGATCCTCAAGGAAACTGTGCCCATCACTTTTGCCCGATACCTTTAGATTAGGAGAAACCTGCAAGGCCCCTGAGCGCAGCCAAATAATGGAGGCCGCTCTGGGCACAAATGCACAGTCTGAGACACCCTGATCCCCTCCATACAGGCAGACACCCAAGTCAATGCTCCTGAGTCAGAAGATTGAACCTGACATGCCCCGAGGACTTCATTGGCACACTAGATTAGGTTTACAGGTATCTGTCATCAGAGGCCTGGTCTGGAATATCAACTTATGATAAAATATATAGTCCCTGAGCCACAGAACAGAATATGTCCTCCCCAAAAAGGAAGCCATGCTCCTGGAATTGTGTCATACCCTAAGGGTATTTGGATCCTGAATGGCCCCTTAGCAACCAGCACATTCTATGATATTCCTGGTAACAAACCATCATTGTGCCCCATCTTCATGAGACTCCATGTCAACTCAAGGTCTCGATATATTGCCCCAGAGCCACCAGAATGCACCTGCCATGTTCCTCAGCTGCAATGGTCAATGGAGGGGTGATTTCCAGGCATCCCTGTGGGGTTCTCTGCTACAAAACTTTCCACATGGAGAAACCAGAGAAAACAAACCAGACTTCTCCTGTCCGGTAGAAAGAAACTTTGCTATTTGGAGCATCTCACAAGCCCCAGCATGGGAAATCCTCCATGGTCTCTTGACGCCACCCTTCCATTTGTGGGTAATCACAGACACAAACTCCAGTGTGAGCAAACATCTGACATCCACCCTTACTCAGGTGCTGGATATTCGAAACGGCAGCTGCACACTGGAACTGCCTTTTGCTTTTCACTGAACTTAACCATAGCTTTGTATTACTATTCTATCCTCACCACACTGCTCCACAATATCTCTTGATAGGGAATTCTGGAGCCACAACGCAGTATTCTGCCTTCCACATAGAAAGAAGAAGGACCTGTTGAGTCTGCCCAGAAACTGCACATGAGGATCAATCTACTCAGACCACGAGGCAACCCTGATTAATAGATTTCCCTGACCACTAGTGCTGTGTCTGACAGAGTCTAAGCCCCGACCTCGTTTCAGCCACCCAGAGGTGAGGACCCATATTTAGCATGAGAGATAGGCAATGGCCCTGGGCCATCATCTGAACCCATCCTTGGTATCCAGTCATCTGTCCCCCAAACTTTGCTGGAATTCCTGCCAATGGCGAACCTGAAACACAATAGAGAACACCTCCTTCCCCATGGCAGGAATATTGGCTGTTGGGATGGTTGTCCAACCCTCAGCGTGGGAGCCAGCTGCATGGCCAAGGAGACCATGCCCACTCCTGAGGGCCGACATGGGCACAGGCAGGCATGGTGATCCTCAGCCTGAGCATGTTTTCAAACAAACACTCTCAGTTGCTCCTCCAGTACCAGCATTGCAGGCCTGGTATGCCCCTAGGCCCAAATCCTAACCCTTGGTGGGATTTTCCAGGTGCCCAGACCCAGAGTCCGTCTCAGAATCCCTGTTTGGGGCACCCTTAAGATGGAAAACAGCACTCTTCCCTTCCCTGAGAAAGGCACCAAACTATTGGGAGCCGCCAGGATCCTTAGAGAGAAAAAATCTCCCATGGACCCATGAAAACAAACCTGCATTCCGAGGACATCCTGTCCACACAATCCAGAGAGAAAAGTCTTTGCTACCGCCTTCGAGTCATCCTATTTACATTTCCTGACGAGCTGCCCTCCATGTCTATGCATTGGGCCTGTGATCATCTCGACACTAACCCTAACCCCAGTTTGTGTTTGCCGACTTCTCTCCCAAAACCATGGCTTACATGCCCACCAAGATGTGGTCCCTCAAGCCACATCACAGGAAAGTTCCTGCCATCCCCAAGAAAACAGTGCCCATCAGGTTGTCCAAACCCTCCAGATTAGGAGAAACCTGCCAGGCCCCTGAACCCACCCCAATATTGGCGGTTGCTCTGGATGCAAACGTGCAGTCTGAAACACCCTGAGCACCTCCATCGAGGCAGAAAGCCAAGTCAATGGTTCTGAGTCAGATGATTGAACCTGACATGCCCCTAGGACTTCACTGGAACCCTAGATTGGGTCTTCAGACATCTGTTCTCAGAGTCCTGTTCTGGAATACCAAGTTATGATACAACATGTGGTCCCTGATTCCCACAACAGAACATCTCCTGTCTCCAGAAGGAAAATGTGCTCTTGGATCTATGTCCAACTTTCAGGGTAGATGGATCCTGCATGACCCATTAGCCCCAGCACCTTCTATGATCTCCCTGGTAACAAACCAGCATTGTGACCCAACTTCCTGAGACTTGATGCCAACTCAAGGTGTTGGTACTTTGCCCAAGAGCCATGAAACGAATCTGCCATGTTCCTCAGGTACAAAGGTCAATGGACGTGTGCTTTCTAGGCATCCAAGAGGTAGTTCTCTGCTACACAAAAATTCCACATAGGGAACCCTAGAGCAAACAAATAAGACTGCTCCTGTCAGGTTGAAGGAAACCTTGGTTGTTTGGAGCATCTCACAAGCCCCAGCCTGGGAAGTCCTCCACATTCTCTTGATGCCAACCCTCCATTTGTTAGTCATCATAGACACAAATTCCAGCATGAGCAAACATCTGACATCTGCTCTTACTCAGGTGCTGGATATTCGAATCAGTCACGCACACTGGAAATACCTTTCACTTGACACTGTATTCTTGCATAGTTTGGGTTTACAATTCCATCCTCACCCTACTGGACTGCAAGTCCTCTTGAGAGGGAATTAGGGAGACAAAACGCAACATTCTGCCTTCCCCATAGAAAGAAGAAGGGCCTGGTGAGTCTGCCCAGAAACTCCCCATGAAGATCAATCTACTTGGCCCTCGAGGGAACCCCGATTTATATTTTGCGCTGGCCACTAGCGCTGTGTCTGAGAGAGCCTGAGCCCCAACCTCGTGTCAGCCACCCAGAGTGTGGGGCCCTTATCCAGCATGTGGGACTGGCCATGGCCCAGTCATCTCTACCCATCCTTGGTATTCCGGCAACTATCCCAGACCTTTGCTGGAATCCCTACCAGTGGGGGAACCTGAAGCACAATTGAGAACTCCTCCTTCCCCATGGCAGGAAGCCTGGCTGTTGCTATGGGTGCCCAACCCTCAGAATTAGAACCAGGTGCATGGCCAATGAGACAACGCCCAATCATAAGGGCCGCCTGGGCCAAAGCAGGCATTGTGTCCCTCAACCTTAGCATGCATTCCAACAAATGCTCTCAGTTGTTTCTGCAGTGTCCCGCATCGCAGGCCTGGTATGCCCTTAGGACCAAATCCTAACACTTCGTGGGATTTTCCATGCCAACATAACCAGAGCCCGTCTCTGGAATCTCTGTTTTGAAGCACCCCTATGATGGAAAACAGCAATCTTCCCTCCCCTGAGAAAACTATTAGGAGCTGCCAGGATGCGTAGAGAAGAAAAATCTCCCAGGGCTCCATAAGACCACACCTTCATTCCGAGGCCATCCTGGACACACAATCCAGATACAAGAGACTGTGCTACCACCTTCGAATCACCTGGTTTACAGTTCCAGACGAGCTGCCCTACAGACCTACGCATTGGGCCTGTGATCACCTCGCCATTAACCCTACCCCAAGTTTGTGTTTGCAGACTTCTTTCCCAAAACCATGGCTCACATGCCCTCTATGATGGGTCTCTGTAGCCACACCACAGGAAAGATCCTGCTATCCCCAATGAAACTGTGTCCATCACAGTTGCCCAAACCCTCCAGATTAGGAGAGACCTGCAAGTCCCCTGAGCCCAGTCCAATATTGGAGGCCACTCTGGACACAAATGCACAGTGTGCAACACCCTGATCACCTCCATCCAGGAAGACACCCAAGTCAATGGTCCTGAGTCAGAAGATTGGTCCCTGAACCCCACAATAGAATATCTCCTGTCCCCAGATGGAATTCGGGCTCTTCAACTTGTGTCAAGGGTCGGGTTATATGAATTATGCACAGCCCCTTAGCCCCCAGCACATTCTAAGATCTCTCTGGTAACAAACAAACAGCATTGTGATCCATCTTCATGAGATTCCATGTCACTTCAAGTCCTTGGTAATTCGCCCCAGAGCCACCAGGATGAACCTGCCATGTTCCTCACCTGATATGGTCAGTGGAGGTGTGCTTTCCAGGCATCCATGTGGGAGTGCTCTTCTACTTATTCTTTCCACATGTGGGACCCTGGAGCAAACAAACCAGACTGCCACTGACCAGTAGAAGGGAACCCTCTGTTTGGAGCATCTCAGAAGCACCAGCAGGAGAAATCCTCCATGGCCCTTGACACAACCCCTCCATTTGTCAGTCATCATAGACAAAAACTCCAGCATGAGAAAACATCTGAAATCTGCCGTTATTTAGATTCTGCACTTTCTCTTCCACCACTGCACACTAGAACTGCGTTTCACTTGACACTGAATTTATCCATAGCTTGGGTTTAGAATTCCATCCTCAGCCTCCTGGTCTGCAAGCCCTCTAGAGAGGGAATTTGGAGCCACAAGGCAACATTCTCCATTCCCACTAGAAAGAAATAGGGCCTGGTGAATCTTCCCAGAAACTCCACATGAGGTTCAATCTACTTGGCACTCGATGGAACCTTGATTTATAGGCTGTCCTGGGCACTAGTACTAGTATTAGTACTAGTACTGTGTCTGACAGAGCCTGAGCCAAGACCTAGTTTCAGGCACCCAGAGATATGAGCCCATATCCAGCATGTGAGATTGGCCAGGGCCCAAGTCCATCATCTCTACCCATCCTTGGTATTCAGGCACCTGTCCCCAGACCTTTTATGTAATCCCTACCAATGGGGTAACCTAAAGCACAATAGAGAACTCCTCCTTCCCCATGGTAGGAATCCTGGCTGTTGATATGAGTGTCCAAACCTCAAAGTGGGAGCCAGCTGCATGGCCAAGGAGACAATGCCCACTCATGAGGGCTGCCCTGGGCACAAGTAGCCATTGTAACCCTCAGCTTGATGAAGCCTTCAAAAAAATGCTCTTAGTTGCACCTCCAGGATCCTGCATTGCAGGCCTGATATGCCCTTAAGCCCAAATCCTAACACATCGTGGGATGTTCCATGTGCACATACCCAGAGCCCGTCACTGGAATCCCTGTTTTGAGGCACCCCTAAGATGGAAAACAGCACTCTTCACTTCCCTGAGAAAGCCACCAAACTAATGGGATCCCCCAGGATCCTTGAGAAGAAGAATCTCCCATGGTCCCATGAGTCCACACTTGTATTCCGAGGCCAGCGTGGATATGCTATCCAGATACAAGAGACTGTGCTACTGGCTTCGAGTCACCTGATTTACAGTTCCTGACGTGCTGCCCTCCAGATCTTTGGATTGGGACTGTGAACACCTCTCCATTAACCTTATCCCGAGTTTGTGTTTGCAGATCTCTCTCTAAAAACAATAGCTCACATGTCCTCCAGGATTGGGCCCCTAGAGTCACACCACAAGACTGTGCTTGCCATCCCCAAGGAAACTGGGCCCATCACAGTTGCCCAAACCCTCCTGATTAGGAGAAACCCGGAAGGCTCCTGAGCACATCCCAATATTGGAGGCTGCTCTGGATGCAAATGCACAGTCTGAAACACCCTGATCACCTCCATCCAGGCAGACACCCAAATCAATGGTCCTGAGTCAGATAATTGAACCTGACATGGCCCTAGGACCTCATTGGAAGAGGGATTAACTTTTCAGGCACCTGTCCTCAGAGGCCTCTTCTGGAATACCAACTTATGATACAAATTATGGCCCCTGAGCCCCAGGGTGGGAAATCCTCCATGGCCTCTTGACGCCACCTCTCCATTTGTTGGTCATCGTAGACACAAACTCCAGCCTGAGCAAACATCTGACATCCGCCCATATTCAGGCGCTGATATTGGAATCAGCTGCTGCACACTGGAACTGCCTTTCGCTTTGCAATGAATTTAAGCCTAGCTTCAGACTACAATTTCATCCTCACCCTACTGGTCTGCCATATCTCTTGATAGGGAATTCTGGAGCCACAATGCAACATTCTGCCTTCTTCATAGATAGAAGGACCTGGTGAGTCTGCCCATAAACTGCACATGAAGATCAATATACTCAGCCCAGGAGGGAACCCCTATTTATAGTTTGCCCTAGCCACTAGTGCTGTGTCTGACAGAGCCTGAGCCCCTATCTCGTGTCAGCAACCCAGAGGGTGGGGCCCACATTAACCATGTGAGACCGGCCATGGCCCAGGGCTGTCATTACTACCCATCCTTGGTATTCAGGCATCTGTCCCCTAGATCTTAGCTGGAATCCCTACCAATGGGGGGACCTGAAGCACAATAGAGAATTCATCCTTCGCCATGGCAGGAATCCTGGCTTTTGGATGGGTGTCCAACCCTAGGAATGGGAACTGGCTGCATGGCTGAGTAGACATCGCCCAATCCTGATGGCCTCCGGGGCACAAGCAGGCATTGGGACCCTCAGCTTGACCATACTTTCAAACAAACGCTCTCAGTTGCACCTCCAGGATCCCGCATTGCAGGCCTGGTATGGCCCTAGGCCTAAATATTAACCCTTGGTGGGATTTTCCAAGCACTTAGACCCAGAGCTCATCTCTGGAATGCCTGTTTTGGGGCACGCTTAAGCTGGAAAACAGTACTCATCCCTTCCCGGAGAAATCCAACAAACTATTGAGAACCGCCAGGATCCTTGAGAGGAGAAATCTCCCATGGACCCTTGAGACAACACCTGCAATAAAGGCCATTCTGGAAATTAAATCCAGATACAATTACCTGTGCTACCACCTTTGAGTTACGTGATTTACAGTTCCAGACTTGCTGCCCTCCTGGTCTATGGATTGGGACTATGATCACCTTGCCACTAACCCTAACCTAAGTTTGTGTTTGCAGACTTCTCTCTCAAAATCATGGCGCACATGTCCTCCAGGATGGGGTCTCTGGAGTCACACCACAGGACAGTTCCTGCAATCCCCAAGGAAACTGCCCATCACAGTTGTCCAAAAACCCCATATAAGGAGAATCCTGCAAGGAACCTGAGCCAACCCTAGTATTGGATGCCACTCTGGACACAAATGCACAGTCTGAAACACCCTCATCACCTGCATCCAGTCAGACACCAGAGTCAATGATCCTGAGTCAGAAGATTGAATGACATTCCCCTAGGGCCTCATTCAAACCCTTTATTAGGTTTTCAGGCTTCTGTCCTCAGAGACCTGTTCTGGATTACCAATTTATGATACAACATATGGCCGCTGAGCCCCACAACAGAATATCTCCTGCCCCCAGAAGCAATCCGGGCTCTTGGGCCTGTGTCAAATCCTCAGGCTAGATGAATCCTGCATGGCCCATTAACCACCAGCACATTCTAAGATCTCCCTGGTAACAAACCAACATTTTGACCCATCTTCATGAGGTTCCATGTCCAATCCAGTCTTTATTTCTTCGCCTCAAAGCCACCAGATGCCATGTTCCTTCGCTGTCATGGTCAATGAAGGTGTGCTTTCCAGTCACCCATGTGGGAGATCTATGTTATCCGAACTTTCGACATGGGGAACCATGGAGGAAACAAATCAGACTGCCCCTGTCTGGTAGAAGGAAACCTTGCTGTTTGGAGCATCTCAAAAACACCAGATTGGGAAATCCTCCATAACCTCTAGACGCCACCCCTCCATTTTTGTGTCATCATAGACACAAACTCCAGCATGAGCAAATATCTGACATCCACCCTCACTCAAGTGCTGAATATTGGATTCAAACATTGCACACTGGAAACTTCTTTCGCTTGATACAGAATGTAACCATAGCTTAGGTTTACAATTCCATCCTCAGCCTCCTGGTCCACAAGCCCTCTTGATAGTGAATTCTAGAGCCACAAAACAGCATTCTGCCTTCCCCTTACAAACAAGAAGGGCCTGGTGAGTCTGCCCAGAAACCATACATGAGGATCAATCTGCTCGGCACTCGAGGGAACCCCAATTTATAGGCTGCCCTGGGCACTAGTGCTGTGTCTGACAGAGCCTGAGCCAAGACCTAGTGTCAGCCACCCAGTGATCGGGGCCCATATCCACGATTTGATACTGGCCATGGCCCATGTCCATCATCTTTACCCATCCTTGGTATTCAGGCCTCTGTCCCCAGACCTTTGCTGGAATCCCCGCTAATGGGGGAACCTGAAGCAATATAGAGAACTCCTCTTTCCCCATGGCAGGATTCTGGCTGTTGGGATGGTTGTCCAACCCTCAAAGTGGGAGCCCGCTGCATGGCCAATGTGACCACGCCCACTCATGAGGGCCACCTGGGCATAAGCAAGTATTGTGACCCTCAGCCTGAGAATGATTTCAAACAAGACCTCTCAGTTGCACCTCCAGGATCCTGCATGCAGGCCTGGTAAGCCACTAGGCCCAAATCCTAACACTTGGTGGGATTTTCAAGGGGACCAAACCCAGAGTCCGTCTCTGGAATCCATATTTTGGGGCACCCCTAACATGAAAAACAGCACTCTTCCCTTCCCCGAAAAAGCCACCAACTATTGGGAGCCACCAGGATCCTTAGAGAGGAAAAATCTCCCATGGACCCATGAGGCCACAACTGCATTCTGAGGCCATCCTGCACACAATACAGAGAAAAAAGCCTGTGATTCTGCCTTTGAGTCACCCGATTAACAGTTCCTGAAGAGCTGCCATCCATGTCTATGCATTGGGCCTGTGATAACCTTGCCACTAACCCTAACCCAAGTTTGTGTTTTCAGACTTCCCTCCCAAAACCATGGCTCACATGCCCTCCAGTTTGTGATAACTGGAGCCACACCACGGGATTGTACCTGTCTTCCCAAAGGAAACTGTGATTTTCACTATTAAACAAACACTCTAGATTAGGAGAAACCTGCAAGTCCCCTAAGCCCAGCCCAATATTGGAGGCCACTCTGGACGCAAATGCACAGTCTGACACACCATATCATCTACATCCAGGCTGATATCCAAGTCAATGGTCCTCAGACAGAAGATTGAACCTGACATGCTCCTAGGATTCACTGGAACACTAGAATAGGTTTTCAGGTATCTGTACTCAGAAGGCTGTTCTGCATATCAATGTACGATACAATATGGTCACTGATCCACACAAAAGAACATCTGTCCTTAGAAGAAAGCTGTGCTCTGGACCTGTGTCAAACACTCTGGGTAGATGAATCCTTCAAGGCCCCCTGGCAACCAGCACATTCTATGATCTCCCTGACAAAATACCAGCATTGTGACCCATCTTCATGAGACTCCATGACAACTCCAGCCCTTGGTACTTCGGCCCAGAGCCACCAGAATGAAACTGCCATGTTCCTCTGCTGCCATGGTCAATGTAGGTGTACTTTCCAGGCATCCAGCGGGAGTGCTCTGATACCAACTTTCCACATGGGGAACCCTGGAGGAAACAAACCAGACTCCCCTGTACGGTAAAAGGAATCTTTTCTGTATGGAGTATCTCAAGCCTGAGGGTGGGTAATCCTCCATGGCCTCTTGAGGCCACCCATCCATTTGTTGGTCATCATAGACACTAACTCCAGCGTGAGCAATCAACTGACATCTGCACTTACTCAAGTGCTGGATATTTGAATCAGCTGCTACACACTGGAATTGCCTTATGCTTGGCACTGAATTTAAAAGTAGCTTGGCGGGACTCCTGGGTGGCTCAGTTGGTTAAACAGCTGCCTTCGGCTCAGGTCATGATCCCAGCGTCCTGGGATCGAGTCCCACATCAGGCTCCTTGCTCCGCAGGGAGCCTGCTTCTCCGTCTGACTCTGCCTTCCACTCTGTCTGCCTGTGCTTGCTCTCGCTCGCTCTCTGACAAATAAATAAAATCTTGAAAAAAAAAAAGTAGCTTGGGTTTGCAATTCCATCCTCACCCTGGTGTTCAGTAGGCTCTCTTGATAGGGAATTCTGAAGCCACAACACAGCATTCTGCCTTCCCCATAGCAAGAAAAAACAGCCTGGAGAGACTGCCCAGAAACCCTACATGAGGATAAATCTACTCGACCCTCGAGTGAACCCCATTTATAGGTTTACCTGGCCACTAGCGCTGAGTCTGACAGAACCTCGTCTCTGACCTCGTGTCAGGACCCAGAGACTGGGCTCCAACCCCAGAATGTGAGACCAGCCATGTCCCAGGGCTGTCATCTCTACCCATTTTGATTCAGGCATCTGTCCCCAGACATTTGCTGAAATCCCTGCCAATGGGGGAAGGAGAAGCACAATAGGGAAATCCTCCTTCCCCATGGCAGGAATGATGGCTCTTGGGATGGGTTTCCAGACCTCAGAGTGGTAGCCAGCTGAATGGCCAATGATAACCCGCCCACTCATGAGGGCCGCCCTGGACACAAGCAGGCATTGTGACCCCCAACATGAGCATGCTTTCAAACAAACACTCTCAGTTGCATTCCAGAATCCAAATTTGCAGGCCTGATATTCCCCTAAGCACAAATCCTAACACCTGGTGGGATTTTTCAGGGGACCAGAAACACAGCCTGTCTCTGGAATCCCTGTTTTGGGACAACCCTAAGATGTAAAATAGCACTCTCCCCTTCGCCAAGAAAGCCACCATAGTATAGGGAGCCGCTAGGATACTTGAGAGGAAAAATCTCCCATGGATCCATGAGACCACACCTGCATTCCGAGGCCATCCTGGACACAAAAGCCAGATACACAAGCCTGTGCTACCACCTTCAAGGCAACTAATTTATAGTTCCAGACAAGCTGCCCTCCAGGTCTATGCATTGGGCCTGCGATCACCTCACCGCTAACCTTAACCCGAGTTTGTGCTTACAGACTTCTATCCCGAAACCATGGCTCATATTTCCTCCAGGATGGGGTCTCTGGAGCCACACCAAAGGACTGTGCCTGCCATCCCCAAGGAAAATGTGTCCGTCACATTTGCCTAAAACTTCGAGATAAGGAGAAACCTGCAAGGCCCCTGAGCCCACCCCAATACTGGAGGCCCCTCTGGACACAAATGTGCATTCTGAAATACACTGATCACCTGAATCCAGGCAGATACCCAAGTCAGTGTTTCTCAGTCAGAAGATTGAACCTGACATGCTCCTATGACCTCATTGTAACCCCTGATTAGGTTTTCAGGCATTTGTAATCAGAGACCTGTTCTGGAGTACCAACTTAAGATACAACATATGGTCCCTGATCCCCACAACAGAACATCTCCTTTCTCTAGATGGAAGCCGTGCTCTTGGAACTGTGTCAAACCCTCAGGGTAGATGAATCCTACTTGGCCCGTAGCCACCAGCAGAATCTAAGATCTCACTGGTAACAAGCCAGCATTGTGAGCGATCTTCATGAGATTCCATGTCAACTACAGGCCTTGGTACTTCACCCCAGAGCCTTCAGAAAGAACCTGCCATGTTCCTCAGCTGCAATGTTCAGTGGAAGTGTGCTTTCCAGGCATCCATGTGGGAGTGCTCTGCTACCCAAACTTTCCACATGGGGGACTCTCGAGCAAACAAATCTGACTGCCCTGTCCTGTAGAAGGAAACCTGGCTGTTTGGAGCATCTCACAAGCTCAAGTGTGGGAAATCCTCTATGACCTCTTTTCAACTCCTCTCCATTTGTCGGTCATTATAGACACAAACTCCAGCTTGAGCAAACATCTGACGTCTGCGCTTACTCAGGTGCTGGATATTTGAATCAGCCGCTGCACACTGGAAATGCCATTCGCTTGTCACTGAATTTATTCATAGCTTGGGTTTACAATTCCATCCTCACCCTACTGTTCCATAAGCCCTCATGATAGGGAATTCTGCAGCCACAACACAGCATTCTGCCTTCCCAATAGAAAGAAGAAGGGCCTGGTGAGTCTGCCCAGAAACTCCACATTATGATCAATCTACTTGTCCCTTGAGGGAACCCTGAATTATAGACAGCCCTGGCCCCTAGTGTTGTGTCTGACAGAGCCTAAGCCCCGACCTCGTGTCAGCCACCTAGAAGGCGGGGCCCATATCCCGCATGTTAGACTGGCCACGGAACAGAGCCGTCATCTTTACCCATCCTTGGTATTCAGGCATGTGTCCCCAGACCTTTCCTGGAATCCCTACCAATGAGGGAACCTGAATCACAATAGAGAAATCCTCATTCCCCATGGCAGGATTCCTGTAAGTTCGGAAGGGTGTCCAACACTCAGAGTGTTAGCCTACTGAATGGCCATTGAGACCACCCCCATTCCTGAGGGCCACCCTATGCAAAAGCTTGCATAGTGACCCTCAGCCTGAGCATGCTTTCAAACAAACGCTCTCAGTTGTATCTCCAGGACTTGCATTGGAGGCCTGGTAAGCCCCTATGCCCAAATCATAACCCTTGGTGGGTATTTCCAGGTGCCCAGAGCCAGAGCACTTCTCTGCAATCCCTGTTATGGGACACCCTTAATATGGAAAACAGAACTCTTTCCTCTCTGAGAAAGCCACCACATTATAAGGAGCCGCCAGGATACTTGAGAGGAAATATCACCCATGGACACCTGAGACCACACCTGCATTCTTAGTCCATCGTGGATACACAATCCAGATAAAAAAGCCTGTGCTACCTCCTTTGAGGCATGCGATTTACATTTCACACGGAGCTTCCCTCCAGGAGTATGCATTGGGCCTACAATCACTTCGCCACTAAACCTAACCCGCATTTGTGTTTGCAGACTTCCCTCCCAAAACCATGGCTCTCATGCCCTCCAGCATGGGGTCTCTGGAGCCACACCACAGGACTGTGCCCACCATTGCCAAGGAAACTGTGCCCATCAAATTGCCCTATCTTTCCAGATTAGGAGAAACCTGCAAGGCCCCTGAGCCCACCCCAATACTGGTTGCCACTCTGTACACAAATGCACAGTCTGGAACACCCTGATAACCTACATCTAGGCAGACATTGAAGTCAATGATACTGAGTCAGAGGATTGAACCTGACATTCCGTTAGGGTTTTATTGGAACCCTAGATTAAATTTTCAGGCATCTATCCTCAGAGGCCTGTTCTGCAATACCAAATTATGATACATTTGGTCCGTTAGCCCCACATCAGAACATCTCTGGTCCGAGAAGGAAACCGTGCCCTTTGACCAGTGTCAAACCCTCAGGGTAGATGAATCCTACATGGTCCCTTAGCCACCAGCACACTGTAAGGTCTCCATGGTAACAAACCTGCATTATGACCCATCTTCATGAGACTTCATGTCAACTCCAGGCCTTGGTAATTCGCCCAAGAGCCACCAGAACGAATTGGCCATGTTTCTCAGCTGCAATTTTAATGGAGGTGTGCTTTTCAGGCATCCACGTGGGAGTGCTCTGCTACCCAAACTTTCCACATGGGGGACCCTGGAGCAAATAAACCAGACTCCCCCTGTGTGGTAGAAGGAAACTTTGCTGTTTGAAGCATCTCACAAGCCCCAGCATGTGAAATCCTCCATGGCCTCTTGACGCCACCCCTCCATTCATCGGTCATCATAGACATAAACTCCAGCATGAGGAAATGTCTGACTTTTACCTTTACTCAGGTGCTGGATATCTGGAATCAGACACTGCACAATGGAACTGCCTTTTGCTTGGCACTGAATTGAACCTTAGCTTGAGTTTACAATTCCATCCTCACCCTACTGGTCCCCAAGCCCGCTTGATAGGGAATTCTGGGGCCACAACGCAGCTTTTTGCCTTCCCCTTAGAAAGAAGAAGGGCATGGTGATTCTGCCCAGAAACTCTGCATGAGGATCAATCTGCTCAGCCCTTGAGGGATCCCTGATTCATACTCAGCCCTGACCACTAGTTCTGTTTCTGACAGAGCCTGAGTGCTCAATTCATGTCAGCTACTCAGAGAGTCAGGCATGTGAGACTGGCCATGTCTCAGGTCCCTCATTTCTACCCATCCTTGGTATTCAGGCATCTGTCCCCAGACATTTGCTAGAATACCTGCTAAAGGGGGAACCTGAGGCACAATAGAGAATTCTTCCTTTTCCATGGCAGGAATCCTGGTAGTTGGGATGGGTGTCCTACATTAAAGTGGTAGCCAGCTGCATGGCCAAGGAGACAACTCCCACTCATAAGGGCTGCCCTAATCACATCAGGCATTGTGACACTCAGACTAGCATGCTTTCAAACAAACGCTCTCAGTTGTACCTCCAAGTCACACATTGTAGGCCTGGTACTCCCCTAGGCCCAAATCCTAATCCTGGTGGGATTTTCCAAGCACCCATACTCACAGCCCTTCTCTGGAATCCCTTTTTAGGGAACATCTAAGATTGAAAACAGCACTCTTCCATTCAAACGAGAAAGCCACCATACTATTGGGAGCTTCCAGGATCCGTAGAGAGGAAAATACTCTCATGGAAACATTAGAACACACCTGCATTCCAAGGCTATCATGGACACACAATCCAGATACAAAAGCCAGTGCTAGTGCCTTCGAGGTACGTGATTTACAGTTCCTGACGATCTGCCCTCCAGGTCTATGCATTGGGCCTACGATCACCTCGCAACTCAACCTAATCCGAGTTTGTGATTGCAGACTTCTCTCCCAAAACCATGGCTTACATGCCCTCCACGATGGAGTCTCTGGAGCCACACCACAGGACTGTGCCTGCCACCCCCAAAGAAACCGTGCCCACAAATTTTCCTAAACCTTCAAGATTAGGAGAAACCTGCAAGGCCCCAGAGCCCACCCCAATATTGGAGGCCACTCTGTACACAAAGGCACAGTCAGAAACACCCTGATTGCCTACATATAGGCAGACACCGAAGTCAATGGTCCTGAGTCTGATGATTGAACCTGAAATTCCCCTTGGACTTCATTGGAACCCTAGATGAAGTTTTTAGGCATCTGTCCTCAGAGGCCTGTTCTGGAATTCCAACTTATGATACAACATTTGGTCCGTGAGCCCCACAACAGAACATCTCCGATACCCAGAAAGAAACCGTGTTCTTCGACCGGTGTCAAACCATCAGGATAGACTAATCATACATGGCCCCTTAGCCACCAGCACATAGTAAGATTTCCGTGGTAACAAAACTGCATTGTGACCCAACTTCATTAGAAACCAGGCCTTGGTACTTTGCCCTAGAGCAACCAGAAAGAACCTGCCATGTTCCTTAGGTGCAATGGTCAATGTAGGTGTGCTTTCCAGTATCCACGTGCGAGTACTATGCTACCCAAACTTTGCACATGTGGGAACCTGGTGTAAACAAACCAGACCTCCCCTGTCCAGTAGAAGGAAACCTTATGTTTGGATCAACTCACAGGCCTCAGCGTGTAAACTGCTCCATGGCCTCTTGATGCCACCACTCCATTGGTCAGTCATCATAGACACAAACTCCAGTCTAAGCAAACATCTGACATGCACCCTTATCCCGGTGCTGGATGTCTTGAATAAACCACTGCACATTGGATCTGCCTTCCACTTGGCACTGAATTGAACCATAGCTTGTGTTTACAATTCCATCCTCACCTGACTGGTCCCTAAGCCCTCTTGATAGGGAAATCTGGGGCCACAACGCAGCATTCTGCCTTCCCCATCGAATGAAGAAATGCCTGGTGAGTCTGCCCTGAAAACCCACATGAGGATCAATCAGGTCGGCCCTCGAGTCAACACCGATTTATAGGCTGCCATGGCCACTAGTGCCGTGTCTGACAGAGCCTGAGCTCGACTGAGTTTCAGCCACTAGAGAGCAGGCCCCATATCTAGCATTTGGGATTGCCATGGCCCAAGTATGTCATCTCTACCCATCCTTGATATTCAGGCACCTGTCCCCAGACCTTGGCAGGGATCCCTGCCAATTAGGGAACTTGAAGCACAATAGAGAACTCTTCTTTCCCCATGGCAATAAACCTGGCTTTTGGGATGGGTGTTCTACCCTCAAAGGGGGAGCCAGTTACAACATCAATGACACCACACACACTCCTGAGGACTACCCTTGGCACAAACAGGCATTGTGACCCTCACCCTGAGCATGCTTTCAAAAAATCCCTCTCAGATTCACCACAATGATCCCTCATTTCAGGCCTGGTATGCCTGTAGGTTCAAATCATAAAACTTGGTGGGATTTTCGAGGTGCCCAGACCCAGAGACCATCTCTGGAATTTTTGTTTTGGTGCACCCTTCAGATGGAAAACAGCACTCATCCCTTCCCCAAAAATGTCACCAAATTATGAGGAGCCACCAGGATCCATAGAGAGGCAATGTCTCCCATGGACCCATGAGAACACACCTGCATTCCGAGGCCATCCTGGACACACAATCCGGAGAGAAAAGCCTGTGCTACTGCCTTCTATTCACCCTAATTACAGTTCCAGATGAGCTGCTCTCAAGGTATATGCATTGGGCCTGTGATCACCTCGCCACTCACCCTAATTCGAATTTGTGTTTGCAGACTTATCTACCAAAACCATGGCACACATGCCCTCCAGGATGGGGTCTCTGGATCCACACTGCAGGACTGTCCCTGCCATCCACAAGGAAACTGTTTCCATCACAGTTACCCAAACTGTCTAGATTAGGAGAAACCTACAAGGCCTCTGGGCCTACCCCAATTTCGGCGGCCGCTCTGAACACAAATGCACAGTCTGAAATACCCTGATCCCCTACATCCAGGAACACAGCCAAGTCAATGGTCCTGAGTCAGAATAATGAACCTAACATGCCCCTAGGACGTCATTGGAACCATTGATTCGGTTTTCAGACATGTGTCCTCAGAGGCCTGTTCTAGAATGCGAACTTATGATACAACATGTGGTGGCTGGGCCACACAACAGAACATCTCCTGTCCCCAGAAGGAAACCGTGCCCTACAATCTGTGCAAAATCCCAGAGTAGTAGATTCCTGCACAACTACTAAGCCACCAGCACATTCTAAGATCTACCTGGTAACAAACCAGCTGTGTGGCCCATCTGCAAGAGATTCCATGTCAAATCAAGGACTTGGTACTTTGCTACAGAGACACCAGAATAAAGCTGCCATGTTCTTCAGTTGCAATGGTCAATGAAGTTGAACATTCCAGGCATCCATGCGGTAGAGCTCTGCTACCCAAACTTTCCACATGGGGGACCCTGGAGCAAATAAACCACACTCCACCTGTCCAGTAGAACGAAACCTTGCTATTTGGAGCAGCTCATGTGTCTCAACGTGAAAATCCCTCCATGGCTTCTTGACGCCACCCCTCCATTTGTCAGACATCATAGACACAAATTCCAGTGTGAGCAAATATCCGACGTCCTCCCTTACTAAGGTGCTGGATATCTCGAAAAAGCTGCTGGACACAGGAACTGCCTTCCGCTTGGCAGTGAATTGAACTGTAGCTTGTGTTTACAATTCCTTCCTCACCCGACTGGTCCCCAAGCCTTCTTGATAGCGAATTATGGAGACACAACACAGCATTCTGCCTTCCCGATAGAAACAAGTGCCTGGTGAGTCTGGCCAGAAACCCCACATGAAGATCAATCTGCTCGGCCCTATATCGGAGGGACCCTGATTTATAGGTTGCCCTGGCCACTAGTGCTGTGTCTGACAGAGCCTGAGCCCAGACCTAGTGTCAGTCACCAGAGTTTGAGCCCCACATCTAGCATTTGGGATTGCCATGGCTCAAGTATTTCATCTCTACCCATCCTTGGTATTCAGGCACCTGTCCCCAGACCTTTGCTGGAATCCCTGACAATGGGGCATCCTGAAGCACAATAGAGAACTCCTCCTTCTTCATATCAGGAAACTTGGCTGTTAGGATGGGTGTTCAACCCTGAAAGGGGGAGTCATTTACAAGTCCAGTGAGACCACACAAACTCCTCAGGGATGCCCTGGAGGCAAACAGGCCTTGTGACCCTCAGCCTGAGCATGCTTTCAAACAATCCTTCTCTGTTGCACCATCATGAACCCGCATTGCAGGCCTAATATGCCCCTAAGCCCAAATCCTAGCACATGTTGTGATGTCCCAGATGCCATGAACCAGAGCCCGTCTCTGGAATCCCTGTTTTGGGGCACCCATAAGGTGGAAAACATCACTCTCCCCTTCCCTGAAAAAGCCACCAAACTATGGAGAGCCACCAGGATCCATAGAGAGGAAAAGACTCCCATGGACCCATGAGACCACACCTGCATTCCAAGGCCATGCTGGACACACAATCCAAAGAGAAAAGCCTGTGCTACTGCCTTCCAGTCTCCCTAATTATAGTTCATGAAGAGCTTCCCTCCAGGTCTACGCATTGGGCCTGTGATCACCTCGCCACTCACCCTAATTTGTATTTGTGTTTGCAGACTTCTCTCCCAAAACCATGGCTCACATGCCCACCAGAATGTTATCTCTGAAGCCACAACACAGAACTCTGGCTGCCAACCCCAAGGACACTGTGCATATCAGATTTGCCCAAACCTTCCAGATTAGGAGAAACCTGTGTGGCCCCTGAGCCCACACCAATATTGCCGGCCACTTGGGATGGAAATGCGCAGTCTGAAACACCCTTATCACCTACATCCAGGGAAATAGCCAAGTCAATGATCGTGAGATAGACGATTGAACCTAAAATGCCCCTAGGCTCTCAATGGAACCCCATTAGGTTTTTAGGCATCTGTCCTCAGGGGCCTGTTCTGAAATACCAATCTATGACACATCATGTGGTCTCTGAGCCACACGACAGAACATCCCCTGTCCCCAAAAGAATACCATGCTCTTCGACCTGTGCCAAACCCTCAGGGTAGGAGAATCCTGCATGGCACCTTAGCAACCAGCACATTCTAAGTTCTCCCTGGTAACAAACAAGCATTGTGACCCATCTGCAAGAGATCCCATGTCAACTCAAGGCCTTGGCACTTTGTCCCAGAGCCACCAGAACAAATCTGCCATGTTCCTCAGCTGCAATTGTCAATGGAGGTGTGCTTTCCTGGCATCCATGCCGGAGAGCTCTTCTTCACAAACTTTCCACATGGGGAAACCTAGAGTAAACAAACCAGACTTCACCTACACTGTACAAAGTAATGTTACTTTTTGCAGCAGTTCACAGGCCTCAGCATGTGAACTCCTCCATGGCCTCTTTATACCACCCCTCCACTTGTCGGTCATCATAGACAAAAACTCTAGTGTGAGCAAGCATCTGACATCCACCCTTATTCCAGTGCTGGATGTCTCGAGTAAACTGCTACAAATTGGAACTGCCTTCTGCTTGGCACTGAATTGAACCATAGCTTTTGTTTACAATTCCACCCAAAACTGACTGGTTCCCAAGCTCTCATGATTGGGAAATCTGGAGCCACAACACAGCATTCTGCCTTCCCTATTGAATGAACAAATGCCTGGGAATCTTCCCAAGAAACTCCACATGAGGATCAATCTGCTCCGCCCTCGAATCTACTCTGATATAAAGGCTGCCATGGCCACTAGCGCTGTGTCTGACAGAGCCTGAGCCCCGACCGAGTTTTAGGCCTCATATCTAGCATTTGGGATTGCTATGGCCCAAGTACGTCATCTCCACCCATCCTTGGTATTCAGGCACCTATCTCGAGACCTTGCTGGAAACCCTGCCAATGGGGCAACCTGAAGCACAGAGGAACCTGACAGAAGAGAACTCATCCTTCCTCATGGCAGGACATTTGGCTGTTGGGTTGGGTGTCCAACTCTCTAAGAGGGAGCCAGATATATGACCAATGAGACCACTCCCACTCCTGAGGGCCGCCATGGGAGCAAACAGGCATTGTGAGACTCAGCCTGAGCAAGCTTTCAAACAATCCCTCTCAGTTGCACCATCATGATCCCGCATTGCAGGCCTCATACACCCCAAGGTGCAAATCCTAACCCTTGGTGGGAAGTCCCAGATGCCCAGAAAAAGAGCCTGTATCTGGAATCCCTGTTTTGGGGCACCCATAAGATGGAAAACAACACTCTTCCCTTCCCCAAAAAAGCCACCAAACTATGAGCTGCACAGTTCCATAGAGAGGAAAAGTTTCCCATGGACCCATGAGACTATACCTGCATTCCGAGGCCATCCTGGAAACACAATATAGAGAGAAAAGCCTGTGCTACTGCCTTCCAGTCACCCTAATTACAACTCCTGACAAGGGACTCGGCAGGATTCTCCAACCCGAAGGGCTTGACACAACTCCAACAAGGAAGCTTCCCATGTGGAGATGAGAGGTCTTCTGTCTGGTGCCTCAGGAAAGCCCCGTATGCTGGTCTTCGAACCCAGGCCTCTGAGGAGTGATACGTGGACACCAAAGCAAGAGTTCATAATAGGGCCTAGGGGCCTGTCTGGTTCAATCTTCTGTCTCTGCGGATATCTGTCTGTGTGTCTGCATGGAGGTAGTAGTTGCTCAGCTTGTGTCATAATGCCCCTATTTGTCCAGTGCGGCTTGCGGTAGTGGGATGTCCTTGGGGACCTTGAGGTTTCTACTATTTTGTAGAGTTGTGGCCAATGGAATGTGCAGTTTCTTAGGAGAGAGCAGGCACAGTTCTGTGGTGTGGCTCCAGAGACCCCAGCCTGGAGGCTGTGTGGGCCATGGCTGTGCAGACAGACATCCAAAAACCCTAACTCAGCTCAGGTTTAGGGCCGAGGTTACGGCAGGCCTGATCTACAGTCCATGAGGGGAGTTCATCTGGATATGAAAGAAGGGTGAGAGGGAGGCAGTCGCTCCGACTTTTGTCTCTGGATGTTTTGTCCACAATGGCCGTTTAATGTAGGACTTGCCTCATGGGTCGTAGAAGTCTCCCTCTCTGGTAGTTTGTCCAGCCCCCAAGAGTTTGGGGTCATTCTGTGGGAAGGGAAGTGTCCTGTTTTCTGCTTCATGTGTCCCCCCTGTAGAGGGAATCTAGAGCATAGCAGTGGGTACTGACAACTGGAATACTCGCCCTCTGGTTAAGCCTGGGGGCCCATGGATATGACAAGCCCCATATGCAAGATCTTGGTCCAGCCACTGAGAGGCGTTACTTTAATACGGGACTCACGCTGCAGGTCACAATGCATGTCTGTGCCCTAGGCGGCCCTCAAGCACTGGCGTGGCCTTTCGGACAATGCAGGTTTTCCCACATTGAACGTTGGACAACATGCCAACCACAAGGTTTCTGGCCATGGGGAAGGAGGAATTCTAATTTCTGCATCACGTTCACCCCTGGGCAGTGATTGGAGATAAGGTCTTGGTTCTGAAGCCTGAGAACCGAGGTTGGGAAGAGATGACAACCTACAGCCATAACGGGTCCTATGTGTCCAGGTTGGGGCCAGCTCTCTGGGTGTCGTTTGGGATGTCTTGTCTCAGGCTGTGCCAGACAGGGCATTAGTATACAGGGTGGGCTGTATAATTGCTTTGCAATCGAGTGGCATGCATTAGAAAATCATTTGGGGTTTCTTATTAGCAGCATAGGGCAAAGTTTTTCTTCTGGAGGGCAGGCAGAGTGCTGCATTGTGGCTTCGGAATTCCCAAACTGGAGGGCTTGTGGGCCAGGAGAGTGAGGACGGAAGTCTGAGAACACAAGCTAGGCTTAGGTTTCGGGGCAAGGACATGGCAGGCACACTCTGCAGAGCTGAATTGAGATCTCATGCGTCTGAAGTCAGGTCGAGGTTCAGACTTTGGCTCAGGTTTGAGTTTCTGTCCATGTTGGCCCCTTCAGGAAGGGGGGGCATTATGAGGCCATGGGGGTTTTCCCACTATTGGAGTTGTGAGATGCTCCAAACTGCAAGGATTCCTTCTGTGGGACAATTAAGATTTGTTGGATGGCTCCAGGACGTCTTATAAGGTATTTTTCCAGAACAGGGTTCTAAGTATGGATGCCTGGGCAGCCAGCCTCACATTCCAATTGTCTCCTAGCAACAAGAAACGTTTGATCTGCTGGCTTGGGGTAGCAACAGAGGGGGCTGAGTTGAAATGGACTTTCCTGAGGATGGTCTTAATGTTGGTTTGAGTCCATGGAGACCTTGGTATGGGGCAGTAGCACCAGGGCCCTGAAGGATTCTCCTAACCAGAGTTTATGACAAAGCTCCAATGAGCAAGTTTTCCATGGGGAGACGAGATTTGTTCTTATTGGTGCCTCAGGAAACCACCATATGCTGGTATTGGAAACGAGGCCTCTGAGGACAGATGCCTGGAAACCAAAGCAATGGATCTGATTAGGGCCTAGGGGCCTGTCCGGTTCAATATTCTTCTCTGGGGACATCTGTTGTCTGAGTGGAGGTAGTTGCTCAGCTGGTTTGAGATCACCCCTGTTTGTCCTGGGCGGCCTACACTATTGGGATGGCCTCGGTTACTTTGGAGGTTTTTCCTAATTTGCAAGGTTATGGCCAATGGAATGGGAAGAATTCCCTTGAAAGGGAAGCACAGTCCTGAGGTGTGGCTCCAGGGACCCAAGTGTGGAGCGTGTGTGGTCCAGGGCTATTTGGACAAAAGTCTGAAAACACAAACTTCACTTAGGTTGTGGGATGTAGGTATGGCCGGCCCGATCTATAGACCGTGAGGAGACCTCCTCGGGATATGAACAAAGGGCGAATGTGATGTGCTTGCTCATGCTTTTTTTTTTTTTTTCTGGAAATGTGTCACCGATTGCCATGGAATGTCGGGGTGTCCTCATGGGCCATTGATGAGGCTCCCTTTCTGGGGATTTGACCCGATCCCAAGAGTTTGGGGTCATTCTGTGGGAAGGGAGGAGGCCTTACTGGGTTTTTTTGTTTATTTTATTTTATTTTTTTTAACCTCCGGTGGACCACCAAAAGAGGGATTCCAGAGCAGAGTCGTGGGTGGGGGCAACTGGACAACCAGACCTCTGGTTAACATTGGGACCTAAGAACATGGCAAGCCCCATATGTGGGCTCTTGGTCCAGACACTGAGAGGCCTTCCTTGAGGATAGGTCTCACACTGAGTTTCACAATGTGGTTTTGTGCCCAAGGATCCCCTCCAGTCAGGGCATGGCCTAAAGTACCATGCTGGTGCCTCCTACACTAAACGTTGCACAGTATGGGAACCACAAGTTTTCTGGCCATGGGGAAGATGGAGTTCTAATTTCTGCAACACTTTCACTCCTGGACTGTGATTGGATTTAAGGTCTAGGTTCTGAAGCCTGAAAATTGAGCTTGGGAAGAGATGAAGCCCTAAGGCCATGGTGTGTCTGATGTGCTCAGTGTTCGGCCAGCTGTTGAGTGTGGGTTGGGAGGTGCAGGCTCAGGCTGTGGCAGACAGGGAATAAGTGCCCAGGCTAGACTGTATCATTGGGGTGCATTCGAGTTTCGTGCAGGATGGTACTCATTTGTGGTTACTGGGTAGCCCCAGAGGGCAACGTTTTTCTTCTGGAGGGAAGACACAGTGCCACATAGTTGTTCCAGAATTCCCAAACTGGAAGGATTGTGGGCCAGGAGTGTGAGCAAAAAATTCTGAGAACACAAGCCAGACTTAGATTTCGGGGTGAGGGGAAGGCAGGCGCCTTCTGCAGAGATGATTCGAGATCCCGTATACCTGAAGACAGAGCTAGGATCAGACGTTGGCTTAGGTCGGAGTTTCTGTCCATGAAGACCTCTTCATGAAGGGGAGAGTGTCACGAGGACATGGAGGTTGTCCGACGATGGGAATTGTGAGATGCTCCAAACCACAATGATTTCTTCGGTGGGACAGTCGAGATCTGTTGGATGGCTCGAGGACATCCCATAAGGAAGTTATCCAGAGCAGTGTTCTAAGGATGGATGCCTGGGCAGCCTGCCTCCCATTCCAGGTGTCTCATAGAGCCAAGGCAAGTTCGATCTGCTGGATCTAGGGGAGCACCCGAGGCGTGTGTGTTGAAATGGGTGAGTTGAGGATTGGTCATAATGTGCATTTGTGTCCATGTAGACCTTGGAATGGGGTGCTTGATCCGGGGCCTTGAGGGATGTTCATAACCGGAGGTTTTGATGGAGCTCTAAAGAGTATGTTTCCTATGTAGAGAAGAGAATTGTTTTGATGAGTGCCTAAGTAATCTCCCATATGCTGGTATTGGAAACCAGGCCTCTGAGGAGAGATGACTGGAATCAAAAGCAGTGGATCTGATTAGGGCCTCAGTGCCCGTCCAGTTCAATCTTACTCTATGGGGATATCTGTCTCTGGGTCTGAGTGGAGGTGGTTTCCTAACTTGTGAAAGATCACCCCTGTTTGTCCTGGGCAGCCAACACAATTCGGATGGCCTGGGGGAGTTTGGAGGATTCTCCTAATCTATAGGGTTGTGGCCAATGGAAATGGCAGAATTCCCCTGGAGAGGGAAGCCACAGTCCTGAGGTGTGGCTCCAGGGGCCCCAGCTTGGATGGTGTGTGGGCCAGGACTGTGGGGACAGAATTCTGAAAACACAAACTCAGCTTAGGTTTGGGGATGTATGTATGAAGGCTCGATCTACAGACCGTGAGAATTTTCCGGGCTATGAACAAAGGGCGAGTATGTGGCGCTTGCTCAGGCATTTGTCTCTGGATTTTGTGTCAATGGTGGCCGTGGAATGTCGGGGTGTCCTCAAGGGCCATGGACAATTCTTTCTCTGGTGATTTGGCCTGATCCCAAGTTGTTGGGATCATTCTGTGGATGGGAAGAGTCCTTTCTGTATTTTTTTTTTTACCTCAAATGTCCCACCAAAGAGGGATTCCCGAGTAGAGCCCTGAGTAGGGTGACTAGACATCTCGAACTCTGGTTGAGATTGGGGAACTAGGGGCTTGGCAAGCCCCATATGGGGGCTGTTGTTCCAATCACTAAGAGGCTTTACATGAGGATAGGGCTCACGCTGAGGGTCACAATGTGTATTTGTGCACATTGTGGCCCTCAGGGATAGGTGGGGCCTCATTGTCCATGCTGCTTTCTCCTACAATGAACATTGGACAACATGCCAACCACTAGGTTTCTTGCCAAGGCGAAGGAGAAGTTCTGATTCTTGCATCACGTTCACTCCTGAGCAGTGAGTAGAGATAAGGTCTAGGTTCTGAAGGTGAAAACTGAGGTTGGGTAGAGATGATGGCCTAAAGCCATTGTGGTTGTGATATGCTCTGTGTACGGCCAGCTGTCTGGGTGTTGGACTGGAGGTCTGCCCTCAGGCTGTGTCAGACAGGGCTTTAGTGCACAGGCTAGACTGTATAATTGGGGTATGGTCGAGTGGCATGCAGGTTGTTACTCATTTGGCGTTTCTGGTTAGCCCTATAGGGCAACATTTTTCTTCTGGAGGGCAGGCAGAGTGCTGCATTGTGTCTCCAGAATTGCCAAACTGGAGGGGTGTGGCCAGGATTGTGAGGAAGGAAGTCTGAAAACACAAGCTAGCACGAGTTTTGGGGCAAAGAGCATGGCAGGCCCACTCTGCAGAGGCTGAATCGAGATCTCCTGCAGGTGAGGTCAGGGCGATTATCAGATGTTGCCTCAAGCTGGAGTTTGTGTCCATGACGGCCCCTTCCTGAAGGGGGTGGAGGCGTCATGAGTCCAGGGAGGTTTCCCTACGCTGGGAGTTGTGAGCTGCTCCAAACTTCAAAGTTTCCTTCTTCAGGACAGTCGTGTACTATTGGATGGTTCCAGGATGCCCCATACAGAAAGACTCGAGAGCAGGGCCCTAAGAATGGATGCCGAGAAACGCCAACTCACCTTCCCATTGCCTGGTCGAGACAAGGCACGCTCAATCTGCGGGCTCTTGGGTGAGCTACCCAGAAGTCTGAGTTTAAATGGACTCTGCCGAGGATGAGTCATAATGTGGGTTGGTGGCCATGGAGACCTTGGAATGTGGCAGTAGCTAAGGGACTCTGCAGGATTCTCCAACCCGAAGGGCTTGACACAACTCCAACAAGGAAGCTTCCCATGTGGAGATGAGAGGTCTTCTGTCTGGTGCCTCAGGAAAGCCCCGTATGCTGGTCTTCGAACCCAGGCCTCTGAGGAGTGATACGTGGACACCAAAGCAAGAGTTCATAATAGGGCCTAGGGGCCTGTCTGGTTCAATCTTCTGTCTCTGCGGATATCTGTCTGTGTGTCTGCATGGAGGTAGTAGTTGCTCAGCTTGTGTCATAATGCCCCTATTTGTCCAGTGCGGCTTGCGGTAGTGGGATGTCCTTGGGGACCTTGAGGTTTCTACTATTTTGTAGAGTTGTGGCCAATGGAATGTGCAGTTTCTTAGGAGAGAGCAGGCACAGTTCTGTGGTGTGGCTCCAGAGACCCCAGCCTGGAGGCTGTGTGGGCCATGGCTCTGTACACAGACATCCAAAACCCCTAACTCAGCTCAGGTTTGGGGCCGAGGTTACGGCAGGCCTGATCTACAGTCCATGAGGGGAGCTCCTCTGGATATGAAAGAAGGGTGAGAGGGAGGCAGTCACTCAGGCTTTTGTCTCTGGATGTTTTGTCCACAATGGCCGTTTAATGTAGGAGTTGCCTCATGGGTCGTAGAAGTCTCCCTCTCTGGTAGTTTGTCCAGCCCCCAAGAGTTTGGGGTCATTCTGTGGGAAGGGAAGTGTCCTGTTTTCTGCTTCATGTGTCCCCCCAGTAGAGGGATTCTAGAGCATAGCAGTGGGTACTGACAACTGGAATACTCGCCCTCTGGTTAAGCCTGGGGGCCTATGGATATGACAAGCCCCATATGCAGGATCTTGGTCCAGCCACTGAGAGGCGTTACTTTAATACGGGATCACGCTGCAGGTCACAATGCATGTCTGTGCCCTAGGCTGCCCTCAAGCACTGGCGTGGCCTTTCGGACAATGCAGGTTTTCCCACATTGAACGTTGGACAACATGCCAACCACAAGGTTTCTGGCCATGGGGAAGGAGGAATTCTAATTTCTGCATCACGTTCACCCCTGGGCAGTGATTGGAGATAAGGTCTAGGTTCTGAAGCCTGAAAACCGAGGTTGGAAGAGATGACGACCTACAGCCATAGCGGGTCCTATGTGTCCAGGTTGGGGCCAGCTGTCTGGGTGTCGTTTGGGATGTCCTGTCTCAGGCTGTGCCAGACAGGGCATTAGTATACAGGGTGGGCTGTATAATTGCTTTACAATCGAGTGGCATGCATTAGAAAATCATTTGGGGTTTCTTATTAGCAGCATAGGGCAAAGTTTTTCTTCTGGAGGGCAGGCAGAGTGCTGCATTGTGGCTTCGGAACTCCCAAACTGGAGGGCTTGTGGGCCAGGAGAGTGAGGACGGAAGTCTGAGAACACAAGCTAGGCTTAGGTTTCGGGGCAAGGACATGGCAGGCACACTCTGCAGAGCTGAATTGAGATCTCATGCGTCTGAAGTCAGGTCGAGGTTCAGACTTTGGCTCAGGTTTGAGTTTCTGTCCATGTTGGCCCCTTCAGGAAGGGGGGGCATAATGAGGCCATGGGGGTTTTCCCACTATTGGAGTTGTGAGATGCTCCAAACTGCAAGGATTCCTTCTGTGGGACAATTAAGATTTGTTGGATGGCTCCAGGACGTCTTATAAGGTATTTTTCCAGAACAGGGTTCTAAGTATGGATGCCTGGGCAGCCAGCCTCACATTCCAATTGTCTCCTAGCAACAAGAAACGTTTGATCTGCTGGCTTGGGGTAGCAACAGAGGGGGCTGAGTTGAAATGGACTTTCCTGAGGATGGTCTTAATGTTGGTTTGAGTCCATGGAGACCTTGGTATGGGGCAGTGGCACCAGGGCCCTGAAGGATTCTCCTAACCAGAGGTTATGACAAAGCTCCAATGAGCAAGTTTTCCATGGGGAGACGAGATTTGTTCTTATTGGTGCCTCAGGAAACCACCATATGCTGGTATTGGAAACGAGGCCTCTGAGGACAGATGCCTGGAAACCAAAGCAATGGATCTGATTAGGGCCTAGGGGCCTGTCCGGTTCAATATTCTTCTCTGGGGACATCTGTTGTCTGAGTGGAGGTAGTTGCTCAGCTGGTTTGAGATCACCCCTGTTTGTCCTGGGCGGCCTACACTATTGGGTTGGCCTCGGTTACTTTGGAGGTTTTTCCTAATTTGCAAGGTTATGGCCAATGGAATGGGAAGAATTCCCTTGAAAGGGAAGCACAGTCCGGAGGTGTGGCTCCAGGGACCCAAGTGTGGAGCGTGTGTGGTCCAGGGCTATTTGGACAAAAGTCTGAAAACACAAACTCCACTTAGGTTGGGGGATGTAGGTATGGCCGGCCCGATCTATAGACCGTGAGGAGACCTCTTCGGGATATGAACAAAGGGCTAATGTGAGGTGCTTGCTCATGCTTTTTTTTTTTTTTCTGGAAATGTGTCACCGATTGCCATGGAATGTCGGGGTGTCCTCATGGGCCATCGATGAGGCTCCCTTTCTGGGGATTTGACCCGATCCTAAAAGTTTGGGGTCATTCTGTGGGAAGGGAGGAGGCCTTTCTGTTTTTTTTTGTTTACTTTTTTTTTGTTTTTTTTTTTTGTTTGTTTGTTTTTTTTTACCTCAGGTGGACCACCAAAAGAGGGATTCCAGAGTAGAGTCGTGGGTGGGGGCAACTGGACAACCAGACCTCTGGTTAACATTGGGACCTAAGAACATGGCAAGCCCCATATGTGGGCTCTTGGTCCAGACACTGAGAGGCCTTCCTTGAGGATAGGTCTCACACTGAGTTTCACAATGTGGTTTTGTGCCCAAGGATCCCCTCCAGTCAGGGCGTGGCCTAAAGTACCATGCTGGTGCCTCCTACATACTGAACGTTGCACAGTATGGGAACCACAAGTTTTCTGGCCATGGGGAAGATGGAGTTCTAATTTCTGCAACACTTTCACTCCTGGACTGTGATTGGATTTAAGGTCTAGGTTCTGAAGCCTCAAAACTGAGCTTGGGAAGAGATGAAGCCCTAAGGCCATGGTGTGTCCGATGTGCTCAGTGTTCGGCCAGCTGTTGAGTGTGGGTTGGGTGGTGCAGGCTCAGGCTGTGGCAGACAGGGAATAAGTGCCCAGGCTAGACTGTATCATTGGGGTGCATTCGAGTTTCGTGCAGGATGGTACTCATTTGTGGTTACTGGGTAGCCCCAGAGGGCAACGTTTTTCTTCTGGAGGGAAGACACAGTGCCACATAGTGGTTCCAGCATTCCCAAACTGTAAGGCTTGTGGGCCAGGAGTGTGAGGAAAAAATTCTGAGAACACAAGCCAGACTTAGATTTCAAGGTGAAGGGAAGGCAGGCACCCTCTGCAGAGATGATTCGAGATTCCGTATACCTGAAGACAGAGCTAGGATCAGACGTTGGCTTAGGTCGGAGTTTCTGTCCATGACGGCCCCTTCATGAAGGGGAGGGTGTCACGAGGACATGGAGGTTTTCCGAAGATGGGAATTGTGAGATGCTCCATACCACAATGATTTCTTCTGTGGGACAGTCGAGACCTGTTGGATGGCTCCATGACATCCATAAGAAAGTTATCCAGAGCAGGGTTCTAAGGATGGATGCCTGGGCAGCCTGCCTCCCATTCCAGGTGTCTCATAGAGCCAAGGCAAGTTCGATCTGCTGGATCTAGGGGAGCAACCGAGGCGGGTGTGTTGAAATGGGTGAGTTGAGGATTGGTCATAATGTGCATTTGTGTCCATGTAGACCTTGGAATGGGGTGCTTGATCCGGGGCCTTGAGGGATGTTCATAACCGGAGGTTTTGATGGAGCTCTAAAGAGTATGTTTCCTATGTAGAGAAGAGAATTATTTTGATGAGTGCCTAAGGAATCTCCCATATGCTGGTATTGGAAACCAGGCCTCTGAGGAGAGATGACTGGAATCAAAAGCAATGGATCTGATTAGGGACTAAGTGCCCTTCCAGTTCAATCTTATTCTATGGGGATATCTGTCTCTGGGTCTGAGTGGAGGTGGTTTCCTAACTTGTGAAAGATCATCCCTGTTTGTCCTGGGCAACCAACACATTTCAGATGGCCTGGGGGAGTTTGGAGGATTCTCCTAATCTATAGGGTTGTGGCCAATGGAAATGGCAGAATTCCCCTGGAGAGGGAAGCCACAGTCCTGAGGTGTGGCTCCAGGGGCCCCAGCTTGGATGTTGTGTGGGCCAGGACTGTGGGGACACAAGTCTGAAAACACAAACTCAGCTTAGGTTTGGGGATGTATGTATGAAGGCTCGATCTACAGACCGTGAGAATTTTCCGGGCTATGAACAAAGGGCGAGTATGTGGCGCTTGCTCAGGGTTTTGTCTCTGGATTTTGTGTCAATGGTGGCCGTGGAATGTCGGGGTGTCCTCAAGGGCCATGGACAATTCTTTCTCTGGTGATTTGGCCTGATACCAAGTGGTTGGGATCATTCTGTGAATGGGAAGAGTCCTTTCTGTATTTTTTTTTTTTACCTCGTTGTCCCACCAAAGAGGGATTCCTGAGTAGAGCCCTGAGTAGGGGTGACTAGACATCTCGAACTCTGGTTGAGATTGGGGGACTAGGGGCTTGGCAAGCTCCATATGTGGGCTGTTGTTCCAGTCACTAAGAGGCTTTACATGTGGATAGGGCTCACGCTTAGGGTCTCAATGTGTGTTTGTGCACATTGTGGCCCTCAGGGATAGGTGGGGCCTCATAGTCCATGCTGCTTTCTCCTACAATAAACATTGGACAACATGCCAACCACTAGGTTTCTTGCCAAGGCGAAGGAGAAGTTCTGATTCTTGCATCACATTCACTCCTGAGCAGTGAGTGGAGATAAGGTCTAGGTTCTGAAGGTGAAAATTGAGGTTGGGTAGAGATGATGGCCTAAAGCCATTGTGGGTTTGATATGTTCAGTGTACGGCCAACTGTCTGGGTGTTGGACTGGAGGTCTGCCCTCAGGCTGTGTCAGACAGGGCTTTAGTGCACAGGCTAGACTGTATAATTGGGGTATGGTCGAGTGGCATGCAGGTTGTTACTCATTTGGCGTTTCTGGTTAGCCCTATAGGGCAACATTTTTCTTCTGGAGGCCAGGCAGTGTGCTGCATTGTGTCTCCAGAATTTTCAAACTGGAGGGGTGTGGCCAGGATTCTGAGGACGGAAGTCTGGGAACACAAGTTAGGCTTAGGTTTCAGGGTGAGGGCCCAGCAGGCACATTCTCAAGTGCTGAATCGAGATCTCATGCTTCTGAATTCAGGGCGAGGATCAGACTTTGGCTTAGGATGGAGTTTCTGTCCGTGATGGCCCATTTATGAAGGTGTGGGGCATCATGAGGAAATGGAGGTTTTCTCACAGTGTTATTGTGTGATGCTTCAAACCACAAGGATTCATTCTGCGAGACAGTCAAGACAGGTTGGTTGGATTCAAGACGTCCCATAAAGAAGTTCTCCAGAGCAGGGTTCTAAGGATGGATGCCTGGGAAGCCCGCCTCCCATTCTAACTGTCTCCTAGTGACAAGGAAGGTTTGATCTGCTGGCTCTGGGTGAGCAGCCGAGGGGGCTGATTTTAAATGGACTCTCCTGAGAATGGATCATAATGTAAGTTTGTGTCCTTGGAGACCTTGGGATTGGGCCATGGTGCCAGCGCCCTGAAGGATCCTCCTAACCTGAGGTATTGACACAGCTCCAAAGAGCAAGTTTCCCATGTGGAGATGAGATCTGTTCTGATTGTTTCCTTAGGAAACCCCCATATTCTGATATTGGAAACCAGGCCTCTGAGGAGAGATACCTAGAAACCAAAGCAATGCATCAGAAGTTGGCTCAGGTTGGAGTTTCTGTCCATGATGGCCCCTTTATAAAGGGGAGCATCTCATGAGGCCATGTAGGTTTCCCACGAAAGGAGTTGTGAGATGCTCCAATCTGCAAGGATTCCTTCTGTGGGACAGTCAAGACCTGTTGGAAGGCTCCAGGACATCCCATATGGAACGGCGCCAGAGCAGGATTCCATGGATGGATGCCTAGAGAGTCTGCTTTGCATTCCAGTTGTCTCCTAGCGACAAGGCAGGTTTGATATTCTGCCTCTGGGGGAGTAATCGACGGGGCTGAGTTGAAATGTACTCTCCTGCCGAATGGTCATAATGCGGGTATGTGTCCATGGAGACCTTGGAATAGGGCGGTTGCTCCGGCTACCTGAAGGTTTCTCCTAACTGGAGGCTTTTACAGAGCTCCAAAGGATAAGTTTCCCATGTGAAGACAAGATTTGTTCTGATTGGTATCTCTGGAATCCCCCATATGCTGGTATTGGAAAACAGGCCTCTGAGGAGAGATGCTTAGAAAAAAAAGCAATGGAACCAATTACATTCTAGGGGCCAGTCCAGTTTAATCTTCTTCTCTTGGGTTATCTGTCTACGGGTGAGTTGACGTCGTTGCTCAGCTTGTGAGAGATCGCCCCTCTTTGTCCTGGGTGACCTACACTATTGGAATGGCCTCTGGGACTTTGGAGGTTTCTCCTTATCTGTAGGATTGTGGCCAATGGAATGGGAAGAATTTCCTTGGAGAGGGCAGGCACAGTCCTGAGGTGTGGCTCCAGGGGCCTCAGTCTGGAGGGGGTGTGGGACAGGGATGTCAGGATAGAAATCTGAAAATACAAACTCGGCTTAGGTTTGGGGACGTAGGTATGGCAGGCCCAATCTACAGACTATGAGGAGAAATTTTTGGGCTATGACCTAAGGGTGAGTGTGAACGCTTGCTGAAGCTTATGTCTCTGGATTTTGTGTCAATAGTGGCCGTGGAATGTCGGGCTGGCCTCATGGGCCATGGACGAGTCTTTCTCTCTGGACCCCAATCACTTGGGATGGCCCAATCCCAAGTGATTGGGGTCATTCTGTGAGTGGGAGGAGTCCTTTCTGTGTTTATTTACCTCAAATGTCCCACCAAAGAGGGATTCCAGAGCAGAGCCCTGAGTAGGGGTGACTAGATGTCTCTACCTCTGGTTAAGATTGGGTGACTTGGGGCATGGCAGGCCCCATATGCGGGCTCATGGTCCAGCCACTGAGAGGCTTTACTTGAGGACAGGGCTCAAACTGAGGGTCCCAATGTGTGTTTGAGCCCACCGCAGCTCTTAAGCATAGGCAGGGCCTCAGGGACCCTACACTACCCTCAGGGGCCCTACTACTACCCCTGTAGGCCCTACAGGGGTCCTACACTGAACGTTGAACAAGATGCCAACCACAAGATTCTGGCGAGAGGGAAGGAGGAGTTCTGATTTCTGCATCACGTTCACCCATGGGAAGTGAGTAGAGATAAGGTCTAGGATTCTGTAGCCTGAAAACCGAAGTTGGAAAGAGATGGCGACCTAAGGCCATGGCGGTTCAGATGTTCTCAGTGTACTGCAAGCTGTCTGGGTGTCGGTTGGGAATTCAGGCCTCAGGTTCTGTCAGACAGGGCATTAGTGCACAGGCTAGACTATATAATTGGTGTACAGTTGAGTGACGTGCAGGTTTATCCTCATTGGAGGTTTCTGGGTAGACCCATAGGGCAATATTTTTCTTCTAAAGGGCAGGCAGAGTGCAGCACTGTGTCATCGGAAATCCCAAAATAGAGGGCGTGTGGTCCAGGAGAGTGAGGACGGAAGTCGGAGAACACTAGCTACGCTTAGGTTTTGGGGTGAGGGCACAGCAGGTACACTCTGAAGAGCTGAATCAAGATCTCGTGCATCTGAAGTCAAGGCGAGATCAGCTGTTGGCTCAGGTTGGAGTTTCTTTCCATGATCTGCCTTCATGAAGATTGGGGGCATCATGTGACCTTGGAAGCTTTCCATGATATGAGTTGTTAGGTGGTCCATGCACAAGGACTCCTGTGGGACAGTCGAGACCTGTTGGGTGGCTCAAGGATGTCCCATAAGGAACGACGCAAGAGCAGGGTTCTAAGGATGGATGCCTGAAGAGCCCAACTCGCATTTCAATTGTCTCCTAGCGACAAGGCAGGTTCAATCTGCTGGCTCTGGAGTAGCAACCGAGGGGGTTTAGTTGAAATGGACTCTCCTGAGGATGGGTCATAATTTGGGATTGTGTCCATGGAGATATTCAAATGGGGCAGTGGCTCCAGTGACCTGTAGTTTTCTCCTAACTGGAGGTTATGACACAGCTCCATAGAGCAAGATTCCCATGTGGAGACGAGATTTTTTCTGATAGGTAGCTCTGGAAACCCCCTTATGCTGGTATTGGAATCCAGATCTCTGAGGAGAGATGCCTGAAAACAAAAGCAATGGATCCAATTAGGGCCTAGGTGCCTGTCTTGTTCAATATTCTTTTCTATGGATATCTGTCTAAGGTTCTGATTGGAGGTAGTGGCTCAGCTTGTGCCAGAGGGTCCCTGTATGTCCAGGACATCCTACACTATTGGGATGGCCTCAGAGATTTTGGATGATTCTCCTAATCTGTCAGGTTGTGCCAAATGAATGAGCAGAATTCCCTTGGAGAGGGCAGGCACAGTCCTGAGGTGTGGCTCCATGGGGCCCAGCCTTTAGAATGTGTGGGTGAGGACAATGGAGACAGAAGTCTGAAAACACAAACTCGGCTTAGGTTTGGGGACATAGGTATGGCAGGCCCGATCTACAGACCTTGAGAATTTTGGGGGCTCTGAACAAAGGGCAAGTGTGTGGCGCTTTTTCAGGTTTTTGTCTCCGGATTTTGTGTCAATGGTGGCCGTGGAATGTCAGGCTGGTCTCATCGACCATGGACGAGTATTTCTCTCTGTGGATTTGGCCAGATTCCAAGTGTTTGGGGTCATTCTTTGGATGGTAGGAGTCCTTACTTTTTTTTTTTCTTTATCTTGGTTTTTTTTTTTTTTTTTTTTTTTTTTTTTTTTTTTTTTTTTTTTTTTTTTACCTTATGTGTCCCACCAAAGAGGGATTCCAGAAAAGAGCTCTGAATAAGGTTGACTAGACTTCTCAAGCTCTGGCTAGGATTGGGGGAGTAGGGGCATGGCAAGTCCCATATGCAGGCTCTTGGTCCAGCCCCGGAGAGGCTTTACTTGAGGCCAGGGTTCATGCTTAGGGTCCTAATGTGTGTTTGTGCCCATCACAGCCCTCAAGCATGTCTGAGGCCTCATTGGCCATGCTGGGTTCTCATATACTGAACGTTGGACAACATGCCAACCACAAGGTTTCTGGTCATGGGGAAGGTGAAGTTCTGATTTCTGCATCACGTACATCACTTAGTTGTGAGTGGAGATAATGTCTAGGTTCTGAAGCCTGAAGACCAAGGTTGGGAAGAGATGATGACCTAAGGCCATGGCATGTTCGATGTGTTCAGTGTGAGGCCAGGTGTCTGGGTGTCGGTCACGAGGTCTGGGGTCAGGCTGTGTCAGACAGGGCATTAGTGCCCAGGCTAGACTGTATAATTGGGGTACAGTCTAGAGAATTGCAGGTTGATCCTCATTTGATGTTTCTGGGTAGACCCCTAGGGCAAAGTCTCTCTTCTGGAGGGCAGGCAGAGTGCTGCATTTTGTCTCCAGAATTCCCAAAGTGGAAGGCTTGTGGGCCAGGAGTGTGAGGATGGAAGTCTGAGAACGTGAGCTGGCTTAGGTTTTGGGGAGAGGGCAAGGCAGCCACACTCTGCAGAGCTGAATTGAGATCTCATGCATCTGAGGTCAGGGCGAGGATCAGACGGGAGTTTCTGTCCATGATGTCCTCTACCTGAAGGTGGAGGCATCACGAGGCCATGGAGGTTTTCCCACGGTGCGAGTGTGTGATGCTGCAAACCACAAGGATTCCTTCTGCAGGACAGTTGAGACCTGTTGAATGGATCAAGGACACCCCATTAGGAATTTCTCCAGAGCAGAGTTCTAACATGGATACCTGGGCAACGAACTCGCATTCCAATTGTCTCCTAGTGACAAAGCAGGTTTGATCTGCTGGCACTGGGTGAGCAACCGCCAGGTTTGTGTTGAAATGGACTCTCCTGAGGATGGGTCATAATGTGGGATTGTGTCCATTGAGACATTGGAATGGGGCGGTGGCTCCAGTGACGTGAAATTTTCTCCTAACTGGAGGTTTTGACACAGTTCCATATAGCATGATTCCCATGTGGCATGCGATTTGTTCTGATTGGTAGCTCCAGAAACCCCCATGTGCTGGTATTGGAATCCAGGCCTCTGAGGAGAGATACATGAAAACAAAAGCAATGAATTCGTTTAGGGCCTAGGTGCCTGTCCTCTTCAATCTTCTTTTCTATGGATATCTATCTACAGGTCTGATTGGAGGTAGTGGCTCAGCTTGTGGCAGATGGTCCCTGTTTGTCCCGGACATCCTACAATATTGGGGTGGCCTCGGGGACTTCGGATGTTTCTCCTAATCTGTCAGGTTGTGCCAAAGGAATGAGCAGAATTCCCATGGAGAGGGCAGGCACAGTCCTGAGGTGTGGCTCCATGGGGCCAAGCCTTGAGGGTGTGTGGGCCAGGACAATGGAGACAGAAGTCTGAAAACAGAAACTTGGCTTAGGTTTGGGGACATAGGTATGGCAGGCCCGATCTACAGACCGTGAGAATTTTTCAGGCTTTGAACAAAGGGCGAGTGTGTGGCGCTTTTTCAGGCTTTTGTCTCCGGATTTTGTGTCAATGGTGGCCGTGGAATGTCAGGATGGCCTCATCAGCCATGGACGAGTATTTCTCTCTGTGAATTTGGCCCAATTCCAAGTGATTGCGGTCATTCTTTGGACGGTAGGAGTCCTTTCTCTATTTTTTTTTTAACCTCATGTGTCCCACCAAGGAGGGATTCTAGAGAAGAGATCTGAGTAGGGGTGACTAGACTTCTCAAGCACTGGTTAAGGTTTGGGGAGTAGGGGCATGGTAATCTCCATATGTGGGCTCTTGGTCCAGCCCCGGAGAGGCTTTACTTGAGGCCAGGGTTCGTGCTTAGGGTCCTAATGTGTGTTTGTGCCCATCGCAGCCCTCAAACATGTCTGAGGCCTCATGGCCATGCTGGTTTCTCCTACACTGCACGTTGGACAACATGCCAACCACAGGGTTTCTGGTCATGGGGAAGGAGGAGTTCTGATTTCTGCATCACGTACACGGCATGGCAGTGAGTAGAGATAAGGTCTAGATTCTGAAGCCTGAAAACCGAGGTTGGTAAGAGATGACGACCTAAGGCCATGGTGGGTCCGTTGCACTTAGTGTGCGGCCAGATGTCTGTGTCCCTCATGATGTCTGGGCTCAGGCTGTGTCAGGCAGGGCATTAGTCCCCAGGCTAGACTGTATAATTGGGGTACAGTCGAGTGATGTGAAGGTTGGTCCTCATTTGGGGTTTCTGGTTGGCCCCATAGGGCAAAGATTTTCTTCTGGAGGGCAGGCAGAGTGCTGCATTCTGGCTCCAGAATTGCCAACTTCAGGGCTTGTGGGCCAGGTGTTTTTGGACAGAAGTCTGAGAACACAAGTTCAGCTTAGAATTCGCAGCGGTGACATGGCAGGCACACTCTACAGACCTGAAATGAGATCTCGTGCATCTGAAGTCAGGGCGACATCAGATGTTGGCTTAGGTTGGAGTTTCTGTACATGATGTCCCCTTCATGAAGGTGGGGGGGCATCAGGAAACCATGGAAGATTTCCAACTTTGTGAGTGTGTGATGCTCCAAACCACAAGGATTCCGTCAGCGGGACAGTCACGACCTTTTGGATGGATCAAGGACGTCCCATAAGAAATGCTCCAAAGCACAGTTCTAATGATGGATGCCTGGGCAGTCCAACTTGCATTCCAGTTGTGTCCTAGTGAAAAGGAGGATTCGATCTGCTGTCACTGGGGGAACAACCGAGGGGGCTGAATTGAAATGGACTCTCATGAGGATCAGTCATGATGTGGATTTGTGTCCATGGATCCCTTGGAATGGGGAAGTGGCTCTGTTGCCCTGAAGAATTCTCCTAACCTGAGGTTTTGATGCAGCTCCAAAGAGCAAGTTTCCCATGTAGAGACGAGATTTGTTCTGAAACCCCCACAACCTGGTATTGGAAACCAAGCATCTGGGGAACAATGCCTGGAATCCAAAGCAATAAATCTGATTACGGTCTAGGGGCCTGTCCTTTTCAATATTCTCCTCTGAGTGTCTCTGTCTAAGATTCAGAATGGAGGTCACTGCTCAGCTTGTGTCAGATCACCCATGTTTGTTGGGGGAGGCCAACACTATTGGGCTGGTCTTGGGAATTGGAGGTTTCTCCTAATCTGTAAGGTTGTGGCAAATGAAACGGGCAGAGTTCACTTGGAGAGCACTGGCACAGTCCTTAGGTGTGACACCACCTTTCTGGGTGTCATCCAGGAGGTCCAGGCTCAGGCTGTGTCAGACAGGGCATTAGTGCCAAGCTTAGACTGTATAATTGGAGTAAAGTTGAGTGGCATGCAAGTTGATCCTCATTTGGCGTTTCTGGGTAGCCCCAGGGGCAACGTTTTTCTTCTGGAGGGAAGGAAGAGTGCTGCATTGTGGCGACGGAATTCTCACACTGGAGGGCTTGTGGGCCAGAATTGTGAGGAAGGAAGTGAGAGAACACAAGCTAGGCTTAGGTTTGGGTCAAGATCATGGCAGGCACACTCTGTAGAGCTAAATCTAAATCTCATGCATCTGAAGTCAGGGCGAGGATCAGACGTAGGCTCAGGTTGAAGTTTCTGTTCAGGATGGCCCCTTCATGATGGTGGGGGGCATCATGGGGCTATGGAGACTTTCCCACGATTGGCATTGTAAGTTGCTCCAAAGCGCAAGGATTCCTTCTGCAGGACAGCTGTGACCTGTTCGATGGCTCCAGGACGTCCCATATGGAATTACTTCAGAGTAGTTTTCTACAGATGGATGCCTAGCCAGTCCGCCTCACATTCCAATTGTCTCCTAGTGACAAGATAGGTTCGATCTGCTGGCTCTAGGGGAGCACCCAAGGGCACTGAGTTGAAAAAGACTCTCCTGCAGATGGGTCCTAATGTGGGATTGTGTCCATGGAGACCTTGGAATGAGGTGGTGGCACCGGGGCTCTGAAGGATTTTCCTAGCCGGAGGTTTTGACACAGCTTGAAAGAGCACGTTTCCCATGTGGAGAAGACATTTGTTCTGACTGATGCCTCAGGAAACCCCCATATGGTGGTATTGAAAACCAGGCCTCTGAGGTTCTGACATAGCTCCTCGAGCAAGTTTCCAATGTGCAGACAAGACTTGCTCTGAAAGAGACTATGGAAACCACATAGGCTGGTATTGGAAACCAGGCCTCTGAGAAGAGATGCCTGGAAACCAAAGCAATGGATCTGATTAGGGCCTAGGGGCCTGTCCAGTTCAATGTTCTTGTATGGGGACATCTGTCTCCGAGTCTGTGTGGAGCTAGTTGCTCAGCTAGTGTCAGATCACCCCTGTTTGTTCCGAGCAGCCTAAAATATTGGGATGGTCCCAGGGACATTGGAGATTTCTCCTGATTTATATGGTTGTGGCCAATGGAATATGAAGAATTCCCTTTGAGAGGGCAGGAACAATACTGATGTGTGGTTCCAGGGGCCCTAGCATGGAGGGTGTGTGTTTTCACACAACTTTCCAAACAGCCCTGGCCTACACAACCTACAGGCTCAGGCCCCTGGAGCCAAACCTGAGGACTGTACTTGTCCTCTCAGAGGGAATTGTGTGTGCCCATTCCAAAGGCCACAACCCTTCTAATAGGATAAACCTCCAAAGTCCCTGATCCATCTCAATAGTGGTGGCTTCCCAGGAAAAACAGGGGCAATCTGAGCCCAACTGAGCACCAACCTGCACTCAGACCCATAGACAGATGTCCCCAGAGGTATGAAGGAAAGAACAGGCGCCTAGGCACTAATCAGATCCATTGCTTTGGTTTCCAGGCATCTCTCCTCAGAGGCCTGGATTTCAAAAGCAGCATATAGCTGTTTCTTGACTCACCCATCAGAAAACATCTCATCTACACATGGGAAACTTGCACGTAGGGGCTGTGTCAAAGCCTCTGTTTAGGAGAACCCTTTAGGGCCCCAGTGCCACCGCTTCATTCCAAGGTCCAAATAGACACAAAAGCACATTAGGACCCATCCCCAGGGGTGTCCATTTCAACTCAGCGTCCACGGTTGCTCCCCACAGATCCAGGAGATCTAACCTGTCTTGTTGCTAGGAGACAATTGAAATGCGAGGTGGGCTACCCATCCATCCATCCTTAGAACCCTGCTCAGAATCATTGGCCTGGAGCCAAACAACAGGTCTCAATTGTCCTGCAGAAGACTCTCTGCAGTTTGGAGCTTCTCACAACTCCCATCGTGGGAAAACACCCATGGCCCCGTGATGACCACCAACATTCATGAAGGGGCCATCAGGGACAGAAACTCCAACCTGAGCGATCGTCTGATCCTCGCCCTGAATTCAGATGCACGAGATCTCGATTCAGGTCTATAGATGGTGCCTGCCATGGCCTCACCCAGAAACCTAAGCCTAGCTTGTGTTCTCAGACTTTTGTCGTCAGACTACTGGCCCACAAGCCCTCCAGTTTGGCAATCCAGAACTACAATGCAGCACTCTGCCGGCCCTCCAGAAGAAAAACATTGTCCTCTGGGGCTAACCAGTAACCCCAAATGAGGATCAAACTGCACCGACATTGGATGTACTCCAAATACATAGGCTGACCAGGGCACTAATGCCCTTTCTGACACAGCCTGAGCCTGGAACGCGTGGACCCACCCAGACAGCTAGCTGCACACTGAGCACATCGAGCCGCCATGGCCTTAGGTCGTCATCTCTTCCCAACCACGGTTTTCAGGTTTCAGAACCTAGACCTTATCTCCAATCACTGCCCAGGGTTGAAGGTGATGCAGAAATCAGAACTCCTTCCCCATGGCAAGAAACCTTGTGCTTGGCATGTTGTCCAACGTTTAGTGTAGTTGAAACCAGTGTGGCCCATGAGGCCCCGCCCATGCTCGCGGGCCACATTGGTCACAATCACACATTGTGACCCTCAGGCTGAGCCCAGTCCTCAAGTAAGGCCACTCAGTGGCTGGATGAAGAGATAGCATATTGGACTTGCCATTCCCCTAGGCCCCAATTTTTAACCATAGTTCGGGTTGTCCCTTCAGTCTTCCCCACGGCTTGGCTTTGGAATTCCTCTTTTGGTGGGACACCTGAGGTAACAAACCTGAAATGAGTCCTCCCATCCCACAGATTGACGAAAAGAAATTGGGAATCGGGCCAAATCCTCAGAGAGGAAGATTCGTCCATGGCCCATGAGGCCTCCCCGACATTCCACGGCCATCGCTGATTCAAAATCCAGAGACAAAAGCCTGAGCAAGCACCTCAGACTCGCACTTTCTTCGTATCCTGAAGAGTTCTTCTCATGGTTTGTAGATCGGGCCTGCCATACCTACGTCCCCAAAACTAAGCTGAGTTTGTGTTTTCAGACTTCTGTCCTCAAAGTCTTGGGCCCCACACCCTCCAGGCTGGGCCCCTGGAGCCACACATTAGGACTGTGCTACCAATCCATGGGAATTCTGCCCATTCCTTGGTCCAAAATCGTACAAATTAGGAGAAACCTCCAAAGTCCCTGAGGCCATCCCAATAGATTTGGTCGCCCTGAACAAACAAGGGCTGTCAAACGGCAGCTGATAATCGACCTCCACTCATACCATAGATGGATGTCCCCAGAGAAGAAGATTGAACCAGACAGGACCCTAGGCCATAATAGGATCCATTGCTTTGGGTTACAGGCATGTGTCCTCAAAAGCCTGATTCCAATACGAGCATAGGGGTTTTCCTGAGGCACCCATCAGAACTCATCTCGTCTCCACAAGGAAACCTGTGCATGGGAGCCATGTCCAAAGCTTAGGAGAGTACCTCAGGGTCCCAGTGCCACCGCCCCATTCCAAGGCTCTCATGGACACAAAAGCACATTAGGACCCATCCTCAGGAAAGTCCATTTCAAGTCAGCCACCCCGGTTGCTCAGGCAGAGCCATCAGATCTAAACTGTCTTGTTGCTAGGAGAAAATTGGAATGCGAGGCGGGCTTCCCAGGCATCCATCCGCGAACGGTGCTCTGGAGTCATTCCATATGGAATGTCCTGGAGCTGTCCATCAGGTCTCAATTGTCCCGGAGAAGGAATCCTTGAAGGGGGCATCCCACAACTCCCAACGTGGGAAAACCTCAATGGCCTCGAGATTCTGCTCCCTTCATGAAGCGGCCATCATGCTCAGAAACTCCCACCTGAGCCAACGTCTGATCCTCGCCCTGACTTCACATGGATGAGATATTGGTTCAGATATGCACGGGGTACCTGCCATGCCCCCACGAAACCCAAGTCTAGCTTGTCTTCTCAGACTTCCGTCCTCACACTCCTGGCCCCGAAGCCCTCAAGTTTGGCAATTCCGGACCCACAATGCAGCACTCTGCCTGCCCTCTAGAATAAAAATTATTGCCTCATGAGCTGCCCAGGCACCTTAAATGAGGGTAAACCTACACAGCACTCGACTTTACCCAAATTATATAGTCTAACCTGGGCACTAATGCACTGTCGAACACAACCTGAGCACGGACCTCCTGACCAACACCCAGAAAGCTGACCGCACACTGAGCACATAAAACCCGCCATGGCCTTAGGTCATCATCTCTTCCCTACCTCAGTTTTCAGGTTTCAGAACGAGACCTTATCTCCAATCACTGCCCAGGGGTGAGAGTGATGCAGAAATCAGAACTCCTCTTTACCCATGGCAAGTATCCTTGTGGTTGGCACGTTGTTCAACGTTCAGTTTTGGAGAAACCAGCATTCACCCTGAGGCCCCGCCCAATCTTGAGTGTTACGAGGGCATACACACGCATTGTGACCCTCAGCATAAGTCCTGTCCTCTAGTAAGTCCTCTCAGTGGCTGGATCATTAGATGTCATAATGGTCTTGACATGTCCCTCGGCCCAAATTTTTAACCAGATTTCTTATTGTCCAGTCGCCCCTCCCCAGGGCTCTACTCTGGAATCCCTCATATGGTGGGACACCTGAGGTTAAAAAAGAAAACAACAACAACAACAACAAAAACGGACTTCTTCCAGCCCACAGAATGACCCCAAACTCTTTGGACGGGGCCAAACCACCAGAGAGTAAGACTCGTCCATTTCCCATGAAGTCACCCAGAAATTCCACGACCATGAGTGACACGATATCCAGAGACAAAAACTTGAGCAGGAGCCTCACATTCGCCCTTCTTTCATATCTCGAAGTGTTCTCCTCATGGTCTGTAGATCAGTCATGCCATACCTATGACCCGAAACATAAGCCGAGTTTGTGTTTTCAGACAACTGTCCAAACAGCCCTGGCCTACACAACCTACAGGCTCAGGCCCCTGGAGCCAAACCTGAGGACTGTACTTGCCCTCTACAAGGGAATTGTGTGTGCCCATTCCAATGGCCACAGCACTTCTAATAGGATAAACCTCCAAAGACCCTGATCCATCTCAATAGTGGTGGCTTCCCAGGAAAAACAGGGGCAATCTGAGCCCAAATGAGCACCTACCTGCACTCAGACCCATAGACAGATGTCCCCAGAGGTAAAAAGGAAAGAACAGGCCCCTAGGCACTAATCAGATCCATTGCTTTGGTTTCCAGGCATCTCTCCTCAGAGGCCTGGATTTCAAAAGCAGCATATAGCTGTTTCTTGACTCACCCATCAGAAAACATCTCATCTACACATGGGAAACTTGCACGTTGGAGCTGTGTCAAAGCCTCTGTTTAGGAGAACCCTTTAGGGCCTCAGTGCCACCGCTTCATTCCAAAGTCTCCATAGACACGAAAGCACGTTAGGACCCATCCCCAGGGGTGTCCATTTCAACTCAGCGTCCTCGGTTGCTCCCCACAAATCCAGGAGATCTAACCAGTCTTGTTGCTAGGAGACAATTGGAATGCGAGGTGGGCTACCCAGCCATCCATCCTTAGAACCCTGCTCAGAATCATTGGCCTGGAGCCAAACAACAGGTCTCAATTGTCCTGCAGAAGACTCTCTGCAGTTTGGAGCTTCTCACAACTCCCATAGTGGGAAAACCCCCATGGCCTCGTGATGCCCCCCCCCCATATATGAAGGCGCCATCAGGGACAGAAACTCCAACCTGAGCGATCGTCTGATCCTCGCCCTGACTTCAGATGCACGAGATCTCGATTCAGGTCTGTAGATTGTGCCTGCCATGGCCTCACCCAGAAACCTAAGCCTAGCTTGTGTTCTCAGACTTTTGTCGTCAGACTACTGGCCCACAAGCCCTCCAGTTTGGCAATCCAGAACTACAATGCAGCACTCTGCCGGCCCTCCAGAAGAAAAACATTGTCCTCTGGGGCTACCCAGTAACCCCAAATGAGAATCAACCTACACGGACCTTGGCTGTACCCCAAATACTTAGGCTGACCAGGGCACTAATGCCCTTTCTGACACAGCCTGAGCTTGGACCCCGTGGACCCTCCCAGACAGCTGGCCACACACTGAGCACATCGAGCCGCCATGGCCTTAGGTCGTCATCTCTTCCCAACATCGGTTTTCAGGATTCAGAACCTAGACCTTATCTCCAATCACTGCCCAGGGTTGAAGGTGATGCAGAAATCAGAACTCCTTCACCCCATGGCAAATAACCTTGTGGTTGGCATGTTGTCCAACGTTCAGTGTAGTTGAAACCAGTGTGGCCCATGAGGCCCCGCCCATGCTCATGGGCCACATTGGTCACAAACACACATTGTGACGCTCAGGCTGAGCCCAGTCCTCAAGTAAGGCCACTCAGTGGCTGGATGAAGAGATAGCATATTGGGCTTGCCATGCCCCTAGGCCCCAATTTTTAACCATAGTTCAGGTTGTCCCTTCAGTCTTCCCCACGCCTTTGCTTTGGAATTCCTCTTTTGGTGGGACACCTGAGGTAACAAAACTGAAATGAGTCCTCCCATCCCACAGATTGACGAAAAGAAATTGGGAATCGGGCCAAATCCTCAGAGAGGAAGATTCGTCCATGGCCCATGAGGACTCCCCGACATTCCATGGCCATCACTGATACAAAATCCAGAGACAAAAGCCTGAGCAAGCGCCTCAGACTCGCACTTTCTTCATATTTTGAAGAGTTCTTCTCATGGTTTGTAGATCGGGCCTGCCATACCTACGTCCCCAAACATAAGCTGAGTTTGTGTTTTCAGACTTCTGTCCTCAAAGTCTTGGGCCCCACACCCTCCAGGCTGGGCCCCTGGAGCCACACATTAGGACTGTGCCTTCCAATCCATGGGAATTCTGCCCATTCCATGGTCCAGAATCGTACAAATTAGGAGCAACCTCCAAAGTCCCTGAGGCCATCCCAATAGATTTGGTCGCCCGGAACAAACAAGGGCTGTCTGACACCAGCTGATAATCGACCTCCACTCATACCATAGATGGATGTCCCCAGAGAAGAAGATTGAACCAGACAGGACCCTAGGCCATAATAGGATCCATTGCTTTGGGTTACAGGCATGTGTCCTCAAAAGCATGATTCCAATACGAGCATAAGGGTTTTCCTGAGGCACCCATCAGAACTCATCTCGTCTCCACAAGGAAACCTGTGCATGGGAGCCATGTCCAAAGCTTAGGAGAGTACTTCAGGGTCCCGGTGCCACCGCCCCATTCCAAGGCCCTCATGGACACAAAAAAACATTAGGACCCATCCTCAGGAAAGTCCATTTCAACTCAGCCACCCCGGTTGCTCCAGCAGAGCCATCAGACCTAAACAGTCTTGTTGTTAGGAGACAATTGGAATGCGAGGCAGGCTGCCCAGGCATCCATCCGCGAACCGTGCTCTGGAGTCATTCCATATGGGATGTCCTGGAGCTGTCCAACAGGTCTCAAATGTCCCTCAGAAGGAATCCTTGAAGGGGGCATCCCACAATTCCCAACGTGGGAAAACCTCAATGGCCTCGAGGTTCTGCTCCCTTCATGAAGCGGCCGTCATGCTCAGAAACTCTCACCTGAGACAACGTCTGATCCTCGCCCTGCCTTCAGATGGATGAGATATTGGTTCAGATCTGCAGGGGGTACCTGCCGTGCCCTCGCCCTGAAACCCAAGTCTAGCTTGTCTTCTCAGACTTCCGTCCTCACACTCCTGAACCCGAAGCCCTCAAGTTTGGCAATTCCAGACCCACAATGCAGCACTCTGCCTGCCCTCTAGAAAAAAAATTATTGCCTCATGAGCTGCCCAGGCACCTTAAATGAGGGTAAACCTACACAGGACTCGACTTTACCCAAGATATATAGTCTAACCTGGGCACTAATGCACTGTCGAACACAACCTGAGCCCGGACCTCCTGACCAAACCCAGAAAGCTGACCGCACACTGAGCACATAAAACCCGCCATGGCCTTAGGTCATCATCTCTTCCCTGCCTCAGTTTTCAGGCTTCAGAACTGAGACCTTATCTCCAATCACAGCCCAGGGGTGAGTGTGATGCAGAAATCAGGACGCCTCCTTACCCATGGCAAGAACCCTTGTGGTTGGCACGTTGTCCAACGTTCATGGTAGGAGAAACCAGCATTCACCCTGAGGCCCCGCCCATTCTTGAGTGTTACGAGCGCATACACACGCATTGTGACCCTCAGCATGAGTCCTGTCCTCTAGTAAGTCCTCTCAGTGGCTGGATCATTAGATGTCATAATGGGCTTGACATGTCCCTAGGCCCCAATTTTTAACCAGATTTCTGATTGTCCAGTCGCCCCTCCCCAGGGCTCTACTCTGGAATCCATCATTTGGTGGGACACCTGAGGTTAAAAAAGAAAACAACAACAACAACACCAAAAAAAAAAACGAATTTCTTCAAGCCCACAGAATGTCCCCAAAGTCTTTAGACGGGGCCAAACCACCAGAGAGTAAGACTCGTCCATTTCCCATGAAGTCACCCAGAAATTCCACGACCATGAGTGACACGATATCCAGAGACAAAAACTTGAGCAGGAGCCTCACACTCGCCCTTCTTTCAAATCCCAAAGTGTTCTCCTCATGGTCTGTAGTTCAGTCCTGCCATACCAATGACCCGAAACATAAGCCGAGTTTGTGTTTTCAGACAACTGTCCAAACAGCCCTGGCCTACACAACCTACAGGCTCAGGCCCCTGGAGCCGAACCTCAGGACTGTACTTGTCCTCTCCAAGGGAATTGTGTGTGCCCATTCCAATGGCCACAACCCTTCTAATAGGATAAACCTCCAAAGTCCCTGATCCATCTCAATAGTGGTGGCTTCCCAGGAAAAACAGGGGCAATCTGAGCCCAACTGAGCACCTACCTGCACTCAGACCCATAGACAGATGTCCCCAGAGGTATAAAGGAAAGAACAGGCCCCTAGGCACTAATCAGATCCATTGCTTTTTTTTCCAGGCATCTCTCGTCACATTCCTGGATTTCAAAAGCAGCATCTAGCTGTTTCTTGACTCACCCATCAGGAAACATCTCATCTACACATGGGAAACTTGCACGTTGGAGCTGTGTCAAAGCCTCTGTTTAGGAGAACCCTTTAGGGCCCCAGTGCCACCGCTTCATTCCAAGGTCTCCATAGACACAAAAGTACATTAGGACCCATCCCCAGGGGAGTCCATTTCAACTCAGCGTCCTCGGTTGCTCCCCACAGATCCAGGAGATCTAACCTGTCTTGTTGCTAGGAGACAATTGGAATGCGAAGTGGGCTACCCAGCCATCCATCCTTAGAACCCTGCTCAGAATCATTGGCCTGGAGCCAAACAACAGGTCTCAATTGTCCTGCAGAAGACACTCTGCAGTTTGGAGCTTCTCACAACTCCCATTGGGAAAACCCCCATGGCCTCGTGATGCCCCCCCCATTCATGAAGGGGCCATCAGGGACAGAAACTCCAACCTGAGCGATCGTCTGATCCTCGCCCTGACTTCAGTTGCACGAGATCTCGATTCAGGTCTGTAGATTGTGCCTGCCATGGCCTCACCCCGAAACCTAAGCCTAGCTTGTGTTCTCAGACTTTTGTCGTCAGACTACTGGCCCACAAGCCCTCCAGGTTGGCAATCCAGAACTATAATGCAGCACTCTGCATGCCCTCCAGAAGAAAAACATTGTCCTCTGGGGCTACCCAGTAACCCCAAATGAGGATCAACCTGCACCGACCTTGGCTGTACCCCAAATACATAGGCTGACCAGGGCACTAATGCCCTTTCTGACACAGCCTGAGCCTGGACCCCCTGGCCCCTCCCAGACAGCTGTCCACAACTGAAAACATCGAGCCGCCGTGGCCTTAGGTCCTCATCTCTTCCCAACATCGGTTTTCAGGTTTCAGAACATAGACCTTATCTCCAATCACTGCCCAGGGTTGAAGGTGATGCAGAAATCAGAACTCCTTCCCCATGGCAAGAAACCTTGTGGTTGGCATGTTGTCCAACGTTCAGTGTAGTTGAAACCAGTGTGGCCCATGAGGCCCCGCCCATGCTCGCGGGCCACATTGGTCACAAACACACATTGTGACCCTCAGGCTGAGCCCAGTCCTCAAGTAAGGCCACTCAGTGGCTGGATGAAGAGATAGCATATTGGGCTTGCCATGCCCCTAGGCCCCAATTTTTAACCATAGTTCGGGTTGTCCCTTCAGTCTTCCCCAAGGCTTTGCTTTGGAATTCCTCTTTTGGTGGGACACCTGAGGTAACAAACCTGAAATGAGTCCTCCCATCCCACAGATTGACGAAAAGAAATTGGGAATCGGGCCAAATCCTCAGAGAGGAAGATTCGTCCATGGCCCATGAGGACTCCCCGACATTCCATGGCCATCACTGATACAAAATCCAGAGACAAAAGCCTGAGCAAGCGCCTCAGACTCGCACTTTCTTCATATTTTGAAGAGTTCTTCTCATGGTTTGTAGATCGGGCCTGCCATACCTACGTCCCCAAACATAAGCTGAGTTTGTGTTTTCAGACTTCTGTCCTCAAAGTCTTGGGCCCCACACCCTCCAGGCTGGGCCCCTGGAGCCACACATTAGGACTGTGCCTTCCAATCCATGGGAATTCTGCCCATTCCATGGTCCAGAATCGTACAAATTAGGAGCAACCTCCAAAGTCCCTGAGGCCATCCCAATAGATTTGGTCGCCCGGAACAAACAAGGGCTGTCTGACACCAGCTGATAATCGACCTCCACTCATACCATAGATGGATGTCCCCAGAGAAGAAGATTGAACCAGACAGGACCCTAGGCCATAATAGGATCCATTGCTTTGGGTTACAGGCATGTGTCCTCAAAAGCATGATTCCAATACGAGCATAAGGGTTTTCCTGAGGCACCCATCAGAACTCATCTCGTCTCCACAAGGAAACCTGTGCATGGGAGCCATGTCCAAAGCTTAGGAGAGTACTTCAGGGTCCCGGTGCCACCGCCCCATTCCAAGGCCCTCATGGACACAAAAAAACATTAGGACCCATCCTCAGGAAAGTCCATTTCAACTCAGCCACCCCGGTTGCTCCAGCAGAGCCATCAGACCTAAACAGTCTTGTTGTTAGGAGACAATTGGAATGCGAGGCAGGCTGCCCAGGCATCCATCCGCGAACCGTGCTCTGGAGTCATTCCATATGGGATGTCCTGGAGCTGTCCAACAGGTCTCAAATGTCCCTCAGAAGGAATCCTTGAAGGGGGCATCCCACAATTCCCAACGTGGGAAAACCTCAATGGCCTCGAGGTTCTGCTCCCTTCATGAAGCGGCCGTCATGCTCAGAAACTCTCACCTGAGACAACGTCTGATCCTCGCCCTGCCTTCAGATGGATGAGATATTGGTTCAGATCTGCAGGGGGTACCTGCCGTGCCCTCGCCCTGAAACCCAAGTCTAGCTTGTCTTCTCAGACTTCCGTCCTCACACTCCTGAACCCGAAGCCCTCAAGTTTGGCAATTCCAGACCCACAATGCAGCACTCTGCCTGCCCTCTAGAAAAAAAATTATTGCCTCATGAGCTGCCCAGGCACCTTAAATGAGGGTAAACCTACACAGGACTCGACTTTACCCAAGTTATATAGTCTAACCTGGGCACTAATGCACTGTCGAACACAACCTGAGCCCGGACCTCCTGACCAAACCCAGAAAGCTGACCGCACACTGAGCACATAAAACCCGCCATGGCCTTAGGTCATCATCTCTTCCCTGCCTCAGTTTTCAGGCTTCAGAACTGAGACCTTATCTCCAATCACAGCCCAGGGGTGAGTGTGATGCAGAAATCAGGACGCCTCCTTACCCATGGCAAGAACCCTTGTGGTTGGCACGTTGTCCAACGTTCATGGTAGGAGAAACCAGCATTCACCCTGAGGCCCCGCCCATTCTTGAGTGTTACGAGCGCATACACACGCATTGTGACCCTCAGCATGAGTCCTGTCCTCTAGTAAGTCCTCTCAGTGGCTGGATCATTAGATGTCATAATGGGCTTGACATGTCCCTAGGCCCCAATTTTTAACCAGATTTCTGATTGTCCAGTCGCCCCTCCCCAGGGCTCTACTTTGGAATCCATCATTTGGTGGGACACCTGAGGTTAAAAAAGAAAACAACAACAACAACACCAAAAAAAAAAAACGAATTTCTTCAAGCCCACAGAATGTCCCCAAACTCTTTAGACGGGGCCAAACCACCAGAGAGTAAGACTCGTCCATTTCCCATGAAGTCACCCAGAAATTCCACGACCATGAGTGACACGATATCCAGAGACAAAAACTTGAGCAGGAGCCTCACACTCGCCCTTCTTTCAAATCCCGAAGTGTTCTCCTCATGGTCTGTAGTTCAGTCCTGCCATACCAATGACCCGAAACATAAGCCGAGTTTGTGTTTTCAGACAACTGTCCAAACAGCCCTGGCCTACACAACCTACAGGCTCAGGCCCCTGGAGCCGAACCTCAGGACTGTACTTGCCCTCTCCAAGGGAATTGTGTGTGCCCATTCCAATGGCCACAACCCTTCTAATAGGATAAACCTCCAAAGTCCCTGATCCATCTCAATAGTGGTGGCTTCCCAGGAAAAACAGGGGCAATCTGAGCCCAACTGAGCACCTACCTGCACTCAGACCCATAGACAGATGTCCCCAGAGGTATAAAGGAAAGAACAGGCCCCTAGGCACTAATCAGATCCATTGCTTTGTTTTCCAGGCATCTCTCGTCACATTCCTGGATTTCAAAAGCAGCATCTAGCTGTTTCTTGACTCACCCATCAGGAAACATCTCATCTACACATGGGAAACTTGCACGTTGGAGCTGTGTCAAAGCCTCTGTTTAGGAGAACCCTTTAGGGCCCCAGTGCCACCGCTTCATTCCAAGGTCTCCATAGACACAAAAGTACATTAGGACCCATCCCCAGGGGAGTCCATTCCAACTCAGCGTCCTCGGTTGCTCCCCACAGATCCAGGAGATCTAACCTGTCTTGTTGCTAGGAGACAATTGGAATGCGAAGTGGGCTACCCAGCCATCCATCCTTAGAACCCTGCTCAGAATCATTGGCCTGGAGCCAAACAACAGGTCTCAATTGTCCTGCAGAAGACACTCTGCAGTTTGTAGCTTCTCACAACTCCCATTGGGAAAACCCCCATGGCCTCGTGATGCCCCCCCCATTCATGAAGGGGCCATCAGGGACAGAAACTCCAACCTGAGCGATCGTCTGATCCTCGCCCTGACTTCAGTTGCACGAGATCTCGATTCAGGTCTGTAGATTGTGCCTTCCATGGCCTCACCCCGAAACCTAAGCCTAGCTTGTGTTCTCAGACTTTTGTCTTCAGACTACTGGCCCACAAGCCCTCCAGGTTGGCAATCCAGAACTATAATGCAGCACTCTGCCTGCCCTCCAGAAGAAAAACATTGTCCTCTGGGGCTACCCAGTAACCCCAAATGAGGATCAACCTGCACCGACCTTGGCTGTACCCCAAATACATAGGCTGACCAGGGCACTAATGCCCTTTCTGACACAGCCTGAGCCTGGACCCCCTGGCCCCTCCCAGACAGCTGTCCACAACTGAAAACATCGAGCCGCCGTGGCCTTAGGTCGTCATCTCTTCCCAACATCGGTTTTCAGGTTTCAGAACATAGACCTTATCTCCAATCACTGCCCAGGGTTGAAGGTGATGCAGAAATCAGAACTCCTTCCCCATGGCAAGAAACCTTGTGGTTGGCATGTTGTCCAACGTTCAGTGTAGTTGAAACCAGTGTGGCCCATGAGGCCCCGCCCATGCTCGCGGGCCACATTGGTCACAAACACACATTGTGACCCTCAGGCTGAGCCCAGTCCTCAAGTAAGGCCACTCAGTGGCTGGATGAAGAGATAGCATATTGGGCTTGCCATGCCCCTAGGCCCCAATTTTTAACCATAGTTCGGGTTGTCCCTTCAGTCTTCCCCAAGGCTTTGCTTTGGAATTCCTCTTTTGGTGGGACACCTGAGGTAACAAACCTGAAATGAGTCCTCCCATCCCACAGATTGACGAAAAGAAATTGGGAATCGGGCCAAATCCTCAGAGAGGAAGATTCGTCCATGGCCCATGAGGCCTCCCCGACATTCCACGGCCATCGCTGATACAAAAGCCAGAGACAAAAACCTGAGCAAGCGCCTCAGACTCGCACTTTCTTCATATCCTGAAGAGTTCTTCTCATGGTTTGTAGATCGGGCCTGCCATACCTACGTCCCCAAACCTAAGCTGAGTTTGTTTTTTCAGACTTCTGTTCTCAAAGTCTTGGGCCACACACCCTCCAGGCTGGGCCCCTGGAGCCACACATTAGGCCTGTGCCTACCAATCCATAGAAACTCTGCCCATTCCATGATCCAAAATCGTACAAATTAGGAGAAACTTCCAAATTCCCTGAGGCCATCCCAATAGATTTGGTCGCCCGGAACAAACAAGGGCTGTCTGACACCAGCTGATATTCGACCTCCACTCATACCATAGATGGATGTCCCCAGAGAAGAAGATTGAACCAGACAGGACCCTAGGCCATAATAGAATCCATTGCTTTGGGTTACAGGCATGTGTCCTCAAAAGCCTGATTCCAATACGAGCATAGGGGTTTCCCTGAGGCACCCATCAGAACTCAACTCGTCTCCACAAGGAAACCTGTGCATGGGAGCCATGTCCAAAGCTTAGGAGAGTACTTCAGGGTCCCGGTGCCACAGTCCCATTCCAAGGCCCTCATGGACACAAAAACACATTAGGACCAATCCTCAGGAAAGTCCATTTCAACTCAGCCACCCTGGTTGCTCCCAGGCATCCATCCGTGAACGGTGCTCTGGAGTCATTCCGTATGGGATGTCCTGGAGCTGTCCAACAGGTCTCAAATGTCCCGCAGAAGGAATCCTTGAAGGGGGCATCCCACAATTCCCAACGTGGGAAAACCTCAATGGCCTCGAGATTCCGCTCCCTTCATGAAGTGGCCGTCATGCTCAGAAACTCTCACCTGAGCCAACGTCTGATCCTCGCCCTGCCTTCAGATGGATGAGATATTGGTTCAGATCTGCAGGGGGTACATGCCGTGCCCTGGCCCTGAAACCCAAGTCTAGCTTGTCTTCTCCGACTTCCGTCCTCACACTCCTGAACCCGAAGCCCTCAAGTTTGGCAATTCCAGACCCACAATGCAGCACTCTGCCTGCCCTATAGAAAAAAAAATTATTGCCTCATGAGCTGCCCAGGCAACTTAAATGAGGGTAAACCTACACAGCACTCGACTTTACCCAAATTATATAGTGTAACTTGGGCACTAATGCACTGTCGAACACAACCTGAGCCCGGACCTCCTGACCAACACCCAGAAAGCTTACCACACACTGAGCACATAAAACCCGCCATGGCCATAGGTCATCATCTCTTTCCTACCTCAGTTTTCAGGCTTCAGAACCGAGACCTTATCTCCAATCACTACCCAGGGGTGAGTGTGATGCAGAAGTCAGAACTCCTCCTTACCCATGGCAAGAACCCTTGTGGTTAGCACGTTGTCCAACGTTCAGTGTAGGAGAAACCAGCATTCACCCTGAGGCCCCGCCCATTCTCTAGTGTTACGAGCGCATACACACGCATTGTGACCCTCAGCATGAGTCCTGTCCTCTAGTAAGTCCTCTCAGTGGCTGGATCATTAGATGTCATAATGGGCTTGACATGTCCCTAGGCCCCAATTTTTAACCAGATTTCTGATTGTCCAGTCGCCCCTCCCCAGGGCTCTACTCTGGAATCCATCATTTGGTGGGACACCTGAGGTTAAAAAAGAAAACAACAACAACAACACCAAAAAAAAAAAAACGAACTTCTTCCGCCCACAGAATGACCCCAAACTCTTTAGACGGGGCCAAACCACCAGAGAGTAAGACTCGTCCATTTCCCATGAAGTCACCCAGAAATTCCACGACCATGAGTGACACGATATCCAGAGACAAAAACTTGAGCAGGAGCCTCACACTCGCCCTTCTTTCAAATCACGAAGAGTTCTCCTCATGGACTGTAGTTCAGTCCTGCCATACCTATGAACCTAAACATAAGCCGAGTTTGTGTTTTCAGACAACTGTCCAAACAGCCCTGGCCTACACAACCTACAGGCTCAGGCCCCTGGAGCCGAACCTCAGGACTGTACTTGCCCTCTCCAAGGGAATTGTGTGTGCCCATTCCAATGGCCACAACACTTCTAATAGGATAAACTTCCAAAGTCCCTGATCCATCTCAATAGTGGTGGCTTCCCAGGAAAAACAGGGGCAATCTGAGCCCAAATGAGCACCTACCTGCACTCAGACCCATAGACAGATGTCCCCAGAGGTAAAAAGGAAAGAACAGGTCCCTAGGCACTAATCAGATCCATTGCTTTGGTTTCCAGGCATCTCTCCTCACATTCCTGGATTTCAAAAGCAGCATCTAGCTGTTTCTTGACTCACCCATCAGGAAACACCTCATCTACACATGGGAAACTTGCACGTTGGAGCTGTGTCAAAGCCTCTGTTTAGGAGAACCCATTAGGGCCCCAGTGCCACCGCTTCATTCCAAGGTCTCCATAGACACAAAAGCACATTAGGACCCATCCCCAGGGGTGTCCATTTCAACTCAGCGTCCTCGGTTGCTCCCCACAGATCCAGGAGATCTAACCTGTCTTGTTGCTAGGAGACAATTGGAATGCGAAGTGGGCTACCCAGCCATCCATCCTTAGAACCCTGCTCAGAATCATTGGCCTGGAGCCCAACAACAGGTCTCAATTGTCCTGCAGAAGACACTCTGCAGTTTGGAGCTTCTCACAACTCCCATTGGGAAAACCCCCATGGCCTCGTGATGCCCCCCCATACATGAAGGGGCCATCAGGGACAGAAACTCCAACCTGAGCGATCGTCTGATCCTCGCCCTGACTTCAGTTGCACGAGATCTCGATTCAGGTCTGTAGATTGTGCCTGCCATGGCCTCACCCCGAACCCTAAGCCTAGCTTGTGTTCTCAGACTTTTGTCGTCAGACTACTGGCCCACAAGCCCTCCAGGTTGGCAATCCAGAACTATAATGCAGCACTCTGCCTGCCCTCCAGAAGAAAAACATTGTCCTCTGGGGCTACCCAGTAACCCCAAATGAGGATCAACCTGCACCGACCTTGGCTGTACCCCAAATACGTAGGCTGACCAGGGTACTAATGCCCTTTCTGACACAGCCTGAGCCTGGACCCCCTGGCCCCTCCCAGACAGCTGTCCGCAACTGAAAACATCGAGCCGCCGTGGCCTTAGGTCGTCATCTCTTCCCAACATGGGTTTTCAGGTTTCAGAACATAGACCTTATCTCCAATCACTGCCCAGGGTTGAAGGTGATGCAGAAATCAGAACTCCTTCCCCATGGCAAGAAACCTTGTGGTTGGCATGTTGTCCAACGTTCAGTGTAGTTGAAATCAATGTGGCCCATGAGGCCCCGCCCATGCTCGCGGGCCACATTGGTCACAAACACACATTGTGACCCTCAGGCTGAGCCCAGTCCTCAAGTAAGGCCACTCAGTGGCTGGATGAAGAGATAGCATATTGGGCTTGCCATGCCCCTAGGCCCCAATTTTTAACCATAGTTCGGGTTGTCCCTTCAGTCTTCCCCAAGGCTTTGGTTTGGAATTCCTCTTTTGGTGGGACACCTGAGGTAACAAACCTGAAATGAGTCCTCCCATCCCACAGATTGACGAAAAGAAATTGGGAATCGGGCCAAATCCTCAGAGAGGAAGATTCGTCCATGGCCCATGAGGCCTCCCCGACATTCCACGGCCATCGCTGATACAAAAGCCAGAGACAAAATCCTGAGCAAGCGCCTCAGACTCGCACTTTCTTCATATCCTGAAGAGTTATTCTCATGGTTTGTAGATCGGGCCTGCCATACCTACGTCCCCAAACCTAAGCTGAGTTTGTGTTTTCAGACTTCTGTTCTCAAAGTCTTGGGCCACACACCATCCAGGCTGGGCCCCTGGAGCCACACATTAGGACTGTGCCTACCAATCCATGGGAATTCTGCCCATTCCATGATCCAAAATCGTACAAATTAGGAGAAACCTCCAAAGTCCCTGAGGCCATCCCAATAGATTTGGTCGCCCGGAACAAACAAGGGCTGTCTGACACCAGCTGATAATCGACCTCCACTCATACCATAGATGGATGTCCCCAGAGAAGAAGATTGAACCAGACAGGACCCTAGGCCATAATAGAATCCATGGCTTTGGGTTACAGGCATGTGTCCTCAAAAGCCTGATTCCAATACGAGTATAGGGGTTTTCCTGAGGCACCCATCAGAACTCATCTCGTCTCCACATGAAACCTGTGCATGGGAGCCATGTCCAAAGCTTAGGAGAGTACTTCAGGGTCCCGGTGCCACCGCCCCATTCCTAGGCCCTCATGGACACAAAAACACATTAGGACCAATCCTCAGGAAAGTCCATTTCAACTCAGCCACCCCGGTTGTTCCCGCAGAGCCATCAGATCTAAACTGTCTTGTTGCTAGGAGACAATTGGAATGCGATGCGGGCTTCCCAGGCATCCATCAGCAAACGGTGCCTTGTAGTCATTCCATATGGGATGTCCTGGAGCTGTCCAACAGGTCTCAATTGTCCCGCAGAAGGAATCTTGAAGGGGGCATCCCACAACTCTCAAAATGAAAAAACATCAATGGCCTCGAGATTCCGCTCCCTTCATGAAGCGGCCGTCATGCTCAGATATTCCCAACTGAGCCAACGTCTGATCATCGGCCTGACTTCAGATGCATGAGATATTGGTTCAGATGTGCAGGGGGTACCTGCCGTGCCCTGGCCCTGAAACCCAAGAAGCTTGTCTTCTCAGACTTCCGTCCTCACACTCCTGGCCCCGAAGCCCTCAAGTTTGGCAATTCCGTACCCACAATGCAGCACTCTGCCTGCCCTCTAGAAAAAGAATTATTGCCTCATGAGCTGCCCAGGCACCTTAAATGAGGATAAACCTACACAGCACTCGACTTTACCCAAATTATATAGTATAACCTGGGCACTAATGCACTGTCGAACACAACCTGAGCCGGGACCTCCTGACCAACACCCAGAAAGCTGACCGCACACTGAGCACTTAAAACCCGCCATGGCCATAGGTCATCATCTCTTCCCTACCTCAGTTTTCAGGCTTCAGAACCGAGACCTTATCTCCAATCACGGCCCAGGGGTGAGTGTGATGCAGAAATCAGAACTCCTCCTTACCCATGGCAAGAACCCTTGTGGTTGGCACGTTGTCCAACATTCAGTGTAGGAGAAACCAGCATTCACCCTGAGGCCCCGCCCATTCTTGAGTGCGACAAGTACATACACACGCATTGGGACCCTCAGCATGAGTCCTGTCCTCTAGTAAGTCCTCTCAGTGGCTGGACCATTAGATGTCATAATGGGCTTGACATGTCCCTAGGCCCCAATTTTTAACCAGATTTCTGATTGTCCAGTCCTCCTCCCCAGGGCTCTACTCAGGAACACCTCATTTGGTGGGACACCTGAGGTTAAAAAAGAAAACAACAACAACAACAAAAAAAAAACGTACTTCTTCAAGCCCACAGAATGACCCCAAACTCTTTGGACGGGGCCAAACCACCAGAGAGTAAGACTCATCCATTTCCCATAAAGTCACCCAGAAATTCCAAACCAGGATTGACTCGATATCTAGAGACAAAAACTTGAGCAGGAGCCTCACATCGCCCTTATTTCAAATCCCGAAGAGTTCTCCTCATGGTCTGTAGATCAGTCCTGCCATACCTATGACCCAAAACATAAGCCGAGTTTGTTTTTTCAGACAACTGTCCATACAGCCCTGGCGTAGACAACCTACAGGCTCAGGCTCCTGGAGCCAAACCTGAGGACTGAACTTGCCCTCTCCAAGGGATTTGTGTGTGCCCATTCCAATGGCCACAACCCTTCTAATAGGATAAACGTCCAAAGTCCCTGATCCATCTCAAAAGTGGTGGCTTCCCAGGAAAAACAGGGGCAATCTGAGCCCAACTGAGCACCTACCTGCACTCAGACCCATAGACAGATGTCCCCAGAGGTATGAAGGAAAGAACAGGCCCCTAGGCACTAATCAGATCCATTGCTTTGGTTTCCAAGCATATCTCCTCAGAGGCCTGGATTTCAAGCAGCATATAGCTGTTTCTTGACTCACCCATCAGAAAACATCTCATCTACACATGGGAAACTTGCACGTTGGAGCTGTGTCAAAGCCTCTGTTTAGGAGAACCCTTTAGGTCCCCAGTGACACCGCTTCATTCTAAGGTCTCCATAGACACAAAAGCACATTAGGACCCATCCCCAGGGGTGTCCATTTCAACTCAGCGTCCTCGGTTGCTCCCCACAGATCCAGGAGATCTAAACTGTCTTATTGCTAGGTGACAATTGGAATGCGAGGTGGGCTACCCAGCCATCCATTTTTAGAACCCTTCTCAGAATCATTGGCCAGGAGCCAAACAACAGGTCTCAATTCTCCTGCAGAAGACACTCTGCAGTTTAGAGCTTCTCACAACTCCCATTGGGAAAATCCCCATGGCCTCGTGATGCCCCCCCATTCATGAAGGGGCCATCAGGGACAGAAACTCCAACCTGAGCGATCGTCTGATCCTCGCCCTGACTTCAGATGCACGAGATCTCGATTCAGGTCTGTAGAATGTGCCTGCCATGGCCTCACCCCGAAACCTAAGCCTAGCTGTGTTCTCAGACTTTTGTCGTCAGACTACTGGCCCACAAGCCCTCCAGGTTGGCAATCCAGAACAATAATGCAGCACTCTGCCTGCCCTCCAGAAAAAAAACATTGTCCTCTGGGGCTACCCAGTAAACCCAAATGAGGATCAACCTGCAACGACCTTGGCTGTACCCCAAATACATAGGCTGACCAGGGCACTAATGCCCTTTCTGACACAGCCTGAGCCTGGACCTCCTGGCCCCTCCCAGAGATCTGTCCGCACACTGAGCACATTGAACTGCTATGGCCTTAGGTCGTCATCTCTTCCCAACCTCGGTTTTCAGGTGTCAGAACCTAGACCTTATCTCCAATCACTGCCCAGGGTTGAAGGTGATGCAGAAATCAGAACTCCTTCCCCATTGCAAGAAACCCTGTGGTTGGCATGTTGTCCAACGTTCAATGTAGTTGAAACCAGTGTGGCCCATGAGGCCCCGCCCATGCTCGCGGGCCACATTGCTCACAAACATACCTTGTGACCCTCAGGCTGAGCCCAGTCCTCAAGTAAGGACACTCAGTGGCTGGATGAAGAGATAGCATATTGGGCTTGCCATGCCCCTAGGCCCCAATTTTTAACCATAGTTCGGGTTGTCCCTGCAGTCTTCCCCACGGCTTGGCTTTGGAATTCCTCTTTTGGTGGGACACCTGAGGTAACAAAACTGAAATGAGTCCTCCCATCCCACAGATTGACGAAAAGCAATTGGGAATCGGGCCAAATCCTCAGAGAGGAAGATTCGTCCATGGCCCATGAGGCCTCCCCGACATTCCACGGCCATCACTGATACAAAATCCAGAGACAAAAGCCTGAGCAAGCGACTCAGACTCGCACTTTCTTCATATCCTGAAGAGTTCTTCTCATGGTTTATAGTTCGGGCCTGGCATACCTACGTCACCAAACCTAAGCTGAGTTTGTTTTCAGACAACTGTCTAAACTGACCTGGCCTACACAACTTACAGACTCAGGCCCCTGGAGCCAAACCTGAGGACTGTACTTGCCTTCTCCAAGGGAATTTTTTGTGCCCATTCCAATGGCCACAACCCTTCTAATAGGATAAACCTCCAAAATCCCTGATCCATCTGAAAAGTGGTGGCTTCCCAGGAAAAACAGGGGCAATCTGAGCCCAAATGAGCACCTACCTGCACTCAGACCCATAGACAGATGTCCCCAAGGTAAAAAGGAAAGAACAGGCCCCTAGGCACTAATCAAATCGATTGCTTTGGTTTCCAGGCATCTCTCCTCAGAGGCCTGGATTTCAAAAGCAGCATATAGCTGTTTCTTGACTCACCCATCAGAAAACATCTCATCCACACATGGGAAACTTGCACGTTGGAGCTCGGTCAAAGCCTCTGTTTAGGAGAACCCTTTAGGGCCCCAGTGCCACCGCTTCATTCCAAGGTCTCCATAGACACAAAAGCACATTCGGACCCATCCCCAGAGGTATCCATTTCAACTCAGCATCCTCGGTAGTTGCCCACAGATCCAGGAGATCTAACCTGTCTTGTTGCTAGGAGACAATTGGAATGCGAGGTGGGCTACCCAGCCATCCATCCTTAGAAACCTGCTCAGAATCATTGGCCTGGAGCCAAACTACAGGTCTCAATTGTCCTGCAGAAGACTCTCTACAGTTTGGAGCTTCTCACAACTCCCATAGTGGGAAAACCCCCATGGCCTCGTGATGCCCCCCCATTCATGAAGGGGCCATCAGGGACAGAAACTCCAACCTGAGCGATCGTCTGATCCTCGCCCTGACTTCAGATGCACGAGATCTCGATTCAGGTCTGTAGATTGTGCCTGCCATGGCCTCACCAAGAAACCTAAGCCTAGCTTGTGTTCTCAGACTTTTGTCGTCAGACTACTGGCCCACAAGCCCTCCAGTTTGGCAATCCAGAACTACAATGCAGCACTTGCCGGCCCTCCAGAAGAAAATCATTGTCCTCTGGGGCTGCCCAGTAACCCCAAATGAGGATCAACCTGCACCGACCTTGGCTGTACCCCAAATACATAGGCTGACCAGGGCACTAATGCCCTTTCTGACACAGCCTGAGCCTGGACTCCCTGGCCCGTCCCAGACAGCTGGCCACACACTGAGCACATCGAGCCTCCGTGGCCTTAGGTCGTCATCTCTTCCCAACCTCGGTTTTCAGGTTTCAGAATCTAGACCTTATCTCCAATCACTGCCCAGGGTTGAAGGTGATGCAGAAATCAGAACTCCTTTCCCATGGCAAGAAACCTTGTGGTTGGCATGTTGTCCAACGTTCAGTGTAGTTGAAACCAGTGTGGCCCATGAGGCCCCGCCCATGCTCGCGGGCCACATTGGTCACAAAAACACATTGTGACGCTCAGGCTAGCCCAGTCCTCAAGTAAGACCACTCAGTGGCTGGATGAAGAGATAGCATATTGAGCTTGCCATTCCTCTAGGCCCCAAATTTTAACCATAGTTCGGGTTGTCCCTTCAGTCTTCCCCACGGCTTGGCTTTGGAATTCCTCTTTTGGTGGGACACCTGAGGTAACAAACCTGAAATGAGTCCTCCCATCCCACAGATTGACGAAAAGCAATTGGGAATCGGGCCAAATCCTCAGAGAGGAAGATTCGTCCATGGCCCCTGAGGCCTCCCCGACATTCCACGGCCTTCGCTGACACAAAATCCAGAGACAAAAGCCTGAGCAAGCGCCTCAGACTCGCACTTTCTTCATATCCTGAAGAGTTCTTCTCATGGTTTGTAGATCGGGCCTGCCATACCTACGTCCCCAAACCTAAGCTGAGTTTGTGTTTTCAGACTTCTGTCCTCAAAGTCTTGGGCCCCACACCCTCCAGGCTGGGCCCCTGGAGCCACACATTAGGACTGTGCCTACCAATCCATGGGAATTCTGCCCATTCCATGGTCCAAAATCGTACAAATTAGGAGAAACCTCCAAAGTCCCTGAGGCCATCCCAATAGTGTAGGTCTGCCGGAACAAACAAGGGCTGTCTGACACCAGCTGATAATCGACCTCCACTCATACCATAGATGGATATCCCCAGAGAAGAAGATTGAACCAGACAGGACCCTAGGCCATAATAGGATCCATTGCATTGGGTTACAGGCATGTATCCTCAAAAGCCTGATTCCAATACGAGAATAGGGGTTTTCCTGAGGCACCCATCAGAACTCATCTCGTCTCCACAAGGAAACCTGTGCATGGGAGCCATGTCCAAAGCTTAGGAGAGTACTTCAGGGTCCCGGTGCCAACGCCCCATTCCAAGGCCCTCATGGAACAAAAACACATTAGGACCCATCCTCAGGAAAGTCCATTTCAACTCAGCCACCCCGGTTGCTCCGGCAGAGCCATCAGATCTATACTGTCTTGTTGCTAGGAGACAATTGGAATGTGAGGCGGGCTTCCCAGGCATCCATCCGCAAACGGTGCTCTGGAGTCATTCCATATGGGATGTCCTGGAGCTGTCCAACAGGTCTCAATTGTCCCGCAGAAGGAATCCTTGAAGGGGGCATCCCACAACTCCCAACGTGGGAAAACCTCAATGTCCTCGAGATTCCGCTCCCTTCATGAAGCGGCCGTCATGCTCAGAAACTCCAACCTGAGCCAACGTCTGATCCTCGCCCTGACTTCAGATGCATGAGATATTGGTTCAGATCTGCAGGGGGTACCTGCCGTGCCCTCGCCCTGAAACCCAAGCCTAGCTTGTCTTCTCAGACTTCCGTCCTCACACTCCTGGCCCCGAAGCCCTCAAGTTTGGCAATTCCGGACCCACAATGCAGCACTGTGCCTGCCCTCTAGAAAAAAAATTATTGCCTCATGAGCTGCCCATGCAACTTAAATGAGGGTAAACCTACACAGAACTCGACTTTACCCAAGTTATATAGTCTAACCTGGGCACTAATGCACTGTCGAACACAACCTGAGCCCAGACCTCCTGACCAACACCCAGAAAGCTGACCGCACACTGAGCACATAACACCCGCCATGGCCTTAGGTCATCATCTCTTTCCTACCTCAGTTTTCAGGCTTCAGAACCGAGACCTTATCTCCAATCACTGCCCAGGGGTGAGTGTGATGCAGAAGTCAGAACTCCTCCTTACCCATGGCAAGAACCCTTGTGGTTGGCACGTTGTCCAACGTTCAGTGTAGGAGAAACCAGCATTCACCTTGAGGCCCCGCCCATTCTTGAGTTTGACGAGGGCATACACACGCATTGTGACCCTCAGCATGAGTCCTGTCCTCTAGTAAGTCCTCTCAGTGGCTGGACCATTAGATGTCATAATGGGGTTGACATTTCCCTAGGCCCCAATTTTTAACCAGATTTCTGATTGTACAGTCGACCCTCCCCAGGGCTCTACTCTGGAATCCATCATTTGGTGGGACACCTGAGGTTAAAAAAGAAAACAACAACAACAACAACAACAACAACAAAAAAAAAAACGGACTTCTTCCAGCCCACAGAATGACCCCAAACTCTTTGGACGGGGCCAAACCAGCAGAGAGTAAGACTCGTCCATTTCCCATGAAGTCACCCAGAAATTCCACGACCATGAGTGACACGATATCCAGAGACAAAAACTTGAGCAGGAGCCTCACACTCGCCCTTCTTTCAAATCCCGAAGAGTTCTCCTCATGGTCTGTAGATCAGTCCTGCCATACCCATGACCCGAAACATAAGCCGAGATTGTGTTTTCAGACAACTGTCCAAACACCCTGGCCTACACAACCTACAGGCTCAGGCCCCTGGAGCCAAACCTGAGGACTGTACTTGCCCTCTCCAAGGGAATTGTGTGTGCCCATTCCAATGGCCACAACCCTTCTAATAGGATAAACCTCCAAAGTCCCTGATCCATCTCAATAGTGGTGGCTTCCCAGGAAAGACAGGGGCAATCTGAGCCCAACTGAGCACCTACCTGCACTCAGACCCATTGACAGATGTGCCCAGAGGTAAAAAGGAAAGAACAAGCCCCTAGGCACTAATCAGATCCATTGCTTTGGTTTCCAGGCATCTCTCCTCAGAGGCCTGGATTTCAAAAGCAGCATATAGCTGTTTCTTGACTCACCCATCAGAAAACATCTCATCTACACATGGGAACCTTGCACGTTGGAGCTCGGTCAAAGCCTCTGTTTAGGAGAACCCTTTAGGGCCCCAGTGCCACCGCTTCATTCCAAGGTCTCCATAGACACAAAAGCAGGTTAGGACCCATCCCCAGGGGTGTCCATTTCAACTCAGCGTCCTCGGTTGATCCCCACAGATCCAGGAGATCTAACCTGTCTGGTTGCTAGGAGACAATTGGAATGCGAGGTGGGCTACCCAGCCATCCATCCTTAGAACCCTGCTCAGAATCATTGGTCTGGAGCCAAACAACAGGTCTCAATTGTCCTGCATAAGACTCTCTGCAGTTTGGAGCTTCTCACAACTCCCATCGTGGGAAAACACCCATGGCCTCGTGATGCCCCCCCCATTCATGAAGGGGACATCAGGGACAGAAACTCCAACCTGAGCGATCGTCTGATCCTCGCCCTGACTTCAGATGCACGAGATCTCGATTCAGGTCTGTAGATTGTGCCTGCCATTGCCTCACCCAGAAACCTAAGCCTAGCTTGTGTTCTCAGACTTTTGTCGTCAGACTACTGGCCCACAAGCCCTCCAGTTTGGCAATCCAGAACTACAATGCAGCACTCTGCCGGCCCTCCAGAAGAAAAACATTGTCCTCTGGGGCTAACCAGTAACCCCAAATGAGGATCAACCTGCACCGACCTTGGCTGTACCCCAAATACATAGGCTGACCAGGGCACTAATGCCCTTTCTGACACAGCCTGAGCCTGGACCCCCTGTACCCTCCCAGACAGCTGGCCGCACACTGAGCACATCGAGCCGCCATGGCCTTAGGTCATCATCTCTTCCCAACCACGGTTTTCAGGTTTCAGAACCTAGACCTTATCTCCAATCACTGCCCAGGGTTGAAGGTGATGCAGAAATCAGAACTCCTTCCCCATGGCAAGAAACCTTGTGGTTGGCATGTTGTCCAACGTTCACTGTCATTGAAACCAGTGTGGCCCATGAGGTCCCGCCCATGCTCGCGGGCCACATTGGTCACAAAACACATTGTGACGCTCAGGCTGAGCCCAGTCCTCAAGTAAGGCCACTCAGTGGCTGGATGAAGAGATAGAATATTGGGATTGCCATGCCCCTAGGCCCCAATTTTTAACCATAGTTCGGGTTGTCCCTTCAGTCTTCCCCACGGCTTGGCTTTGGAATTACTCTTTTGGTGGGACACCTGAGGTAACAAAAAAGAAAGGAGACCTCCCATTCCACAGATTGACGAAAAGCATTTGGGAATCGGGCCAAATCCTCAGAGAGGAAGATTCGTCCATGGCCCCTGAGGCCTCCCTGACATTCCACGGCCATCGCTGATACAAAATCCGGAGACAAAAGCCTGAGCAAGCGCCTCAGACTCGCACTTTCTTCATATCCTGAAGAGTTCTTCTCATGGTTTGTAGATCGGGCCTGCCATACCTACGTCCCCAAACCTAAGCTGAGTTTGTGTTTTCAGACTTCTGTCCTCAATGTCTTGGGCCCCACACCCTCCAGGCTGGGCCCCTGGAGCCACACATTAGGACTGTGCCTACCAATCCATGGGAATTCTGCCCATTCCATGGTCCAAAATCGTACAAATTAGGAGAAACCTCCAAAGTCCCTGAGGCCATCCCAATAGTGTAGGTCTCCCGGAACAAACAAGGGCTGTCTGACACCAGCTGAAAATCGACCTCCACTCATACCATAGATGGATGTCCCCAGAGAAGAAGATTGAACCAGACAGGACCCTAGGCCATAATAGGATCCATTGCATTGGGTTACAGGCATTTGTCCTCAAAAGCCTGTTTCCAATACGAGCTAGGGGTTTTCCTGAGGCACCCATCAGAACTCATCTCGTCTCCACAAGGAAACCTGTGCATGGGAGCCATGTCCAAAGCTTAGGAGAGTACTTCAGGGTCCCGGTGCCAACGCCCCATTCCAAGGCCCTCAAGGACACAAAAACACATTAGGACCCATCCTCAGGAAAGTCCATTTCAACTCAGCCACCCCGGTTGCTCCGGCAGAGCCATCAGATCTAAACTGTCTTGTTGCTAGGAGACAATTGGAATGTGAGGCGGGCTTCCCAGGCATCCATCCGCGAACGGTGCTCTGGAGTCATTCCATATGGGATGTCCTGGAGCTGTCCAACAGGTCTCAATTGTCCCGCAGGAGGAATCCTTGAAGGGGGCATCCCACAACTCCCAACGTGGGAAAACCTCAATGGCCTCGAGATTCCGCTCCCTTCATGATGCGGCCGTCATGCTCAGAAACTCCAACCTGAGCCAACGTCTGATCCTCGCCCTGACTTCAGATGCATGAGATATTGGTTCAGATCTGCAGGGGGTACCTGCCGTGCCCTCGCCCTGAAACCCAAGTCTAGCTTGTCTTCTCAGACTTCCGTCCTCACACTCCTGGCCCCAAAGCCCTCAAGTTTGGCAATTCCGGACCCACAATGCAGCACTGTGCCTGCCCTCTAGAAAAAAAATTATTGCATCATGAGCTGCCCAGGCACCTTAAATGAGGGTAAACCTACACAGCACTCGACTTTACCCAAATTATATAGTCTAACCTGGGCACTAATGCACTGTCGAACACAACCTGAGCCCGGACCTCCTGACCAACACCCAGAAAGCTGACCGCACACTGAGCACATAAAACCCGCCATGGCCTTAGGTCATCATCTCTTTCCTACCTCAGTTTTCAGGCTTCAGAACCGAGACCTTATCTCCAATCACTGCCCAGGGGTGAGTGTGATGCAGAAGTCAGAACTCCTCCTTACCCATGGCAAGAACCCTTGTGGTTGGCACGTTGTCCAACGTTCAGTGTAGGAGAAACCAGCATTCACCCTGAGGCCCCGCCCATTCTTGAGTGCGACGAGGGCATACACACGCATTGTGACCCTCAGCATGAGTCCTGTCCTCTAATAAGTCCACTCAGTGGCTGGACCATTAGATGTCATAATGGGCTTGACATGTCCCTAGGCCCCAATTTTTAACCAGATTTCTGATTTTACAGTCGCCCCTCCCCAGGGCTCTACTCTGGAATCCATCATTTGGTGGGACACCTGAGGTTAAAAAAGAAAACAACAACAACAACAACAACAAAACGGACCCCGAACTCTTTGGACGGGGCCAAACCAGCAGAGAGTAAGACTCGTCCATTTCCCATGAAGTCACCCAGAAATTCCACGACCATGAGTGACACGATATCCAGAGACAGAACTTGAGCAGGAGCCTCACACTCGCCCTTCTTTCAAATACCGAAGAGTTCTCCTCATGGTCTGTAGATCAGTCCTGCCATACCTATGATCCGAAACATAAGCCGAGTTTGTGTTTCCAGACAACTGTCCAAACAGCCCTGGCCTACACAACCTACAGGCTCAGGCCCCTGGAGCCAAACCTGAGGACTGTACTTGCCCTCTCCAAGGGAATTGTGTGTGCCCATTCCAATGGCCACAACCCTTCTATAGGATAAACCTCCAAAGTCCCTGATCCATCTCAATAGTGGTGGCTTCCCAGGAACGACAGGGGCAATCTGAGCCCAACTGAGCACCTACCTGCACTCAGACCCATAGACAGATGTGCCCAGAGGTAAAAAGGAAAGAACAGGCCCCTAGGCACTAATCAGATCCATTGCTTTGGTTTCTAGGCATCTCTCCTCAGAGGCCTGGATGTCAAAAGCAGCATATAGCTGTTTCAGGACTCACCCATCAGAAAACATCTCATCTACACATGGGAAACTTGCACGTTGGAGCTGTGTCAAAGCCTCTGTTTAGGAGTAACCTTTAGGGCCCAGTGCCACCGCTTCATTCCAAGGTCTCCATAGACACAAAAGCACGTTAGGACCCATCCCCAGGGGTGTCCATTTCAACTCAGCGTCCTCGGTTGCTCCCCACAGATCCAGGAGATCTAACTTGTCTGGTTGCTAGGAGACAATTGGAATGCGAGGTGGGATACCCAGCCATCCATCCTTAGAACCCTGCTCAGAATCATTGGCCTGGAGCCAAACAACAGGTCTCAATTGTCCTGCAGAAGACTCTCTGCAGTTTGGAGCTTTTCACAACTCCCATCGTGGGAAAACCCCCATGGCCTCGTGATGCCCCCCCCCATTCATGAAGGGGACATCAGGGACAGAAACTCCAACCTGAGCGATCGTCTGATCCTCGCCCTGACTTCAGATGCACGAGATCTCGATTCAGGTCTGTAGAATGTGCCTGCCATGGCCTCACCCAGAAACCTAAGCCTAGCTTGTGTTCTCAGACTTTTGTCGTCAGACTACTGGCCCACAAGCCCTCCAGTTTGGCAATCCAGAACTACAATGCAGCACTCTGCCGGCCCTCCAGAAGAAAAACATTGTCCTCTGGGGCAACCCAGTAACCCCAAATGAGGATCAACCTGCACCGACCTTGGCTTTACCCCAAATATATAGGCTGACCAGGGCACTAATGCCCTTTCTGACACAGCCTGAGCCTGGACCCCCTGGCCCCTCCCAGACAGCTGGCCGCACACTGAGCACATCGAGCCGCCATGGCCTTAGGTCTTCATCTCTTCAAAACCTCGGTTTTCAGGTTTCAGAACCTAGACCTTATATCCAATCACTGCCCAGGGTTGAAGGTGATGCAGAAATCAGAACTCCTTCCCCATGGCAAGAAACCTTGTGGTTGGCATGTTGTCCAACGTTCAGTGTAGTTGAAACCAGTGTGGCCCATGAGGCCCGGCCCATGCTCATTGGCCACATTGGTCACAAACACACATTGTGACGCTCACGCTGAGCCCAGTCCTCAAGTAAGGCCACTCAGTGGCTGGATGAAGAGATAGCATATTGGGCTTGCCATGCCCCTAGGCCCCAATTTTTAACCATAGTTCGGGTTGTCCCTTCAGTCTTCCCCACGGCTTGGCTTTGGAATTCCTCTTTTGGTGGTACACCTGAAGTAACAAAACTGAAATGAGACCTCCCATCCCACAGATTGACGAAAAGCAACTGGGAATCGGGCCAAATCCTCAGAGAGGAAGATTCGTCCATGGCCCATGAGGCCTCCCCGACATTCCACGGCCATCGCTGATACAAAATCCAGAGACAAAAACCTGAGCAAGCGCCTCTGACTCGCACTTTCTTCATATCCTGAAGAGTTCTTCTCATGGTTTGTAGATCGGGCTGCCATACCTACGTCCTCAAACCTAAGCTGAGTTTGTGTTTTCAGACTTCTGTCCTCAAAGTCTTGGGCCACACACCCTCCAGGCTGGGCCCCTGGAGCCACACATTAGGACTGTGCCTACCAATCCATGGGAATTCTGCCCATTCCATGGTCCAAAATCGTACAAATTAGGAGAAACCTCCAAAGTTTCTGAGGCCATCCCAATAGTGTAGGTCTCCCGGAACAAACAAGGGCTGTCTGACACCAGCTGATAATCGACCTCCACTCATACCATAGATGGATGTCCCCAGAGAAGAAGATTGAACCAGACAGGACCCTAGGCCATAATAGGATCCATTGCTTTGGGTTACAGGCATGTATCCTCAAAAGCCTGATTCCAATACGAGCATAGGGGTTTTCCTGAGGCACCCATCAGAACTCATCTCGTCTCCACAAGGAAACCTGTGCATGGGAGCCATGTCCAAAGATTAGGAGAGGACTTCAGAGTCCCGGTGCCACCGCCCCATTCCAAGGCCCATATGGACACAAAAACACATTAGGACCCATCCTCAGGAAAGTCCATTTCAACTCAGCCACCCCGGTTGCTCCGGCAGAGCCATCAGATCAAAACTGTCTTGTTGCTAGGAGACAATTGGAATGCGAGGCGGGCTTCCCAGGCATCCATCCGCGAACGGTGCTCTGGAGTCATTCCATATCGGATATCCTGGAGCTGTCCAACAGGTCTCAATTGTCCCGCAGGAGGAATCCTTGAAGGGGGCATCCCACAACTCCCAACGTGGGAAAACCTCAATGGCCTCGAGATTCCGCTCCCTTCATGAAGCGGCCGTCATGCTCAGAAACTCCAACCTGAGCCAACGTCTGATCCTCGCCCTGACTTCAGATGCATGAGATATTGGTTCAGATCTGCAGGGGGTACCTGCCGTGCCCTCGCCCTGAAACCCAAGTCTAGCTTTTCTTCTCAGACTTCCGTCCTCACACTCCTGGCCCCGAAGCCCTGAAGTTTGGCAATTCCGGACCCACAATGAGGCACTCTGCCGGCCCTCTAGAAAAAAAAATTATTGCCTCATGAGCTGCCCAGGCACATTAAATGAGGGTAAACCTACACAGCACTCGACTTTACCCAAATTATATAGTCTAACCTGGGCACTAATGCACTGTCGAACACAACCTGAGCCCGGACCTACTGACCAACACCCAGAAAGCTGACCGCACACTGAGCACATAAAACCCGCCATGGCCTTAGGTCATCATCTCTTTCCTACCTCAGTTTTCAGGCTTCAGAACCGAGACCTTATCTCCAATCACTGCCCAGGGGTGAGTGTGATGCAGAAGTCAGAACTCCTCCTTACCCATGGCAAGAACCCTTGTGGTTGGCACGTTGTCCAACGTTCAGTGTAGGAGAAACCAGCATTCACCCTGCGGCCCCGCCATTCTTGAGTGCGACGAGTGCATACACACGCATTGTGACCCTCAGCATGAGTCCTGTCCTCTAGTAAGTCCTCTCAGTGGCTGGACCATTAGATGTCATAATGGGCTTGACATGTCCCTAGGCCCCAATTTTTAACCAGATTTCTGATTGTCCAGTCGCCCCTCCCCAGGGCTCTACTCTGGAATCCATCATTTGGTGGGACACCTGAGGTTAAAAAAGAAAACAACAACAACAACAACAACAACAAAACGGACTTCCTCCAGCCCACAAAATGACCCCAAACTCTTTGGACGGGGCCAAACCACCAGAGAGTAAGACTCGTCCATTTCCCATGAAGTCACCCAGAAATTCCAAGACCATGAGTGACACGATATCCAGAGACAAGAACTTGAGGAGGAGCCTCACACTCGCCCTTCTTTCAAATACCGAAGAGTTCTCCTCATGGTCTGTAGATCAGTCCTGCCATACCTATGACCCGAAACATAAGCCGAGTTTGTGTTTCCAGACAACTGTCCAAACAGCCCTGGCCTACACAACCTACAGGCTCAGGCCCCTGGAGCCAAACCTGAGGACTGTACTTGCCTTCTCCAAGGGAATTGTGTGTGCCCATTCCAATGGCCACAACCCTTCTAATAGGATAAACCTCCAAAGTCCCTGATCCATCTCAATAGTGGTGGCTTCCCAGGAACGACAGGGGCAATCTGAGCCCAACTGAGCACCTACCTGCACTCAGACCCATAGACAGATGTGCCCAGAGGTAAAAAGGAAAGAACAGGCCCCTAGGCACTAATCAGATACATTGCTTTGGTTTCCAGACATCTCTCCTCAGAGGCCTCGATTTCAAAAGCAGCATATAGCTGTTTCAGGAGTCACCCATCAGAAAACATCTCATCTACACATGGGAAACTTGTACGTTGGAGCTGTGTCAAAGCCTCTGTTTAGGAGAAATCTTTAGGGCCCCAGTGCAACCGCTTCATTCCAAGGTCTCCATAGACACAAAAGCACGTTAGGACCCATCCCCAGGTGTGTCCATTTCAACTCAGCGTCCTCGGTTGCTCCCCACAGATCCAGGACATCTAACTTTTCTTGTTGCTAGGAGACAATTGGAATGCGAGGTGGGCTACCCAGCCATCCATCCTTAGAACCCTGCTCAGAATCATTGGCCTGGAGCCAAACAACAGGTCTCAATAGTCCTGCAGAAGACTCTCTGCAGTTTGGAGCTTCTCACAACTCCCATCGTGGGAAAACACCCATGGCCTCGTGATGCCCCCCCCATTCATGAAGGGGACATCAGGGACAGAAACTCCAACCTGAGCGATCGTCTGATCCTTGCCCTGACTTCAGATGCATGAGATCTCGATTCAGGTCTGTAGATTGTGCCTGCCATGGCCTCACCCAGAAACCTAAGCCTACTTGTGTTCTCAGACTTTTGTCGTCAGACTACTGGCCCACAAGCCCTCCAGTTTGGCAATCCAGAACTACAATGCAGCACTCTGCCGGCCCTCCAGAAGAAAAACATTGTCCTCTATGGCTACCCAGTAACCCCAAATGAGGATCAACCTGCACCGACCTTGGCTGTACCCCAAATATATAGGCTGACCAGGGCACTAATGCCCTTTCTGACACAGCCTGAGCCTGGACTCCCTGGACCCTCCCAGACAGCTGGCCGCTCACTGAGCACATGAGCCGCCATGGCCTTAGGTCGTCATCTCTTCCCAACCTCGGTTTTCAGGTTTCAGAACCTAGACCTTATCTCCAATCACTGCCCAGGTTTGAAGGTGATGCAGAAATCAGAACTCCTTCCCCATGGCAAGAAACCTTGTGGTTGGCATGTTGTCCAACGTTCAGTGGACATGCTCGTGGGCCACATTGGTCAGAAACACACATTGTGACGCTCAGGCTGAGGCCAGTCCTCAAGTAAGGCCACTCAGTGGCTGGATGAAGAGATAGCATATTGGACTTGCCATGCCACTAGGCCCCAATTTTTACCCATAGTTCGGGTTGTCCCTTCAGTCTTCCCCACGGCTTGGCTTTGGAATTCCTCTTTTGGTGGTACACCTGAGGTAACAAAACTGAAATGAGACCTCCCATCCCACAGATTGACGAAAAGCAATTGGGAATCGGGCCAAATCCTCAGAGAGGAAGATTCGTCCATGGCCCATGAGGCCTCCCCGATATTCCACGGCCATCGCTGATACAAAATCCAGAGACAAAAACCTGAGCAAGCGCCTCAGACTCGCACTTTCTTCATATCCTGAAGAGTTCTTCTCATGGTTTGTAGATCGGGCCTGCCATACCTACGTCCCCAAACCTAAGCTGAGTTTGTGTTTTCAGACTTCTGTCCTCAAAGTCCTGGGCCACACACCCTCCAGGCTGGGCCCCTGGAGCCACACATTAGGACTGTGCCTACCAATCCATGGGAATTCTGCCCATTCCATGGTCCAAAATCGTACAAATTAGGAGAAACCTCCAAATTCCCTGAGGCCATCCCAATAGTGTAGGTCGCCCGGAACAAACAAGGGCTGTCTGACACCAGCTGATAATCGACCTCCACTCATACCACAGATGGATGTCCCCAGAGAAGAAGATTGAACCAGACAGGACCCTAGGCCATAATAGGATCCATTGCTTTGGGTTACAGGCATGTGTCCTCAAAAGCCTGATTCCAATACGAGCATAGGGGTTGTCCTGAGGCACCCATCAGAACTCATCTCGTCTCCACAAGGAAACCTGTGCATGGGAGCCATGTCCAAAGATTAGGAGAGGACTTCAGAGTCCCGGTGCCACCGCCCCATTCAAGGCCCTCATGGACACAAAAACACATTAGGACCCATCCTCAGGAAAGTCCATTTCAACTCAGCCACCCCGGTTACTCCGGCAGAGCCATCAGATCTAAACTGTCTTGTTGCTAGGAGACAATTGGAATGCGAGGCGGGCTTCCCAGGCATCCATCCGCGAACGGTGCTCTGGAGTCATTCCATATGGGATGTCCTGGAGCTGTCCAACAGGTCTCAATTGTACCGCAGGAGGAATCCTTGAAGGGGGCATCCCACAACTCCCAACGTGGGAAAACCTCAATGGCCTCGAGATTCCGCTCCCTTCATGAAGCGGCCGTCATGCTCAGAAACTCCAACCTGAGCCAACGTCTGATCCTCGCCCTGACTTCAGATGCATGAGATATTGGTTCAGATCTGCAGGGGGTACCTGCCGTGCCCTCGCCCTGAAACCCAAGTCTAGCTTTTCTTCTCAGACTTCCGTCCTCACACTCCTGGCCCCGAAGCCCTGAAGTGTGGCAATTCCGGACCCACAATGCAGCACTCTGCCGGCCCTCTAGAAAAAAAAATTATTGCCTCATGAGCTGCCCAGGCACATTAAATGAGGGTAAACTTACACAGCACTCGACTTTACCCAAATTATATAGTCTAACCTGGGCACTAATGCACTGTCGAACACAACCTGAGCCCGGACCTACTGACCAACACCCAGAAAGCTGACCCCACACTGAGCACATAAAACCCGCCATGGCCTTAGGTCATCATCTCTTTCCTACCTCAGTTTTCAGGCTTCAGAACCGAGACCTTATCTCCAATCACTGCCCAGGGGCGAGTGTGATGCAAAAGTCAGAACTCCTCCTTACCCATGGCAAGAACCCTTGTGGTTGGCACGTTGTCCAACGTTCAGTGTAGGAGAAACCAGCATTCACCCTGCGGCCCCGCCCATTCTTGAGTGCGACGAGTGCATACACACGCATTGTGACCCTCAGCATGAGTCCTGTCCTCTAGTAAGTCCTCTCAGTGGCTGGACCATTAGATGTCATAATGGGCTTGACATGTCCCTAGGCCCCAATTTTTAACCAGATTTCTGATTGTCCAGTCGCCCCTCCCCAGGGCTCTACTCTGGAATCGATCATTTGGTGGGACACCTGAGGATTAAAAAGAAAACAACAACAACAACAACAACAACAAAACGGACTTCTTCCAGCCCACAAAATGACCCCAAACTCTTTGGACGGGGCCAAACCACCAGAGAGTAAGACTCGTCCATTTCCCATGAAGTCACCCAGAAATTCCACGACCATGAGTGACACGATATCCAGAGACAAAAACTTGAGCAGGAGCCTCACACTCGCCCTTCTTTCAAATCCCGAAGAGTTCTCCTCATGGTCTGTAGATCAGTCCTGCCATACCTATGACCCGAAACATAAGCCGAGTTTGTGTTTCCAGACAACTGTCCAAACAGCCCTGGCCTACACAACCTACAGGCTCAGGCCCCTGGAGCCAAACCTGAGGACTGTACTTGCCCTCTCCAAGGGAATTGTGTGTGCCCATTCCAATGGTCACAACCCTTCTAATAGGATGAACCTCCAAAGTCCCTGATCCATCTCAATAGTGGTGGCTTCCCAGGAACGACAGGGGCAATCTGAGCCCAACTGAGCACCTACCTGCACTCAGACCCATAGACAGATGTGCCCAGAGGTAAAAAGGAAAGAACAGGCCCCTAGGCACTAATCAGATACATTGCTTTGGTTTCCAGGCATCTCTCCTCAGAGGCCTGGATTTCAAATGCAGCATATAGCTGTTTCTTGACTCACCCATCAGAAAACATCTCATCTACCCATGGGAAACTTGTACGTTGGGGCTGTGTCAAAGCCTCTGTTTAGGAGAACCCTTTAGGGCCCCAGAGCCACCGCTTCGTTCCAAGGTCTCCATAGACACAAAAGCACGTTAGGACCCATCCCCAGGGGTGTCCATTTCAACTCAGCGTCCTCGGTTGCTCCCCACAGATCCAGGAGATCTAACTTGTCTGGTTGCTAGGAGACAATTGGAATGCGAGGTGGGATACCCAGCCATCCATCCTTAGAACCCTGCTCAGAATCATTGGCCTGGAGCCAAACAACTGGTCTCAATTGTCCTGCAGAAGACTCTTTAGATTCTAGACCTTACCTCCAATCACTGCCCTGGGTTGAACGGGATGCAGAAATCAGAACTCCTTCCCCATGGCAAGATACCTTGTGGTTGGCATGTTGTCCAACTTTCAGTGTAGTTGAATCCAGTGTTGCCCATGAGGCCCCGCCATGCTCGGAGGCTACATTGGTCACAAACACACATTGTGACCCTCAGCCTGACCAAAGTCCTCAAGTAAGGCCTCTCAGAGGCTGGATGAAGAGATAGCATATTGGGCTTGCCATGCCCCTAGTCCCCAATTTTGAACCATAGTTCTGGTGGTCCCTTCAGTCTTCCCCACGGCTTTGCTTTGGAATTCCTCTTTTCGTGGGACACCTGAGGTAACAAAACTGAAAGGAGTCCTCCCATCCCACAGTTTGACGAAAAAAAAATTGGGAATCGGGCAAAATCCTCATAGAGGTAGATTCGTCCATGGCCCATGAAGCATCCCCGACATTCTACGGCCATTGCTGATACAAATTCCAGAGACAAATGCCTGAGCAAGCGCCTCAGACTCGCTCTATATTCAAATCTTCATGAGTTCTCATTGTTTGTATATTGGGCCTGCCATACCGACGTCCCCAAAAAAAGCTGAGTTTGTGTATCGGAATCACAATCAGAACTCTGCCTTCCACATGGCTGTAATGCTTGTTCTTCACATGGAGTCAACCTTCGCGTGGGGAACCCTTCATGGCCCCTGATGCCACGCCAAAACATGAGTGCTGCTTGGGCACAAATTCACACTGTGACCCTAGCATGAGCCCCATGTCAAAGAAAGGCCTGTCAGGTTCGTGACGAAGATCCTGCATATAGTCCCTGCCATGCCCATAGGCACCCAAAACTAACTAGATGGTGTGTATTCCAGTTGAAGGAACCCACTGCTGTGCTCTAGAGTCCCTCTCCTGGGGGGTCCTTTCTGGCAGAAAACAGTACTCTTCACTTCCCACAGAATGAACCCAAACACTTGGGAGCTTGGACAATCCCCCGAGAGGAAGGCTCTTCCTCGGCCCCTGAGGCAACCCCTATTCTGACCGGACACTGTGAACGCAACACCCAGAGACAAAAGCCTGAGCAACTGCCTCCCACTTGCCCTCCTTTGATATCCAGAGAATCTCCCCTCACGGACTGGAGATCAGGCCTGCCATTACCTTGGCCCCTTCCTGAGGCAAGTTTGCTTTTTCAGACATCAGTCCCCACAGCCCTGGCAAACACAGCCTCTAGGCTGGGTCCTCTGGAGCCATACCACAGGACCGTGCCTGCTCTCTCCTGGGAAACTGTGTCCATTCCTTTGGACACACACCTCCAGAATATGAGAAACCTCAAGGCCCCCGAGGACATCCCACTACTGGGAGCCTCCCTGGACACACAGGGGCATTCGGACACAAGCTGAGCAGCTACCTCCACGAAGGCATGTACACAGATGTCAACAGTGATAGAAGGTTGAGCCGGACAGGCCCTTAGGCCATAATCTCAACTCTTGCTTTGGGTTCCAGGTGTTACTCCTCAGAAACTTTGGTTCGAAGAACAGGATATGGGGCTTTCCAGAGGCACTGAACAGAACTCCTCTCGTCTCCACATGGGGAGCTTTCTTACTGGGGATGTATCAAACCCTTCAGGTAGTGCGCAAGCAGCACTTGAGTGCTGATTGGGAACAAATTCACACTGTGACCCTAGCATGAGCCCCATGTCAAAGAAAGGCCTGTCAGGGCCTGGACAAAGAGCCCACATATGGGGCTTGCCAAGCCCCTATGCACCCAATCCTCACCACGGTTTGAATTTTCCAGTCGCCCCGCCCGTACCTGGAGCTCTGCTCTGGAATGCCTTTCTTGGAGAGACCCATGAGCCAGACAACAGGACTCCACCCTTCCCACAAAATGACCCCAAACTCTTGGGAGCTGGGACAAATCCCCAGAGAGGGATACTCGTCCACAATCCCTGAGGCCACCCCTCAAATCCACGGCTATCCCGGACACAGCATCCAGAGACAATGGCCTGAAGGAACGCCACCCACTCGCCCTTGTTTCAGAGGCCCAGGAGTTCCCTCTCGGGCTGTACATCCGGCCTGTCATACCCTAGGCGCCACATATAAGCTGAGTTTGTGTTTTCAGACTTCTGTGCCCACAGCCTGGACCCACACACCTCCAGGCTAGGGCCTCTGGAGCCACAGCGAAAGTTTGTGCCTGCCCTCTCCAAGGAAATTGTGCCCAATCCATTGACCACAGCCCTACAGGTTAGGGAAAAGCTCCAAGGCCCCTGAGGACATCAATAGTGTAGGCCACCCTGGACTAAGAGGGGCTCTCTGACACCAGCGGAGCAACTATCTTCACTTAGACTCTCAGAAAGTGTCCCCAGAGACAGAAGGTTGAAATGGACAGACCCCCAGGCCCTAATATGAACCTTAGCTTTGTTCCATGTGTCCTTCTCAGAGGACTGTTTTCGTAGACCAGCACATGGGGCTTTTCTGAGGCACCAAACCAAGGATCTCTCGTCTCCACATGGGCAGCTTTCTTACTGGGGATGTATCAAACCCTTCAGGTAGGAGAGTTCCGAAGGGCCACTGAACAACCAGCACATTCCAAGGTCTCCATGGACCCAAACGCACATTATGACGCATCCTCAGGAGAGGCCATTTCAACTCAGCCCCCTGGGTCGCGTGTTCCAGAGGCCCCAGATCAAACATATCTTATCGCTAATGGCCAATTGGAACGCGAGGCATGCTGTACAGGGATCCATCCTTCGAACCCTGCTCTCCAGTCCTTCCGTATGGTATGTCCTGGAGCCATGCAACAGGGCTCGAATGTCCCGCAGAAGGAAACCTTGTGGTTTGGGGCAACCTCCAAACTCAGCGTGGGAAAACTTCCTTGGCCTCATGAGGCCCCCACTTCATGAAGGTGCCATCATGGACACATACTCCAGCTTCAGCCAACGTCTGATCCTCAGCCTGACTTCAGATGCAGGAGATTTTGATTCAGCCTCTGCAGAATGGGCCTGCTCTGCCCTTGGCTCCAATCCTCACCCTAGCTTGTGTTTTCAGACTTCCGTCCTCTCACTCCAGGCCCACAAGCCCTCCCTACTGGGAATTCTGGGGCCACAATGAAGCACTGTGCCTGCCTCCCAGGAGAAAATCATTGTCTATGGTGCTGCCCAGAAACCCCAAATGAGGATCAAACTGCTTGGCCCTCGGCAACACCCCAATTGCATAGGCTACCTTAAACAGTGATGCTCTGTCACAAATAGCCTGAGCCCAGACCTTCCAACAGACACCGACACAGCTGGCTGCACACCCAGCACATTGGACCCGCCACTGCCTTAGGCCACCATCTATTCCCAACCTGGGTTTTCAGTCATCGGAACCTAGACCTTATATCCAATCCCTGCACAGGGGGGACCCCCTCTGATGCACACAAGTCAGAACCCCTCCTACCCCATGGCAAGAAAACTTGCTGCTGGCAGTGAGTCAAACCTTCAGGGTTGGAGAAAACGGCATGACCCATGAGGCCACGCACATGCGTGAGGGCCGCCTTGGGCACAAACACACATTGTGACCCTCAGAGTGAGTACCTTATTCAAGTAACGCCTCTCATTGACTGGACCAAGAGCACGCATATGTGGTTTGCCATGCCCATAGGCACCCAGGACTAAATAGATGGTGTGTATTCCAGTTGAGGGAACCCACTGCTGTGCTCTAGAGTCCCTCTCCTGGGGGGTCCCCTGTGGCAGAAAACAGTACTCTTCATTCCCACAGAATGAACACAAACACTTGGGAGCTTGGACAATCCCCCAAGAGGAAGGCTCTTCCTCGGCCTCTGAGACAACCCCTACCCTGACCGGACACTGTAAATCCTGAGTGACTGCCTCCCACTTGCCCTACTTTGATTTCCAGATGATCTCCCCTCACGGACTGGAGATCAGTCCTGCCATTACATTGGCCACTAGCTGAGCCAAGTTTGCTTTTTCAGACATCTGTCTCCACAGCCCTGGCAAACACAGCCTCTAGGCTGGGTCCTCTGGAGCCATACCACAGGACCGTGCCTGCTCTCTCCTGGCAAACTGTGTCCATTCCATTGGACACACACCTCCAGAATATGAGAAACCTCAAGGCCCCCGAGGACATCCCATGACAGGGAGGCTCCCTGGACACACAGGGGCATTCCGACACAAGCTGAGCAGCTACCTCCACGAAGGCATGCAAATAGATGTCAACAGAGATAGAAGGTTGAGCCGGACAGGCCCTTAGGCCATAATCTCAACTCTTGCTTTGGGTTCCAGGTGTTACTCCTCAGAGGCTTTGGTTCCAAGAACAGGATATGGGGCTTTCCTGAGGCACTGAACAGAACTCCTCTCGTCTCCACATGGGAAGCTTCCTTGTTGGAGCTGTGTCAAACACCTCAGTTTGGAAAACCCTGCAGAGTTCCTGAGCCACCTCCACATTCCAAGGTCTCCCAGGCCACCAAGCCTCAGTAGGACTCATCTTCAGGAGAGTCCATTTCAACTCTCCCCTCTGGTTAGCTCACCCAGGAGCCTGCAGATTGAGCCTGCCTTGTCCTTACTAAAGAGTGGGAATATGAGGTGGCGTTCCCAGGCATCCATGCTTAGACATCTGCTCTCGAGTCTTTCCGTATGGGGCCTCCTGGAACCATCCAATAGGACTCGACTGTCGTGCAGAAGGAAACCTTGAGGTTTGGAGTAGTTCACAAATCCCATCGTAGGCAAACCTCCTTGGCTTCATGAAGCCCCCACACCCTTCAGAAAGAGGCCATGCTGGACAAAAACTCTAGCCTGAGGCACGTCTCATAGTTGACATGACATCAGTGCAAGAGATCTCGATTCAGCCTCTGCAGACTGGCCCTGCCTTGCCCTCGGTCCCAAACCTCATGCTAGCTTGTGTTTTCAGACTTCCTTCCTCACACTCCTGGCAAACAAGCCCTCCGGATTAGGAACTCCAGAACCACAACCCAGCCCAGTGTCTGCCAAAGGAAGAAAAACGTTTCCCTGTGGGGCTCTCCAGAAAACCCAGATGAGGATCAACCTGCTCGGGCCTCGACGGTCCCCGAACTGGATATGCTGCTCTGGGCACTCATGCTCTGTCTGACACAGCCTGAAGCCAGACGTCCAGACAGACAAGGAGACAGCTGGCCGCACACCCAGCACTTCGGACACGCCATGGTCTTATGCCGTCACCTCTTCCTAACCTTGGTTTTCAGATATCTGAACCTAGACATTATATCAATTCTCCACACAGCTGGGTATAGCAAGCCCAAAACAGAACTCCTCCTTCCCCATGGCTGTCAAGCTTGCTCTTGGCATGCAGTCACACCTTCAGGGTGGGAGAAACCTTCATGGCCCCTGATGCCACGCCCAAACTTGAGTGCTGCTTGGGCACAAATTCACACTGTGACCCTCAGCATGAGCCCCATGTCAAAGAAAGGCTTGTCAGGGCCTGGACCATGTGCCCGAATATGGGGCTTGCCAAGCCCCTATGCACCCAATCCTCACCAGTGTTTGAGTTTTCCAGTCGCCCCACCCGTACCTGGGGCTCTGTTCTGGAATCCCTTTCTTGGAGAGACCCATGAGCCAGACAACACGACTCCACCCTTCCCACAAAATGACCCCAAACTCTTGGGAGCTGGGACAAATCCCCAGAGAGGGATACTCGTCCACAGTCCCTGAGGCCACCCCTCCAATCCACGGCTATCCAGGACACAACATTCAGAGTCAAAAGCCTGAAGGAACGCCACCCACTCGCCCTTGTTTCAGAGGCCCAGGAGCTCCCTCTTGGGCTGTACCTCCGACCTGCCATACCCTAGGCGCCACTCATAAGCTGACTTTGTGTTTTCAGACTTCTGTGCCCACAACCTGTACCCACACACCTCCAGGCTAGGGCCTCTGGACCAAACAGCGAAAGATTGTGCCTGCCCTCTCCAAAAAAAGTGTGCCCAATCCATTGACCACAAACCTACAGGTTAGGGAAAAGCTCCAAGGCCTTGAGGCCATCAATAGTGTAGGCCACCCTGAACTAAGAGGGGCTCTCTGACACCAGCGGAGCAACTATCTCCACTTAGACTCTCAGACAGTGTCCCCAGAGACAGAAGGTTGAAATGGACAGGCCCCCAGGCCCTAATCTGAACCTTAGCTTTGGTTTCCATGTGTCCGTCCTCAGAGGACTGTTTTCATAGACCAGCACACGGGGCTTTTCCTAGGCACCAAACCAAACCTCTCTCTCCACATGGGGACCTTTCTTACTGGGGATGTATCAAACCCTTCAGGTAGGAGAGTTCCACAGGGCCACTGAACAACCAGCACATTCCAAGGTCTCCATGACCCAAATGCACATTATGACGCATCCTCAGGAGAGGCCATTTCAACTCAGCCCCCTGGGTAGCGTGACCCAGAGGCAGAAGATCAAACATATCTTTTCGCTAATGGCCAATGGGAATGCGAGGCTTGCTGTACAGGGATCCATCCTTCGAACCCTGCTCTCCAGTCCTTCCATATGGTATGTCCTGGAGCCATGCAACAGGACTCGAATGTCCCACAGAAGGAAAACTTGTGGTTTGGGGCAACCTCCAAACTCAGCGTGGGAAAACTTCCTTGGCCTCATGAGGCCCCCGCTTCATGAAGGTGCCATCATGGACACATACTCCAGCTTCAGCCAACGTCTGATCCTCAGCCTGGCTTCAGATGCAGGAGATTTTGATTCAGCCTCTGCAGAGTGGGCCTGCTCTGCCTTTGGCTCCAATCCTCACCCTAGCTTGTGTTTTCAGACTTCCGTCCTCACACTCCTGGCCCACAAGCCCTCCCTACTGGGAATTCTGGGGCCACAACGAAGCACTCTGCCTGCCTCCCAGGAGAAATACATTGTCTATGGCGCTGCCCAGAAACCCCAAATGAGGATCAAACTGCTTGGCCCTCGGCAACACCCCAATTGCATAGGCTACCTTAAACAGTGATGCTCTGTCGCAAATAGCCTGAGCCCAGACCTTCCAACAGACACCGACACAGCTGGCTGCACACCCAGCACATTGGACCCGCCACTGCCTTAGGCCACCATCCATTCCCAAACTGGGTTTTCAGTCATCGGAAACTAGACCTTATATCCAATCCCTGCACAGGGGGGAACCCCTCTGATGCACACAAGTCAGAACCCCTCCTACCCCATGGCAAGAAACCTTGCTGTTGGCAGTGAGTCAAACCTTCAGGGTTTGAGAAAACGGCATGGCCCATGAGGCCACGCACATGCGTGAGGGCCGACTTGGGCACAAACACACATTGTGACCCTCAGCGTGAGTACCTTATTCAAGTAACGCCTCTCAGTGACTGGACCCAGAGCCCGCATTTGTGGCTTGCCATGCCCATCGGCACCCAGGATTAACTAGATGGTGTGTATTCCAGTTGAGGGAACCCACTGCTGTGCTCTAGAGTCCCTCTCCTGGGGGGTCCCCTGTGGGTCCCTTCCCACAGAACGAACCCAAACACCTGGGAGCTTGGACAATCCCCCGAGAGGAAGGCTCTTCCTCGGCCTCTGAGACAACCCCTACCCTGACCGGACACTGTGAACGCAACACCCAGAGACACTTGCCCTCTGAAACCCAGTTTGGGAATGGATGGTGGCCTAAGGCCTCCCACTTGCCCTCTTTTGATATCCAGAGGATCTCCCCTCACGGACTGGAGATCAGTCCTGCCATTACCTTGGCCACTAGCTGAGCCAAGTTTGCTTTTTCAGACATCTGTCCCCACAGCCCTGGCAAACACAGCCTCTAGGCTGGGTCCTCTGGAGCAATACCACAGGACCGTGCCTGCTCTCTCCTGGGAAACTGTGTCCATTCCTTTGGACACACACCTCCAGAATATGAGAAACCTCAAGGCCCCCGAGGACATCCCACTACTGGGAGGCTCCCTGGACACACAGGGGCATTCGGACACAAGCTGAGCAGCTACCTCCACGAAGGCATGCCCACAGATGTCAACAGAGATAGAAGGTTGAGCCGGACAGGCCCTTAGGGCGTAATCTCAACTCTTGCTTTGGTTTCCAGGTGTTACTCCTCAGAGGCTTTGGTTCGAAGAACAGGATATGGGCATTCCTGAGGCACGGAACAGAACTCCTCTCGTCTTCACATGGGAAGCTTCCTTGTTGGAGCCGTGTCAAACACCTCAGTTTGGAAAACCCTGCAGAGTCCCTGAGCCACCTACACATTCCAAGGTCTCCCAGGCCACCAAGCCACAGTAGGACTCATCTTCAGGAGAGTCCATTTCAACTCTCCCCTCTGGGTAGCTCACCCAGGAGCCTGCAGATTGAGCCTGCCTTGTCCTGACTAAAGAGTGGGTATATAAGGTGGCGTTCCCAGGCATCCATGCTTAGATACCTGCTCTCGAGTCTTTCCGAATGGGGCCTCTTGGAACCATCCAATAGGACTCGACTGTCATGCAGAAGGAAACCTTGAGATTTGGAGTAGTTCACAAATCCCATCGTAGGCAAACCTCCCTGGCCTGATGAAGCCCTCACCCTTCAGGAAGAGGCCATGCTGGACAAAAACTCTAGCCTGAGGCACGTCTCATAGTTGACATGACCTCAGTGCAGGAGATCTCGATTCAGCCTCTGCAGAGTGGGCCTGCGGTGCCCTCGGTCCCAAACCTCACGCTACCTTGTGTTTTCAGACTTCCTTCCTCCCACTCCTGGCAAACAAGCCCTCCGGACCAGAAACTCCAGAACCAAAACCCAGCCCAGTGTCTGCCCAACGGAAGAATAACGTTTCCCTGTGGGGCTCTCCAGAAAACCCAGATGAGGATCAACCTGCTCGGGCCTCGACGGTACCCGAACTGGATAGGATGCTCTGGGCACTCATGCTCTGTCTGACACAGCCTGAAGCCAGACGTCCAGACAGACAAGGAGACAGATGGCCGCACACCCAGCACTTCGGACACGCCATGGTTTTATGCCGTCACCTCTTCCTAACCTTGGTTTTCAGATATCTGAACCTAGACATTATATCAATTCTCCACACAGCTGGGTATCGCAAGCACAAAACAGAACTCCTCCTTCCCCATGGCTGTCAAGTTTGCTCTTGGCATGGAGTCACACCTTCAGGGTGGGAGAAACCTTCATGGCCCCTGAAGCCACGCCCAAACTTGAGTGCTGCTTGGGCACAAATTCACACTGTGACCCTCAGCATGAGCCCCATGTCAAAGAAAGGCCTGTCAGGACCTGGACCAAGAGCCCGCATATGGGGCTTGCCAAGCCCCTATGCACCCAATCCTCACCAGTGTTTGAGTTTTCCAGTCGCCCCACCTGTACCTGGGCTCTGCTATGGAATCCCTTTCTTGGAGAGACACATGAGCCAGACAACACGACTCCACCCTTCCCTCAAAATGTCCCCAAACTCTTGGGAGCTGGGACAAATCCCCAGAGAGGGATACTCGTCCACAGTCCCTGAGGCCCCCCCTCCAATCCACGGCTATCCCGGACACAACATCCACAGACAAAAGCCTGAAGGAACGCCTCCCACTCGCCCTTGTTTCAGAGGCCCAGGAGTTCCCTCTCGGGCTGTACATCCGGCCTGTCATACCCTAGACGCCACTCATAAGCTGACTTTGTGTTTTAAGACTTCTGTGCCCACAGCATGGAGCCACACAACCTCCAGGCTAGGGCCTCTGATGCCACAGCGAAAGATTGTTCCGGCCCTCTCTAAGGAAAGTGTGTCCAATCCATTGACCACAACCCTACAGTTTAGGGAAAAGCTCCAAGGCCCCTGAGGCCATCAATAGGTAGGCCACCCTGGACTAAGAGGGGCTCTCTGACACCAGCAGAGCAACTATCTCCACTTAGATTCTCAGACAGTGTCCCCAGAGACAGAAGGTTGAAATGGACAGGCCCCCAGGCCCTAATATGAACCTTAGCTTTGTTTCCATGTGTCCGTTCTCAGAGGACTGTTTTCGTAGACCAGCACATGGGGCTTTTCTGAGGCACCAAACCAAGCATCTCTCGTCTCCACATGGGCAGCTTTCTTACTGGGGATGTATCAAACCCTTCAGGTAGGAGAGTTCCACAAGGCCACCGAACAACCAGCACATTCCAAGGTCTCCATGGACCCAAACGCACATTATGACGCATCCTCAGGAGAGGCCATTTCAACTCAGCCCCCTGGGTAGCGGGACCCAGAGACAGCAGATCAAACATATCTTTTCGCTAATGGCCAATGGGAATGCGAGGCATGCTGTACAGGGATCCATCCTTCGAACCCTGCTCTCCAGTCCTTCCATATGGTATGTCCTGGAGCTATGCAACAGGACTCGAATGTCCCGCAGAAGGAAACCTTGTGGTTTGGGGCAACCTCCAAACTCAGCGTGGGAAAACTTCCTTGGCCTCATGAGGCCCCCGCTTCATGAAGGTGCCATCATGGACACATACTCCAGCCTCAGCCAACGTCTGATCCTCAGACTGACTTCAGATGCAGTAGATTTTGATTCAGCCTCTGCAGAGTGGGCCTGCTCTGCCCTTGGCTCCAATACTCACCCTAGCTTGTGTTTTCAGACTTCCGTCCTCACACTCCTTGCCCACAAACCCTCCCTACTGGGAACTCTGGGGCCACACTGAAGCACTCTGCCTGCCTCCCAGGAGAAAAACACTGTCTATGGTGCTGCCCAGAAACCTCAAATGAGGATCAAACTGCTTGGCCCTCGGCAACACCCCAATTGCATAGGCTACCTTAAACACTGATGCTCCGTCACAAATAGCCTGAGCCCAGACCTTCCAACAGACACCGACACAGCTGGCTGCACTCCTAAGACATTGGACCCGCCACTACCTTAGGCCACCATCCATTCCCAACCTGGGTTTTCAGTCATCGGATCCTAGACCTTTTCTCCAATCCCTGCACAGGCGGGAACCTGATGCACAAATCAGAATCCCTCCTTCCCCATGGCAAGAAAACTTGCTGCTGGCAGTGAGTCAAACCTTCAGTGTAGGAAAAACGACATGGCCCATGAGGCAACGCCCAAGCGTTAGGGCCGCCTTGGGCACAAACACACATTGTGACCCTCAGAGTGAGTACCTTATTCAAGTAACGCCTCTCAGTGACTGGACCAAGAGCCCGCATATGTGGCTTGCCATGCCCATAGGCACCCAGGATTAACTAGATGGTGTGTATTCCAGTTGAGGGAACCCACTGCTGTGCTCTAGAGTCCCTCTCCTGGGGGGTCCCCTGTGGCAGAAAACAGTACTCTTCCCTTCCCACAGAATGAACCCAAACACTTGGGAGCTTGGACAATCCCCCGAGAGGAAGGCTCTTCCTCGGCCTCTGAGACAACCCCTACCCTGATCGGACACTGTGAACGCAACACCCAGAGACAAAATCCTGAGTGACTGCCTCCCACTTGCCCTCCTTTGATATCCAGAGGATCTCCCTCACGGACTGGAGGTCAGTCCTGCCATTACCTTGGCCACTAGCTGAGCCAAGTTTGCTTTTTCAGACATCTGTCCCCACAGCCCTGGCAAACACAGCCTATAGGCTGGGTCCTCTGGAGCCATACCACAGGACCGTGCCTGCTCTCTCCTGGGAAACTGTGTCCATTCCTTTGGACACACACCTCCAGAATATGAGAAACCTCAAGGCCCCCGAGAACATCCCACTACTGGGAGGCTCCCTGGACACACAGGGGCATTCGGACACAAGTTGAGCAGCTACCTCCACGAAGGCATGCCCACATATGTCAACAGAGATAGAAGGTTGAGCCGGACAGGCCCTTAGGCCGTAATCTCAACTCTTGCTTTGGGTTCCATGTGTCACTCCTCAGAGGCTTTGGTTCAAAGAACAGGATATGGGGCTTTCCTGAGGCACTGAACAGAACTCCTCTCGTCTCCACATGGGAAGCTTCCTTGTTGGAGCCATGTCAAACAGCTCAGTTTGGAAAACCCTGCAGAGTCCCTGAGCCACCAACACATTCCAAGGTCTCCCAAGCCACCAAGCCACAGTAGGACTCATCTTCAGGAGAGTCCATTTCAACTCTCCCCACTGGGTAGCTCACCCAGGAGCCTGCAGATTGAGCCTGCCTTGTCCTGCCTAAAGAGTGGGAATATGAGGTGGCGTTCCCAGGCATCCATGCTTAGACACCTGCTCTCGAGTCTTTCCGTATGGGGCCTCCTGGAACCATCCAGTAGGACTCGACTGTCGTGCAGAAGGAAAGCTTGAGGTTTGGAGTAGTTCACAAATCCCATCGTAGGCAAACCTCCCTGGCTTCATGAAGCCCCCACACCCTTCAGGAAGAGGCCATGCTGGACAAAAACTCTAGCCTGAGGCACGTCTCATAGTTGACATGACCTCAGTGCAGGAGATCTCCATTCAGCCTCTGCAGAGTGGCCCTGCCATGCCCTCGGTCCCAAACCTCATGCTAGCTTTTGTTTTCAGACTTCCTTCCTCACACTCCTGGCAAACAAGCCCTACGGACTAGGAACTCCAGAACCACAACCCAGCCCAGTGTCTTCCCAACGGAAGAAAAACGCTTCCCTGTGGGGCTCTCCAGAAAACCCAGATGAGGATCAACCTGCTCCTGCCTCGACGGTCCCCGAAGTGGATATGCTGCTCTGGGCACTCATGCTCTGTCTGACACAGCCTGAAGCCAGACGTCCAGACAGACAAAGAGACAGCTGGCCGCACACCCAGCACTTCGGACACGCCATGGTCTTATGCCGTCACCTCTTCCTAACCTTGGTTTTCAGATATCTGAACCTAGACATTAATTCAATTCTCCACACTGCTGGGTATCGCAAGCCCAAAACAGAACTCCTCCTTCCCCATGGCTGTCAAGCTTGCTCTTGGCATGGAGTCACACCTTCAGGGTGGGAGAAACCTTCATGGCCCCTGATGCCACGCCCAAACTTGAGTGCTGCTTGGGCACAAATTCACACTGTGACCCTCAGCATGAGCCCCATGTCAAAGAAAGGCCTGTCAGGACCTGGACCAAGAGCCCGCATATGGGGCTTGCCAAGCCCCTATGCACCCAATCCTCACCAGTGTTTGAGTTTTCCAGTCGCCCCACCTGTACCTGGGCTCTGCTATGGAATCCCTTTCTTGGAGAGACACATGAGCCAGGCAACACGACTCCACCATTCCCAAAAAATGACCCCAAACTCATGAGGCCCCCGCTTCATGAAGGTGCCATCATGGACACATACTCCAGCCTCAGCCAACTTCTGATCCTCAGCCTGACTTCAGATGCAGGAGATTTTGATTCAGCCTCTGCCGATTGGGCCTGCTCTGCCCTTGGCTCCAATCCTCACCTTGCTTGTGTTTTCAGACTTCCGTCCTCACACTCCTGGCCCACAAACCCTCCCTACTGGGAATTCTGGGGCTACACTGAAGCACTCTGCCTGCCTCCCAGGAGAAAAACATTGTCTATGGTGCTGCCCAGAAACCCCAAATGAGGATCAAACTGCTTGGCCCTCGGCAACACCTCAATAGCATAGGCTACCTTAAACACTGATGCTCTGACGCAAATAGCCTGAGCCCAGACCTTCCAAAAGACACCGACACAGCTGGCTGCACACCCAGCACATTGGACCCGCCACTGCCTTAGGCCACCATCCATTCCCAACCTGGGTTTTCAGTCATCGGAACCTAGACCTTATCTCCAATCCCTGCACAGGGGGAACCTGATGCACAAGTCAGAACCCCTCCTTCCCCATGGCAAGAAACCTTGCTGCTGGCCGTGAGTCAAACCTTCAGTGTAGGAGAAAACGGCAAACCTGCCGGGCCTCATGAAGCCCCCCATATCCTTCAGGGAGAGGCCATCATGGACAAAAACTCTAGCTTGAAGCACGTCTCATAGTAGATATGACCGCAATGCAGGAGATCTTGATTCAGCCTCTGCAGAGTGGCCTGCCGTGCCCTCGGTCCCAAACCTCACGCTAGCTTGTGTTTTCAGACTTCCTTCCTCACACTCCTGGCAAACAATCCCTCCAGAGTAGGATTTGCAGAACCACAAGCCAGCCCAGTTACTGCCCACCGGTAGAAAACGTTTCCTTGTGGGGCTCTTCATAAAACCCAGATGAGGATCAACCTGCTCTTGCCTCGACGGCACTCAGATTTGATAGGCTGCTCTGGGCACTAATGCTCTGCCTTTCACAGCCTGATGCCAGACGTCCAGACAGGCAAGGAGACAGCTGGCCACACACCTAGCACTTCTGACACGCCATGGTCTTATGCCATTATCTCTTCCTAACCTTGGTTTTAGATATCTAAACCCAGATATTATATCAATTCCCCACACAGTTGGGCATCTGAATCACAAATCAGAACTCCTTCTTCCCCATGGCTGTAAGGCTTGCTCTTGGCATGGAGTCACACCTTAAGGGTGGGAGAAACCTTCATTTCCCCTGAAACCACGCCCAAACTAGAGTGCTGCCTTGGCCACAAATTCACTCTGTGACCCTCAGCATGAGCCCAATATCAAAGAAAGGCCTGTCAGGGCCTTGACCAAGAGCCCGCATATGAGGCGTGCCAAGCCCCTATACACCCAATCCTCACCAGTGTTTGAGTTTTCCAGTCTCCCCCCCGTTCCTAGGGCTCTGCTCTGGAATCACTTTCTTGGAGAGACACATGAGCCAGACAACAGGACTCCACCCTTCCCACAAAATGACCCCAAACTCCTGTTAGCTGGGACAAATCCCCAGAGAGGGATACTTGTCCACAGTCACTGAGGCCACCCCCTACAATCTACGGCTATCCTGGACGCATCCAGAGACAAAAGCCTGAAGGAATCTCGCCCTTGATTCACAAGCCAAGGAGCTCACTCTCTATCTGTACATCCAGCCTGCCATACCCTCGGCGCCACTCATAAGCTGAGTTTTTGTTTTCAGACTTCTGTGCCCACAGCCTGGACCCACACACCCTCCAGGCTAGGGCATCTGGAGCCACAGCGAAAGATTGTGCCTGCCCTCTCCAAGGAAAGTGTGCCCAATCCATTGACCACAACCCTACTGGTTAGGGAAAAGCTCCAAAGCCCCTGAGGCCATCCTGATAGTGTAGGCTGCCCTGGAATGAAAGGGGCACTCTGACACCAGCTGAGCCATTATCACCACTTAGACTCTCCGACAGTGTCCCCAGAGACAGAAGATTGAAATGGACAGGCCCTTAGGCCCTAATATGAACCTTAGCTTTAGTTTTCATGTGTCTGTCCTCAGAGGACTGGTTTCGTATACCAGCATATTAGGTTTTTCTGAGGCTCCAAACCAAACCTCTCTCGTCTCCACATGGAGTGCTTTCTTACTGGATCTGTATCAAACCCTTCTGGTCGGAGAATTCCGCAGGGCCACAGTACAACCATCACATTCCAAGGTCTCCATGGACAGAAACACACATTATGACGCATCCTCAAGAGAGGCCATTTCAACTCAGCCCGCTGGTTAGCTTGCCCCAGAGCCAGCAGATCAAACATATCTTGTCGTTAATGGCCAAAGGGAATGCGAGGCATGCTGTTCAGGGATCCATCCTTTGAACCCTCCTCTTCAGTCCTTCCGTATGGTATGTACTGGAGCCACTCAACAGGACTCGACTGTCTTGCAGAAGGAAACCTTGTGGTTTGTGGCAACCTCCAAACTCAGCGTGGGAAAATTTCGTTGGCCTCATGAGGCACCTGCTTCATGAAGGTGCTATCAAGGGCACAATCCAACCTCAGCCAACGTCTGATCCTCAGCCTGACTTCAGATGCATGAGATATCCTTTCAGCCTTTGCAGAGTGTGCCTGCTCCCAACCTCACCCTATCTTTTGTTTTCAGACTCAACCCTAGCACTCCTGGCCCAAAAGCCCTCATGATTGGGAATTCTGGTTCCAGAACGAAGCCCTCTGCCTGCCCCCCAAAGAAAAACATTGTCTATGGCATTGCTCAGAAACCCCAAATGAAAATCAACCTGCTCAGCCCTCGGCAACACCCCAATTGCATAGGCTACCCTAAACACTATGCTCTGTCTTACATAGCCTGAGCCCAGACCTTGTGAGAGACATTGAGACAGTTGGCTTCACACCCAGCACATCGAGCCTGCCATGGGTTAGGCCATTTCATCCCTTCCCATTGACCTGGGTGTCTTCCTGGAGGTATATTCTGAGGCTGTGTCAGACTATGCATTTTTTCTGGAACTTCCTATGGAATTGGGGTGGTATTAGGGGCCTTGCAATTTTCTCTTAATCTGGTGGGTTGGGAAACTGAGACAGGCTGACATTCCTTGGGAGAGCTGGCCCAGTGCTGTTGTGTGTTCCTGGAGGCCCCATCCTGGAGGGCATATGGGTCAGGACTCTGGGTCCAAAGTCTTCAGACACAAACTCGGGTAAGAGTTAAGCTCGAGGTGATGGCAGACCCAATCTGCAGACCCTGAGCAAAGCATCTCCAGATATGAAATTCGGACGGCTGTGAGGCAGGAGCACAGTCTTTTCTGTCTGACTTGTTTGTCTATGATGGCCACGAAATGGAGGGGTGGCCTCATGGGTCCATGTGAGATTCTACCTCTCTGGGAATTCTGCTCGGCACCCAAGAGTTTGGTGTATTTCCGGGGGATGGGAGGAGCGCAGTTTTCTGAGTCAGGGATCCCGTCCAAACAGCCATTCCAGAGATGGGTCCTGGGTTCTGGAGCCTGGATCACCGCAACAAGGCTTAGGATTTGGGCCTAGGGTCTTGCTCTATGTTTTCCTGGTACAGCTCCCGAGTGTTCTTGTTGGAAATGGGTCTCATTCTAAGGGTCACAATGCCTGTTTTTGCCCAGATGCCCATGCTGAGTGGGTGTGACTTCATGGGCTATGCACTTGGCTCCCACTCTGAGGGTTGGACTGCCATCTCAACATTCAGTTTTCCTGCCATGGGGAAGGAGGGGTACTTTTTTATGCTTCAGGTTCCCCCATGGGCAGGAATTTGAGCTAAGTTCTGGGACCGGTGCCTGAATAGCCAGTTCACTTTGAGATGAGGTCCTCGGGCCAAGGCAGGACCCACCTGCAGAAAATGAGGCCTGCTTTCTGGGTGGCTGTCAGGAGCTCGGGCTCGAGCTGTGTCAGACAGAACATTCGTGGAGAGTTCGGCCTATGATATTGGGGTGCTTTTGAGAGCTGTGCAACTGGATCCTCATGGGGGATTTTTGCACAGACCCTTTCTTCACTTCTTCTATCTGGTGAGCAGGCAGATGGCTGCATTACGGCTCCAGAATATCCAAGTTGGAGGGTTTGCAGGCGAGGAGTGTGAGGACAGAAGTATGAAAACATAAGCTACGGTTACGCTCAGTGCCGAGCACATGTCTATTCCAATGTACAGCAGTTGTTTCGAGATCTCCAGCACCTGGGCGAGGGGAAGATGTCTGCTCACGCTGGAGTTTGTATCCATGATGGCCAACAAATGGTGGGGAGGCCTCAAGAATTCTTGGAGGTTTTTCCAAGCTGGAGCTTGTGAGCTGCTCCAAATATCAAGGTGTCCTACTAAGGGACAGCAGAAGTCTTCTTACAGGGCTCCAGGGTCCCCCATATGGAAGATTCGATAGCAATGCTCTCTGAATGGAGGCCTGGGAAGCCAATCTCGTGTTACCATTGCAGCTGAGGAACAGGGTAAGCTTGAACCAATGACACTGATTCCAAGTTCCAAGTGATTTGCGTTGATGGAAGTTCTCAGTCTAACAGGTCCCAATGCTGCTTGGTGTCCAGGGAGACCTTAGAATGTGGTGGCGGCTCTCTGACCATTGAGGATTCTCTATCCTTAGGATTAGACCCAGTACCCAGGAGCCAGGTTTCCTTCTTGGGACAGGAGGTGTGCTCTTGTATGGCTCACGGACCACAGGTTGGACCATATGCTTGAATTTCCAGAACAGACCTCTAGGAAGAGAGACCTCAAAACATAAGCTAGGGTTCTGATGAGGTTTTAGGGCCATGGAAGTTTCAATCTTCGGACTAAGTGCCATTGGCCTGCATGTCATCCTGGAGGTAGGTGCTGAGGCTGTGTCAGGCTGTGCACTTTTTCCAGAGTGGCCTATGATATTGGGGTGCAGTCAGGGGCCTTGCAGTTTTCTCCTAATCTGGACATTTTGGGAAACTGAGATGAGCAGGGTTTCCTCAGGAGAGCAGGGCCAGTGATGTCATGTGTTTCTCGAGGCCCCATCCTGGAGGTCATGTGTGTCAGGACTTTGGGACCAAAGACTTTAGACACAACCTCGGATAAGAGATAGGAGTGAGGTGATGGCAGTCCGAATCTGAAGACCCTGAGGGAAGCTCCTCGGGATTTGAAATTCAGGTGGCTGGGAGGGAGGAGCACAGGCTTTTCTGTCTGGATTTTGTGTCTAGGATGGCCACTAAATGGAGGGGTGACCTCATGTGTCCATGGGATATTCTTCCACTCTGGTGATTCTGCTTGGCACCCAAGAGTTTGATTTCTTTCTGGGGAAGAGGAAAAGACTGTATTCCATCTCTGGGATCCTGTCCAAACAGGGATTCCAGAGATGGGTTCTGGGTCCAGACACTGGGAAAACTTAACCAAAGCTTCGATTTGGGATCCTGGTCCAGATCCCAAGGGGGATCTTTGGAAAGGGGTCTCATTCTGAGGGTCACAATGCCTATTTGTGCCCAGCTGCCCATCCTGTGTAGGCATGGTCTCATGGACCATGCACCTGGTTCCCACTCAGGGTTGTACAGCCATCTCAACATTCAGTTTTCTGGCCATGGGGAAGGAGGAGCACTCTTTTGTGCTTCCGAGTCCCCTATGGGCAGGAATTTGAGCTAAGTCTGGGACAGGTACCTGAATATCCAGGTTGCTTCAAGATGATGGCCTCGGGCCAAGGTTGGACCCACCTGGAGGATATGGGGTCCACTATCTGGGTGGCTGACAGGAGGTCGGGGATCAGGTGGTGTCAGATAGACAATGTATGCAGAGGTCGGTCTATTATATTGGGGTGCCATTGAGGGCCGTGCAGGAGGATCCTCATGTGGGTTTCTACGAAGACCCATAGGGCACTTCTTTCTGGTTGGCAGGCAGAAAGCTGCACTGTGGCTTCAGAATTACCAATATGGAGGGCTTGTAGGCGTGGAGTGTGAAGACAGAAGTCTGAAAACACAAGCCACGGATAAGCTCAGTGCCGACCACAGGACCATTCCATTGTGCAGTGGTTGTTTCGAGATTTCCAGCACCTGAGTATGGGCGAGGGTCAGATGTCTGCTCACGCTGGGTTTGCATCCATGATGGTCAACGAATTGTGGGGTGGCCTCAAGAATTCTTGGAGATTTTCCCAAGCAGGACCTTGTGAGCTGCTCCAAACAGCAAGGTGTCCTACTGTGGGACAGGGGAAGTCCGCTTACAAGGCTCCAGGGTCCCCCATATAGAAAGATTCGACAGCAGAGGTCTCTGAATGGGGGCCTGGGAAGTCTTCCTTGCATGACCATTGCAGCTGAGGAACATTGCAGGCTTGATCTGCTGGTTTTTGTTCAAATTTCCAAGTGATCTAAGTTGACGGATGTTCTCAGTCTAATGAGTCACAATGCTGCTTGGTGTCCAGGGAGACCTTAGAATGTGGTGGTGAGGGTGCCTGGGTGGCTCAATGGGCTAAGCCGCTGCCTTCGGCTCAGGTCATGATCTCAGGGTCCTGGGATTGAGTCCCGCATCGGTCTCTCTGCTCAGCAGGGAGCCTGCTTCTTCCTCTCTCTCTCTCTGCCTTCCTCTATGCCTACTTGTGATCTCTGTCTGTCAAATAAAGAAATAAAATCTATATAAAAAAAAAAAAAACAATGTGGTTGTGGGTCTGTGGCCATGCAGGATTTTCCTACCTGAGGGTTAGACCCAGTTCCCAGGAGCCAGGTTCCCTTCTCGGGACAGGAGGGGTTCTCTTGTATGGCTCAGGGACCACATGTCGGATCATATGTTGGATTTCAAGACCAGGCCTCTGGGCACAGAGGCCTGAATATCTAGGCTAGGGTTCTTATGAGGCTGTAGGGGCATGTCATCCTCAACCTTCGGACTTAGGGACTTTGACCTGTGAGTCTTCCTGGAGGTAGATGCTCAGGCTGTGTCAGACTGTGCATTTTTTCCAGAGTGGCCTATGAAATTGGGGTGGGCTCAGGGGCCTTGCAGGCTTTTCCTAATCTGGAGGGTTTGTGCAACTGAGACAGCAGAATTTCATCCAGAGATCAGGCCCAGTGATGTAGTGTGGTTCTGTCAGCCCCATCCTGCAGGGAATGTGGTTAAGGGCTCTGGGACCAAAGTCTTCAGACACAAAATTGTGTATCAATTAGGAGGGAGGTGATGGCAGCCCCGATCTGCAGACGCTGAGGGCAGCTCCTCAGGATTTGAAATTCGCGTGGCTGGGAGGCAGGAGCAAAGGCTTTTCTGTCTGGATTGTGTCTAGGATGGCCTTGGAATGGTGGGGTGTCCTCATGTGTCCATGGAATATTCTACCTCTCTGGGGATTCTGCCCAGCACCCAAGAGTTTGGTGTCTCACTGGGAAGGAGAGAGTGTAGTTTACTGTTTCATTGTTTCCGTCAACACAGGGATTCCAGAGATGGGTTATAGGTCCCTGTGCCTGGATAACCCTACAAAGGCTTAGTATTTGGGCCTAGAGGCTTGACTGCCTGGCTCTGTGGGGCTTTGGTTCAGCTCCCATGGAGACTTGTTGGAAATGGGTATCAGGGTAAGGGTCACAATGCCTATTTTTGCCCAGATGCCCATCCTGAGTGGGCATTGGCTCTTGTTCCATGCACCTGGATCCCAATATGAGGGTTGGACCACCATATCAACATTTAATTTTCCTTCTATGAAAAGGAGGAGTACTCTTTTTTGCTTCAGATTCCCCCATGCACAGTAATTTGAGCTATGTTCTGGGACTGGTACGTGAATAACCAGGTTGGTTTGAGATGAAGGACTCAGGTCAAGGCAGGTCACACCTGCCAGATATGGGTCCCGCTATCTAGGTGGCTACCAGGAGGTCGGGGCTCGAGCTGTGTCAGACAAAGCATTAGTTCACAAGGTGGCCTATGATATTGTGGTGCTATAGAGGGCTGTGCTGGTGGAACCTTATATGGAGTTTCACGCAGACCCATAGGGCACCTCTTTTTTCTGGTGGGCAGGCAGAAGGCATTGTGGCTCCCAAATTCCCAATATGGGGGACTTGAAGGCGAGGAGTGTGAGAACAGAAGGCAGAAAACACAATCTATGCTTAATCTCAGTGCCGAGAACATGGCCGTTCCAATGTGCAGTGGTTTTTTCGAGATCTCCAGCATCTGAGTACAGGCGAGGGTCAGATGTCTGCTCATGATAGAGTTTGTATCTATCGTGGCCAACAAATGAAATATCCAGCACCTGAGTAAAGGTGGATTTCAGATGTTTACGCACTCTGGAGTTTGTGTCTCTGATGACCGAATGGAGGAGTGGCATCAAGAGGCTGATGCATGTGAGATGCTCCAAACAGCAAGGTTGTTTTTTCTACTGGACAGTTAGAGTCTGGTATGTTTTCTGCAGGGCCCCCCATGTGAAAAGTATGGGTAGCAGAGCCCTTCCACATGGATGCCTGGAAAGCACACCTCCATTGACCAATGCAGCTGAGGAACATGCAGGTTCTTTACGGTGCTTCTGGGGCGAAGCACCAAGGTCTTGAGTTGACATGGAATCTCTTGAAGATGGGTTACAATGCTGGTTTTTTTTACGAGGTAGATCTTAGAATGTGTTGGTGGCTAAGGTGCCTGCAGGATTCTCCTACCCTGAGGGTTTAACACAGGTCGAAGAGCACGGTTACCTTCTGGGGACAGGAGATGTAGTGTTTTGTGGCTCAGGGACCACATGCCGTATCATAAGTTCCTACTCAAGAACAGGCCTCTGAAGACAGATGCCCGACAACCTAATCTAGGGTTCCAATGAGTCCCAGGGGCATGAGAGGTTCAATCTTCAGACTTAGGAAAGTTGACTTGGGTGTCTGCCAGGATGTAGGTGATCAGGGAGTTTCAGACTGCACACTTATATCCAGAGTAACCTCCAATATTGGGGTGGCCACAGGGGTCTTGAATGTTTCAACCAACTCTGGAGGGTTTGGTTAACTGACATGCACAATTTCCATGGGGATGGCAAGCACAGTCCTGTGGTGTGGCTCCAGAGACTCCACCCTGGAGGGCATGTGAGCCATGGTTCTGGGAGGGAAGTCTGCAAACACAAACTCGGGTTAGGTTTAGTGGCTAGGTTATCGCAGGGCAATGTGTAGACCTGGAAGGCTACTCATCAGGAACAGTAACTGGAATGACCCGAAGGTGGAAGCACAGGCTTTTATATCTGGATTGTGTGTCTAGGGTGACCTCAGAATGTAGCTGTGGCCTCATGGGTCTATGGGAGATTTTTCCTCTAAGGATACTGGCAGCTCCCAATATTTTGATGACTTTTTGAGATGGGAAGACTGCTATTTTCGATCTTAGGTGTGCCCCAAAACAGGGATTCCAGAGATGGGCTCTGGGTCTAGGCGCCTGGAAAATCCCACCAAGGGTTGGGATTTGGGCTTATGGGCAGACCAGGCCTGCAATGCAGGATCTTGGTGGTGCAACTGAGAGGGCTTGTTTGGAAGCATGCTCAGGCTGAGCATTACAATGCCTGTTTGTGCCCAGGGTGGCCCTCAGGAGTGGGCGTGGTCCCATTGTCCATTTTCTGGCTCCCACACTGAGGGATGGACACACATTCCAATGGCCAGGTTTCCAGCCATGGGGAAGGAGGAAATATCTATTGTGCTTCATGTTCCCCCATAGGCAGGGATTACAGCAAAGGTCTGGGGACAGATGCCTGAATACCAAGGATGCATAGAGATGACAGATTTGGGCCATGGCCGTTCTCACATGCTGGATATGGGCCCCGCTCTCTGGGTGGCTGACACGAGGTCTGGGCTCAAGCTGTGTCAGACACAGCACTAGTGGCCAGAGAAGTCTATATATTGGGGTTATCTCCAGGGCCGTGTAAATTGATCCTCATGTAGGGTTTCTGGCCAGACTCACGAAGCACTTCTTTCTGTGGGGCAGGCAGAATGCTGCCTTATGGATCCAGAATTCCCTATCAAGAGGGTTTGGGGACAAATAGGGTGAGAATGCAATTGTAAACACCAGCTATGCTTAAATTGAGTGCCAAGCGGAAGTCAGTTTCAATGTGCAGCAGCTTATACGAGATATCCAGCACCTGAGTAAGGGCAGATGTCAGATATTTGCTCACACTGGAGTTTGTGTCTAGGATGACGACTAATGGAGGGGTGGCTTCAGGAGGCAATGGAGGATTACCCACGCTTAAGATTGTGAGATGCTCCAAACAACAAGGTTTCCTTCTAATGGACAGGAGGAGTCTGTTTTTTTTTCCTCCAGGGTCCGTCAAGTGGAAGTTTGCATAGCAGAGCCCTCCCGCATGGATGACTGGAAAGCACACGTCCAATGACCATTGCAGCTGAGGAACATGACAGGTTCGTTTTGGTGGTTCTGGTGCCAAGTACCAAGGCCTTGAGTTGACTTGGAATCTCTTACAGATGTGTCCCAAAACTGGTTTGTTACAAGGGAGTTCTTAGAATGTATTGGTGGCTATGGGCCACGCTGAGGGTTTGGCACAGGTCGATGTGCACAGTTTCCATCTTGGGAGAGGAGATGTTCTGTTTTGTGGCTCAGGGTACATATGTTGTATCCTGACTTGGTATTCAAGAACAGTCCTCTGAGGATTGATGCTTGCAACCTAATCTAGAGATCCAATGATGTCCTTGGTGCCCATCAGGTTCAATTTTCTTACTAAGGACCATTGATATGGTTGTCTGACTGGATGTAGGTGATCAGGGTGTTTCAGACTGTGCATTTGCATCCAGAGCCACTTCCAATATTGGGGTGGGCTCAGGGGCCTTGCAGGTTTCTCCTAAATTGGAGGCTTTGGGGAACTGTGATGGGCACAGTTTCCTTGGGGATGGCAAGCCCAGTCCTGTGGTAAGGCTTCAGAGACCACCTCCTTGAGGATATGAGAGCCATGGTTTTGGGAGGGAAGTCTGCAAACACAAATTTGGGTCAGGGATAGTGGCAAGGTGATGGCAGGTCCAATGCCTAGACCTAGAAGGCATCACGTCAGGAACTGTAATTAGGGTGACTGAAAGCTGGTAGCACAGGCTTTTCTATCTGGATTGTGTGTCCAGGATGGGCTCTGAATGTAGACGTGGTCTCATGGTTCAATGGGAGACTTTTCCTCTCTAAGGATCCTGGTGGATCTCCATAGATTGGTGGTTTTTCAGAGAAGAAAAGAGTGCTCTTTTCCATCTTAGGGGTGCTCCAAAACAGGGAAGAATGCTGTTTTCCAACTTAGGCTTATGCCAAAACAGGGATTCCAGAGACGGGCTCTGGGTCTGGGTGCCCGGATATCCCACCAAGTGTTAGGATTTGGGCCTAGGGGCATTCCAGGCCTGCAATGCAGGATCCTAATGGTGTAACAGAGAGTGCTTGTTTGAAAGCATGCTCAGGCTGAGGGTCATCATGCCTCTTTGTGCCCAGGGGGGCCCTCAGGAGAGGGCGTAGTCTCATTGGCCATATAGCTGGATCCCACTTTGAAAGTTGGACACCCATTGCAACAGCCAGGCTTCCTGCAATGGAAAGAGGAGTTCTCTATTGTGCTTCAGGTTCCCCCATTGGCAGGGTTACAGGAAAGGTCTGTGGAAAGTTGCCTTAATACCAAGGATGTGTACAGATGACAGGCTAAGAATTACCAGGTAAGAAAACAGCATTGTTACCCATGTTCATGACATTCCATGTAGAAATAAGCCCTTAGTACTTCGCCCCAGAGCCACCAGAATGAACTTGCCATGTTCCTAAGCTGCAATGGTCAGTGGAGGTGTGGTTTCCAGGCAACCATACGGGGGTGCTCTGCTACACAAACTTTGCAATTGGCTGGGACCCTTGAGACAAAAAAACAGAATGCCCCTGTCCGGTAGAAGGAAACCTTCTGTTTGGAGCATCTCACAAGCCCCAGCGTGGGAAATCCTCCATTTCCTCTTGAAGCCACCACTCCATTTGTCAGTCATCATAGACACAAACTCCAGCATGAGCAAACATCTGACATCCGCCCTTACTCAGGTGATGGATTTCAATTCGATCGCTGCACACTGGAATTGCCTTTAGTTTGACTGAATTAAGCCATAGCTTGGGTTTACAATTCCATCCTCAGTCTACTGGTCCACAAGCCCTATTGTGAGGGAATTCTGGAGCTACAACACAATATTCTGCCTTCCCCATAGAAAGAGAAAGGGCCTGGAGAGTCTGCCCAGAAACTCCATATGATGGTCAATCTTCTCGGTGCTAGACGGAACCCTGATTCATAGGCTGCCCTGGGCACTAGTGCTGTGTCTGACATAGCCGGAGCCAAAACCTAGTGTCAGCCACGGAGAGATCAGGGCCCATATCCAGCATGTGAGACCAGCTATGGCCCAAGTCTGTCTTCTCTTCTATTCTTGGTATTCAGGCATCTGTACCCACACCTTTGCTGAAATCCTTGCCATTGGGGAAATCTGTAGCACAATAGAGAACTCCTCCTTCCCCATGGAAGGTATTCTGACAGTTGGTATAGTTGCTCAACCCTCAAAGTGGAAGGCAGCTCCATGGCCAAGGAGACCATGTGCACTCATGATGGCTTCCCCGGGCACAAGCAGGCATTGTGACCTCAGCCTGAGCATGCTTTCAACCAAACGCTCTCAATTGCATCTCTGGGACCCCAAATTGCAGGCCTAGTACACACCTAGGCCCAAATCCTAACCCTAGTGGGATTTTACAGGGGCCCAGACACAGAGCCCATCTCTGGAATCCCTATTTTGGGGGACCCTTAAGATGGAAAACAGCACTCTTCCCTTCCCCGAGATAGTCACCAAACTCATGGTAGCCACCAGGATCCTTGAGTGGAAAAATCTGCCATAGACCCATGAGAACACACCTGCATTCCGAGGCCATCCTGGACATACAATCCAGATACATATCATGTGCTATCACCTTTGAGTCATCGGATTTACAGTTCCTGACGAGCTGCCTTCCAGGTCTATGCATTGGGCCTGCAATCACCTTGCCATTAACCTAAACTGAGTTTGTGTTTGCAGACTTCCTTCCTAAAACCATGGCTCACATGACCTCCAGGTTCTGGCATCTGAAGCCACACCACAAGACTGTGCCTGAGATCCTCAAGGAAACTGTGCCCATCACTTTTGCCCGATACCTTTAGATTAGGAGAAACCTGCAAGGCCCCTGAGCGCAGCCAAATAATGGAGGCCGCTCTGGGCACAAATGCACAGTCTGAGACACCCTGATCCCCTCCATACAGGCAGACACCCAAGTCAATGCTCCTGAGTCAGAAGATTGAACCTGACATGCCCCGAGGACTTCATTGGCACACTAGATTAGGTTTACAGGTATCTGTCGTCAGAGGCCTGCTCTGGAATATCAACTTATGATAAAATATATAGTCCCTGAGCCACAGAACAGAATATGTCCTCCCCAAAAAGGAAGCCATGCTCCTGGAATTGTGTCATACCCTAAGGGTATTTGGATCCTGAATGGCCCCTTAGCAACCAGCACATTCTATGATATTCCTGGTAACAAACCATCATTGTGCCCCATCTTCATGAGACTCCATGTCAACTCAAGGTCTCGATATATTGCCCCAGAGCCACCAGAATGCACCTGCCATGTTCCTCAGCTGCAATGGTCAATGGAGGGGTGATTTCCAGGCATCCCTGTGGGGTTCTCTGCTACAAAACTTTCCACATGGAGAAACCAGAGAAAACAAACCAGACTTCTCCTGTCCGGTAGAAAGAAACTTTGCTATTTGGAGCATCTCACAAGCCCCAGCATGGGAAATCCTCCATGGCCTCTTGACGCCACCCTTCCATTTGTGGGTAATCACAGACACAAACTCCAGTGTGAGCAAACATCTGACATCCACCCTTACTCAGGTGCTGGATATTCGAAACGGCAGCTGCACACTGGAACTGCCTTTTGCTTTTCACTGAACTTAACCATAGCTTTGTATTACTATTCTATCCTCACCACACTGGTCCACAATATCTCTTGATAGGGAATTCTGGAGCCACAACGCAGTATTCTGCCTTCCACATAGAAAGAAGAAGGACCTGTTGAGTCTGCCCAGAAACTGCACATGAGGATCAATCTACTCAGACCACGAGGCAACCCTGATTAATAGATTTCCCTGACGACTAGTGCTGATTCTGACAGAGTCTAAGCCCCGACCTCGTGTCAGCCACCCAGAGGTGAGGGCCCATATTTAGCATGAGAGATCGGCCATGGCCCTGGGCCATCATCTGTACCCATCCTTGGTATCCAGTCATCTGTCCCCCAAACTTTGCTGGAATTCCTGCCAATGGCGAACCTGAAACACAATAGAGAACACCTCCTTCCCCATGGCAGGAATATTGGCTGTTGGGATGGTTGTCCAACCCTCAGCGTGGGAGCCAGCTGCATGGCCAAGGAGACCATGCCCACTCCTGAGGGCCGACATGGGCACAGGCAGGCATGGTGATCCTCAGCCTGAGCATGTTTTCAAACAAACACTCTCAGTTGCTCCTCCAGTACCAGCATTGCAGGCCTGGTATGCCCCTAGGCCCAAATCCTAACCCTTGGTGGGATTTTCCAGGTGCCCAGACCCAGAGTCCGTCTCAGAATCCCTGTTTGGGGCACCCTTAAGATGGAAAACAGCACTCTTCCCTTCCCTGAGAAAGGCACCAAACTATTGGGAGCCGCCAGGATCCTTAGAGAGAAAAAATCTCCCATGGACCCATGAAAACAAAGCTGCATTCCGAGGCCATCCTGTCCACACAATCCAGAGAGAAAAGTCTTTGCTACCGACTTCGAGTCATCCTATTTACATTTCCTGACGAGCTGACCTCCATGTCTATGCATTGGGCCTATGATCATCTCGACACTAACCCTAACCCCAGTTTGTGTTTGCCGACTTCTCTCCCAAAACCATGGCTTACATGCCCACCAAGATGTGGTCCCTCAAGCCACATCACAGGAAAGTTCCTGCCATCCCCAAGAAAACTGTGCCCATCAGGTTGTCCAAACCCTCCAGATTAGGAGAAACCTGCCAGGCCCCTGAACCCACCCCAATATTGGCGGTTGCTCTGGATGCAAACGTGCAGTCTGAAACACCCTGAGCACCTCCATCGAGGCAGAAAGCCAAGTCAATGGTTCTGAGTCAGATGATTGAACCTGACATGCCCCTAGGACTTCACTGGAACCCTAGATTGGGTCTTCAGACATCTGTTCTCAGAGTCCTGTTCTGGAATACCAAGTTATGATACAACATGTGGTCCCTGATTCCCACAACAGAACATCTCCTGTCTCCAGAAGGAAAATGTGCTCTTGGATCTATGTCCAACTTTCAGGGTAGATGGATCCTGCATGACCCATTAGCCCCAGCACCTTCTATGATCTCCCTGGTAACAAACCAGCATTGTGACCCAACTTCCTGAGACTTGATGCCAACTCAAGGTGTTGGTACTTTGCCCAAGAGCCATGAAACGAATCTGCCATGTTCCTCAGGTACAAAGGTCAATGGACGTGTGCTTTCTAGGCATCCAAGAGGTAGTTCTCTACTACACAAAAATTCCACATAGGGAACCCTAGAGCAAACAAATAAGACTGCTCCTGTCAGGTTGAAGGAAACCTTGGTTGTTTGGAGCATCTCACAAGCCCCAGCCTGGGAAGTCCTCCACATTCTCTTGATGCCAACCCTCCATTTGTTAGTCATCATAGACACAAATTCCAGCATGAGCAAACATCTGACATCTGCTCTTACTCAGGTGCTGGATATTCGAATCAGTCACGCACACTGGAAATACCTTTCACTTGACACTGTATTCTTGCATAGTTTGGTTTTACAATTCCATCCTCACCCTACTGGACTGCAAGTCCTCTTGAGAGGGAATTAGGGAGACAAAACGCAACATTCTGCCTTCCCCATAGAAAGAAGAAGGGCCTGGTATGTCTGCCCAGACATTCCCCATGAAGATCAATCTACTTGGCCCTCGAGGGAACCCCGATTTATACTTTGCGCTGGCCACTAGCGCTGTGTCTGAGAGAGCCTGAGCCCCAACCTCGTGTCAGCCACCCAGAGTGTGGGGCCCTTATCCAGCATGTGGGACTGGCCATGGCCCAGTCATCTCTACCCATCCTTGGTATTCCGGCAACTATCCCAGACCTTTGCTGGAATCCCTACCAGTGGGGGAACCTGAAGCACAATTGAGAACTCCTCCTTCCCCATGGCAGGAAGCCTGGCTGTTTCTATGGGTGCCCAACCCTCAGAATTAGAACCAGGTGCATGGCCAATGAGACAACGCCCAATCATAAGGGCCGCCTGGGCCAAAGCAGGCATTGTGTCCCTCAACCTTAGCATGCATTCAAACAAATGCTCTCAGTTGTTTCTGCAGGGTCCCGCATCGCAGGCCTGGTATGCCCTTAGGACCAAATCCTAACACTTCGTGGGATTTTCCATGCCAACATAACCAGAGCCCGTCTCTGGAATCTCTGTTTTGAAGCACCCCTATGATGGAAAACAGCAATCTTCCCTCCCCTGAGAAAACTATTAGGAGCTGCCAGGATGCGTAGAGAGGAAAAATCTCCCAGGGCTCCATAAGACCACACCTTCATTCCGAGGCCATCCTGGACACACAATCCAGATACAAGAGACTGTGCTACCACCTTCGAATCACCTGGTTTACAGTTCCAGACGAGCTGCCCTACAGACCTATGCATTGGGCCTGTGATCACCTCGCCATTAACCCTACCCCAAGTTTGTGTTTGCAGACTTCTTTCCCAAAACCATGGCTCACATGCCGTCTATGATGGGTCTCTGTAGCCACACCACAGGAAAGATCCTGCTATCCCCAATGAAACTGTGTCAATCACAGTTGCCCAAACCCTCCAGATTAGGAGAGACCTGCAAGTCCCCTGAGCCCAGTCCAATATTGGAGGCCACTCTGGACACAAATGCACAGTGTGCAACACCCTGATCACCTCCATCCAGGAAGACACCCAAGTCAATGGTCCTGAGTCAGAAGATTGGTCCCTGAACCCCACAACAGAATATCTCCTGTCCCCAGATGGAATTAGTGCTCTTCAACTTGTGTCAAGGTTCGGGGTATATGAATTATGCACAGCCCCTTAGCCCCCAGCACATTCTAAGATCTCTCTGGTAACAAACAAACAGCATTGTGATCCATCTTCATGAGATTCCATGTCACTTCAAGTCCTTGGTAATTCGCCCCAGAGCCACCAGAATGAACCTGCCATGTTCCTCACCTGATATGGTCAGTGGAGGTGTGCTTTCCAGGCATCCATGTGGGAGTGCTCTTCTACTTATTCTTTCCACATGTGGGACCCTGGAGCAAACAAACCAGACTGCCACTGACCAGTAGAAGGGAACCCTCTGTTTGGAGCATCTCAGAAGCACCAGCAGGAGAAATCCTCCATGGCCCTTGACACAACCCCTCCATTTGTCAGTCATCATAGACAAAAACTCCAGCATGAGAAAACATCTGAAATCTGCCGTTATTTAGATTCTGCAGTTTCTTTTCCACCACTGCACACTAGAACTGCGTTTCACTTGACACTGAATTTATCCATAGCTTGGGTTTAGAATTCCATCCTCAGCCTCCTGGTCTGCAAGCCCTCTAGAGAGGGAATTTGGAGCCACAAGGCAACATTCTCCATTCCCACTAGAAAGAAATAGGGCCTGGTGAATCTTCCCAGAAACTCCACATGAGGTTCAATCTACTTGGCACTCGATGGAACCTTGATTTATAGGCTGTCCTGGGCACTAGTACTAGTACTAGTACTAGTACTGTGTCTGACAGAGCCTGAGCCAAGACCTAGTTTCAGGCACCCAGAGATATGAGCCCATATCCAGCATGTGAGGTTGGCCAGGGCCCAAGTCCATCATCTCTACCCATCCTTGGTATTCAGGCACCTGTCCCCAGACCTTTTATGTAATCCCTACCAATGGGGTAACCTAAAGCACAATAGAGAACTCCTCCTTCCCCATGGTAGGAATCCTGGCTGTTGATATGAGTGTCCAAACCTCAAAGTGGGAGCCAGCTGCATGGCCAAGGATACAATGCCCACTCATGAGGGCTGCCCTGGGCACAAGTAGCCATTGTAACCCTCAGCTTGATCAAGCCTTCAAAAAAATGCTCTTAGTTGCACCTCCAGGATCCTGCATTGCAGGCCTGATATGCCCTTAAGCCCAAATCCTAACACATCGTGGGATGTTCCATGTGCACATACCCAGAGCCCGTCACTGGAATCCCTGTTTTGAGGCATCCCTAAGATGGAAAACAGCACTCTTCACTTCCCTGAGAAAGCCACCAAACTAATGGGATCCCCCAGGATCCTTGAGAAGAAGAATCTCCCATGGTCCCATGAGTCCACACCTGTATTCCGAGGCCAGCGTGGATATGCTATCCAGATACAAGAGACTGTGCTACTGGCTTCGAGTCACCTGATTTACAGTTCCTGACGTGCTGCCCTCCAGATCTTTGGATTGGGACTGTGAACACCTCTCCATTAACCTTATCCCGAGTTTGTGTTTGCAGATCTCTCTCTAAAAACAATAGCTCACATGTCCTCCAGGATGGGGCCCCTAGAGTCACACCACAAGACTGTGCTTGCCATCCCCAAGGAAACTGGGCCCATCACAGTTGCCCAAACCCTCCTGATTAGGAGAAACCCGGAAGGCTCCTGAGCACATCCCAATATTGGAGGCTGCTCTGGATGCAAATGCACAGTCTGAAACACCCTGATCACCTCCATCCAGGCAGACACCCAAATCAATGGTCCTGAGTCAGATAATTGAACCTGACATGGCCCTAGGACCTCATTGGAAGAGGGATTAACTTTTCAGGCACCTGTCCTCAGAGGCCTCTTCTGGAATACCAACTTATGATACAAATTATGGCCCCTGAGCCCCAGGGTGGGAAATCCTCCATGGCCTCTTGACGCCACCTCTCCATTTGTTGGTCATCGTAGACACAAACTCCAGCCTGAGCAAACATCTGACATCCGCCCATATTCAGGCGCTGATATTGGAATCAGCTGCTGCACACTGGAACTGCCTTTTGCTTTGCAATGAATTTAAGCCTAGCTTCAGACTACAATTTCATCCTCACCCTACTGGTCTGCCATATCTCTTGATAGGGAATTCTGGAGCCACAACGCAACATTCTGCCTTCTTCATAGATAGAAGGACCTGGTGAGTCTGCCCATAAACTGCACATGAAGATCAATATACTCATCCCAGGAGGGAACCCCTATTTATAGTTTGCCCTAGCCACTAGTGCTGTGTCTGACAGAGCCTGAGCCCCTACCTCGTGTCAGCAACCCAGAGGGTGGGGCCCACATTAACCATGTGAGACCGGCCATGGCCCAGGGCTGTCATTACTACCCATCCTTGGTATTCAGGCATCTGTCCCCTAGATCTTAGCTGGAATCCCTACCAATGGGGGGACCTGAAGCACAATAGAGAATTCATCCTTCGCCATGGCAGGAATCCTGGCTTTTGGATGGGTGTCCAACCCTAGGAATGGGAACTGGCTGCATGGCTGAGTAGACATCGCCCAATCCTGATGGCCTCCGGGGCACAAGCAGGCATTGGGACCCTCAGCTTGACCATACTTTCAAACAAACGCTCTCAGTTGCACCTCCAGGATCCCGCATTGCAGGCCTGGTATGGCCCTAGGCCTAAATATTAACCCTTGGTGGGATTTTCCAAGCACTTAGACCCAGAGCTCATCTCTGGAATGCCTGTTTTGGGGCACGCCTAAGCTGGAAAACAGTACTCATCCCTTCCCGGAGAAATCCAACAAACTATTGAGAACCGCCAGGATCCTTGAGAGGAGAAATCTCCCATGGACCCTTGAGACAACACAGGCAATAAAGGCCATTCTGGAAATTAAATCCAGATACAATTACCTGTGCTACCACGTTTGAGTTACGTGATTTACAGTTCCAGACTTGCTGCCCTCCTGGTCTATGGATTGGGACTATGATCACCTTGCCACTAACCCTAACCTAAGTTTGTGTTTGCAGACTTCTCTCTCAAAATCATGGCGCACATGTCCTCCAGGATGGGGTCTCTGGAGTCACACCACAGGACAGTTCCTGCAATCCCCAAGGAAACTGCCCATCACAGTTGTCCAAAAACCCCATATAAGGAGAAACCTGCAAGGCCCCTGAGCCCACCCCAATACTGGTTGCCACTCTGTACACAAATGCACAGTCTGGAACACCCTGATCACCTACATCTAGGCAGACTTTGAAGTCAATGATACTGAGTCAGAGGATTGAACCTGACATTCCATTAGGATTTTATTGGAACCCTAGATTAAATTTTCAGGCATCTATCCTCAGAGGCCTGTTCTGCAATACCAAATTATGATACATTTGGTCCGTTAGCCCCACATCAGAACATCTCTGGTCCGAGAAGGAAACCGTGCCCTTTGACCAGTGTCAAACCCTCAGGGTAGATGAATCCTACATGGTCCCTTAGCCACCAGCACACTGTAAGGTCTCCATGGTAACAAACCTGCATTCTGACCCATCTTCATGAGACTTCATGTCAACTCCAGGCCTTGGTAATTCGCCCAAGAGCCACCAGAACGAATTGGCCATGTTTCTCAGCTGCAATTTTAATGGAGGTGTGCTTTTCAGGCATCCACGTGGGAGTGCTCTGCTACCCAAACTTTCCACATGGGGGACCCTGGAGCAAATAAACCAGACACCCCCCGTGTGGTAGAAGGAAACTTTGCTGTTTGAAGCATCTCACAAGCCCCAGCATGTGAAATCCTCCATGGCCTCTTGACGCCACCCCTCCATTCAGCGGTCATCATAGACATAAACTCCAGCATGAGGAAATGTCTGACTTTCACCTTTACTCAGGTGCTGGATATCTGGAATCAGACACTGCACAATGGAACTGCCTTTTGCTTGGCACTGAATTGAACCTTAGCTTGAGTTTACAATTCCATCCTCATCCTACTGGTCCCCAAGCCCGCTTGATAGGGAATTCTGGGGCCACAACGCAGCTTTTTGCCTTCCCCTTAGAAAGAAGAAGGGCATGGTGATTCTGCCCAGAAACTCTGCATGAGGATCAATCTGCTCAGCCCTTGAGGGATCCCTGATTCATACTCAGCCCTGACCACTAGTTCTGATTCTGACAGAGCCTGAGTGCTCAATTCATGTCAGCTACTCAGAGAGTCAGGCATGTGAGACTGGCCATGTCTCAGGTCCCTCATCTCTACCCATCCTTGGTATTCAGGCATCTGTCCCCAGACATTTGCTAGAATACCTGCTAATGGGGGAACCTGAGGCACAATAGAGAATTCTTCCTTTTCCATGGCAGGAATCCTGGTAGTTGGGATGGGTGTCCTACATTAAAGTGGTAGCCAGCTGCATGGCCAAGGAGACAACTCCCACTCATAAGGGCTGCCCTAATCACATCAGGCATTGTGACACTCAGACTAGCATGCTTTCAAACAAACGCTCTCAGTTGTACCTCCAAGTCACACATTGTAGGCCTGGTACTCCCCTAGGCCCAAATCCTAATCCTGGTGGGATTTTCCAAGCACCCAGACTCACAGCCCTTCTCTGGAATCCCTTTTTGGGGAACATCTAAGATTGAAAACAGCACTCTTCCATTCAAACGAGAAAGCCACCATACTATTGGGAGCTTCCAGGATCCGTAGAGAGGAAAATACTCTCATGGAAACATTAGAACACACCTGCATTCCAAGGCTATCATGGACACACAATCCAGATACAAAAGCCAGTGCTAGTGCCTTCGAGGTACGTGATTTACAGTTCCTGACGATCTGCCCTCCAGGTCTATGCATTGGGCCTACGATCACCTCGCAACTCAACCTAATCCGAGTTTGTGATTGCAGACTTCTCTCCCAAAACCATGGCTTACATGCCCTCCACGATGGAGTCTCTGGAGCCACACCACAGGACTGTGCCTGCCACCCCCAAGGAAACCGTGCCCACAAATTTGCCTAAACCTTCAAGATTAGGAGAAACCTGCAAGGCCCCAGAGCCCACCCCAATATTGGAGGCTACTCTGTACACAAAGGCACAGACAGAAACACCCTGATTGCCTACATATAGGCAGACACCGAAGTCAATGGTCCTGAGTCTGATGATTGAACCTGAAATTCCCCTTGGACTTCATTGGAACCCTAGATGAAGTTTTTAGGCATCTGTCCTCAGAGGCCTGTTCTGGAATTCCAACTTATGATACAACATTTGGTCCGTGAGCCCCACAACAGAACATCTCCGATACCCAGAAAGAAACCGTGTTCTTCGACCGGTGTCAAACCATCAGGATAGACTAATCTTACATGGCCCCTTAGCCACCAGCACATAGTAAGATTTCCGTGGAAACAAAACTGCATTGTGACCCAACTTCCTTAGAAACCAGGCCTTGGTACTTTGCCCTAGAGCAACCAGAAAGAACCTGCCATGTTCCTTAGGTGCAATGGTCAATGTAGGTGTGCTTTCCCTTATCCACGTGCGAGTACTATGCTACCCAAACTTTGCACATGGGGGAACCTGGTGTAAACAAACCAGACCTCCCCTGTCCAGTAGAAGGAAACCTTATGTTTGGATCAACTCACAGGCCTCAGCCTGTAAACTGCTCCATGGCCTCTTGATGCCACCACTCCATTGGTCGGTCATCATAGACACAAACTCCAGTCTAAGCAAACATCTGACATGCACCCTTATCCCGGTGCTGGATGTCTTGAATAAACCACTGCACATTGGAACTGCCTTCCACTTGGCACTGAATTGAACCATAGCTTGTGTTTACAATTCCATCCTCACCTGACTGGTCCCTAAGCCCTCTTGATAGGGAAATCTGGGGCCACAACGCAGCATTCTGCCTTCCCCATCGAATGAAGAAATGCCTGGTGAGTCTGCCCTGAAAACCCACATGAGGATCAATCAGGTCGGCCCTCGAGTCAACACCGATTTATAGGCTGCCATGGCCACTAGTGCCGTGTCTGACAGAGCCTGAGCTCGACTGAGTTTCAGCCACTAGAGAGCAGGCCCCATATCTAGCATTTGGGATTGCCATGGCCCAAGTATGTCATCTCTACCCATCCTTGATATTCAGGCACCTGTCCCCAGACCTTGGCAGGGATCCTGCCAATTAGGGAACTTGAAGCACAATAGAGAACTCTTCTTTCCCCATGGCAATAAACCTAGCTTTTGGGATGGGTGTTCTACCCTCAAAAGGGGAGCCAGTTACAACATCAATGACACCACACACACTCCTGAGGACTACCCTTGGCACAAACAGGCATTGTGACCCTCACCCTGAGCATGCTTTCAAAAAATCCCTCTCAGATTCACCACAATGATCCCTCATTTCAGGCCTGGTATGCCTGTAGGTTCAAATCATAAAACTTGGTGGGATTTTCGAGGTGCCCAGACCCAGAGACCATCTCTGGAATTTTTGTTTTGGTGCACCCTTCAGATGGAAAACAGCACTCATCCCTTCCCCAAAAATGTCACCAAATTATGAGGAGCCACCAGGATCCATAGAGAGGCAATGTCTCCCATGGACCCATGAGAACACACCTGCATTCCGAGGCCATCCTGGACACACAATCCGGAGAGAAAAGCCTGTGCTACTGCCTTCCATTCACCCTAATTACAGTTCCAGATGAGCTGCTCTCAAGGTATATGCATTGGGCCTGTGATCACCTCGCCACTCACCCTAATTCGAATTTGTGTTTGCAGACTTATCTACCAAAACCATGGCACACATGCCCTCCAGGATGGGGTCTCTGGATCCACACTGCAGGACTGTCCCTGCCATCCACAAGGAAACTGTTTCCATCACAGTTGCCCAAACTGTCTAGATTAGGAGAAACCTACAAGGCCTCTGGGCCTACCCCAATTTCGGCGGCCGCTCTGAACACAAATGCACAGTCTGAAATACCCTGATCCCCTACATCCAGGAACACAGACAAGTCAATGGTCCTGAGTCAGAATAATGAAACTAACATGCCCCTAGGACGTCATTGGAACCATTGATTCGGTTTTCAGACATGTGTCCTCAGAGGCCTGTTCTAGAATGCGAACTTATGATACAACATGTGGTGCCTGGGCCACACAACAGAACATCTCCTGTCCCCAGAAGGAAACCGTGCCCTACAATCTGTGCAAAATCCCAGAGTAGTAGATTCCTGCACAACTACTAAGCCACCAGCACATTCTAAGATCTACCTGGTAACAAACCAGCTGTGTGGCACATCTGCAAGAGATTCCATGTCAAATCAAGGACTTGGTACTTTGCTACAGAGACACCAGAATAAAGCTGCCATGTTCTTCAGTTGCAATGGTCAATGAAGTTGAACATTCCAGGCATCCATGCGGTAGAGCTCTGCTACCCAAACTTTCCACATGGGGGACCCTGGAGCAAATAAACCACACTCCACCTATCCAGTAGAACAAAACCTTGCTATTTGGAGCAGCTCATGAGTCTCAACGTGAAAATCTCTCCATGGCTTCTTGACGCCACCCCTCCATTTGTCAGTCATCATAGACACAAACTCCAGTGTGAGCAAATATCCGACGTCCTCCCTTACTAAGGTGCTGGATAACTCGAAAAAGCTGCTGGACACAGGAACTGCCTTCCGCTTGGCAGTGAATTGAACTGTAGCTTGTGTTTACAATTCCTTCCTCACCCGACTGGTCCCCAAGCCTTCTTGATAGCGAATTATGGAGACACAACACAGCATTCTGCCTTCCCGATAGAAACAAGAGCCTGGTGAGTCTGGCCAGAAACCCCACATGAGGATCAATCTGCTCGGCCCTATATCGGAGGGACCCTGATTTATAGGTTGCCCTGGCCACTAGTGCTGTGTCTGACAGAGCCTGAGCCCAGACCTATGTCAGTCACCAGAGTTTGAGCCCCACATCTAGCATTTGGGATTGCCATGGCTCAAGTATTTCATCTCTACCCATCCTTGGTATTCAGGCACCTGTCCCCAGACCTTTGCTGGAATCCCTGACAATGGGGCATCCTGAAGCACAATAGAGAACTCCTCCTTCTTCATATCAGGAAACTTGGCTGTTAGGATGGGTGTTCAACCCTGAAAGGGGGAGTCATTTACAAGTCCAGTGAGACCACACAAACTCCTCAGGGATGCCCTGGAGGCAAACAGGCCTTGTGACCCTCAGCCTGAGCATGCTTTCAAACAATCCTTCTCTGTTGCACCACCATGAACCCGCATTGCAGGCCTAATATGCCCCTAAGCCCAAATCCTAGCACATGTTGTGATGTCCCAGATGCCATGAACCAGAGCCCGTCTCTGGAATCCCTGTTTTGTGGCACCCATAAGGTGGAAAACATCACTCTCCCCTTCCCCGAAAAAGCCACCAAACTATGGAGAGCCACCAGGATCCATAGAGAGGAAAAGACTCCCATGGACCCATGAGACCACACCTGCATTCCAAGGCCATGCTGGACACACAATCCAAAGAGAAAAGCCTGTGCTACTGCCTTCCAGTCTCCCTAATTATAGTTCATGAGGAGCTTCCCTCCAGGTCTACGCATTGGGCCTGTGATCACCTCGCCACTCACCCTAATTTGTATTTGTGTTTGCAGACTTCTCTCCCAAAACCATGGCTCACATGCCCACCAGAATGTGATCTCTGGAGCCACACCACAGAACTCTGGCTGCCAACCCCAAGGACACTGTGCATATCAGATTTGCCCAAACCTTCCAGATTAGGAGAAACCTGTGTGGCCCCTGAGCCCACACCAATATTGCCGGCCACTCGGGATGGAAATGCGCAGTCTGAAACACCCTTATCACCTACATCCAGGGAAATAGCCAAGTCAATGATCGTGAGATAGACGATTGAACCTAAAATGCCCCTAGGCTCTCAATGGAACCCCATTAGGTTTTTAGGCATCTGTCCTCAGGGGCCTGTTCTGAAATACCAATCTATGACACATCATGTGGTCTCTGAGCCACACGACAGAACATCCCCTGTCCCCAGAAGAATACCATGCTCTTCGACCTGTGCCAAACCCTCAGGGTAGGAGAATCCTGCATGGCACCTTAGCAACCAGCACATTCTAAGTTCTCCCTGGTAACAAACAAGCATTGTGACCCATCTGCAAGAGATCCCATGTCAACTCAAGGCCTTGGCACTTTGTCCCAGAGCCACCAGAACGAATCTGCCATGTTCCTCAGCTGCAATTGTCAATGGAGGTGTGCTTTCCTGGCATCCATGCCGGAGAGCTCTTCTTCACAAACTTTCCACATGGGGAAACCTAGAGTAAACAAACCAGACTTCACCTACACTGTACAAAGAAATGTTACTTTTTGCAGCAGTTCACAGTCCTCAGCATGTGAACTCCTCCATGGCCTCTTTATACCACCCCTCCACTTGTCGGTCATCATAGACAAAAACTCTAGTGTGAGCAAGCATCTGACATCCACCCTTATTCCAGTGCTGGATGTCTCGAGTAAAGTGCTACAAATTGGAACTGCCTTCTGCTTGGCACTGAATTGAACCATAGCTTTTGTTTACAATTCCACCCAAAACTGACTGGTTCCCAAGCTCTCGTGATTGGGAAACCTGGAGCCACAACACAGCATTCTGCCTTCCCTATTGAATGAACAAATGCCTGGGAATCTTCCCAAGAAACTCCACATGAGGATCAATCTGCTCCGCCCTCGAATCTACTCTGATATAAAGGCTGCCATGGCCACTAGCGCTGTGTCTGACAGAGCCTGAGCCCCGACCGAGTTTTAGGCCTCATATCTAGCATTTGGGATTGCTATGGCCCAAGGACGTCATCTCCACCCATCCTTGGTATTCAGGCACCTATCTCGAGACCTTGCTGGAAACCCTGCCAATGGGGCAACCTGAAGCACAGAGGAACCTGACAGAAGAGAACTCATCCTTCCTCATGGCAGGACATTTGGCTGTTGGGTTGGGTGTCCAACTCTCTAAGAGGGAGCCAGATATATGACCAATGAGACCACTCCCACTCCTGAGGGCCGCCATGGGAGCAAACAGGCATTGTGAGACTCAGCCTGAGCAAGCTTTCAAACAATCCCTCTCAGTTGCACCATCATGATCCCGCATTGCAGGCCTCATACACCCCTAGGTGCAAATCCTAACCCTTGGTGGGAAGTCCCAGATGCCCAGAAAAAGAGCCTGTATCTGGAATCCCTGTTTTGGGGCACCCATAAGATGGAAAACAACACTCTTCCCTTCCCCAAAAAAGCCACCAAACTATGAGCTGCACAGATCCATAGAGAGGAAAAGTTTCCCATGGACCCATGAGACTATACCTGCATTCCAAGGCCATCCTGGACACACAATATAGAGAGAAAAGCCTGTGCTACTGCCTTCCAGTCACCCTAATTACTCCTGACAAGCTGCACTCCCGGTCTACTCATTGGGCCTGTGATCACCTTTCCACTAACCATAACCCACATTTGTGTTTGCAGACTTCTCTCCCAAAACCATGGCTCATATGCCCTCCAGGACAGGGTCTCTGGATCCACAACACATGACTGGGCCTGCCATCCCCAAGGAAACTGTGCCCGTCAAACCTGCCCAAACCTTCCAGTTTAGGAGAAACACGCAAGAGCCCTGAGCCCGACCCAATATTGTCGGCAGCACTGGACACAAATGCCAGTCTGAAACGCCCTAATCACCTACATCCAAGCAGACAGCCATTTCAATGTTCCTGGGTCAGAAGATTGTACCTGACATGCTCCTAGGACGTCATTAGAACACTAGATTAGGTTTTCAGGCATCTGTCCTCAGGGTCCTGTTCTGAAATACCAACTTAGGATACAACATGTGGTCCCTGAGCCACACAATAGAATATCTCCTGTCCCCAGTAGGAAACCATGCCCTTCGACCTGTGCCAAACCCTCAAGATTGGAGAATCCTGCACAGCACCTTAGACACCAGCACAAACTCTAGTTTGTGCGTTGACCCATACCACAAGCTTTCCATCTGCTGGACAGTCGAGTCCTGTTGAATGGCTCCAGGATGTCCCATACGGAAAGACTGGAGAGCAGGATTCGAAGGATGGATGCCTGTACAGCATACCTCACATTCCCATTGGCTCTTTGTGACAAGACATGTTTGAACTACTGGCTCTGGGGCGAGCTAACTAGGGGGCTGAATTGAAATGGACTCTCCTGCGGATGGGTCATAATGTGGGTTTGTGTGCATGGAGACCTTGGAATATTTTGGCAGCTCAGGGGCCATGAAGTATTCGCCTAACCGAAGGGTGTAATATTGCTCCAATTAAAAAGAGATCCCTATGTGGAGATGAGACAGGTTCTCTTTGGTGCCTCAGAAAAGCCCCAGATACTGGTCTTCAAACCAGTTCTCTGAGTAGAGACACCTGGAAACCAAAGCTAGGGTTCAGATTAGAGCCTAGATGCCTGTCCGTTTCAATCTTCTGTCTCTGGGGACACTGTCTGAGTATCTAAGTGGAGATAGTTGCTCAGCTGGTGTCAGAGTGCCCCTCTTAGTCCATGGCCGAGGCATGGCCTTGGAGACCTTATTGGATTCTCCTAATCTCTAGGGTTGTGGCCAATGGATTGGGTACAGTTTTCTTGGAGAGGACTGGCACAGTCCTTCAGTGTGTCTCCATAGGCCCTAGCATGGAGGGTGTGTGGGTCCGGGCTGTGGGCACAGAAGTCTGAAAACACAAACTAGGCTTGGGTGTGGAGCCGAGAGCATGGCAGGATGGACCCACAGACCGTGAGAGGAGATCCTCAGCTTATGAAAGAAGGGCAAATGGGAGGCAGTCACGCAAGCTTTTGTCTTTGGATGTTTTGTCTCCCATAGCCGTGGAATGTAGGGGTGACCTCAGGGGCTATGGAAGAGTCTCCCTCTCTGAGGAGTTGGTCCAGCTCTTAAGATTTTGGGGACATTTTGTGGGAAGGGTGGAGTCCTGCTGTCTGGCTCAGGTGTTCTTCCAGGAGAGGGACTCCAGATCACAGTCCTGGGTTCGAGCAAATGGAATACTCGAGCTCTTGTGAAGATTGGGATCATAGGGGCTTGGCAAGCCCCATATGCGGGCTCCTGGTCGAGGCCCTGAGAGACCTTACTTCGACATGGGGCCCATGCTGATGGTCCCAATGCGAGTTTGTACCCAAGGAGGCACTCAAGTTTAGGCTTGGCCTCAGGGGCCATGAAGGTTTCTCCTACACTGAAGGTATGACTCCATGCCAACAGCAAGTTTTCCAGCCATGGGGAAGGAGAAGATCTGATTTGTGCTTCAGTTACCCACGTTTGCCAGGATTTGATATAATATCTAGGGTCAGATGTCTGAAAACCCAGGTTGGGAAGAGATGACAGCATAAGGCCATGGCCTGTCTGATGTGCTTAGTGTGCAGCCAGCTGTTTCCTTGTCTGTCGGGACGTCAGGCTGTGTCAGACAGAGCATTACTGACCAGGGTAGCCTTTCCAGTTAGGGTGCGGTCGAGGCCAGAGCAGGTTGGTTCTCATTTGTGGTTTCTGGAGAGCCCCATAGGGCAACGTTTTTCTTCTGGTGGGCAGGCAGAAAACTGTGTTGTGGTTCTGGAATTCCCAGTCTGGAGGGCTTGTTTGCCAGGAGTGTGAAGAGGGAAGTCTGAAAACACAAGCTAGCGTTAGGTTTGGGGCCGAGGGCATGGCAGGCCCACTCTGCAGAGACTGAATCAAGATCTCCTGCATCTGAGGTCAGGGCGAGTATCAGACGTTGCCTCAGGTTGGAGTTTGTGTCCATTATGGCCCCTTCCTGAAGGGGGTGGGGGCGTCATGAGGCCAGGGAGGTTTCCCAACGCTGGGAGTTATTAGCTGCCCCAAACATCAAGGTTTCCTCTGTAGGACAGTCGAGTACTATGAGATGGTTCTAGGATGACCCCTACAGAAAGACTCGAGAGAAGGGGTCTAAGCATGAATGTCTGCAAATGCCACCTCACATTCCCACTGGCTGCTTGGGGCAAGGCAGGCTCAATCTGCAGGCTCTTGGGCGGGTTTCTCAGAGGGCTGAGTTGAAATGGACTCTCCTGAGGATGAGTCATACTGTGGGTTGGTGGCCATGGAGACCTTGGAATGTGGCGGTGGCTCAGGGACTCTGCAGGTTTCTCCAAACCGAAGGGTTTGACACAGCTCCAACAATGAAGCTTCCCATGTGGAGACGATAGTTGTTCTGTTTGGTGTCTCAGGAAAGCCCCAGATGCTGGTCTTCAAACCCAGGCCTCTGAGGAGTGACACCTGGAAACCAAAGCAAGAGTTCAGATTAGGGCCCCGGGGCCTGTCTGGTTCAATCTACTGTCTCTGCCGACATCTGTCTGTGTTTCTGCATGGAGGTAGTTGCTCAGCTTGTGTCAGGATGCCTTTGTCCAGAGTGGCTTATAGTAGTGGGATGTCCTCGGGGGCCTTGATGTTTCTCCTATTCTGTGGGGTTATGGGCAATGGAATGGGCATAGTCTCCTTGGAGAGAGCAGGACAGTCCTGTGGTGTGGCTCCAGAGGCCCCAGCCTGGCGGCTGTGTGGGCCAGGGCTGTGGGGACAGACATCCAAAAACACAAACTCGGCTGAGGTTTGGGGCTGAGGTTATGGCAGGAGAGATCTACAGTCCGTGAGGGGAGCTCATTGTGATTAGAAAGTAAGGCGAGTGAGAGGCGGTCGTTCAGGCTTATGTCTCTGGATGTTGTATTCATGATGGTCATTTAATGTAAGCATGGTCTCATGGGCCATGGAAGTCTCCCTCTCTGGTGATTTGTCCGGCTCCCAAGAGATTGGGGTCATTTTGTGGGAAGGGAGGAGTCCTGTTTTCTGCCTCATGTGTTCCCACAATAGAGGGATTCTAGAGCAGAGCACTGGGTACATACAACTGGAATACCCACCCTCTGGTTAGGCCTGGGGTCCATTGGGCATGGCAAGCCCATATGCAGATTCTTGGTCCAGCCACTGAGAGACGTTACTTGAATAGTGGACTCATGCTGAGGGTCACAATGTGTGTTTGTGCCCAAGGTGGTCCTCAATATTGGGCGGGACCTCATTGAGCTTGCAGGTTTCTCCTACAGTGAACCTTGGACATGCCAACCTCAGGGTTTCTTGCCATGGGGAAGGAGGAGTTTTGATTTCTGCATCACGTTCACCTCTGGGCACTAATTGGAGATAAGGTCTAGGTTCTGAAGCCTGAAAACCGAGGTTTGGAAGAGATGACGACCTAAGGCCATGGCGGGTCCGATGTGTTCAGTTTGGGGCCAGCTTTCTAGGTGTCGTTCAGGAGGTCTGCACTCAGGCTGTGCCAGACAGGGCATTCGTGCCCAGATACGCTGTATAATTGGGGTACAGTTGAGTGACATGCAGAAGATAATTATTTGGGGTTTCTCCGTAGCCCCATAAGGCAAAGTCTTTCTTCTGGAGGGCAGGCAGAGTGCTGCATTCTGGCTCCGGAACTGCCAAACTGGAGGCCTTGCGGCCAGGAATGCAAGGATGTAAGTCTGAGAACTGAAGCTTTGCTTTGGTTTCAGGGCGAGGAAATGGCAGGCACACTCTGCAGAGCTGAATTTAGATTTCATGCATCTGAGGTCAGGGCGAGGTACATATGTTGGATCAGGTTGGAGTTTCTGTCCATGATGGCCCCTTCATGAAGGGGGGTCATCACACCGCCATTGGTGTTTTCCCATGATGGCAGTAGTGAGATGCTCCAAACCACAAGGATTTTCTGCGCGTCAGTTGAAACCTGTTGGATGGCTCCAGGACATCCCATATGGAACAATTGCAGAGCAGGGTTCTAAGGATGGATGCCTGGGCATCCGGCCTTGCATTCCAATTGTCTCCTAGCGAAACGGCACGTTTGATTGCTGCCTATGATGTAGCAGCCGAGGGGGCTGAGTTGAAATGCATTCTCCTGAGGATCGGTCATAATGTGGGATTGTGTCCATGGAGACCTTGGAATGGGGCAGTGGCACCAGGGCTCTGAAGGATGCTCCTAACCAGAGGTTTTGACACAGCTCCAAGAAGCATTTTTCCCATGGGGAAACAAGATTTGTTCTCATTGGTGCTTCAGTAACCCCCAATATGCTGGTATTGGAAACCAGAACTCTGAGGAGAGATGCCTGGAAACCAAGGCAATGGATCTGATTAGGGCCTGGGGCCTGTCTGGTTTAATCTTCTTCTCTCGGTTCATCTGTCTATGGGATTGAGTGGAGGTAGTTCCTCAGCTGGTGTCAGATTGCCCCTATTTGTCCTGGGCAGTCTACACTATTGGGATGGCCACTTTGACTTTGGAGGTTTCTCCTAATTTGCAAGTTTGTGGCCAATGAAATGGGCAGAATTCCTTTGGGGAGGGAAGGCACAATCCTGAGGTGTGGCTCTAGGGGCTCAAGCATGGAGGGTGTGTGGGTCAGAGCTGTGGGGACAGAAGTCTGAAAACAGAAACTCGTCTTAGGTTTGGGGACATAGGTATGGGAGGCCCGATCTACAGACCTTGAGCAGAACTCTTCAGGATATGAACAAAGAGTGAGTGTGAGGCACTTGCTCAGGCTTTTGACTCTGGATTTTGTGTCACTGATGGCCGTGGAATGTAGGGGCGTCCTCATGGACCATGGGTGAGACTTCCTCTATGGGGATTTGGATGATCCCAATATTTTGGGGTCATTCCGTGGGATGGGAGGAGTCCATTCTGTCTTTTTTTTTTTTTTTTTACCTCAGGTGTGCCACTAAAGAGGGATTCCAGAGCAGAACCCTGGGAAGGGGCGACTGGACAACCTGAACTCTGTATAAGATTGGGGGCCTAAGGGCATGGCAATCCCCATATGGGGTACCTTGGTCCAGCCACTGAGAGGTCTTACTTGAGTACAGTGCTCACACTGAGGGTCACAATGCATGTTTGTGCCCAATGTAGGCATCAAGCATGGGCGGGGACTCATGGGCCATGCTTGATTCTCCTACACTGAACTTTGGACAACATACGAACCACAAGGTTTCTTTCCATGGGGAAGGAGGAATTCTGATTTCTGCATCATGTTCACGCCTGGGCAGTGACTGGAGATAAGATCTAAGTTCTGAATCCAGAAAATCGAGGTTGGGATGAGATGATAACCTAAGGTCATGGAGGGTCCGATGTGCTCAGTGTGCGGTCAGCTTTCTGGGTGTTGTTCAGGAGGTATGGATTCAGGCTGTGTCAGACAGTGCATTAGTGCCCAGGTTAGAATGTATAATTTGGGTACAGTTGAGTTCCATGTAGGTTCATCCTCATTTATTGTGTCAGGGAAGCTCACTGGGGCAACATTTTTCTTCTGGTGGGCAGGCAGAGTGCAGCATTGTGGGTCCAGAATTGCCAAACTTGAGGGCGTCGGGACCAGGAGTGTGAGGACGTAAGTCTGAGATCATAAGCTAAACTTAAGTTTCAGGGCGAGGGCACGGCAGGCACCCTCTGCAGATCCGAATCAAAATCTCATTCATCTGAAGTCAGGACGAGGATCAGACTTAGGCGCAGGTTGGAGTTTCTGTCCATGATGGCCCCTTCATCAAAGGGGTGGAATCTTGAGGCCATGGAGGTTTTCCCACGTTGGGAGTTGTGGGATGCTCCAAACTGCAAGGATTCCTTCTGCGGGAAAATTGAGAACTGTTGGATGGCTCCAGGACATCCCATATGGAATGACTCCAGAGCCGGGTTCTAAGGATGGATGCCTGAGCAGACTGCCTCTTACACCAATTGTCTCCCTGCCACAAGACAGGTACGATCTGATGGCTATGCAGGAGCAATCGTGGGAGCTGAGTTGAAATGGACTCTCCTGAAGATGGGTCTTAATGTGTGTTTGTGTCCATGAGGACGTTGGAATGGGGTGGTGGCCCCAGGGCTCTAAAGGATTCTAACCGGAGATTTTGAAACAACTCGAAAGAGCAAGTTTTCCATGTGGAGACAAGATTTGTTCTAATTGGTGCCTCAGGAAACCCACATATGCTGGTATTAGAACCAGGCCTCTGAGGAGAGATACATAGAAACCACAGCAATGCATCCAATTAGGTCCTAGGAGCCTCTCTGGTTCAATCTTCTTCTCTGTCGACATCTGTCTATTTTATGAAATGGAGGTAGTTGCTCAGCTGGTGTCAGACCGCTCCTGTTTGTCCGGGCGGCCTACACTATAGGGATGGCCTCGGGGACTTTGGAGGTTTCTCCTAAATTGTATGATTATGGACAATGGCATGGGCAGAATTCCTGTGGAGTGGGCAGGCACAGACCTGATGTGTGGCTCCAAGGGCCCAGCCTTGAGGGTGTGTGGGCAAGGACTGTGGGGACAGATGTCTGAAAACACAAACTCAGCTTAGCTTTGGGGACGTAGGTATGGCAGGTCCGATTTACAGACTATGAGGAGAACTTTTTGGGATATGAATAAAGGGTGAAAGTGTGACACTTGTCAGGCTTTTGCCCCTGGATTTTGTGTCAATGATGGCTGTGGAATGTCAAGGAGTCCTCATGGGCCATGGAAGAGTCTTTCTCTCTGTGGATTTGGCCAGATCCCAATTGTTTTGGGTTAATCTGTGGGATTCAGTTTTGTTAACTAAGGTGTCCCACCAAAAGAGGGATTCCAGAGCAGAGCCCTGGACAACAAGAAATCTAACTAAAAATACGGGCCTAGGGGCATGGCAAGCCCAATATGCCTTCTAATGGTCCAGCCACTGAGAGGCCTTCATTGAGGACAGAACTCATGCTGAGGGTCACAATGCGTGTTTATGCCCTCGTGGTACTCAAGCATGGGTGGGGACTCATTTTTCATGCTTGTTTCTCCTACACTGAATGATAGTCAACATGTCAACCACATGAGTTCTTGCCATGGGGAAGTATTAATTCTGATTTCTGCATATCATTCACCCCTGGGCAGTGATTGGAGATAAGGTCTAGGTTGTGAAGTCTGAAAACCGAGGTTGGGAAGAGATGACGACCTAAGACCATGTTGGGTCCGATATGCTCAGCGTGGAGCCAGCTGTCTGGGTGTTGGTCGGGAGGTCCAAGCTTGGGCTGTGTCAGACAGGGCCTTAGTGCCCAGGGTAGATTGTATAATTGGGGTACAACTGAGTGCCGTGCAGGTTGATCTTTATTTGGCATTTCTGGGTAGCCCCAAGAACAATGTTTTTCTTCTGGAGAACAGGCAGAGTGCTGCATTGTGGCTCCGGAATTTCCATAGTGGATGCCTTGTGGACGGGGAGTGTGAAGACGGAAGTCTGAGAACACATGTTAGGCATAGGTTCTGGGCGAGGGCACGGCAGGCACCCTCTGCAGATCTGAATCGGGATATCATGAATCTGAAGTCAGGGCGAGGTTCAAACCTAGGCTTAGGTTTGAATTTCTGTCCATTCTGGCCACTTTATGAAGGGGACAGCTTCTCCAGTCCATGGAGGTTTACCCACAATGGAAGTTGTGAGATGCTCCAAACAGCAAAGATTCCTTCTGATCAAAAATTGAGACCTTTTGTATCACTCCAGTACATACCATACAGAATGACACCAGAGCAGGGATCTAAGGATGGATGCATGGGAAGCCCGCCTCACATTGCAGTTGTCTCCTAGCAAATAGACAGGTTTGATATGCTGGCTCTGTCAGAGCAACCAAGGGGGCTGAGTTGAAATGGACTCTCCTGAGGATGGATGCTAATGTGGGTTTGTGTCCATGGAGACCTTGGAATGGGGCGTTGGTGCATGGGCCCTGAAGGATTCTCCTAACCGGAGGTTTTGAGACATCTCCAAAGGACAAGTTTCCCATGTGGAGACGAGATTTGTTCTGATTGGTGCCTCAGGAAACCCCCATATACTGTTATTGGAATATAGGCCTCTGAAGAGAAATAACTGGAAACCAAAGCAATGGCTCCGTTTAGAGCCTAGGGGCCTGTCCGGTTGAATCTTCTTCTCTGTGTACATCCATCTAAGGTATTAGTGGAGTTAGATGCTCAGCTGGTGTCAGATGGCCCTTGTTTGTCCCAGGCGGCCTACACTATTGTGAAGGCCTTGGGGACTTTGGAGGTTTCTCCTAATTTTATGATTATGGACAATGGAATGGGCAGAATTCCCGTGGAGAGGGAAGGCACAGTTTTGATGTGGCTCCAGGGGCCCCAGCCTGCAGGGTGTGTGCACCAGGACTGTGAAGACAGAAGTCTAAAACACAAACTCAGTTTAGGTTTAGGGACGTAGGTATGGCAGGCCCGATCTACAGACCGTGAGGAGAATTCTTCCGGATATGAAGAAAGAGAGATTGTGAGGCACTTGTTCAGGCTTTTGTTTCTGGATTTTGTGTCAACGATGGGCGTGGAATGTCGGGGAGGCCTCATGGGCCATGGACGAGTCTTCCGCTCTGTGGATTTGGCCCGATTCCAATTGTTTTGGGTCAAACTGTGGGATGGGAGGAGTCCTTTCAGTTTTGTTACCTCAGGTGTCCCACCAAAAGAGGGATTCCAAAGCCGAGCCCTGGGGAAGGGAGACTGGACAACCAGAAATCTGGTTAAAAATTGGGGCCTAGGGGCATGACAAGCCCAAAATGCTGTCTTTTGGTCCAGCCACTGAGAGGCCTTACTTGAGAACTGGGCTCACGTTGAGGGTCAGAATGCATGTTTGTGAACGACTTGGTCCTCAAGCATCTGCAGGGCCTCATGGGCCACACTGGTTTCAACTACATTTTACGTTGGACAACAGGCCAACCACAAGGTTTCTTGCCATGGGGAAGGAGTTCTGATTCCTGCATCATGTTCAACCCTGGGTGGTGACTGGAGATAAGGTTTAGGTTCTGAAGCCTGAAAACCGAGGTTGGAAAGAGATGATGACCTAAGGCCATGGCGGGTCTGATGTGCTCAGTGTGTGGCTAGCTGGGTGGGTGCGAGCCAGGAGGTTCAGTCTCAGGCTGTGCCAGAAAGGGCAGTAGTGCCCAGGGCAGCCTGTATAATTGGGGTCCAGTCAAGTGGCATGCAGGTTGATCCTCATTTGGGGAATCTGGGTAGCCCCAGAGGGCAAAGTTTTTCTTCCGGAAAGCAGGCAGAGTGCTGCCTTGTAGTTCTGGAATTGCCAAACTGGAGGGCTTGTGGGCCAGGAATGTGAGGATGGAAGTTGAGAACACAAACTAGACTTACGTTTCTGGGCAAGGGCACGGCAGGCACACTCTGCAGAGCTGAATCAAGATGTCCTGCATCTGAAGTCAGGGCGAGGATCAGATGATCGCTCAGGTTGGAGCTTCTGTCCCTGATGGCCCCTTCATGAAGCGCAGGGGGCGGGATCACGAGGCCATGGAGGTTTTCCCACGATGGGTGTTGTGAGATGCTCCAAACAGCAAAGATTCTTCTGCGGGACTATTGAGACCTGTTGGTTGGCTCCAGGACTTCCCATACAGCATCATTCTGAGAATGGTTCTAAGTATGGATGGCTGGGAAGCCTGCCTCTCATTCCAATCATCTCCTAGCGCCAAGACGGGTTAGATCTGCTGGATCAGGGGGAGCAACTGAGGGGGCTGAGTTGAAATGGACTCTCCTGTGGATGGGTCCTAATGTGGGTGTGTCTCCATGGAGACCTTGGAATGAGGCGCTGGCACCGGGAACCTGAAATGTCCTTCTAACCAGAGGCTTTGAGAGAGCTCCAACATGCAAGTTTCCCATGTGTAAACGAGATTTGTTCTGATGGGTGCCTCAGGAAAAGCCCTCAGCTGGTATTGGAAACCAGGCTTTTGAAGAGACATGCCTGTAAACCAAAGCTATGGATCCCATTATGGCCTGGGGTCCTGTCTGGTCAATCTTCTTCTGTGGGGACATCCATCTATGGTATGAGTGGAGGTAGATGCTCAGCTGGTGTCAGACGGCCCTTTTTTGTCCCGGACAACCTACACCATTGGTATGGCCTCAGGGAATTTGGAGGTTTCTCCTAATTTGTATAGTTTTGGATAATGGAATGGGCAGAATTCCCATGGATTGGTAAGGCACAGTCCTAATGTGTGGTTCCAGGGGCCCAGCCTGGAGGGTGTGTGGCCCAGGACTTTGAGGACAGAACTCAAAAAACACAAACTCAGCTTAGGTTTGGGGACGTAGGTATGGCACGGCCGAACTACAAATCATGAGAAGAACTCTTCAGGATATGAAGAAAGAGCGAGTCTGAGGCGCTTGCTTAGGCTTTTGTCTCTGGATTTTGTATCAGCGATGGCCGTGGAATGTCGGGGAGGCCTCATGAGCCATGGACGAATCTTCCTCTCTGTGGATTTGGCCCTATCCCAATTCTTTTTCGTGAATCTGTGGAATGGGAGGACTCCTTTAAGGTTTGTTACCTGAGGTGTCCCACCAAAAGAGGAATTCCAAAGCAGAGCCCTGGGCAAGAGTGAAGGGACAACCCGAACTTGGTTAAAAATTGGGGTCTTAGGGGCATGGCAAGCCCAATATGCTCTTTCTTCATGCAGCCACTGAGAGGCCTTGCCTGAGGACCGGGCTCAGGCTGAGGGTCACAATGTGTGTTTGAGACCAATGTGGCCCTCAAGCGTGGGCTGGGTCTCATGTGCCACACTGGTTTCAACTACACTGAAAGTTGGACAACATGCCAACCACGAGGTTTCTTGCCAAGGGAACGAGTTCGGATTTCTGCAACATTTTCAAACCTGGGCAGTGATTGGAGATAAGGTCAAGGTTCTGAAGCCTGAAAACCGAGGTTGGGTAGAGATGACGACCTATGGCCATGCCGGGTCCGATGTGCTCAGTGTGTGGCCAGCTGTCTGGGTGGGGCCAGGAGTTCCAGGCTCAGGCTGTGTCAGAATGGGCAATTGTGCCCACTTCAGCCTATATATTTGGTGTACAGCCAAATGGCGTGCAGGTTGATCCTCATTTGGGGTTTCTGGGTAGCCCCAGAGGGCAATGTTCTTCTTCCAGGGAGCAGGCAGAGTGCCGCATTGTACTTCTGGATTGCCAAACTGGAGGGCTTATGGGCCGGTAGTCTGAGGACGGAACTCCGAGAACACAAGCAAGGCTTAGGTTTTATGTGTGAGGACATGGCAGGCACAATCTACAGACCTGAATCGAGATCTCTTGCACCTGAAGTCAGGTTGAGCATCAGACGATGCCTCAGGTTTGACTTTCTGTCCCTGATGGCCCCTTCATAAAGGGGGGGAATCACGAGGCCGTGGGGGTTTTCCCACCATGGGAGTTGTGAGAAGCTCCAAACTGCAAAGATTCTACTGTGGGACAATTGAGACCAGTTGGTTGGCTCCAGGCCAACGATTCTGAGCAGGGTTCTAAGGATGGATGGCTGGGTAGCCCACCTCGCATTCCAATATTCTCCTAGCTACAAGACAGGCTAGATCTGTTGGATCTCGGGGAGCAACCGAGGAGGCTGAGTTTAAATGGACTCTCCTGTGGATGGGTCCTAATATGTTTCTGTGTCTATGGAGACTGTGGCATTAAGCAGTGGCACTAGGGCCCTGAAGGCTTCTCCTAAACAGAGGTTTGACACAGGTCCACCATGCAAGTTTCCCATGTGTAGAGGAGATTTGTTCTGATGGGTGAGTCAAGAAACAGCCATATTCTGGTATTGAAATCCAAGCCTCTGAGGAGAGATGCCTGGAAACCAAAGCAATGGATCCGATTAGTGCCTAGGGGCCTGTTGGTTTCTTTTTACCTCGGGCGACATCTATCTATGGGTCAGAGTGCAGGTAGGTGCTCAGATGAACTCAGATTGCCCGTGTTTGTCCTTGGAAGCCAACACTATGGGATGGCCTCAGGGAATTTAAAGGTTTATACTTTTAGTTGCGTTGTCGCCATTGGAATGGGCTCACACAATTCCCTTGCGAGGGCAAGAACAGTCCTCAGGTTTGGCTTCAGGGGCCTGAGCCTATAGGGTGTGTAGGCCAGGGCTGTTTGGACAGTTGTCTGAAAACACAAACTCGACTTCTGTTTCGGGTCATAGGTAGGGCAGGACTGATCTACAGACCATGAGGAGAACATTTCGGTATATGAAAAAAGGGCGAGTGTGAGGCTATTGCTCATGTTTTTGTCTCTGAATATCATGTCACTCATGGTCGTGAAATTTCCGGGTGACTTCATGGGAAATGGACGAGTCTTACTCTCTGGTGGTTTGGCCCCTTCCAAAGAGGTTGGGGTCATTCTGTGGGATGGAAGAAGTCGTTTTCTTTTGTTGTTGTTGCTTTGTTTTGTTTCATTTTTTAACCTCCGTTGTCCCACCACATGAGGAATTCCAGAGTAGAGCTCTGGGGAGGGGTGACTGAACAACCAGAAATCTGGTTAAAAATTGGGGCCTAGGGCTATGTCAAGCCCATTATGACATCTAGTGATCCAGGCTCTGAGAGGACTTACTAGAGGACAGGACTCACCCTGAGGGTCACAATGCATATTTATGCCCTCGTCGCACTCAAGAATAGGTGGGCCTCAGGGTGAATGCTAGTTTCTCCTACAATGAACGTTGGACAACATGCCAACCACAAGGTTTCTTGCCATGTGTAAGGAGAAGTTCTGATTTCTGCATCACACTCACCCCCAGGCAGAGATAAAGTCTAGTTTCTGAGGCCTGAAAACTGAGGTAGGGAAGAGATGAGGACCTAAGGCCATGGCGGGTCTGAGTGCTCAGTGTGCGGTCAGCTGTCTGGGTGTTGGTCAGGAAGTCCGGGCTCAGGTTGTGTCAGACAGTGCATTAGTGCCCAGGTTAGACTATATAATTCGGGCAAAGTCGAGTACCGTGTAGGTTTATCTTCATATAAGGTGCCTTGGCAGCTCTTTAGGCAATATTTTTTTTCCAGAAAGCAGGCCATGTGCTTAATTGTGGGACCGGATTTACCAATCATGAGGGCTTTGAGGCCAGGAGAGTGAGGTCGGAATTCTGAGAACAAAAGTTATACTTGGGCTAAGGGCAAGGGCACGGCAGGTACCCCCTGCAGATCTGAACCAATATCTCATCCATTTCAAGTCAGGGAGAGAATTAGACTTTGGCTTAGGTTGGAGTTTCTGTGCCTGACGGCTCCTTCATGAAGGGAGCGGAATCTCGTGTCCATGGAGTTTTTCCCACGTGGGAGTTGTGGGTTGCCCCCTTCAAGAATTCCTTCTGCGGGACAATTGAGACCTTTGGGCAGCTCCAGGACATCCCATATGGAGTGACTCCATAGCACCGTTCGAGGGAGGATGCCTGGGAAGCCAGCCTCGCATTCCAATTGTCTCCTAGCAACAAGCCAGTTTAGATCTGATGGCTCTGCGGGAGCAACCGGGGTGACTGATTGAAATGGACTTTCCTCAGGATGGGTCCTAATGTGTCTTTGTGTCCATGGGGCCTTGGAATGGGGCCGTGGCACCAGGACCCTGAAGTATTCTCCTAAGCTTTTGACAGAGCTCGATGCACATGTTTCCTTGTGGAGACGAGATTTGTTCTGATTGCTACCTCAGGAAAACACCTATGCTGGTATTGGAACCCAGGCTTTTGAGGAGACATGCCTCTCACCAAAGCAATGGATCCGATTGGCCAGGGTCCTGTCTGGTTCAATCTTCTTCTCAGGGGACATCCATCTATGGTATGAGTGGAGGTAGATGCTCAGCTGGTATCAGACCGCCCTTGTTTGTCCCGGGCGACCTGCACTATTGGGATGGCCTCAGCGATTTGTAGGGTTCTCCAAATTTTACTGTTTTGGACAATGGCATCGGCAGAATTCCCATGGATTGGGTAGGCACAGTCCTACTGTGTGACTCCAGGGGCCCCAGCCTGGAGGGTGTGTGGCCCAGGACCTTGAGGACAGAAGTCTGAAAACACAAACTCAGCTTAGGTTTGGGGACGTAGGTATGGCAGGCCTGATGTATAAACCCTGAGAAGAACTCTTCTGGATATGAAGAAAGAGTGAGTCTGAGGGGCTTGCTCAGGCTTTTGTCTCTGGATTTTGTATCAGAGATGGCCGTGGAATGTCGGGGAGGCCTCATGGGCCATGGACGAATCTTCCTCTCTGTGGATTTGGCCCGATCCCAATTGTTTTTCGTCAATCTGTGGAATGGGAGGACTCCTTTCAGGTTTGTTACCTCAGGTGTCCCGCCAAAAGAGGAATTCCAAAGAAGAGCCCTGGGGAAAAGTGAAGGGAGAACCCGAACTATGGGTAAAATTTGGGGCCTAGGGGCATGGCATGCCCAATATGCTATCTCTTCATCCAGCCACTGAGAGGCCTTATTGAGGACTGGGATCAGGGTGAGGGTCACAATGTGTGGTTTTGACCAATGTGGCCCATAAACATGGGTGGGGCCTCATGGGCCACCCTGGTTTCAACTACACTGAAAGTTGGACAACATGCCAACCACATGGTTTCTTGCCACGGGGAAGGAGTTGTGATTTCTGCATCACTTTCAAGCCTGGGCAGTGATTGGAGATAAGGTCTAGGTTCTGAAACTTGACAACCGAGGTTGGGAAGAGATGACGACCTAAGACCATGGCGGGTCCGATGTGCTCAGTGAGCGGCCAGCTTTCTGTGTGGGGCCAGGTAATCCAGGCTCAGGCTGTGTCAAAAAGGGCAATAGTGCCCAGGTCAGCCTATATATTTGGGGTACAGTCGTATGGCGTGCAGGTTGATCCTCTTTTGGAGTTTCTGGGTAGCCCCAGAGGGCAATGTTTTTCTTCCTGAGGGCAGGAAGAGTGCTGCATTATAGTTCTGGTTTTCAAACTGGAGGCTTGTGGGCCAGTAGTCTGAGGAAGGAAATCTGAGAACAAGCTAGGCTTAGGTTTCTGGGTGAGGACAAGGCAGGAACAATCTACAGACCTGAATCGAGATCTCGTGCTTATGATGTCAGGGCGAGGATCAGAAGATCGCTCAGGTTGGTGTTTCTGTCCCTGATGGCCCTTCATGAAGGGGTGGGGGGGTCATGAGGCCGTGGGGGTTTTCCCACGATGTTAGTTGTGAGAAGCTCCAAACTGCAAAGATTCTTCTGCAGGACAATTGAGACCTGTTGGTTGGCTCCAGGGCAACGATTCCGAGCAGGGTTCTAAGGATGGATGGCTGGGAAGCCCACCTCGCATTCCAATTGTGTCCTAGCAACAAGGCAGGTTAGATCTGCTGGATCTGGGGGAGCAACCCAGGAGGCTGAGTTGAAATAAACTCTCCTGTGGATGGGTCCTAATGTCTTTTTGTGTCTATGGAGACCTTGGAATGTAGCGGTGGCACTGGGGTCCTGAAGGGTTTTTCCAAACAGAGGCTTTGACACAGCTCCAACGTGCAAGTTTCCCATATGTAGATGAGATGTTTTCTGATGGGTGAGTCAAGAAACAGCCATACGCTGGTATTGAAATCCAGGCCTCTGAGAAGAGATGACTGGATACCACAGCAATGGATCCGAATAGTGCCTAGGGGCCTGTTCGTTCCTTTTTACCTCTGGGGACATCAGTCTATGCGTCTGAGTGCAGGTAGGTGCTCAGATGAGCTCAGATTGCCCCTGTTTGTCCTGGGAAGCCACCACTATTGGGATGGCCTCAGGCAGTTTGGAGGTTTATCCTATTAGTAGGGTTGTGGCCATTGGAATGGGCACATACAATTCCCTTGGAGAGGGCAAGTATAGTCCTCAGGTTTGGCTCCAGGGGCCTGAGCCTGTAGGGTGTGTAGGCCAGAGCTGTTTGGACAGTTGTCTGAAAACACAAACGCGGCTTATGTTTCGGGTCATAGGTATGGCAGGACTGATCTACAGACCATGAGGAGAACTCTTCGGGATATGAAAAAAGGGCGAGTGTGAGGCTCGTGCTCAAGTTTTTGTCTCTGGATATCGTGTCACTCATGGTCGTGAAATTTCCAGGTGACTTCATGGGAAATGGACGAGTCTTACTCTCTGGGGTTTTGCCCCGTCCCAAGAGTTTTGGGTCATTCTGGGGATGGAAGAAGTCCGTTTTGTTGTTGTTGTTGTTGATTTGCTTTGTTTTGTTTTTTAACCTCAGGTGTCTCACCAAATGAGGTATTCCAGAGTAGAGCCCTGGGGAGGGCCGACCGGACAACCAGAAATCTGGTTAAAAATTGTGGCCTAGGGACATGTCAAGCCCATTATGACATCTAATGGTCGAGCCACTGAGAGGACTTACTAGAGCACAGGACTCACGCTGAGGGTCACAATGCGTGTTTATGTCCTCTTCGCACTCAAGAATTGGCGGGGCCTCCGGGTGAATGCTGGTTTCTCCTACACTGAACGTTGGACAACATGCCAACCACAAGGTTTCTTGCCATGGGTAAGGACAAGGTCTGATTTCTGCATCACAGGCACCCCTGGGCAGTGGTTGGAGATAAGGTCTAGGTTCTGAAGCCTGAAAAACCGCAGTTGGGAAGAGATGATAACCTAAGGCCATGGCGGTTCTGATGTGCTCAGTGTGCGGTCAGCTTTCTGGGTGTTGGTCAGGAGGTCCGAGCTCAGGTTGTGTCAGACAGTGCATTAGTGCCCAGGTTAGACTATATACTTTGGGTATAGTCGAATGCCATGTAGATTTATCCTCATATAAGGTGCCTGGGCAGCTCATTAGGCCAAATTTTTTTTCTAGAGGGCAGGCAGAGTGCTGCATTGTGGGTCTGGAATTGCGAAACTTCCGGGCTTCGGGGCCTGGAGTGTGAGGACGGAAGTCTGAGAACACAAGCTAGACTTTGGTTTCAGGGCCAGGGCACGGCAGGTACCCCTGTAGATCTGAACCTATATCTCATGCATCTGAAGTCAGGGCGAGGATCAGAAGTTGGCTCAGGTTGGAGTTTCTGTGCATGACGGCCCCTTCATGAAGGGAGCGGAATCTCGAGGCCATGGAGGTTTTCCCACGTTGGGAGTTGTGGGATGCCCCCTTCAAGGATTCCTTCTGCGGGACAATTGAGACTTGTTGGGCAGCTCCAGGACATCCCATATGGAATGACTCCAGGGCACCGTTCGAGGATGGATGCCTGAGAAGCCCGCCTCGCATTCCAATTGTCTCCTAGCAACAAGACAGTTTAGATCTGATGGCTTAGCGGGAGAAACCGGGGTGGCTGACTTGAAATGGACTTTCCTGAGGATGGGTCCTAATGTGTGTTTGTGTCCATGAGGGCCTTAAAATGGGGCGGTGGCACCGGGACCCTGAAGTATTCTCCTAAGCTTTTGACATAGCTCGATGCACAAGGTTCCTTGTGGAGACGAGATTTGTTTTGATGGGTGCCTCAGGAAAACCTCTATGCTGGTATTGGTATCCAGGCTTTTGAGGAGACATGCCTGTAATCCAAAGCAATGTATCCGATTATGGCCTAAGGTCCTGTCTGGTTCAATCTTCTTCTCAGGGGACATCCATCTATGGTATGAGTGGAGGTAGATGCTCAGCAGGTATCAGACCGCCCTTGTTTGTCCCGGGCGACCTGCGCTATTGGGATGGCCTCAGGGATTTGGAGGGTTCTCCAAATTTTACTGTTTTGGACAATGGCATCGGCAGAATTCCCATGGATTGGGTAGGCACAGTCCTAATGTGTGACTCCAGGGGCCCCAGCCTGGAGGGTGTGTGGCCCAGGACTTTGAGGACAGAAGTCTGAAAACACAAACTCAGCTTAGGTTTGGGGACGTAGGTATGGCAGGCCCGATCTATAAACCATGAGAAGAACTCTTCCGGATATGAAGAAAGAGCGAGTCTGAGGCGCTTGCTCAGGCTTTTGTCTCTGGATTTTGTATCAGAGATGGCCGTGGAATGTCGGGGAGGCCTCATGGGCCATGGACGAATCTTCCTCTCTGTGGATTTGGCCCGATCCCAATTGTTTTTCGTCAAACTGTGGAATGGGAGGACTCCTTTCAGGTTTGTTACCTCAGGTGTCCCGCCAAAAGAGGAATTCCAAAGAAGAGCCCTGGGGAAAAGTGAAGGGAGAACCCGAACTATGGGTAAAATTTGGGGCCTAGGGGCATGTCAAGCCCAATATGCTATCTCTTCATCCAGCCACTGAGAGGCCTTATTGAGGACTGGGATCAGGGTGAGGGTCACAATGTGTGGTTTTGACCAATGTGGCCCGCAAACATGAGCGGGGCCTCATGGGCCACCCTGGTTTCAACTACACTGAACGTTGGACAACATGCCAACCACATGGTTTCTTGCCACGGGGAAGGAGTTGTGATTTCTGCATCACTTTCAAGCCTGGGCAGTGATTGGAGATAAGGTCTAGGTTCTGAAACTTGACAACCGAGGTTGGGAAGAGATGACGACCTAAGACCATGGCGGGTCCGATGTGCTCAGTGAGCGGCCAGCTTTCTGTGTGGGGCCAGGTAATCCAGGCTCAGGCTGTGTCAAAAAGGGCAATAGTGCCCAGGTCAGCCTATATATTTGGGTTACAGTCGTATGGCGTGCAGGTTGATCCTCTTTTGGAGTTTCTGGGTAGCCCCAGAGGGCAATGTTTTTCTTCCTGAGGGCAGGAAGAGTGCTGCATTATAGTTCTGGTTTTCAAACTGGAGGCTTGTGGGCCAGTAGTCTGAGGAAGGAAATCTGAGAACAAGCTAGGCTTAGGTTTCTGGGTGAGGACAAGGCAGGAACAATCTACAGACCTGAATCGAGATCTCGTGCTTATGATGTCAGGGCGAGGATCAGAAGATCGCTCAGGTTGGTGTTTCTGTCCCTGATGGCCCTTCATGAAGGGGTGGGGGGGTCATGAGGCCGTGGGGGTTTTCCCACGATGTTAGTTGTGAGAAGCTCCAAACTGCAAAGATTCTTCTGCAGGACAATTGAGACCTGTTGGTTGGCTCCAGGGCAACGATTCCGAGCAGGGTTCTAAGGATGGATGGCTGGGTAGCCCACCTCGCATTCCAATTGTGTCCTAGCAACAAGGCAGGTTAGATCTGCTGGATCTGGGGGAGCAACCCAGGAGGCTGAGTTGAAATAAACTCTCCTGTGGATGGGTCCTAATGTCTTTTTGTGTCTATGGAGACCTTGGAATGTAGCGGTGGCACTGGGGTCCTGAAGGGTTTTTCCAAACAGAGGCTTTGACACAGCTCCAACGTGCAAGTTTCCCATATGTAGATGAGATGTTTTCTGATGGGTGAGTCAAGAAACAGCCATACGCTGGTATTGAAATCCAGGCCTCTGAGGAGAGATGACTGGATACCACAACAATGGATCCGAGTAGTGCCTAGGGGCCTGTTCGTTCCTTTTTACCTCTGGGGACATCAGTCTATGCGTCTGAGTGCAGGTAGGTGCTCAGATGAGCTCAGATTGCCCCTGTTTGTCCTGGGAAGCCACCACTATTGGGATGGCCTCAGGCAGTTTGGAGGTTTATCCTATTAGTAGGGTTGTGGCCATTGGAATGGGCACATACAATTCCCTTGGAGAGGGCAAGTACAGTCCTCAGGTTTGGCTCCAGGGGCCTGAGCCTGTAGGGTGTGTAGGCCAGAGCTGTTTGGACAGTTGTCTGAAAACACAAACGCGGCTTATGTTTCGGGTCATAGGTATGGCAGGACTGATCTACAGACCATGAGGAGAACTCTTCGGGATATGAAAAAAGGGCGAGTGTGAGGCTCGTGCTCAAGTTTTTGTCTCTGGATATCGTGTCACTCATGGTCGTGAAATTTCCAGGTGACTTCATGGGAAATGGACGAGTCTTACTCTCTGGGGTTTTGCCCCGTCCCAAGAGTTTTGGGTCATTCTGGGGATGGAAGAAGTCCGTTTTGTTGTTGTTGTTGTTGATTTGCTTTGTTTTGTTTTTTAACCTCAGGTGTCTCACCAAATGAGGTATTCCAGAGTAGAGCCCTGGGGAGGGCCGACCGGACAACCAGAAATCTGGTTAAAAATTGTGGCCTAGGGACATGTCAAGCCCATTATGACATCTAATGGTCGAGCCACTGAGAGGACTTACTAGAGCACAGGACTCACGCTGAGGGTCACAATGCGTGTTTATGCCCTCTTCGCACTCAAGAATTGGCGGGGCCTCCGGGTGAATGCAGGTTTCTCCTACACTGAACGTTGGACAACATGCCAACCACAAGGTTTCTTGCCATGGGTAAGGACAAGGTCTGATTTCTGCATCACAGGCACCCCTGGGCAGTGGTTGGAGATAAGGTCTAGGTTCTGAAGCCTGAAAAACCGCAGTTGGGAAGAGATGATAACCTAAGGCCATGGCGGTTCTGATGTGCTCAGTGTGCGGTCAGCTTTCTGGGTGTTGGTCAGGAGGTCCGAGCTCAGGTTGTGTCAGACAGTGCATTAGTGCCCAGGTTAGACTATATACTTTGGGTATAGTCGAATGCCATGTAGATTTATCCTCATATAAGGTGCCTGGGCAGCTCATTAGGCCAAATTTTTTTTCTAGAGGGCAGGCAGAGTGCTGCATTGTGGGTCTGGAATTGCGAAACTTCCGGGCTTCGGGGCCTGGAGTGTGAGGACGGAAGTCTGAGAACACAAGCTAGACTTTGGTTTCAGGGCCAGGGCACGGCAGGTACCCCTGTAGATCTGAACCTATATCTCATGCATCTGAAGTCAGGGCGAGGATCAGAAGTTGGCTCAGGTTGGAGTTTCTGTGCATGACGGCCCCTTCATGAAGGGAGCGGAATCTCGAGGCCATGGAGGTTTTCCCACGTTGGGAGTTGTGGGATGCCCCCTTCAAGGATTCCTTCTGCGGGACAATTGAGACTTGTTGGGCAGCTCCAGGACATCCCATATGGAATGACTCCAGGGCACCGTTCGAGGATGGATGCCTGGGAAGCCCGCCTCGCATTCCAATTGTCTCCTAGCAACAAGACAGTTTAGATCTGATGGCTTAGCGGGAGAAACCGGGGTGGCTGACTTGAAATGGACTTTCCTGAGGATGGGTCCTAATGTGTGTTTGTGTCCATGAGGGCCTTAAAATGGGGCGGTGGCACCGGGACCCTGAAGTATTCTCCTAAGCTTTTGACATAGCTCGATGCACAAGGTTCCTTGTGGAGACGAGATTTGTTTTGATGGGTGCCTCAGGAAAACCTCTATGCTGGTATTGGTATCCAGGCTTTTGAGGAGACATGCCTGTAATCCAAAGCAATGTATCCGATTATGGCCTAAGGTCCTGTCTGGTTCAATCTTCTTCTCAGGGGACATCCATCTATGGTATGAGTGGAGGTAGATGCTCAGCAGGTATCAGACCGCCCTTGTTTGTCCCGGGCGACCTGCGCTATTGGGATGGCCTCAGGGATTTGGAGGGTTCTCCAAATTTTACTGTTTTGGACAATGGCATCGGCAGAATTCCTATGGATTGGGTAGGCACAGTCCTAATGTGTGACTCCAGGGGCCCCAGCCTGGAGGGTGTGTGGCCCAGGACTTTGAGGACAGAAGTCTGAAAACACAAACTCAGCTTAGGTTTGGGGACGTAGGTATGGCAGGCCCGATCTATAAACCATGAGAAGAACTCTTCCGGATATGAAGAAAGAGCGAGTCTGAGGCGCTTGCTCAGGCTTTTTTCTCTGGATTTTGTATCAGAGATGGCCGTGGAATGTCGGGGAGGCCTCATGGGCCATGGACGAATCTTCCTCTCTGTGGATTTGGCCCGATCCCAATTGTTTTTCGTCAAACTGTGGAATGGGAGGACTCCTTTCAGGTTTGTTACCTCAGGTGTCCCGCCAAAAGAGGAATTCCAAAGAAGAGCCCTGGGGAAAAGTGAAGGGAGAACCCGAACTATGGGTAAAATTTGGGGCCTAGGGGCATGGCAAGCCCAATATGCTATCTCTTCATCCAGCCACTGAGAGGCCTTATTGAGGACTGGGATCAGGGTGAGGGTCACAATGTGTGGTTTTGACCAATGTGGCCCGCAAACATGAGCGGGGCCTCATGGGCCACCCTGGTTTCAACTACACTGAACGTTGGACAACATGCCAACCACATGGTTTCTTGCCACGGGGAAGGAGTTGTGATTTCTGCATCACTTTCAAGCCTGGGCAGTGATTGGAGATAAGGTCTAGGTTCTGAAACTTGACAACCGAGGTTGGGAAGAGATGACGACCTAAGACCATGGCGGGTCCGATGTGCTCAGTGAGCGGCCAGCTTTCTGTGTGGGGCCAGGTAATCCAGGCTCAGGCTGTGTCAAAAAGGGCAATAGTGCCCAGGTCAGCCTATATATTTGGGTTACAGTCGTATGGCGTGCAGGTTGATCCTCTTTTGGAGTTTCTGGGTAGCCCCAGAGGGCAATGTTTTTCTTCCTGAGGGCAGGAAGAGTGCTGCATTATAGTTCTGGTTTTCAAACTGGAGGCTTGTGGGCCAGTAGTCTGAGGAAGGAAATCTGAGAACAAGCTAGGCTTAGGTTTCTGGGTGAGGACAAGGCAGGAACAATCTACAGACCTGAATCGAGATCTCGTGCTTATGATGTCAGGGCGAGGATCAGAAGATCGCTCAGGTTGGTGTTTCTGTCCCTGATGGCCCTTCATGAAGGGGTGGGGGGGTCATGAGGCCGTGGGGGTTTTCCCACGATGTTAGTTGTGAGAAGCTCCAAACTGCAAAGATTCTTCTGCAGGACAATTGAGACCTGTTGGTTGGCTCCAGGGCAACGATTCCGAGCAGGGTTCTAAGGATGGATGGCTGGGTAGCCCACCTCGCATTCCAATTGTGTCCTAGCAACAAGGCAGGTTAGATCTGCTGGATCTGGGGGAGCAACCCAGGAGGCTGAGTTGAAATAAACTCTCCTGTGGATGGGTCCTAATGTCTTTTTGTGTCTATGGAGACCTTGGAATGTAGCGGTGGCACTGGGGTCCTGAAGGGTTTTTCCAAACAGAGGCTTTGACACAGCTCCAACGTGCAAGTTTCCCATATGTAGATGAGATGTTTTCTGATGGGTGAGTCAAGAAACAGCCATACGCTGGTATTGAAATCCAGGCCTCTGAGGAGAGATGACTGGATACCACAGCAATGGATCCGAATAGTGCCTAGGGGCCTGTTCGTTCCTTTTTACCTCTGGGGACATCAGTCTATGCGTCTGAGTGCAGGTAGGTGCTCAGATGAGCTCAGATTGCCCCTGTTTGTCCTGGGAAGCCACCACTATTGGGATGGCCTCAGGCAGTTTGGAGGTTTATCCTATTAGTAGGGTTGTGGCCATTGGAATGGGCACATACAATTCCCTTGGAGAGGGCAAGTACAGTCCTCAGGTTTGGCTCCAGGGGCCTGAGCCTGTAGGGTGTGTAGGCCAGAGCTGTTTGGACAGTTGTCTGAAAACACAAACGCGGCTTATGTTTCGGGTCATAGGTATGGCAGGACTGATCTACAGACCATGAGGAGAACTCTTCAGGATATGAAAAAAGGGCGAGTGTGAGGCTCGTGCTCAAGTTTTTGTCTCTGGATATCGTGTCACTCATGGTCGTGAAATTTCCAGGTGACTTCATGGGAAATGGACGAGTCTTACTCTCTGGGGTTTTGCCCCGTCCCAAGAGTTTTGGGTCATTCTGGGGATGGAAGAAGTCCGTTTTGTTGTTGTTGTTGTTGATTTGCTTTGTTTTGTTTTTTAACCTCAGGTGTCTCACCAAATGAGGTATTCCAGAGTAGAGCCCTGGGGAGGGCCGACCGGACAACCAGAAATCTGGTTAAAAATTGTGGCCTAGGGACATGTCAAGCCCATTATGACATCTAATGGTCGAGCCACTGAGAGGACTTACTAGAGCACAGGACTCACGCTGAGGGTCACAATGCGTGTTTATGTCCTCTTCGCACTCAAGAATTGGCGGGGCCTCCGGGTGAATGCTGGTTTCTCCTACACTGAACGTTGGACAACATGCCAACCACAAGGTTTCTTGCCATGGGTAAGGACAAGGTCTGATTTCTGCATCACAGGCACCCCTGGGCAGTGGTTGGAGATAAGGTCTAGGTTCTGAAGCCTGAAAAACCGCAGTTGGGAAGAGATGATAACCTAAGGCCATGGCGGTTCTGATGTGCTCAGTGTGCGGTCAGCTTTCTGGGTGTTGGTCAGGAGGTCCGAGCTCAGGTTGTGTCAGACAGTGCATTAGTGCCCAGGTTAGACTATATACTTTGGGTATAGTCGAATGCCATGTAGATTTATCCTCATATAAGGTGCCTGGGCAGCTCATTAGGCCAAATTTTTTTTCTAGAGGGCAGGCAGAGTGCTGCATTGTGGGTCTGGAATTGCGAAACTTCCGGGCTTCGGGGCCTGGAGTGTGAGGACAGAAGTCTGAGAACACAAGCTAGACTTTGGTTTCAGGGCCAGGGCACGGCAGGTACCCCTGTAGATCTGAACCTATATCTCATGCATCTGAAGTCAGGGCGAGGATCAGAAGTTGGCTCAGGTTGGAGTTTCTGTGCATGACGGCCCCTTCATGAAGGGAGCGGAATCTCGAGGCCATGGAGGTTTTCCCACGTTGGGAGTTGTGGGATGCCCCCTTCAAGGATTCCTTCTGCGGGACAATTGAGACTTGTTGGGCAGCTCCAGGACATCCCATATGGAATGACTCCAGGGCACCGTTCGAGGATGGATGCCTGGGAAGCCCGCCTCGCATTCCAATTGTCTCCTAGCAACAAGACAGTTTAGATCTGATGGCTTAGCGGGAGAAACCAGGGTGGCTGACTTGAAATGGACTTTCCTGAGGATGGGTCCTAATGTGTGTTTGTGTCCATGAGGGCCTTAAAATGGGGCGGTGGCACCGGGACCCTGAAGTATTCTCCTAAGCTTTTGACATAGCTCGATGCACATGTTTCCTTGTGGAGACGAGATTTGTTCTGATGGGTGCCTCAGGAAAACCTCTATGCTGGTATTGGTATCCAGGCTTTTGAGGAGACATGCCTGTAATCCAAAGCAATGTATCCGATTATGGCCTAAGGTCCTGTCTGGTTCAATCTTCTTCTCAGGGGACATCCATCTATGGTATGAGTGGAGGTAGATGCTCAGCAGGTATCAGACCGCCCTTGTTTGTCCCGGGCGACCTGCGCTATTGGGATGGCCTCAGGGATTTGGAGGGTTCTCCAAATTTTACTGTTTTGGACAATGGCATCGGCAGAATTCCCATGGATTGGGTAGGCACAGTCCTAATGTGTGACTCCAGGGGCCCCAGCCTGGAGGGTGTGTGGCCCAGGACTTTGAGGACAGAAGTCTGAAAACACAAACTCAGCTTAGGTTTGGGGACGTAGGTATGGCAGGCCCGATCTATAAACCATGAGAAGAACTCTTCCGGATATGAAGAAAGAGCGAGTCTGAGGCGCTTGCTCAGGCTTTTGTCTCTGGATTTTGTATCAGAGATGGCCGTGGAATGTCGGGGAGGCCTCATGGGCCATGGACGAATCTTCCTCTCTGTGGATTTGGCCCGATCCCAATTGTTTTTCGTCAAACTGTGGAATGGGAGGACTCCTTTCAGGTTTGTTACCTCAGGTGTCCCGCCAAAAGAGGAATTCCAAAGAAGAGCCCTGGGGAAAAGTGAAGGGAGAACCCGAACTATGGGTAAAATTTGGGGCCTAGGGGCATGTCAAGCCCAATATGCTATCTCTTCATCCAGCCACTGAGAGGCCTTATTGAGGACTGGGATCAGGGTGAGGGTCACAATGTGTGGTTTTGACCAATGTGGCCCGCAAACATGAGCGGGGCCTCATGGGCCACCCTGGTTTCAACTACACTGAACGTTGGACAACATGCCAACCACATGGTTTCTTGCCACGGGGAAGGAGTTGTGATTTCTGCATCACTTTCAAGCCTGGGCAGTGATTGGAGATAAGGTCTAGGTTCTGAAACTTGACAACCGAGGTTGGGAAGAGATGACGACCTAAGACCATGGCGGGTCCGATGTGCTCAGTGAGCGGCCAGCTTTCTGTGTGGGGCCAGGTAATCCAGGCTCAGGCTGTGTCAAAAAGGGCAATAGTGCCCAGGTCAGCCTATATATTTGGGTTACAGTCGTATGGCGTGCAGGTTGATCCTCTTTTGGAGTTTCTGGGTAGCCCCAGAGGGCAATGTTTTTCTTCCTGAGGGCAGGAAGAGTGCTGCATTATAGTTCTGGTTTTCAAACTGGAGGCTTGTGGGCCAGTAGTCTGAGGAAGGAAATCTGAGAACAAGCTAGGCTTAGGTTTCTGGGTGAGGACAAGGCAGGAACAATCTACAGACCTGAATCGAGATCTCGTGCTTATGATGTCAGGGCGAGGATCAGAAGATCGCTCAGGTTGGTGTTTCTGTCCCTGATGGCCCTTCATGAAGGGGTGGGGGGGTCATGAGGCCGTGGGGGTTTTCCCACGATGTTAGTTGTGAGAAGCTCCAAACTGCAAAGATTCTTCTGCAGGACAATTGAGACCTGTTGGTTGGCTCCAGGGCAACGATTCCGAGCAGGGTTCTAAGGATGGATGGCTGGGTAGCCCACCTCGCATTCCAATTGTGTCCTAGCAACAAGGCAGGTTAGATCTGCTGGATCTGGGGGAGCAACCCAGGAGGCTGAGTTGAAATAAACTCTCCTGTGGATGGGTCCTAATGTCTTTTTGTGTCTATGGAGACCTTGGAATGTAGCGGTGGCACTGGGGTCCTGAAGGGTTTTTCCAAACAGAGGCTTTGACACAGCTCCAACGTGCAAGTTTCCCATATGTAGATGAGATGTTTTCTGATGGGTGAGTCAAGAAACAGCCATACGCTGGTATTGAAATCCAGGCCTCTGAGGAGAGATGACTGGATACCACAGCAATGGATCCGAATAGTGCCTAGGGGCCTGTTCGTTCCTTTTTACCTCTGGGGACATCAGTCTATGCGTCTGAGTGCAGGTAGGTGCTCAGATGAGCTCAGATTGCCCCTGTTTGTCCTGGGAAGCCACCACTATTGGGATGGCCTCAGGCAGTTTGGAGGTTTATCCTATTAGTAGGGTTGTGGCCATTGGAATGGGCACATACAATTCCCTTGGAGAGGGCAAGTACAGTCCTCAGGTTTGGCTCCAGGGGCCTGAGCCTGTAGGGTGTGTAGGCCAGAGCTGTTTGGACAGTTGTCTGAAAACACAAACGCGGCTTATGTTTCGGGTCATAGGTATGGCAGGACTGATCTACAGACCATGAGGAGAACTCTTCGGGATATGAAAAAAGGGCGAGTGTGAGGCTCGTGCTCAAGTTTTTGTCTCTGGATATCGTGTCACTCATGGTCGTGAAATTTCCAGGTGACTTCATGGGAAATGGACGAGTCTTACTCTCTGGGGTTTTGCCCCGTCCCAAGAGTTTTGGGTCATTCTGGGGATGGAAGAAGTCCGTTTTGTTGTTGTTGTTGTTGATTTGCTTTGTTTTGTTTTTTAACCTCAGGTGTCTCACCAAATGAGGTATTCCAGAGTAGAGCCCTGGGGAGGGCCGACCGGACAACCAGAAATCTGGTTAAAAATTGTGGCCTAGGGACATGTCAAGCCCATTATGACATCTAATGGTCGAGCCACTGAGAGGACTTACTAGAGCACAGGACTCACGCTGAGGGTCACAATGCGTGTTTATGCCCTCTTCGCACTCAAGAATTGGCGGGGCCTCCGGGTGAATGCTGGTTTCTCCTACACTGAACGTTGGACAACATGCCAACCACAAGGTTTCTTGCCATGGGTAAGGACAAGGTCTGATTTCTGCATCACAGGCACCCCTGGGCAGTGGTTGGAGATAAGGTCTAGGTTCTGAAGCCTGAAAAACCGCAGTTGGGAAGAGATGATAACCTAAGGCCATGGCGGTTCTGATGTGCTCAGTGTGCGGTCAGCTTTCTGGGTGTTGGTCAGGAGGTCCGAGCTCAGGTTGTGTCAGACAGTGCATTAGTGCCCAGGTTAGACTATATACTTTGGGTATAGTCGAATGCCATGTAGATTTATCCTCATATAAGGTGCCTGGGCAGCTCATTAGGCCAAATTTTTTTTCTAGAGGGCAGGCAGAGTGCTGCATTGTGGGTCTGGAATTGCGAAACTTCCGGGCTTCGGGGCCTGGAGTGTGAGGACGGAAGTCTGAGAACACAAGCTAGACTTTGGTTTCAGGGCCAGGGCACGGCAGGTACCCCTGTAGATCTGAACCTATATCTCATGCATCTGAAGTCAGGGCGAGGATCAGAAGTTGGCTCAGGTTGGAGTTTCTGTGCATGACGGCCCCTTCATGAAGGGAGCGGAATCTCGAGGCCATGGAGGTTTTCCCACGTTGGGAGTTGTGGGATGCCCCCTTCAAGGATTCCTTCTGCGGGACAATTGAGACTTGTTGGGCAGCTCCAGGACATCCCATATGGAATGACTCCAGGGCACCGTTCGAGGATGGATGCCTGGGAAGCCCGCCTCGCATTCCAATTGTCTCCTAGCAACAAGACAGTTTAGATCTGATGGCTTAGCGGGAGAAACCGGGGTGGCTGACTTGAAATGGACTTTCCTGAGGATGGGTCCTAATGTGTGTTTGTGTCCATGAGGGCCTTAAAATGGGGCGGTGGCACCGGGACCCTGAAGTATTCTCCTAAGCTTTTGACATAGCTCGATGCACAAGGTTCCTTGTGGAGACGAGATTTGTTTTGATGGGTGCCTCAGGAAAACCTCTATGCTGGTATTGGTATCCAGGCTTTTGAGGAGACATGCCTGTAATCCAAAGCAATGTATCCGATTATGGCCTAAGGTCCTGTCTGGTTCAATCTTCTTCTCAGGGGACATCCATCTATGGTATGAGTGGAGGTAGATGCTCAGCAGGTATCAGACCGCCCTTGTTTGTCCCGGGCGACCTGCGCTATTGGGATGGCCTCAGGGATTTGGAGGGTTCTCCAAATTTTACTGTTTTGGACAATGGCATCGGCAGAATTCCCATGGATTGGGTAGGCACAGTCCTAATGTGTGACTCCAGGGGCCCCAGCCTGGAGGGTGTGTGGCCCAGGACTTTGAGGACAGAAGTCTGAAAACACAAACTCAGCTTAGGTTTGGGGACGTAGGTATGGCAGGCCCGATCTATAAACCATGAGAAGAACTCTTCCGGATATGAAGAAAGAGCGAGTCTGAGGCGCTTGCTCAGGCTTTTGTCTCTGGATTTTGTATCAGAGATGGCCGTGGAATGTCGGGGAGGCCTCATGGGCCATGGACGAATCTTCCTCTCTGTGGATTTGGCCCGATCCCAATTGTTTTTCGTCAAACTGTGGAATGGGAGGACTCCTTTCAGGTTTGTTACCTCAGGTGTCCCGCCAAAAGAGGAATTCCAAAGAAGAGCCCTGGGGAAAAGTGAAGGGAGAACCCGAACTATGGGTAAAATTTGGGGCCTAGGGGCATGGCAAGCCCAATATGCTATCTCTTCATCCAGCCACTGAGAGGCCTTATTGAGGACTGGGATCAGGGTGAGGGTCACAATGTGTGGTTTTGACCAATGTGGCCCGCAAACATGAGCGGGGCCTCATGGGCCACCCTGGTTTCAACTACACTGAACGTTGGACAACATGCCAACCACATGGTTTCTTGCCACGGGGAAGGAGTTGTGATTTCTGCATCACTTTCAAGCCTGGGCAGTGATTGGAGATAAGGTCTAGGTTCTGAAACTTGACAACCGAGGTTAGGAAGAGATGACGACCTAAGACCATGGCGGGTCCGATGTGCTCAGTGAGCGGCCAGCTTTCTGTGTGGGGCCAGGTAATCCAGGCTCAGGCTGTGTCAAAAAGGGCAATAGTGCCCAGGTCAGCCTATATATTTGGGGTACAGTCGTATGGCGTGCAGGTTGATCCTCTTTTGGAGTTTCTGGGTAGCCCCAGAGGGCAATGTTTTTCTTCCTGAGGGCAGGAAGAGTGCTGCATTATAGTTCTGGTTTTCAAACTGGAGGCTTGTGGGCCAGTAGTCTGAGGAAGGAAATCTGAGAACAAGCTAGGCTTAGGTTTCTGGGTGAGGACAAGGCAGGAACAATCTACAGACCTGAATCGAGATCTCGTGCTTATGATGTCAGGGCGAGGATCAGAAGATCGCTCAGGTTGGAGTTTCTGTCCCTGATGGCCCTTCATGAAGGGGTGGGGGGGTCATGAGGCCGTGGGGGTTTTCCCACGATGTTAGTTGTGAGAAGCTCCAAACTGCAAAGATTCTTCTGCAGGACAATTGAGACCTGTTGGTTGGCTCCAGGGCAACGATTCCGAGCAGGGTTCTAAGGATAGATGGCTGGGTAGCCCAACTCGCATTCCAATTGTGTCCTAGCAACAAGACAGGTTAGATCTGCTGGATCTGGGGGAGCAACCCAGGAGGCTGAGTTGAAATAAACTCTCCTGTGGATGGGTCCTAATGTCTTTTTGTGTCTATGGAGACCTTGGAATGTAGTGGTGGCACTGGGGTCCTGAAGGGTTTTTCCAAACAGAGGCTTTGACACAGCTCCAACGTGCAAGTTTCCCATATGTAGATGAGATGTTTTCTGATGGGTGAGTCAAGAAACAGCCATACGCTGGTATTGAAATCCAGGCCTCTGAGGAGAGATGACTGGATACCACAGCAATGGATCCGAATAGTGCCTAGGGGCCTGTTCGTTCCTTTTTACCTCTGGGGACATCAGTCTATGCGTCTGAGTGCAGGTAGGTGCTCTGATGAGCTCAGATTGCCCCTGTTTGTCCTGGGAAGCCACCACTATTGGGATGGCCTCAGGCAGTTTGGAGGTTTATCCTATTAGTAGGGTTGTGGCCATTGGAATGGGCACATACAATTCCCTTGGAGAGGGCAAGTACAGTCCTCAGGTTTGGCTCCAGGGGCCTGAGCCTGTAGGGTGTGTAGGCCAGAGCTGTTTGGACAGTTGTCTGAAAACACAAACGCGGCTTATGTTTCGGGTCATAGGTATGGCAGGACTGATTTACAGACCATGAGGAGAACTCTTCGGGATATGAAAAAAGGGCGAGTGTGAGGCTCGTGCTCAAGTTTTTGTCTCTGGATATCGTGTCACTCATGGTCGTGAAATTTCCAGGTGACTTCATGGGAAATGGACGAGTCTTACTCTCTGGGGTTTTGCCCCGTCCCAAGAGTTTTGGGTCATTCTGGGGATGGAAGAAGTCCGTTTTGTTGTTGTTGTTGTTGATTTGCTTTGTTTTGTTTTTTAACCTCAGGTGTCTCACCAAATGAGGTATTCCAGAGTAGAGCCCTGGGGAGGGCCGACCGGACAACCAGAAATCTGGTTAAAAATTGTGGCCTAGGGACATGTCAAGCCCATTATGACATCTAATGGTCGAGCCACTGAGAGGACTTACTAGAGCACAGGACTCACGCTGAGGGTCACAATGCGTGTTTATGCCCTCTTCGCACTCAAGAATTGGCGGGGCCTCCGGGTGAATGCTGGTTTCTCCTACACTGAACGTTGGACAACATGCCAACCACAAGGTTTCTTGCCATGGGTAAGGACAAGGTCTGATTTCTGCATCACAGGCACCCCTGGGCAGTGGTTGGAGATAAGGTCTAGGTTCTGAAGCCTGAAAAACCGCAGTTGGGAAGAGATGATAACCTAAGGCCATGGCGGTTCTGATGTGCTCAGTGTGCGGTCAGCTTTCTGGGTGTTGGTCAGGAGGTCCGAGCTCAGGTTGTGTCAGACAGTGCATTAGTGCCCAGGTTAGACTATATACTTTGGGTATAGTCGAATGCCATGTAGATTTATCCTCATATAAGGTGCCTGGGCAGCTCATTAGGCCAAATTTTTTTTCTAGAGGGCAGGCAGAGTGCTGCATTGTGGGTCTGGAATTGCGAAACTTCCGGGCTTCGGGGCCTGGAGTGTGAGGACGGAAGTCTGAGAACACAAGCTAGACTTTGGTTTCAGGGCCAGGGCACGGCAGGTACCCCTGTAGATCTGAACCTATATCTCATGCATCTGAAGTCAGGGCGAGGATCAGAAGTTGGCTCAGGTTGGAGTTTCTGTGCATGACGGCCCCTTCATGAAGGGAGCGGAATCTCGAGGCCATGGAGGTTTTCCCACGTTGGGAGTTGTGGGATGCCCCCTTCAAGGATTCCTTCTGCGGGACAATTGAGACTTGTTGGGCAGCTCCAGGACATCCCATATGGAATGACTCCAGGGCACCGTTCGAGGATGGATGCCTGGGAAGCCCGCCTCGCATTCCAATTGTCTCCTAGCAACAAGACAGTTTAGATCTGATGGCTTAGCGGGAGAAACCGGGGTGGCTGACTTGAAATGGACTTTCCTGAGGATGGGTCCTAATGTGTGTTTGTGTCCATGAGGGCCTTAAAATGGGGCGGTGGCACCGGGACCCTGAAGTATTCTCCTAAGCTTTTGACATAGCTCGATGCACAAGGTTCCTTGTGGAGACGAGATTTGTTTTGATGGGTGCCTCAGGAAAACCTCTATGCTGGTATTGGTATCCAGGCTTTTGAGGAGACATGCCTGTAATCCAAAGCAATGTATCCGATTATGGCCTAAGGTCCTGTCTGGTTCAATCTTCTTCTCAGGGGACATCCATCTATGGTATGAGTGGAGGTAGATGCTCAGCAGGTATCAGACCGCCCTTGTTTGTCCCGGGCGACCTGCGCTATTGGGATGGCCTCAGGGATTTGGAGGGTTCTCCAAATTTTACTGTTTTGGACAATGGCATCGGCAGAATTCCCATGGATTGGGTAGGCACAGTCCTAATGTGTGACTCCAGGGGCCCCAGCCTGGAGGGTGTGTGGCCCAGGACTTTGAGGACAGAAGTCTGAAAACACAAACTCAGCTTAGGTTTGGGGACGTAGGTATGGCAGGCCCGATCTATAAACCATGAGAAGAACTCTTCCGGATATGAAGAAAGAGCGAGTCTGAGGCGCTTGCTCAGGCTTTGTCTCTGGATTTTGTATCAGAGATGGCCGTGGAATGTCGGGGAGGCCTCATGGGCCATGGACGAATCTTCCTCTCTGTGGATTTGGCCCGATCCCAATTGTTTTTCGTCAAACTGTGGAATGGGAGGACTCCTTTCAGGTTTGTTACCTCAGGTGTCCCGCCAAAAGAGGAATTCCAAAGAAGAGCCCTGGGGAAAAGTGAAGGGAGAACCCGAACTATGGGTAAAATTTGGGGCCTAGGGGCATGTCAAGCCCAATATGCTATCTCTTCATCCAGCCACTGAGAGGCCTTATTGAGGACTGGGATCAGGGTGAGGGTCACAATGTGTGGTTTTGACCAATGTGGCCCGCAAACATGAGCGGGGCCTCATGGGCCACCCTGGTTTCAACTACACTGAACGTTGGACAACATGCCAACCACATGGTTTCTTGCCACGGGGAAGGAGTTGTGTTTTCTGCATCACTTTCAAGCCTGGGCAGTGATTGGAGATAAGGTCTAGGTTCTGAAACTTGACAACCGAGGTTAGGAAGAGATGACGACCTAAGACCATGGCGGGTCCGATGTGCTCAGTGAGCGGCCAGCTTTCTGTGTGGGGCCAGGTAATCCAGGCTCAGGCTGTGTCAAAAAGGGCAATAGTGCCCAGGTCAGCCTATATATTTGGGGTACAGTCGTATGGCGTGCAGGTTGATCCTCTTTTGGAGTTTCTGGGTAGCCCCAGAGGGCAATGTTTTTCTTCCTGAGGGCAGGAAGAGTGCTGCATTATAGTTCTGGTTTTCAAACTGGAGGCTTGTGGGCCAGTAGTCTGAGGAAGGAAATCTGAGAACAAGCTAGGCTTAGGTTTCTGGGTGAGGACAAGGCAGGAACAATCTACAGACCTGAATCGAGATCTCGTGCTTATGATGTCAGGGCGAGGATCAGAAGATCGCTCAGGTTGGAGTTTCTGTCCCTGATGGCCCTTCATGAAGGGGTGGGGGGGTCATGAGGCCGTGGGGGTTTTCCCACGATGTTAGTTGTGAGAAGCTCCAAACTGCAAAGATTCTTCTGCAGGACAATTGAGACCTGTTGGTTGGCTCCAGGGCAACGATTCCGAGCAGGGTTCTAAGGATAGATGGCTGGGTAGCCCAACTCGCATTCCAATTGTGTCCTAGCAACAAGACAGGTTAGATCTGCTGGATCTGGGGGAGCAACCCAGGAGGCTGAGTTGAAATAAACTCTCCTGTGGATGGGTCCTAATGTCTTTTTGTGTCTATGGAGACCTTGGAATGTAGCGGTGGCACTGGGGTCCTGAAGGGTTTTTCCAAACAGAGGCTTTGACACAGCTCCAACGTGCAAGTTTCCCATATGTAGATGACATGTTTTCTGATGGGTGAGTCAAGAAACAGCCATACGCTGGTATTGAAATCCAGGCCTCTGAGGAGAGATGACTGGATACCACAGCAATGGATCCGAGTAGTGCCTAGGGGCCTGTTCGTTCCTTTTTACCTCTGGGGACATCAGTCTATGCGTCTGAGTGCAGGTAGGTGCTCTGATGAGCTCAGATTGCCCCTGTTTGTCCTGGGAAGCCACCACTATTGGGATGGCCTCAGGCAGTTTGGAGGTTTATCCTATTAGTAGGGTTGTGGCCATTGGAATGGGCACATACAATTCCCTTGGAGAGGGCAAGTACAGTCCTCAGGTTTGGCTCCAGGGGCCTGAGCCTGTAGGGTGTGTAGGCCAGAGCTGTTTGGACAGTTGTCTGAAAACACAAACGCGGCTTATGTTTCGGGTCATAGGTATGGCAGGACTGATCTACAGACCATGAGGAGAACTCTTCGGGATATGAAAAAAGGGCGAGTGTGAGGCTCGTGCTCAAGTTTTTGTCTCTGGATATCGTGTCACTCATGGTCGTGAAATTTCCAGGTGACTTCATGGGAAATGGACGAGTCTTACTCTCTGGGGTTTTGCCCCGTCCCAAGTTTTGGGTCATTCTGGGGATGGAAGAAGTCCGTTTTGTTGTTGTTGTTGTTGATTTGCTTTGTTTTGTTTTTTAACCTCAGGTGTCTCACCAAATGAGGTATTCCAGAGTAGAGCCCTGGGGAGGGCCGACCGGACAACCAGAAATCTGGTTAAAAATTGTGGCCTAGGGACATGTCAAGCCCATTATGACATCTAATGGTCGAGCCACTGAGAGGACTTACTAGAGCACAGGACTCACGCTGAGGGTCACAATGCGTGTTTATGCCCTCTTCGCACTCAAGAATTGGCGGGGCCTCCGGGTGAATGCTGGTTTCTCCTACACTGAACGTTGGACAACATGCCAACCACAAGGTTTCTTGCCATGGGTAAGGACAAGGTCTGATTTCTGCATCACAGGCACCCCTGGGCAGTGGTTGGAGATAAGGTCTAGGTTCTGAAGCCTGAAAAACCGCAGTTGGGAAGAGATGATAACCTAAGGCCATGGCGGTTCTGATGTGCTCAGTGTGCGGTCAGCTTTCTGGGTGTTGGTCAGGAGGTCCGAGCTCAGGTTGTGTCAGACAGTGCATTAGTGCCCAGGTTAGACTATATACTTTGGGTATAGTCGAATGCCATGTAGATTTATCCTCATATAAGGTGCCTGGGCAGCTCATTAGGCCAAATTTTTTTTCTAGAGGGCAGGCAGAGTGCTGCATTGTGGGTCTGGAATTGCGAAACTTCCGGGCTTCGGGGCCTGGAGTGTGAGGACGGAAGTCTGAGAACACATGCTAGACTTTGGTACCCACGGCAGGTACCCCTGTAGATCTGAACCTATATCTCATGCATCTGAAGTCAGGGCGAGGATCAGAAGTTGGCTCAGGTTGGAGTTTCTGTGCATGACGGCCCCTTCATGAAGGGAGCGGAATCTCGAGGCCATGGAGGTTTTCCCACGTTGGGAGTTGTGGGATGCCCCCTTCAAGGATTCCTTCTGCGGGACAATTGAGACTTGTTGGGCAGCTCCAGGACATCCCATATGGAATGACTCCAGGGCACCGTTCGAGGATGGATGCCTGGGAAGCCCGCCTCGCATTCCAATTGTCTCCTAGCAACAAGACAGTTTAGATCTGATGGCTTAGCGGGAGAAACTGGGGTGGCTGACTTGAAATGGACTTTCCTGAGGATGGGTCCTAATGTGTGTTTGTGTCCATGAGGGCCTTAAAATGGGGCGGTGGCACCGGGACCCTGAAGTATTCTCCTAAGCTTTTGACATAGCTCGATGCACAAGGTTCCTTGTGGAGACGAGATTTGTTTTGATGGGTGCCTCAGGAAAACCTCTATGCTGGTATTGGTATCCAGGCTTTTGAGGAGACATGCCTGTAATCCAAAGCAATGTATCCGATTATGGCCTAAGGTCCTGTCTGGTTCAATCTTCTTCTCAGGGGACATCCATCTATGGTATGAGTGGAGGTAGATGCTCAGCAGGTATCAGACCGCCCTTGTTTGTCCCGGGCGACCTGCGCTATTGGGATGGCCTCAGGGATTTGGAGGGTTCTCCAAATTTTACTGTTTTGGACAATGGCATCGGCAGAATTCCCATGGATTGGGTAGGCACAGTCCTAATGTGTGACTCCAGGGGCCCCAGCCTGGAGGGTGTGTGGCCCAGGACTTTGAGGACAGAAGTCTGAAAACACAAACTCAGCTTAGGTTTGGGGACGTAGGTATGGCAGGCCCGATCTATAAACCATGAGAAGAACTCTTCCGGATATGAAGAAAGAGCGAGTCTGAGGCGCTTGCTCAGGCTTTTGTCTCTGGATTTTGTATCAGAGATGGCCGTGGAATGTCGGGGAGGCCTCATGGGCCATGGACGAATCTTCCTCTCTGTGGATTTGGCCCGATCCCAATTGTTTTTCGTCAAACTGTGGAATGGGAGGACTCCTTTCAGGTTTGTTACCTCAGGTGTCCCGCCAAAAGAGGAATTCCAAAGAAGAGCCCTGGGGAAAAGTGAAGGGAGAACCCGAACTATGGGTAAAATTTGGGGCCTAGGGGCATGTCAAGCCCAATATGCTATCTCTTCATCCAGCCACTGAGAGGCCTTATTGAGGACTGGGATCAGGGTGAGGGTCACAATGTGTGGTTTTGACCAATGTGGCCCGCAAACATGAGCGGGGCCTCATGGGCCACCCTGGTTTCAACTACACTGAACGTTGGACAACATGCCAACCACATGGTTTCTTGCCACGGGGAAGGAGTTGTGATTTCTGCATCACTTTCAAGCCTGGGCAGTGATTGGAGATAAGGTCTAGGTTCTGAAACTTGACAACCGAGGTTAGGAAGAGATGACGACCTAAGACCATGGCGGGTCCGATGTGCTCAGTGAGCGGCCAGCTTTCTGTGTGGGGCCAGGTAATCCAGGCTCAGGCTGTGTCAAAAAGGGCAATAGTGCCCAGGTCAGCCTATATATTTGGGGTACAGTCGTATGGCGTGCAGGTTGATCCTCTTTTGGAGTTTCTGGGTAGCCCCAGAGGGCAATGTTTTTCTTCCTGAGGGCAGGAAGAGTGCTGCATTATAGTTCTGGTTTTCAAACTGGAGGCTTGTGGGCCAGTAGTCTGAGGAAGGAAATCTGAGAACAAGCTAGGCTTAGGTTTCTGGGTGAGGACAAGGCAGGAACAATCTACAGACCTGAATCGAGATCTCGTGCTTATGATGTCAGGGCGAGGATCAGAAGATCGCTCAGGTTGGAGTTTCTGTCCCTGATGGCCCTTCATGAAGGGGTGGGGGGGTCATGAGGCCGTGGGGGTTTTCCCACGATGTTAGTTGTGAGAAGCTCCAAACTGCAAAGATTCTTCTGCAGGACAATTGAGACCTGTTGGTTGGCTCCAGGGCAACGATTCCGAGCAGGGTTCTAAGGATAGATGGCTGGGTAGCCCAACTCGCATTCCAATTGTGTCCTAGCAACAAGACAGGTTAGATCTGCTGGATCTGGGGGAGCAACCCAGGAGGCTGAGTTGAAATAAACTCTCCTGTGGATGGGTCCTAATGTCTTTTTGTGTCTATGGAGACCTTGGAATGTAGTGGTGGCACTGGGGTCCTGAAGGGTTTTTCCAAACAGAGGCTTTGACACAGCTCCAACGTGCAAGTTTCCCATATGTAGATGAGATGTTTTCTGATGGGTGAGTCAAGAAACAGCCATACGCTGGTATTGAAATCCAGGCCTCTGAGGAGAGATGACTGGATACCACAGCAATGGATCCGAGTAGTGCCTAGGGGCCTGTTCGTTCCTTTTTACCTCTGGGGACATCAGTCTATGCGTCTGAGTGCAGGTAGGTGCTCTGATGAGCTCAGATTGCCCCTGTTTGTCCTGGGAAGCCACCACTATTGGGATGGCCTCAGGCAGTTTGGAGGTTTATCCTATTAGTAGGGTTGTGGCCATTGGAATGGGCACATACAATTCCCTTGGAGAGGGCAAGTACAGTCCTCAGGTTTGGCTCCAGGGGCCTGAGCCTGTAGGGTGTGTAGGCCAGAGCTGTTTGGACAGTTGTCTGAAAACACAAACGCGGCTTATGTTTCGGGTCATAGGTATGGCAGGACTGATTTACAGACCATGAGGAGAACTCTTCGGGATATGAAAAAAGGGCGAGTGTGAGGCTCGTGCTCAAGTTTTTGTCTCTGGATATCGTGTCACTCATGGTCGTGAAATTTCCAGGTGACTTCATGGGAAATGGACGAGTCTTACTCTCTGGGGTTTTGCCCCGTCCCAAGAGTTTTGGGTCATTCTGGGGATGGAAGAAGTCCGTTTTGTTGTTGTTGTTGTTGATTTGCTTTGTTTTGTTTTTTAACCTCAGGTGTCTCACCAAATGAGGTATTCCAGAGTAGAGCCCTGGGGAGGGCCGACCGGACAACCAGAAATCTGGTTAAAAATTGTGGCCTAGGGACATGTCAAGCCCATTATGACATCTAATGGTCGAGCCACTGAGAGGACTTACTAGAGCACAGGACTCACGCTGAGGGTCACAATGCGTGTTTATGCCCTCTTCGCACTCAAGAATTGGCGGGGCCTCCGGGTGAATGCTGGTTTCTCCTACACTGAACGTTGGACAACATGCCAACCACAAGGTTTCTTGCCATGGGTAAGGACAAGGTCTGATTTCTGCATCACAGGCACCCCTGGGCAGTGGTTGGAGATAAGGTCTAGGTTCTGAAGCCTGAAAAACCGCAGTTGGGAAGAGATGATAACCTAAGGCCATGGCGGTTCTGATGTGCTCAGTGTGCGGTCAGCTTTCTGGGTGTTGGTCAGGAGGTCCGAGCTCAGGTTGTGTCAGACAGTGCATTAGTGCCCAGGTTAGACTATATACTTTGGGTATAGTCGAATGCCATGTAGATTTATCCTCATATAAGGTGCCTGGGCAGCTCATTAGGCCAAATTTTTTTTCTAGAGGGCAGGCAGAGTGCTGCATTGTGGGTCTGGAATTGCGAAACTTCCGGGCTTCGGGGCCTGGAGTGTGAGGACGGAAGTCTGAGAACACAAGCTAGACTTTGGTTTCAGGGCCAGGGCACGGCAGGTACCCCTGTAGATCTGAACCTATATCTCATGCATCTGAAGTCAGGGCGAGGATCAGAAGTTGGCTCAGGTTGGAGTTTCTGTGCATGACGGCCCCTTCATGAAGGGAGCGGAATCTCGAGGCCATGGAGGTTTTCCCACGTTGGGAGTTGTGGGATGCCCCCTTCAAGGATTCCTTCTGCGGGACAATTGAGACTTGTTGGGCAGCTCCAGGACATCCCATATGGAATGACTCCAGGGCACCGTTCGAGGATGGATGCCTGGGAAGCCCGCCTCGCATTCCAATTGTCTCCTAGCAACAAGACAGTTTAGATCTGATGGCTTAGCGGGAGAAACCGGGGTGGCTGACTTGAAATGGACTTTCCTGAGGATGGGTCCTAATGTGTGTTTGTGTCCATGAGGGCCTTAAAATGGGGCGGTGGCACCGGGACCCTGAAGTATTCTCCTAAGCTTTTGACATAGCTCGATGCACAAGGTTCCTTGTGGAGACGAGATTTGTTTTGATGGGTGCCTCAGGAAAACCTCTATGCTGGTATTGGTATCCAGGCTTTTGAGGAGACATGCCTGTAATCCAAAGCAATGTATCCGATTATGGCCTAAGGTCCTGTCTGGTTCAATCTTCTTCTCAGGGGACATCCATCTATGGTATGAGTGGAGGTAGATGCTCAGCAGGTATCAGACCGCCCTTGTTTGTCCCGGGCGACCTGCGCTATTGGGATGGCCTCAGGGATTTGGAGGGTTCTCCAAATTTTACTGTTTTGGACAATGGCATCGGCAGAATTCCCATGGATTGGGTAGGCACAGTCCTAATGTGTGACTCCAGGGGCCCCAGCCTGGAGGGTGTGTGGCCCAGGACTTTGAGGACAGAAGTCTGAAAACACAAACTCAGCTTAGGTTTGGGGACGTAGGTATGGCAGGCCCGATCTATAAACCATGAGAAGAACTCTTCCGGATATGAAGAAAGAGCGAGTCTGAGGCGCTTGCTCAGGCTTTTGTCTCTGGATTTTGTATCAGAGATGGCCGTGGAATGTCGGGGAGGCCTCATGGGCCATGGACGAATCTTCCTCTCTGTGGATTTGGCCCGATCCCAATTGTTTTTCGTCAAACTGTGGAATGGGAGGACTCCTTTCAGGTTTGTTACCTCAGGTGTCCCGCCAAAAGAGGAATTCCAAAGAAGAGCCCTGGGGAAAAGTGAAGGGAGAACCCGAACTATGGGTAAAATTTGGGGCCTAGGGGCATGTCAAGCCCAATATGCTATCTCTTCATCCAGCCACTGAGAGGCCTTATTGAGGACTGGGATCAGGGTGAGGGTCACAATGTGTGGTTTTGACCAATGTGGCCCGCAAACATGAGCGGGGCCTCATGGGCCACCCTGGTTTCAACTACACTGAACGTTGGACAACATGCCAACCACATGGTTTCTTGCCACGGGGAAGGAGTTGTGATTTCTGCATCACTTTCAAGCCTGGGCAGTGATTGGAGATAAGGTCTAGGTTCTGAAACTTGACAACCGAGGTTAGGAAGAGATGACGACCTAAGACCATGGCGGGTCCGATGTGCTCAGTGAGCGGCCAGCTTTCTGTGTGGGGCCAGGTAATCCAGGCTCAGGCTGTGTCAAAAAGGGCAATAGTGCCCAGGTCAGCCTATATATTTGGGGTACAGTCGTATGGCGTGCAGGTTGATCCTCTTTTGGAGTTTCTGGGTAGCCCCAGAGGGCAATGTTTTTCTTCCTGAGGGCAGGAAGAGTGCTGCATTATAGTTCTGGTTTTCAAACTGGAGGCTTGTGGGCCAGTAGTCTGAGGAAGGAAATCTGAGAACAAGCTAGGCTTAGGTTTCTGGGTGAGGACAAGGCAGGAACAATCTACAGACCTGAATCGAGATCTCGTGCTTATGATGTCAGGGCGAGGATCAGAAGATCGCTCAGGTTGGAGTTTCTGTCCCTGATGGCCCTTCATGAAGGGGTGGGGGGGTCATGAGGCCGTGGGGGTTTTCCCACGATGTTAGTTGTGAGAAGCTCCAAACTGCAAAGATTCTTCTGCAGGACAATTGAGACCTGTTGGTTGGCTCCAGGGCAACGATTCCGAGCAGGGTTCTAAGGATAGATGGCTGGGTAGCCCAACTCGCATTCCAATTGTGTCCTAGCAACAAGACAGGTTAGATCTGCTGGATCTGGGGGAGCAACCCAGGAGGCTGAGTTGAAATAAACTCTCCTGTGGATGGGTCCTAATGTCTTTTTGTGTCTATGGAGACCTTGGAATGTAGTGGTGGCACTGGGGTCCTGAAGGGTTTTTCCAAACAGAGGCTTTGACACAGCTCCAACGTGCAAGTTTCCCATATGTAGATGAGATGTTTTCTGATGGGTGAGTCAAGAAACAGCCATACGCTGGTATTGAAATCCAGGCCTCTGAGGAGAGATGACTGGATACCACAGCAATGGATCCGAGTAGTGCCTAGGGGCCTGTTCGTTCCTTTTTACCTCTGGGGACATCAGTCTATGCGTCTGAGTGCAGGTAGGTGCTCTGATGAGCTCAGATTGCCCCTGTTTGTCCTGGGAAGCCACCACTATTGGGATGGCCTCAGGCAGTTTGGAGGTTTATCCTATTAGTAGGGTTGTGGCCATTGGAATGGGCACATACAATTCCCTTGGAGAGGGCAAGTACAGTCCTCAGGTTTGGCTCCAGGGGCCTGAGCCTGTAGGGTGTGTAGGCCAGAGCTGTTTGGACAGTTGTCTGAAAACACAAACGCGGCTTATGTTTCGGGTCATAGGTATGGCAGGACTGATTTACAGACCATGAGGAGAACTCTTCGGGATATGAAAAAAGGGCGAGTGTGAGGCTCGTGCTCAAGTTTTTGTCTCTGGATATCGTGTCACTCATGGTCGTGAAATTTCCAGGTGACTTCATGGGAAATGGACGAGTCTTACTCTCTGGGGTTTTGCCCCGTCCCAAGAGTTTTGGGTCATTCTGGGGATGGAAGAAGTCCGTTTTGTTGTTGTTGTTGTTGATTTGCTTTGTTTTGTTTTTTAACCTCAGGTGTCTCACCAAATGAGGTATTCCAGAGTAGAGCCCTGGGGAGGGCCGACCGGACAACCAGAAATCTGGTTAAAAATTGTGGCCTAGGGACATGTCAAGCCCATTATGACATCTAATGGTCGAGCCACTGAGAGGACTTACTAGAGCACAGGACTCACGCTGAGGGTCACAATGCGTGTTTATGCCCTCTTCGCACTCAAGAATTGGCGGGGCCTCCGGGTGAATGCTGGTTTCTCCTACACTGAACGTTGGACAACATGCCAACCACAAGGTTTCTTGCCATGGGTAAGGACAAGGTCTGATTTCTGCATCACAGGCACCCCTGGGCAGTGGTTGGAGATAAGGTCTAGGTTCTGAAGCCTGAAAAACCGCAGTTGGGAAGAGATGATAACCTAAGGCCATGGCGGTTCTGATGTGCTCAGTGTGCGGTCAGCTTTCTGGGTGTTGGTCAGGAGGTCCGAGCTCAGGTTGTGTCAGACAGTGCATTAGTGCCCAGGTTAGACTATATACTTTGGGTATAGTCGAATGCCATGTAGATTTATCCTCATATAAGGTGCCTGGGCAGCTCATTAGGCCAAATTTTTTTTCTAGAGGGCAGGCAGAGTGCTGCATTGTGGGTCTGGAATTGCGAAACTTCCGGGCTTCGGGGCCTGGAGTGTGAGGACGGAAGTCTGAGAACACAAGCTAGACTTTGGTTTCAGGGCCAGGGCACGGCAGGTACCCCTGTAGATCTGAACCTATATCTCATGCATCTGAAGTCAGGGCGAGGATCAGAAGTTGGCTCAGGTTGGAGTTTCTGTGCATGACGGCCCCTTCATGAAGGGAGCGGAATCTCGAGGCCATGGAGGTTTTCCCACGTTGGGAGTTGTGGGATGCCCCCTTCAAGGATTCCTTCTGCGGGACAATTGAGACTTGTTGGGCAGCTCCAGGACATCCCATATGGAATGACTCCAGGGCACCGTTCGAGGATGGATGCCTGGGAAGCCCGCCTCGCATTCCAATTGTCTCCTAGCAACAAGACAGTTTAGATCTGATGGCTTAGCGGGAGAAACCGGGGTGGCTGACTTGAAATGGACTTTCCTGAGGATGGGTCCTAATGTGTGTTTGTGTCCATGAGGGCCTTAAAATGGGGCGGTGGCACCGGGACCCTGAAGTATTCTCCTAAGCTTTTGACATAGCTCGATGCACAAGGTTCCTTGTGGAGACGAGATTTGTTTTGATGGGTGCCTCAGGAAAACCTCTATGCTGGTATTGGTATCCAGGCTTTTGAGGAGACATGCCTGTAATCCAAAGCAATGTATCCGATTATGGCCTAAGGTCCTGTCTGGTTCAATCTTCTTCTCAGGGGACATCCATCTATGGTATGAGTGGAGGTAGATGCTCAGCAGGTATCAGACCGCCCTTGTTTGTCCCGGGCGACCTGCGCTATTGGGATGGCCTCAGGGATTTGGAGGGTTCTCCAAATTTTACTGTTTTGGACAATGGCATCGGCAGAATTCCCATGGATTGGGTAGGCACAGTCCTAATGTGTGACTCCAGGGGCCCCAGCCTGGAGGGTGTGTGGCCCAGGACTTTGAGGACAGAAGTCTGAAAACACAAACTCAGCTTAGGTTTGGGGACGTAGGTATGGCAGGCCCGATCTATAAACCATGAGAAGAACTCTTCCGGATATGAAGAAAGAGCGAGTCTGAGGCGCTTGCTCAGGCTTTTGTCTCTGGATTTTGTATCAGAGATGGCCGTGGAATGTCGGGGAGGCCTCATGGGCCATGGACGAATCTTCCTCTCTGTGGATTTGGCCCGATCCCAATTGTTTTTCGTCAAACTGTGGAATGGGAGGACTCCTTTCAGGTTTGTTACCTCAGGTGTCCCGCCAAAAGAGGAATTCCAAAGAAGAGCCCTGGGGAAAAGTGAAGGGAGAACCCGAACTATGGGTAAAATTTGGGGCCTAGGGGCATGTCAAGCCCAATATGCTATCTCTTCATCCAGCCACTGAGAGGCCTTATTGAGGACTGGGATCAGGGTGAGGGTCACAATGTGTGGTTTTGACCAATGTGGCCCGCAAACATGAGCGGGGCCTCATGGGCCACCCTGGTTTCAACTACACTGAACGTTGGACAACATGCCAACCACATGGTTTCTTGCCACGGGGAAGGAGTTGTGATTTCTGCATCACTTTCAAGCCTGGGCAGTGATTGGAGATAAGGTCTAGGTTCTGAAACTTGACAACCGAGGTTAGGAAGAGATGACGACCTAAGACCATGGCGGGTCCGATGTGCTCAGTGAGCGGCCAGCTTTCTGTGTGGGGCCAGGTAATCCAGGCTCAGGCTGTGTCAAAAAGGGCAATAGTGCCCAGGTCAGCCTATATATTTGGGGTACAGTCGTATGGCGTGCAGGTTGATCCTCTTTTGGAGTTTCTGGGTAGCCCCAGAGGGCAATGTTTTTCTTCCTGAGGGCAGGAAGAGTGCTGCATTATAGTTCTGGTTTTCAAACTGGAGGCTTGTGGGCCAGTAGTCTGAGGAAGGAAATCTGAGAACAAGCTAGGCTTAGGTTTCTGGGTGAGGACAAGGCAGGAACAATCTACAGACCTGAATCGAGATCTCGTGCTTATGATGTCAGGGCGAGGATCAGAAGATCGCTCAGGTTGGAGTTTCTGTCCCTGATGGCCCTTCATGAAGGGGTGGGGGGGTCATGAGGCCGTGGGGGTTTTCCCACGATGTTAGTTGTGAGAAGCTCCAAACTGCAAAGATTCTTCTGCAGGACAATTGAGACCTGTTGGTTGGCTCCAGGGCAACGATTCCGAGCAGGGTTCTAAGGATAGATGGCTGGGTAGCCCAACTCGCATTCCAATTGTGTCCTAGCAACAAGACAGGTTAGATCTGCTGGATCTGGGGGAGCAACCCAGGAGGCTGAGTTGAAATAAACTCTCCTGTGGATGGGTCCTAATGTCTTTTTGTGTCTATGGAGACCTTGGAATGTAGCGGTGGCACTGGGGTCCTGAAGGGTTTTTCCAAACAGAGGCTTTGACACAGCTCCAACGTGCAAGTTTCCCATATGTAGATGAGATGTTTTCTGATGGGTGAGTCAAGAAACAGCCATACGCTGGTATTGAAATCCAGGCCTCTGAGGAGAGATGACTGGATACCACAGCAATGGATCCGAGTAGTGCCTAGGGGCCTGTTCGTTCCTTTTTACCTCTGGGGACATCAGTCTATGCGTCTGAGTGCAGGTAGGTGCTCTGATGAGCTCAGATTGCCCCTGTTTGTCCTGGGAAGCCACCACTATTGGGATGGCCTCAGGCAGTTTGGAGGTTTATCCTATTAGTAGGGTTGTGGCCATTGGAATGGGCACATACAATTCCCTTGGAGAGGGCAAGTACAGTCCTCAGGTTTGGCTCCAGGGGCCTGAGCCTGTAGGGTGTGTAGGCCAGAGCTGTTTGGACAGTTGTCTGAAAACACAAACGCGGCTTATGTTTCGGGTCATAGGTATGGCAGGACTGATCTACAGACCATGAGGAGAACTCTTCGGGATATGAAAAAAGGGCGAGTGTGAGGCTCGTGCTCAAGTTTTTGTCTCTGGATATCGTGTCACTCATGGTCGTGAAATTTCCAGGTGACTTCATGGGAAATGGACGAGTCTTACTCTCTGGGGTTTTGCCCCGTCCCAAGAGTTTTGGGTCATTCTGGGGATGGAAGAAGTCGTTTTGTTGTTGTTGTTGTTGATTTGCTTTGTTTTGTTTTTTAACCTCAGGTGTCTCACCAAATGAGGTATTCCAGAGTAGAGCCCTGGGGAGGGCCGACCGGACAACCAGAAATCTGGTTAAAAATTGTGGCCTAGGGACATGTCAAGCCCATTATGACATCTAATGGTCGAGCCACTGAGAGGACTTACTAGAGCACAGGACTCACGCTGAGGGTCACAATGCGTGTTTATGTCCTCTTCGCACTCAAGAATTGGCGGGGCCTCCGGGTGAATGCTGGTTTCTCCTACACTGAACGTTGGACAACATGCCAACCACAAGGTTTCTTGCCATGGGTAAGGACAAGGTCTGATTTCTGCATCACAGGCACCCCTGGGCAGTGGTTGGAGATAAGGTCTAGGTTCTGAAGCCTGAAAAACCGCAGTTGGGAAGAGATGATAACCTAAGGCCATGGCGGTTCTGATGTGCTCAGTGTGCGGTCAGCTTTCTGGGTGTTGGTCAGGAGGTCCGAGCTCAGGTTGTGTCAGACAGTGCATTAGTGCCCAGGTTAGACTATATACTTTGCGTATAGTCGAATGCCATGTAGATTTATCCTCATATAAGGTGCCTGGGCAGCTCATTAGGCCAAATTTTTTTTCTAGAGGGCAGGCAGAGTGCTGCATTGTGGGTCTGGAATTGCGAAACTTCCGGGCTTCGGGGCCTGGAGTGTGAGGACGGAAGTCTGAGAACACAAGCTAGACTTTGGTTTCAGGGCCAGGGCACGGCAGGTACCCCAGTAGATCTGAACCTATATCTCATGCATCTGAAGTCAGGGCGAGGATCAGAAGTTGGCTCAGGTTGGAGTTTCTGTGCATGACGGCCCCTTCATGAAGGGAGCGGAATCTCGAGGCCATGGAGGTTTTCCCACGTTGGGAGTTGTGGGATGCCCCCTTCAAGGATTCCTTCTGCGGGACAATTGAGACTTGTTGGGCAGCTCCAGGACATCCCATATGGAATGACTCCAGGGCACCGTTCGAGGATGGATGCCTGGGAAGCCCGCCTCGCATTCCAATTGTCTCCTAGCAACAAGACAGTTTAGATCTGATGGCTTAGCGGGAGAAACCGGGGTGGCTGACTTGAAATGGACTTTCCTGAGGATGGGTCCTAATGTGTGTTTGTGTCCATGAGGGCCTTAAAATGGGGCGGTGGCACCGGGACCCTGAAGTATTCTCCTAAGCTTTTGACATAGCTCGATGCACAAGGTTCCTTGTGGAGACGAGATTTGTTTTGATGGGTGCCTCAGGAAAACCTCTATGCTGGTATTGGTATCCAGGCTTTTGAGGAGACATGCCTGTAATCCAAAGCAATGTATCCGATTATGGCCTAAGGTCCTGTCTGGTTCAATCTTCTTCTCAGGGGACATCCATCTATGGTATGAGTGGAGGTAGATGCTCAGCAGGTATCAGACCGCCCTTGTTTGTCCCGGGCGACCTGCGCTATTGGGATGGCCTCAGGGATTTGGAGGGTTCTCCAAATTTTACTGTTTTGGACAATGGCATCGGCAGAATTCCCATGGATTGGGTAGGCACAGTCCTAATGTGTGACTCCAGGGGCCCCAGCCTGGAGGGTGTGTGGCCCAGGACTTTGAGGACAGAAGTCTGAAAACACAAACTCATCTTAGGTTTGGGGACGTAGGTATGGCAGGCCCGATCTATAAACCATGAGAAGAACTCTTCCGGATATGAAGAAAGAGCGAGTCTGAGGTGCTTGCTCAGGCTTTTGTCTCTGGATTTTGTATCAGAGATGGCCGTGGAATGTCGGGGAGGCCTCATGGGCCATGGACAAATCTTCCTCTCTGTGGATTTGGCCCGATCCCAATTGTTTTTCGTCAAACTGTGGAATGGGAGGACTCCTTTCAGGTTTGTTACCTCAGGTGTCCCGCCAAAAGAGGAATTCCAAAGAAGAGCCCTGGGGAAAAGTGAAGGGAGAACCCGAACTATGGGTAAAATTTGGGGCCTAGGGGCATGGCAAGCCCAATATGCTATCTCTTCATCCAGCCACTGAGAGGCCTTATTGAGGACTGGGATCAGGGTGAGGGTCACAATGTGTGGTTTTGACCAATGTGGCCCGCAAACATGAGCGGGGCCTCATGGGCCACCCTGGTTTCAACTACACTGAACGTTGGACAACATGCCAACCACATGGTTTCTTGCCACGGGGAAGGAGTTGTGTTTTCTGCATCACTTTCAAGCCTGGGCAGTGATTGGAGATAAGGTCTAGGTTCTGAAACTTGACAACCGAGGTTGGGAAGAGATGACGACCTAAGTCCATGGCGGGTCCGATGTGCTCAGTGAGCGGCCAGCTTTCTGTGTGGGGCCAGGTAATCCAGGCTCAGGCTGTGTCAAAAAGGGCAATAGTGCCCAGGTCAGCCTATATATTTGGGGTACAGTCGTATGGCGTGCAGGTTGATCCTCTTTTGGAGTTTCTGGGTAGCCCCAGAGGGCAATGTTTTTCTTCCTGAGGGCAGGAAGAGTGCTGCATTATAGTTCTGGTTTTCAAACTGGAGGCTTGTGGGCCAGTAGTCTGAGGAAGGAAATCTGAGAACAAGCTAGGCTTAGGTTTCTGGGTGAGGACAAGGCAGGAACAATCTACAGACCTGAATCGAGATCTCGTGCTTATGATGTCAGGGCGAGGATCAGAAGATCGCTCAGGTTGGAGTTTCTGTCCCTGATGGCCCTTCATGAAGGGGTGGGGGGGTCATGAGGCCGTGGGGGTTTTCCCAGATGTTAGTTGTGAGAAGCTCCAAACTGCAAAGATTCTTCTGCAGGACAATTGAGACCTGTTGGTTGGCTCCAGGGCAACGATTCCGAGCAGGGTTCTAAGGATAGATGGCTGGGTAGCCCAACTCGCATTCCAATTGTGTCCTAGCAACAAGACAGGTTAGATCTGCTGGATCTGGGGGAGCAACCCAGGAGGCTGAGTTGAAATAAACTCTCCTGTGGATGGGTCCTAATGTCTTTTTGTGTCTATGGAGACCTTGGAATGTAGTGGTGGCACTGGGGTCCTGAAGGGTTTTTCCAAACAGAGGCTTTGACACAGCTCCAACGTGCAAGTTTCCCATATGTAGATGAGATGTTTTCTGATGGGTGAGTCAAGAAACAGCCATACGCTGGTATTGAAATCCAGGCCTCTGAGGAGAGATGGCTGGATACCACAGCAATGTATCCGAATAGTGCCTAGGGGCCTGTTCGTTCCTTTTTACCTCTGGGGACATCAGTCTATGCGTCTGAGTGCAGGTAGGTGCTCTGATGAGCTCAGATTGCCCCTGTTTGTCCTGGGAAGCCACCACTATTGGGATGGCCTCAGGCAGTTTGGAGGTTTATCCTATTAGTAGGGTTGTGGCCATTGGAATGGGCACATACAATTCCCTTGGAGAGGGCAAGTACAGTCCTCAGGTTTGGCTCCAGGGGCCTGAGCCTGTAGGGTGTGTAGGCCAGAGCTGTTTGGACAGTTGTCTGAAAACACAAACGCGGCTTATGTTTCGGGTCATAGGTATGGCAGGACTGATCTACAGACCATGAGGAGAACTCTTCGGGATATGAAAAAAGGGCGAGTGTGAGGCTCGTGCTCAAGTTTTTGTCTCTGGATATCGTGTCACTCATGGTCGTGAAATTTCCAGGTGACTTCATGGGAAATGGACGAGTCTTACTCTCTGGGGTTTTGCCCCGTCCCAAGAGTTTTGGGTCATTCTGGGGATGGAAGAAGTCGTTTTGTTGTTGTTGTTGTTGATTTGCTTTGTTTTGTTTTTTAACCTCAGGTGTCTCACCAAATGAGGTATTCCAGAGTAGAGCCCTGGGGAGGGCCGACCGGACAACCAGAAATCTGGTTAAAAATTGTGGCCTAGGGACATGTCAAGCCCATTATGACATCTAATGGTCGAGCCACTGAGAGGACTTACTAGAGCACAGGACTCACGCTGAGGGTCACAATGCGTGTTTATGCCCTCTTCGCACTCAAGAATTGGCGGGGCCTCCGGGTGAATGCTGGTTTCTCCTACACTGAACGTTGGACAACATGCCAACCACAAGGTTTCTTGCCATGGGTAAGGACAAGGTCTGATTTCTGCATCACAGGCACCCCTGGGCAGTGGTTGGAGATAAGGTCTAGGTTCTGAAGCCTGAAAAACCGCAGTTGGGAAGAGATGATAACCTAAGGCCATGGCGGTTCTGATGTGCTCAGTGTGCGGTCAGCTTTCTGGGTGTTGGTCAGGAGGTCCGAGCTCAGGTTGTGTCAGACAGTGCATTAGTGCCCAGGTTAGACTATATACTTTGGGTATAGTCGAATGCCATGTAGATTTATCCTCATATAAGGTGCCTGGGCAGCTCATTAGGCCAAATTTTTTTTCTAGAGGGCAGGCAGAGTGCTGCATTGTGGGTCTGGAATTGCGAAACTTCCGGGCTTCGGGGCCTGGAGTGTGAGGACGGAAGTCTGAGAACACAAGCTAGACTTTGGTTTCAGGGCCAGGGCATGGCAGGTACCCCTGTAGATCTGAACCTATATCTCATGCATCTGAAGTCAGGGCGAGGATCAGAAGTTGGCTCAGGTTGGAGTTTCTGTGCATGACGGCCCCTTCATGAAGGGAGCGGAATCTCGAGGCCATGGATGTTTTCCCACGTTGGGAGTTGTGGGATGCCCCCTTCAAGGATTCCTTCTGCGGGACAATTGAGACTTGTTGGGCAGCTCCAGGACATCCCATATGGAATGACTCCAGGGCACCGTTCGAGGATGGATGCCTGGGAAGCCCGCCTCGCATTCCAATTGTCTCCTAGCAACAAGACAGTTTAGATCTGATGGCTTAGCGGGAGAAACCGGGGTGGCTGACTTGAAATGAACTTTCCTGAGGATGGGTCCTAATGTGTGTTTGTGTCCATGAGGGCCTTAAAATGGGGCGGTGGCACCGGGACCCTGAAGTATTCTCCTAAGCTTTTGACATAGCTCGATGCACAAGGTTCCTTGTGGAGACGAGATTTGTTTTGATGGGTGCCTCAGGAAAACCTCTATGCTGGTATTGGTATCCAGGCTTTTGAGGAGACATGCCTGTAATCCAAAGCAATGTATCCGATTATGGCCTAAGGTCCTGTCTGGTTCAATCTTCTTCTCAGGGGACATCCATCTATGGTATGAGTGGAGGTAGATGCTCAGCTGGTATCAGACCGCCCTTGTTTGTCCCGGGCGACCTGCGCTATTGGGATGGCCTCAGGGATTTGGAGGGTTCTCCAAATTTTACTGTTTTGGACAATGGCATCGGCAGAATTCCCATGGATTGGGTAGGCACAGTCCTAATGTGTGACTCCAGGGGCCCCAGCCTGGAGGGTGTGTGGCCCAGGACTTTGAGGACAGAAGTCTGAAAACACAAACTCAGCTTAGGTTTGGGGACGTAGGTATGGCAGGCCCGATCTATAAACCATGAGAAGAACTCTTCCGGATATGAAGAAAGAGCGAATCTGAGGCGCTTGCTCAGGCTTTGTCTCTGGATTTTGTATCAGAGATGGCCGTGGAATGTCGGGGAGGCCTCATGGGCCATGGACGAATCTTCCTCTCTGTGGATTTGGCCCGATCCCAATTGTTTTTCGTCAAACTGTGGAATGGGAGGACTCCTTTCAGGTTTGTTACCTCAGGTGTCCCGCCAAAAGAGGAATTCCAAAGAAGAGCCCTGGGGAAAAGTGAAGGGAGAACCCGAACTATGGGTAAAATTTGGGGCCTAGGGGCATGGCAAGCCCAATATGCTATCTCTTCATCCAGCCACTGAGAGGCCTTATTGAGGACTGGGATCAGGGTGAGGGTCACAATGTGTGGTTTTGACCAATGTGGCCCGCAAACATGAGCGGGGCCTCATGGGCCACCCTGGTTTCAACTACACTGAACGTTGGACAACATGCCAACCACATGGTTTCTTGCCACGGGGAAGGAGTTGTGTTTTCTGCATCACTTTCAAGCCTGGGCAGTGATTGGAGATAAGGTCTAGGTTCTGAAATTTGACAACCGAGGTTGGGAAGAGATGACGACCTAAGACCATGGCGGGTCCGATGTGCTCAGTGAGCGGCCAGCTTTCTGTGTGGGGCCAGGTAATCCAGGCTCAGGCTGTGTCAAAAAGGGCAATAGTGCCCAGGTCAGCCTATATATTTGGGGTACAGTCGTATGGCGTGCAGGTTGATCCTCTTTTGGAGTTTCTGGGTAGCCCCAGAGGGCAATGTTTTTCTTCCTGAGGGCAGGAAGAGTGCTGCATTATAGTTCTGGTTTTCAAACTGGAGGCTTGTGGGCCAGTAGTCTGAGGAAGGAAATCTGAGAACAAGCTAGGCTTAGGTTTCTGGGTGAGGACAAGGCAGGAACAATCTACAGACCTGAATCGAGATCTCGTGCTTATGATGTCAGGGCGAGGATCAGAAGATCGCTCAGGTTGGTGTTTCTGTCCCTGATGGCCCTTCATGAAGGGGCGGGGGGGTCATGAGGCCGTGGGGGTTTTCCCACGATGTTAGTTGTGAGAAGCTCCAAACTGCAAAGATTCTTCTGCAGGACAATTGAGACCTGTTGGTTGGATCCAGGGCAACGATTCCGAGCAGGGTTCTAAGGATGGATGGCTGGTTAGCCCACCTCGCATTCCAATTGTGTCCTAGCAACAAGACAGGTAGATCTGCTGGATCTGGGGGAGCACCCAGGAGGCTGAGTTGAAATGGACTCTCCTGTGGATGGATCCTAAGATGTTTTTGTGTCTATGGAGATCTTGGAATGAAGCGGTGGCACTGGGGCCCTGAAGGGTTTTTTCAAACAGAGGCTTTGACACAGCTCCAACGTGCAAGTTTCCCATATTTAAATGAGATTTGTTCTGAGGGATGAGTCAGGAAACAGCAATACGCTGGTATTGAAATCCAGGCCTCTGAGGAGAGATGACTGGATAGCACAACAATGAATCCAAATAGTGCCTAGGGGCCTGTTCGTACCTTTTTACCTCTGGGGACATCAGTCTATGCATCTGAGTGCATGTAGGTGTCAGATGGGCTCAGATTGCTCCTGTTTGTCCTGGAGAGCCACCACTATTGGGATGGCCTCAGGGAGTTTGGAGGTTTATCCTATTAGTAGGTTGTGGCCATTGGAATGGGCACATACAATTCCCTTGGAGAAGGCAAGTACAGTCCTCAGGTTTGGCTCCAGGGGCCTTAGCCTGTAGGGTGTGTAGGCAGAGCTGTTTGGACAGTTGTCTGAAAACACAAACGCGGCTTATGTTTCGGGTAATAGGTATGGCAGTATTGATCTACAGACCATGAGGAGAACTCTTCGGGATATGAAAAAAGGGCGAGTGTCAGGCTCTTGCTCAAGTTTTTGTCTCTGGATATCGTGTCACTCATGGTCATGAAATTTCCGGTTGACTTCATGGGTAATGGACGAGTCTTACTCTCTGGTGGTTTGTCCCCATCGCAAGATTTTTGGGTCATTCTGTGGGATGGAAGAAGTCCGTTTTGTTGTTGTTGTGATTTGCCTTGTTTTGTTTTTTAACCTCAGGTGTCCCACCAAATGAGGTATTCCAGAGTAGAGCCCTGGGGAGGGCCGACTGGACAACCAGAAATCTGGTTACAAATTTGGGCCTAGGGACATGTCAAGCCCATTATGACATCTAATGGTCGAGCGACTGAGAGGACTTACTAGAGGACAGGACTCACACTGAGGGTCACAATGCGTGTTTATGCCCACTTCGCAAACAAGAATGGGCGGGGCCTCATGGTGAATCCTGGTTTCTCCTACACTGAACGTTGGACAACCTGCCAATGACAAGATTTCTTGCCATGGGTAAGGAAGAGTTCTGATTTCTGCATCACAGTCACCCCTGGGCAGTGATTGGAGATAAGGTCTAGATTCTGAAGCCTGAAAACAGAGGTAGGGAAGAGATGATAACCTAAGGCCATGGCGGGTCTGATGTGCTCAGTGTGCCGTCAGCTGTCTGGGTGTTGGTCAGGAGGTCCGGGCTCAGGTTGTGTCAGACAGTGCATTAGTGCCCCCGTAGACTATATAATTTGGGTAAAGTCGAGTGCGATGTAGATTTATACTCATATAAGTTGTCTGGGCAGCTCATTAGGCAAAATTTGTTTTCTAGAGGGCAGGCAGAGTGCTTCATTGTCGGTCCTGAATTGCCAAACTTGAGGGCTTCGTGTCCAGGAGTGTGAGGACGGAAGTCTGAGAACACAAGCTAGACTTGTGTATCAGGGCGAGGACACGGCAGGGACCACTGTAGATCTGAACCTATATCTCATGCATCTGAAGTCAGGGCGAGGATCAGACGTTGTCTCATGTTGGAGTTTATGTGCATGACGGCCCCTTCATGAAGAGAGCGAAATCTCGAGGCCATGTAGGTTTTCCCACGTTGGGTGTTGTGGGATGCCCCCTTCAAGGATACCTTCTGCGGGACAATTGAGACCTGTTGGGCAGCTTCAGGACATCCCATATGGAATGACTCCAGGGTACCATTCGAGAATGGATAACTGGGAAGCAGGCCTCGCATTCCAATTTTCTCCTAGCAACAAGAGAGTTTAGATCTGATGGCTCTGCGTGAGCAACAGGAGTGACTGACTTGAAATGGACTTTCCTGAGGATGGGTCCTAATGTGTGTTTGTGTCCATGAGGGCCTTAAAATGGGGCGGTGGCACCGGGGCCCTGAAGTATTCTCCTAAGCTTTTGACATAGCTCAATGCACAAGGTTCCTTGTGGAGACGAGATTTGTTCTAATGGGTGCCTCAGAAAAACCCCTATGCTGGTATTGGAATCCAGGCTTTTGAGGAGACATGCCTGTAAACCAAAGCAATGTATCCGATTATGGCCTAGGGTCCTGTCTGGTTCAATCTGCTTCTCAGGGGACATCCATTATGGTATGAGTAGAGGTAGATGCTCAGCTGGTATCAGACCGCCCTTGTATGTCCCGGGCGACCTGCACTATTGGGATGGCCTCAGGGATTTGGAGGGTTCTCCTAATTTTACGGTTTTGGACCATGGAATGGGGAGAATTCCCATGGATTGGGTAGACACAGTCCTAATGTGTGACACCTGGGGACCCATCCTGGAAGGTGTGTGGCCCAGGACTTTGGGGACAGAAGTCTGAAAACACAAACTCAGCTTAGCTTTGGGGAGGTAGGTATGGCAGGCCCGATCTATAAACCATGAGAAGAACTCTTCCGGATATAAAGAAAGAGCGAGTCTGAGGCACTTGCTCAGGCTTTTGTCTCTGGATTTTGTATCAGAGATGGCCGTGGAATGTCGGGGAAGCCTCATGGGCCATGGACGAATCTTTCTCTCTGGGGATTTTCCGATCCCAATTGCTTTTCATCAATCTGTGGAATGGGAGGACTCCTTTCAGGTTTGTTACCTCAGGTGTCTCGCCAAAAGAGGAATTCCAAAGATGAGCCCTGGGGAAAAGTGAAGGGAGAACCCGAACTATGGGTAAAATTTGGGGCCTAGGGGCATGGCAAGCCGAATATGCTGAATCTTCATCCAGCCACTGAGAGGCCTTACCTGAGGCCTGGGATCAGGCTGAGGGACACAATGTGTGTTTGTGACCAATGTGGCCCATAAACATGGGCATGGCATCATGGGCCACACTGGTTTCAACTACACTGAACGTTGGAAAAACATGCCAACCACTAGGTTTCTTGCCAAGGCGAAGGAGAAGTTCTGATTCTTGTATCACGTTAACTCCTGAGCAGTGAGTGCAGATAAGGTCTAAGTTCTGAAGGTGAAAACTGAGGTTGTGTAGAGTTGATGGCCTAAAGCCATTGTGGGTGTGATATGCTCTGTTTATGGCCAGCTGTCTGGGTGTTGGACTGGAGGTCTGCCCTCAGGCTGTTTCAGACAGGGCTTTAGTGCACAGGCTAGACTGTATAATTGGGGTATGGTCGAGTGGCATGCAGGTTGTTACTCATTTGGCGTTTCAGGTTAGGCCTATAGGGCAACATTTTTCTTCTGGAGGGCAGGCAGAGTGCTACATTGTGTCTCCAGAAATGCCAAACTGGAGGGGTGTGGCCAGGATTGTGAGGAAGGAAGTCTGAAAACACAAGCTAGCACGAGTTTTGCGGCCAAGAGCATGGCAGGCCCACTCTGCAGAGGCTGAATCGAGATCTCCTGCAGGTGAGGTCAGGGCGAGTATCAGATGTTGCCTCAAGCTGGAGTTTGTGTCCATGACGGCCCCTTCCTGAAGGGGGTGGGGGTGTCATGAGGCCAGGGAGGTTTCCCTACGCTGGGAGTTGTGAGCTGCTCCAAACATCAAAGTTTCCTTCTTCAGGACAGTCGAGTACTATTGGATGGTTCCAGGATGCCCCATACAGAAAGACTCGAGAGCAGGGCCCTAAGCATGGATGCCGAGAAACGCCAACTCACCTTCCCATTGCCTGGTCGAGACAAGGCACACTCAATCTGCGGGCTTTTGGGTGAGCTACCCAGAAGGCTGAGTTTAAATGGACTCTCCTGAGGATGAGTCATAATGTGGGTTGGTGGCCAAGGAGACCTTGGAATGTGGCAGTAGATAAGGGACTCTGCAGGAATCTCCAACCCGAAGGGCTTGACACAACTCCAACAAGGAAGCTTCCCATGTGGAGATGAGAGGTCTTCTGTCTGGTGCCTCAGGAAAGCCCCGTATGCTGGTCTTCGAACCCAGGCCTCTGAGGAGTGATACCTGGACACTAAAGCAAGAGTTCATAATAGGGCCTAGGGGCCTGTCTGGTTCGATCTTCTTTCTCTGCGGATATCTGTCTGTGTGTCTGCGTGGAGGTAGTAGTTGCTCATCTTGTGTCATAATGCCAGTATTTGTCCAGTGCGGCTTGTGGTAGTGGGATGTCCTTGGGGACCTTGAGGTTTCTACTATTTTGTAGTGTTGTGGCCAATGGAATGGGCAGTTTCTTAGGAGAGAGCAGGCACAGTTCTGTGGTGTGGCACCAGAGACCCCAGCCTGGAGGCTGTGTGGGCCATGGCTGTGCAGACAGACATCCAAAATCCCTAACTCAGCTCAGGTTTGGGGCCGAGGTTACGGCAGGCCTGATCTACAGTCCATGAGGGGAGCTCCTCTGGATATGAAAGAAGGGTGAGAGGGAGGCAGTCACTCAGGCTTTTGTCTCTGGATGTTTTGTCCACAATGGCCGTTTAATGTAGGAGTTGCCTCATGGGTCGTAGAAGTCTCCCTCTCTGGTAGTTTGTCCAGCCCCCAAGAGTTTGGGGTCATTCTGTGGGAAGGGAAGTGTCCTGTTTTCTGCTTCATGTGTCCCCCCTGTAGAGGGAATCTAGAGCATAGCAGTGGGTACTGACAACTGGAATACTCGCCCTCTGGTTAAGCCTGGGGGCCCATGGATATGACAAGCCCCATATGCAAGATCTTGGTCCAGCCACTGAGAGGCGTTACTTTAATACGGGACTCACGCTGCAGGTCACAATGCATGTCTGTGCCCTAGGCGGCCCTCAAGCACTGGCGTGGCCTTTCGGACAATGCAGAATTTCCCACATTGAACGTTGGACAACATGCCAACCACAAGGTTTCTGGCCATGGGGAAGGAGGAATTCTAATTTCTGCATCACGTTCACCCCTGGGCAGTGATTGGAGATAAGGTCTAGGTTCTGAAGCCTGAAAACCGAGGTTGGGAAGAGATGACGACCTACAGCCATAGCGGGTCCTATGTGTCCAGGTTGGGGCCAGCTGTCTGGGTATCGTTTGGGATGTCTTGTCTCAGGCTGTGCAAGACAGGGCATTAATATACAGGGTAGGCTGTATAATTGCTTTACAATCAAGTGGCATGCATTAGAAAATCATTTGGGGTTTCTTATTAGCAGCATAGGGCAAAGTTTTTTTTCTGGAGGGCAGGCAGAGTGCTGCATTGTGGCTTCGGAATTCCCAAACTGGAGGGCTTGTGGGCCAGGAGAGTGAGGACGGAAGTCTGAGAACACAAGCTAGGCTTAGTTTTCGGGGCAAGGACATGGCAGGCACACTCTGCAGAGCTGAATTGACATCTCATGCGTCTGAAGTCAGGTCGAGGTTCAGATTTTGGCTCAGGTTTGAGTTTCTGTCCATGTTGGCCCCTTCAGGAAGGGGGGGCATTATGAGGCCATGGGGGTTTTCCCACTATTGGAGTTGTGAGATGCTCCAAACCGCAAGGATTCCTTCTGTGAGACAATTAAGATTTGTTGGATGGCTCCAGGACGTCTTATGAGGTATTTTTCCAGAACAGGGTTCTAAGTATGGATGCCTGGGCAGCCAGCCTCACATTCCAATTGTCTCCTAGCAACAAGAAACGTTTGATCTGCTGGCTTGGGGTAGCAACAGAGGGGGCTGAGTTGAAATGGACTTTCCTGAGGATGGTCTTAATGTTGGTTTTGAGTCCATGGAGACCTTGGTATGGGGCAGTGGCACCAGGGCCCTGAAGGATTCTCCTAACCAGAGGTTATGACAAAGCTCCAATGAGCAAGTTTTCCATGGGGAGACGAGATTTGTTCTTATTGGTGCCTCAGGAAACCACCATATGCTGGTATTGGAAACGAGGCCTCTGAGGAGAGATGCCTGGAAACCAAAGCAATGGATCTGATTAGGGCGTAGGAACCTGTCCGGTTCAATATTCTTCTCTGGGGACATCTGTTGTCTGAGTGGAGGTAGTTGCTCAGCTGGTTTGAGATCACCCCTGTTTGTCCTGGTCGGCCTACACTATTAAGATGGCCTCGGTGACTTTTGAGGTTTTTCCTCATTTGCAAGGTTGTGGCCAATGGAATGGGAAGAATTCCCTTGAAAGGGAAGCACAGTCCTGAGGTGTGGCTCCAAGGACCCAATGTGGAGCATGTTTGGTCCAGGGCTATTTGGACAAAAGTCTGAAAACACAAACTCCACTTAGGTTGGGGGATGTAAGTATGGCCGACCCGATCTATAGACCGTGAGGAGAACTCTTCGGGATATGAACAAAGGGCGAATGTGAGGTGCTGGTTCATGCTTTTTTTTTTTTCTGGAATTGTGTCACCGATTGCCATGGAATGTCGGGGTGTCCTCATGGGTCATTGATGAGGCTCCCTTTCTCGGGATTTGACCCGATCCCAAGAGTTTGGGGTCATTCTGTGGGAAGGGAGGAGGCCTTTCTTGTTTTTTTGTTTATTTTTTTAGTATTATTATTTTTTTTTACCTAAGGTGGACCACCAAAAGAGGGATCCAAGAGCAGAGTCCTGGCGAGGGGCGACTGGACAACCAGAACTCTGGTTAACATTGGGACCTAAGAACATGGCAAACCCCATATGTGGGCTCTTGGTCCAGACACTGAGAGGCCTTCCTTGAGGATAGGTCTCACACTGAGTTTCACAATGTGTTTTTGTGCCCAAGGAGCCCCTCAAGTCAGGGCGTGGCCTAATGTACCATGCTGGTTTCTCCTACACGGAACGTTGGACAATATGGCAACCACAAGTTTTCTGGCCATGGGGAAGAAGGAGTTCTAATTTCTGCAACACTTTCACTCCTGGACTGTGATTGGATTTAAGGTCTAGGTTCTGAAGCCTGAAAACTGAGGTTGGGAAGAGATGAAGACCTAAGGCCATGGTGTGTCTGATGTGCTCAGTGTTCGGCCAGCTGTTGAGTGTGGGTTGGGAGGTGCAGGCTCAGGCTGTGGCAGACAGGGAATTAGTGCCCAGGCTAGACTGTATCATTGGGGTGCAGTCGAGTTTCGTGCAGGATGGTACTCATTTGTGGTTACTGGGTAGCCCCAGAGGGCAACGTTTTTCTTCTGGAGGGAAAACACAGTGCCACATAGTGGCTCCAGAATTCCCAAACTGGAAGGCTTGTGGGCCAGGAGTGTGAGAAAAAAATTCTGAGAACACAAGCCAGACTTAGATTTCGGGGTGAGGGGACGGCAGGCACCCTCTGCAGAGATGATTCGAGATCCCGTATGCCTGAAGACAGAGCTAGGATCAGACGTTGGCTTACGTCGGAGTTTCTGTCCATGACGGCCCCTTCATGAAGGGGACGGTGTCACGAGGACATGGAGGTTTTCCCACGATGGGAATTGTGAGATGCTCCAAACCGTAATGATTCCTTCTGTGGGACAGTCGAGACCTGTTGGATGGCTCCAGGACATCCCATAAGGAAGTTATCCAGAGCAGGTTCTAAGGATCGATGCCTGGGCAGCCTGCCTCCCATTCCAGGTGTCTCATAGCGCCAAGGCAAGTTCGATCTGCTGGATCTAGGGGAGCAACCGAGGCAGGTGTGTTGAAATGGGTGAGTTGAGGATGGGTCATAATGTGCATTTGTGTCGATGTAGACCTTGGAATGGGGTGCTTGATCCGGTGCCTTGAGGGATGTTCATAACCGGAGGTTTTGATGGCCTGTATAATGTACGTTTCCTATGTAGAGAAGAGAATTGTTTTGATGAGTGCCTAAGGAATCTCCCATATGCTGGTATTGGAAACCAGGCCTCTGAGGAGAGATGACTGGAAACAAAAGCAATCGAGATGATTAGGCCCTAGGTGCCTGTCCGGTTCAATCTCTTTCCTGAGGATACGTGTCTAAGGATCTGAGGGGATGTAGTTGCTCAGCTTGTGTCAGATCGCCCCTGTTTGTCCTGGGCAGCCTATAATATTGGGATGGCCTCAGGACTTTGGAGTTTCTCCTAATCTATAGGGTTGTGGCCAATGGAATGGGCAGAAATCCCCTGGAGAGGGCAAGCACAGTTCTGAGTTTGGCTCTAGAGGCCCAGCCTTGAGGCTGTGTGCGCCAGGCCTGTGGGGACAAAAGTCTGAAAACACAAACTCCGCTTAGGATTGGGGACATAGGTATGGCACGCCCAATCTACAGATCATGATAACACTTAGGGATATGAAAAAGGGTGAGTTTCAAGTGCTTGCTCAGGTTTTGTCTCTAGATTTGTGTCAACAATGTGGGTGGAATGCTGGCGTGGCCTCATGGGTTGTAGATGGCTTTCCTTCTCTGAGGATTTGACCCAATCCCAAGAGTTTGGGTACATTCTGTGGGATGGGGGGAGTCTTTTCTGTTTTTTATTTTATTTTATTTTATATTTTATTTTATGTACCTCAAGTGTCCCAATAAAAGAGGGATTCCAGAGCAGAGTCCTTGGGAGGGACAACTGGATATCCCCACCTCTGTTTAAGTTTGAGGGCCTAGGGGCATGGCAAGTCCAATAGGCGGGCTCTTGATTCAGACACTGAGAGGCCTTCCTTGAGGACAGGGCTCATGCTGAGGGTCACAATGCCTATTTGTGCCCAACAAGGCCCTCAAGCATGGGAAGTGCCTCATGGGCCACGCTGGATTCTCCTACACTGAACGTTGGAGAATATGCCAACCACAAGGTTTCCAGCCATGGCGAAGGAAGAGTTGTGATTTCTGCATCACGTTCAACCCTGGACAGTGTTTGGAGTTTAGGTCTAGGTTCTGAAACCCGAAAACTGAGGTTGGGAAGAGATGAAGACCTAAGGACCTGATGGGTCCAATGAGCTCAGTGTGCGGCCAGCTCTTGAGCGTAGGTCTGGAGGTGTGGGCTCATGCTGTGTCAGACAAGGCATTAGACAGGGTAGACTGCATATTTGGGGTGCAGTCGAGTGGTGTTCAGTTGATCCTTATTCGGGTTTCTAGGTAGCTCCATAAGGCAACGTTTTTCTTCTGGAGGGCAGGCAGTGTGCTGCATTATGGCCCCAGTATTGCCAATCTGTAGGGCTTTTGGGGCAGGGGTGTGAGGACGGTAGTCTGAGAACACAAGCTAGGCTTAGTTTTGGGGGTGAGTGCACAGAAGGCACACTCTGCAGAGCTGAATCAAGATCTCATGCACCTGAAGTCAGGGCGAATATCAGACGTTTGCTCAGGTTGGAGTTTCTGTCCATGATGGCCCCTTTATAAAGTGGAGCGTCTCAAGAGGCCATGTAGATTTTCCCACAATGGGAGTTGTGAGATGCTCCAGACTGCAAAGATTCCTTCTGTGGGACACTTGAGACCTGTTGGATGGCTCTAGGATGTCCCATGTGGAACGACTCCAGAGTAGGGTTCTAAGGATGGATGCCTGGGCAGCCCGCCTCCCATTCTAGTTGTCTCCTAGCAACAAGGCAGGTTTGATCTGCAGGCCCTGGGGGAGAAACCAAAGGGGTTGAGTTGACATGGACTCTCCCGACAATAGATCATAATGTGGGTTTAAGTCCATGGAGACCTTGGAATGGGGTGCTTGATCCGAGGCCCTGAAAGATTCTCCTAAACAGAGTTTTTTATAGAGCTCCAAAGAGTACATTTCCTATGTGGAGATGAGATTTTTCTGATGAGTGCCTCAGTAATCCCCCGTATTCTGGTATTGGAAACCAGGCCTCTGAGGAGAGATGCCTGGAAACAAAAGCAATGGATCTGATTAGAGCCTAAGTGCCTGTCCAATTCAATCTTATTCTATGGAGATATCTGTCTCTGGGTCTGAGTGGAGGTAGTTTCCTAACTTGTGAAAGATCATCCCTGTTTGTCCTGGGCAGCCAACACTATTCGGATGGCCTCGGGGAGTTTGGAGGATTTTCCTAATCTATAGGGTTGTGGCCAATGGAAATGGCAGAATTCCAGTGGAGAGGGAAGCCACAGTCCTGAGGTGTGTCTCCAGGGGCCCCAGCTTGGATGGTGTGTGGGCCAGGACTGTGGGGACAAAAGTCTGAAAACACAAACTCAGCTTAAGTTTGGTATGTATGAAGGCTCGATCTACAGACAGTAAGAATTTCCCGGGCTATGAACAAAGGGCGAGTATGTGGCACTTGCTCAAGCTTTTGTCTCTGGATTTTGTGTCAACGGTGGCCGTGGAATGTCGGGGTGTCATCAAGGGCCATGGACAATTCTTTCTCTGGTGATTTGGCCTGATCCCAAGGGGTTGGGATCATACTGTGGATGGGAAGAGTCCTTTTTGTATTTTTTTTTTTTACCTCAGGTGTTCCACCAAAGAGGGATTCCAGAGTAGAGCCCTGAGTAGGGGTGACTAGACATCTCGAACTCTGGTTGAGATTGGGGGACTAGGGGCTTGGCAAGCCCCATATGTGGGCTGTTGTTCCAGTGACTAAGAGGCTTTACATGAGGATAGGGCTCACGCTGAGGGTCACAATGTGTGTTTGTGCACATTGTGGCCCTCAGGGATAGGTGGGGCCTCATGGTCCATGCTGCTTTCTCCTACAATGAACATTGGACAACATGCCAACCACTAGGTTTCTTGCCAAGGCGAAGGAGAAGTTCTGATTCTTGCATCACGTTCACTCCTGAGCAGTGAGTGGAGATAAGGCCTAGGTTCTGAAGGTGAAAACTGAGGTTGGGTAGAGATGATGGCCTAAAGCCATTGTGGGTGTGATATGCTCTGTGTACTGCCAGATGTATGGGTGTTGAACTGGAGGTCTGCCCTCAGGCTGTGTCAGACAGGGCTTTAGTGCACAGGCTAGACTGTATAATTGGGGTATGGTCGAGTGGCATGCAGGTTGTTACTCATTTGGCGTTTCAGGTTAGCCCTATAGGGCAACATTTTTCTTCTGGAGGGCAGGCAGAGTGCTGCATTGTGTCTCCAGAATTGCCAAACTGGAGGGGTGTGGCCAGGATTGTGAGGAAGGAAGTCTGAAAACACAAGCTAGCACGAGTTTTGGGGCCAAGAGCATGGCAGGCCCACTCTGCAGAGGCTGAATCGAGATCTCCTGCAGGTGAGGTCAGGGCGAGTATCAGATGTTGCCTCAAGCTGGAGTTTGTGTCCATGACGGCCCCTTCCTGAAGGGGGTGGGGGCGTCATGAGGCCAGGGAGGTTTCCCTACGCTGGGAGTTGTGAGCTGCTCCAAACTTCAAAGATTCCTTCTTCAGGACAGTCGAGTACTATTGGATGGTTCCAGGATGCCCCATACAGAAAGACTCGAGAGCAGGGGCCTAAGCATCGATGCCGAGAAACACCAACTCACCTTCCCATTGCCTGGTCGAGACAAGGCACGCTCAATCTGCGCGCTCTTAGGTGAGCTACCCAGAAGGCTGAGTTTAAATGGACTCTCCTGAGGATGAGTCATAATGTGGTTTGGTGGCCATGGAGACCTTGGAATGAGGCAGTAGCTAAGGGACTCTGCAGGATTCTCCAACCCGAAGGGCTTGACACAACTCCAACAAGGAAGCTTCCCATGTGGAGATGAGAGGTCTTCTGTCTGGTGCCTCAGGAAAGCCCCGTATGCTGGTCTTCGAACCCAGGCCTCTGAGGAGTGATACCTGGACACCAAAGCAAGAGTTCATAATAGGGCCTAGGGGCCTGTCTGGTTCAATCTTCTGTCTCTGCGGATATCTGTCTGTGTGTCTGCATGGAGGTAGTAGTTGCTCAGCTTGTGTCATAATACCCCTATTTGTCCAGTGCGGCTTGCGGTAGTGGGATGTCCTTGGGGACCTTGAGGTTTCTACTATTTTGTAGAGTTGTGGCCAATGGAATGGGCAGTTTCTTAGGAGAGAGCAGGCACAGTTCTGTGGTGTGGCTCCAGAGACCCCAGCCTGGAGGCTGTGTGGGCCATGGCTGTGCAGACAGATCCAAAAACCCTAACTCAGCTCAGGTTTGGGGCCGAGGATAGGGCAGGCCTGATCTACAGTCCATGAGGGGAGTTCCTCTGGATATGAAAGAAGGGTGAGAGGGAGGCAGTCGCACAGGCTTTTGTCTCTGGATGTTTTGTCCACAATGGCCGTTTAATGTAGGAGTTGCCTCATGGGTCGTAGAAGTCTCCCTCTCTGGTAGTTTGTCCAGCCCCCAAGTGTTTGGAGTCATTCTGTGGGAAGGGAAGTGTCCTGTTTTCTGCCTCATGTGTCCCCCCAGTAGAGGGATTCTTGAGCATAGCAGTGGGTACTGACAATTGGAATACTCGCCCTCTGGTTAAGCCTGGGGGCCTATGGATATGACAAGCCCCATATGCAGGATCTTGGTCCAGCCACTGAGAGGCGTTACTTTAATAGGGAACTCACGCTGCAGGCACAATGCATGTCTGTGCCCTAGGCGGCCCTCAAGCACTGGCGTGGCCTTTCGGACAATGCAGGTTTTCCCACATTGAACGCTGGACAACATGCCAACCACAAGGTTTCTGGCCATGGGGAAGGAGGAATTCTAATTTCTGCATCACGTTCACCCCTGGGCAGTAATTGGAGATAAGGTCTGGGTTCTGAAGCCTGAAAACCAAGGTTGGGAAGAGATGACGACCTACAGCCATAGCGGGTCCTATGTGTCCATGTTGGGGCCAGCTGTCTGGGTGTCATTTGGGATGTCTTGTCTCAGGCTGTGCCAGACAGGGCATTAGAATACAGGGTGGGCTGTATAATTGCTTTACAATCGAGTGGCATGCATTAGAAAATCATTTGGGGTTTCTTATTAGCAGCATAGGGCAAAGTTTTTCTTCTGGAGGGCAGGCAGAGTGCGGCATTGTGGCTTCGGAATTCCCAATCTGGAGGGCTTGTGGGCCAGGAGAGTGAGGACGGAAGTCTGAGAACACAAGCTAGGCTTAGGTTTCGGGGCAAGGACATGGCAGGCACACTCTGCAGAGCTGAATTGACATCTCATGCGTCTGAAGTCAGGTCGAGGTTCAGACTTTGGCTCAGGTTTGAGTTTCTGTCCATGTGGGCCCCATCAGGAAGGGGGGGCATTATGAGGCCATGGGGGTTTTCCCACTATTGGAGTTGTGAGATGCTCCAAACCGCAAGGATTCCTTCTGTGGGACAATTAAGATTTGTTGGATGGCTCTAGGACGTCTTATAAGGTATTTTTCCAGAACAGGGTTCTAAGTATGGATGCCTGGGCAGCCAGCCTCACATTCCAATTGTCTCCTAGCAACAAGAAACGTTTGATCTGCTGGCTTGGGGTAGCAACAGAGGGGGCTGAGTTGAAATGGACTTTCCTGAGGATGGTCTTAATGTTGGTTTGAGTCCATGGAGACCTTGGTATGGGGCAGTGGCACCAGGGCCCTGAAGGATTCTCCTAACCAGAGGTTATGACAAAGCTCCAATGAGCAAGATTTCCATGGGGAGACGAGATTTGTTATTAATGGTGCCTCAGGAAACCACCATATGCTGGTATTGGAAACGAGGCCTCTGAGGAGAGATGCCTGGAAACCAAAGCAATGGATCTGATTAGGGCCTAGGGGCCTGTCCGGTTCAATATTCTTTTCTGGGGACATCTGTTGTCTGAGTGGAGGTAGTTGCTCAGGTGGTTTGAGATCACCCCTGTTTGTCCTGGTCGGCCTAAACTATTGGGATGGCCTCGGTGACTTTGGACGTTTTTCCTTTTTTGCAAGGTTGTGGCCAATGGAATGGGAAGAATTCCCTTGAAAGGGAAGCACAGTCCTGAGGTGTGGCTCCAGGGACCCAAGTGTGGAGCGTGTGTGGTCCAGGGCTATTTGGACAAAAGTCTGAAAACACAAACTCCACTTAGGTTGGGGGATGTAGGTATGGCCGGCCCAATCTATAGACCGTGAGGAGAACTCTTCGGTATATGAACAAAGGGCGAATGTGAGGTGCTTTCTCATGCTTTTTTTTTTTTCTGGAATTCTGTCACCGATTCCCATGGAATGTCGGGGTGTCCTCATGGGCCGTCGATGAGGCTCCCTTTCTGGGGATTTGACCTGATCCCAAGAGTTTGGGGTCATTCTGTAGGAAGGGAGGAGGCCTTTCTGGTTTTTTTGTTTATTTTTTGTTTATTTTTTTTTTTTTTACCTCAGGTGGACCACCAAAATAGGGATTCCAGAGCAGAGTCGTGGGTGGGGGCAACTGGACAACCAGACCTCTGGTTAACATTGGGACCTAAGAACATGGCAATCCCCATATGTGGGCTCTTGGTCCAGACACTGAGAGGCCTTCCTTGAGGATAGGTCTCACGCTGAGTTTCACAATGTGTTTTTGTGCCCAAGGAGCCCCTCAAGTCAGCACGTGGCCTAATGTACCATGCTGGTTTCTCCTACACTGAACGTTGCACAATATGGCAACCACAAGTTTTCTGGCCATGGGGAAGATGGAGTTTTAATTTCTGCAACACTTTCACTCTTGGACTGTGATGGGATTTAAGGTCTAGGTTCTGAAGCCTGAAATCTGAGGTTGGGAAGAGATGAAGACCTAAGGCCATGGTGTGTCTGATGTGCTCAGTGTTTGGCCAGCTGTTGAGTGTGGGTTGGGAGGTGCAGGCTCAGGCTGTGGCAGACAGGGAATTAGTGCCCAGGCTAGACTGTATCATTGGGGTGCAGTCGAGTTTCGTGCAGGATGGTACTCATTTGTGGTTACTGGGTAGCCCCAGAGGGCAACGTTTTTCTTCTGGAGGGAAGACACAGTGCCATATAGTGGCTCCAGAATTCCCAAACTGGAAGGCTTGTGGGCCAGGAGTGTGAGGAAAAAATTCTGAGAACACAAGCCAGACTTAGATTTCGGGGTGAGGGGACGGCAGGCACCCTCTGCAGAGATGATTCGAGATCCTGTATACCTGAAGACAGAGCTAGGATCAGACGTTGGCTTAGGTCGAAGTTTCTGTCCATGACGGCCCCTTCATGAAGGGGAGGGTGTCACGAGGACATGGAGGTTTTTCCACGAGGGGAATTGTGAGATGCTCCAAACCGCAATGATTCCTTCTGTGGGACAGTCGAGACCTTTTGGATGGCTCCAGGACATCCCATAAGGAAGTTATCCAGAGCAGGGTTCTAAGGATGGATGCCTGGGCAGCCTGCCTCCCATTCCAGGTGTCTCATAGCGCCAAGGCAAGTTCGATATGCTGGATCTAGGGGAGCAACCGAGGCGGGTGTGTTGAAATGGGTGAGTTGAGGATGGGTCATAATGTGCATTTGTGTCCATGTAAACCTTGGAATGGGGTGCTTGAACCGGGGCCTTGAGGGATGTTCATAACCGGAGGTTTTGATGGAGCTCTAAAGAGTATGTTTCCTATGTAGAGAAGAGAATTGTTTTGATGAGTGCCTAAGGAATCTCCCATATGCTGGTATTGGAAACCAGGCCTCTGAGGAGAGATGACTGGAATCAAAAGCAATGGATCTGATTAGGGCCTAAGTGCCTGTCCAGTTCAATCTTATTCTATGGGGATATCTTTCTCTGGGTCTGAGTGGAGGTAGTTTCCTAACTTGTGAAAGATCATCCCTGTGTGTCCTGAGCAGCCAACATTATTCGGATGGCCTGGGGGAGTTTGGCGGATTCTCCTAATCTATTGGGTTGTGGCAAATGGAAATGCAGAATTCCCCTGGAGAGGGAAGCCACAGTCCTGAGGTGTGGCTCCAGGCGCCCCAGCTTGGATGGTGTGTGGGCCAGGCCTGTGGAGACAGAAGTCTGAAAACACAAACTCAGTTTAGTTTTGGGGATGTATGTATGAAGGCTCGATCTACAGACCGTGAGAATTTTCTGGGCTATGAACAAAGGGCGAGTATGTGGCGCTTGCTCAGGCTTTTGTCTCTGGATTTTGTGTCAACGGTGGCCGTGGAATGTCGGAGTGTCCTCAAGGGCCATGGACAATTCTTTCTCTGGTGATTTGGCCTGATCTCAAGTGGTTGGGATCATTCTGTGGATGGGAAGAGTCCTTTATGTATTTTTTTTTTACCTCAGTTCTCCCACCAAAGAGGGATTCCAGAGTAGAGCCCTGAGTAGGTGTGACTAGACATCTCGAAATCTGGTTGAGATTGGGGGACTAGGGGCTTGGCAAGCCCCATATGTGGGCTGTTGTTCCAGTCACTAAGAGGCTTTACATGAGGATAGGGCTCACGCTGAGGGTCACAATGTGTGTTTGTGCAAATTGTGGCCCTCAGGGATAGGTGGGGCCTCATAGTCTATGCTGCTTTCTCCTACAATGAACATTGGACAACATGCCAACCACTAGGTTTCTTGCCAAGGCGAAGGAGAAGTTCTGATTCTTGCATCACGTTCACTCCTGAGCAGTGAGTGGAGATAAGGCCTAGGTTCTGAACGTGAAAACTGAGGTTGGGTAGAGATGATGGCCTAAAGCCATTGTGGGTGTGATATGCTCTGTGTACGGCCAGCTGTCTGGTTGTTGGACTGGAGGTCTGCCCTCAGGCTGTGTCAGACAGGGCTTTAGTGCACAGGCTAGACTGTATAATTGGGGTGTGGTCGAGTGGCATGCAGGTTGTTACTCATTTGGTGTTTCCGGTTAGCCCTATAGGGCAACATTTTTCTTCTGGAGGGCAGGCAGAGTGCTGCATTGTGTCTCCAGAATTGCCAAACTGGAGGGGTGTGGCCAGGATTGTGAGGAAGGAAGTCTGAAAACACAAGCTAGCACGAGTTTTGGGGCCAAGAGCATGGCAGGCCCACTCTGCAGAGGCTGAATCGAGATCTCCTGCAGGTGAGGTCAGGGCGAGTATCAGATGTTGCCTCAAGCTGGAGTTTGTGTCCATGACGGCCCATTCCTGAAGGGGGTGGGGGCGTCATGAGGCCAGGGAGGTTTCCCTACGCTGGGAGTTGTGAGCTGCTCCAAACTTCAAAGTTTCCTTCTTCAGGACAGTCCAGTACTATTGGATGGTTCCAGGATGCCCCATACAGAAAGACTCGAGTGCAGGGGCCTAAGCATGGATGCCGAGACACGCCAACTCACCTTCCCATTGCCTGGTCGAGACAAGGCACGCTCAATCTGCGTGCTCTTGGGTGAGCTACCCAGAAGGCTGAGTTTAAATGGACTCTCCTGAGGATGAGTCATAATGTGGTTGGTGGCCATGGAGACCTTGGCATTTGGCAGTAGCTAAGGGACTCTGCAGGATTCTCCAACCCGAAGGGCTTGACACAACTCCAACAAGGAAGCTTCCCATGTGGAGATGAGAGGTCTACTGTCTGGTGCCTCAGGAAAGCCCCGTATGCTGGTCTTCGAACCCAGGCCTCTGAGGAGTGATACCTGGACACCAAACCAAGAGTTCATAATAGGGCCTAGGGGCCTGTCTGGTTCAATCTTCTGTCTCTGCGGATATCTGTCTGTGTGTCTGCATGGAGGTAGTAGTTGCTCAGCTTGTGTCATAATGCCCCTATTTGTCCAGTGCGGCTTGTGGTAGTGGGATGTCCTTGGGGACCTTGAGGTTTCTACTATTTTGTAGAGTTGTGGCCAATGGAATGGGCAGTTTCTTAGGAGAGAGCAGGCACAGTTCTGTGGTGTGGCTCCAGAGACCCCATCCTGGAGGCTGTGTGGGCCATGGCTGTGCAGACAGACATCCAAAAACCCTAACTCAGCTCAGGTTTGGGGCCGAGGTTACGGCAGGCCTGATCTACAGTCCATGAGGGGAGTTCCTCTGGATATGAAAGAAGGGTGAGAGGGAGGCAGTCGCTCAGGCTTTTGTCTCTGGATGTTTTGTCCACAATGGCCGTTTAATGTAGGAGTTGCCTCATGGGTCGTAGAAGTCTCCCTCTCTGGTAGTTTGTCCAACCCCCAAGAGTTTGGGGTCATTCTGTGGGAAGGGAAGTGTCCTGTTTTCTGCTTCATGTGTCGCCCCAGTAGAGGGATTATAGAGCATAGCAGTGGGTACTGACAACTGGAATACTCGCCCTCTGGTTAAGCCTGGGGGCCTATGGATATGACAAGCCCCATATGCAGGATCTTGGTCCAGCCACTGAAAGGCGTTACTTTAACACGTGACTCACGCTGCAGGTCACAATGCATGTCTGTGCCCTAGGCGGCCCTCAAGCACTGGCGTGGCCTTTCAGACAATGCAGGTTTTCCCACATTGAACGGTGGACAACATGCCAACCACAAGGTTTCTGGCCATGGGGAAGGAGGAATTCTAATTTCTGCATCACGTTCACCCCTGGGCAGTGATTGGAGATAAGGTCTAGGTTCTGAAGCCTGAAAACCGAGGTTGGGAAGAGATGACGGCCTACAGCCATAGCGGGTCCAATGTGTCCAGGTTGGGGTCAGCTGTCTGGGTGTCGTTTGGGATGTCTTGTCTCAGGCTGTGCCAGACAGGGCATTAGAATACAGGGTGGGCTGTATAATTGCTTTACCATCGAGTGGCATGCATTAGAATATCTTTTGGGGTTTCTTATTAGCAGCATAGGGCAAAGTTTTTCTTCTGGAGGGCAGGCAGAGTGCTGCATTGCGGCTTCGGAATTCCCAAACTGGAGGGCTTGTGGGCCAGGAGAGTGAGGACGGAAGCTGAGAACACAAGCTAGGCTTAGGTTTCGGGGCAAGGACATGGCAGGCACACTCTGCAGAGCTGAATTGAGATCTCATGCGTCTGAAGTCAGTCGGGGTTCAGACTTACCTCAGGGTTGAGTTTCTGTCCATGTTGGCCCCTTCAAGAAGAGGGGGGATTATGAGGCCATGGGGGTTTTGCCACTATTGGAGTTGTGAGATGCTCCAAACCGCAAGGATTCCTTCTGTGGGACAATTAAGATTTGTTGGATGGCTCCAGGACGTCTTATAAGGTATTTTTCCAGAACAGGGTTCTAAGTATGGATGCCTGGGCAGCCAGCCTCACATTCCAATTGTCTCCTAGCAACAAGAAACGTTTGATCTGCTGGCTTGGGATAGCAACAGAGGGGGCTGAGTTGAAATGGACTTTCCTGAGGATGGTCTTAATGTTGGTTTGAGTCCATGGAGACCTTGGTATGGGGCAGTGGCACCAGGGCCCTGAAGGATTCTCCTAACCAGTGGTTATGACAAAGCTCCAATGAGCAAGTTTTCCATGGGGAGACGAGTTTTGTTCTTATTGGTGCCTCAGGAAACCACCATATGCTGGTATTGGAAACGAGGCCTCTGAGGAGAGATGCCTGGAAACCAAAGCAATGGATCTGATAGGGCCTAGGGGCCTGTCCGGTTCAATATTTTTCTCTGGGGACATCTCTTGTCTGAGTGCAGGTAGTTGCTCAGCTGGTTTGAGATCACCCCTGTTTGTCCTGGGCGTCCTACACTATTGGGATGGCCTCGGTGACTT